>NC_133656.1:114351499-115004835 GCF_009905375.1 Apium graveolens
GACAGACAATGGTAAGAAATTGACCCTAACTTTGTGGTTTTGTATTGGAACTGATAAAACCTAATATGATACTGTGATTCCTATGAACTTCTCTGTTGATTTAAAGTAAAAGTAAGTCTGAAATTGTGTGTATCTTATTGATTTACAATTTAATCTAATTCTGTATAAACAGAACATCGAGTTTTGTAAAAGTGATTGGTTTGAATGTATAAATGATATGTTGATTTGATTATTTAATAAATCTCTCTGTAAGAAATAATTGATCGAATGCATTTTGTGAAGTATGTTGTGAAAACAAAACTTTGATAGTTAATTAATACATGCTTGATTGTTGTCAGTTGTGAGTTTAATGATTTAATCTTAAAAAAGGGGGATGAGTATCTGTTAAAAACTTGACTGAGTTAATGTTATAAGTTAGAATTTGATCTGGTAGTACAAATGAGATTAACAAAAATGTGTATCTAATCTTTTACTTAGTTAATTAAAGTAGTATCCAATTGAATCAGTCACTTACTTGGATTTCTATAATAATCTAGAAAGTATTAATGTGAGAAGTTGACTGGTTTGACTGAATCTACATTTTGAATGTGCTATTTGTATACCTTTTAAGATAAACAGCTTGAGTAATGAACAATCTATGAATATCAATTGCTTATTTGCTTCCTTATAGTTTACAAACTTATTAATATGATAAATCCTTAACATAAATCAAATGTGTAACTTCATGAGAACTGATTCTTTGTTTATGATTGTAAAAAGACAATATGGTTGATTTAATTTAGATTACATATATGTGCTATCTGTATAATTTAACATGAAAGTTAATCTGCTTAAGTCTATGAAGCAACTGATGTGTGATAAAGTTGAAATGACTTTATGGTATAAACTTAATAAATCATTGGAATTGATTAGGATTAACAGGCTTATCTTGTTTAAAATCAGTTTCTAAAGATAAGTCAGAATTCTTGATTTATGTGCTATTTGATAATCAATATCCACTTTACTTCTAGGATTCAACTGATATAGGCATAAACACTGTGTTTCTCTTTTAATGTCAGATTTGTCTGTGTCTTATGACTGCTGTTTATCTTTGCTGAATCCATGTGAAGGTATTTGGTTGTGTATGATTAAGTCAATCAAATGTTATTAGTATAGAGAACAAACTGATCTAATTATTTAAGAAATTGCTAAAACATTTTGGTATATGCTAGTATTCTTTAACTAATATCTTTAATAAATCAATAAAAGGAATTTCAGAAAACTACTTTGTATCTGTCAGGAATTATATGAAGGTCATCAACTGTGATTAAATGTTACTTGATTTTTTGAAATGCATCTTGCTGGTACAATTATCTTTGTACTTGAACCTATATATGCTTTTGATATTATACACTCTGTTTATGAGTTTGACTTGGCATAATGTGATTTTTGACAAAGAGCATAAGTTAATTAAAAGTTAAAGACTCACAAGCACACACTGCCCTCACAGAAAGACCTGGCAGGGGAGCCTTGAGCATCTCTGTATCTGGATCACTACTGTGATAATGGCCACTTAGAATTCTAGGTGAAAATTCAGTTAAATTCAATGCAGTTAATGTGTTATATTTAGTGTTAATTGTATTCTGATTGTTCTGTGAAGTGTATGACTTTGAATGTTGTTTGTACTAAATAAAATTGAGTGTGCATTAATATAGATGCATTGTTCTGTGTTAAATGTGCATAATATTCTATGTGTTGCATCTCATTTAACACAAGCTGCCCAAAGAAATGAATGTCACATTCTTTATTAAAACTCAAAAGTTTTCAAAAATTAAATTCTTTGGAAAAAGGGACAACCTTTCTGTACTGATCTTTTTTCAAACACTGAACATACTTAAATGCATTGTTTGTCACTTTCTAGGTCCTATGATATAGAGTGAGCTGTATTTCACCTTATGTCACACATTCTCCCAAATATGTGTACTTTCTGTACTTCTAACATTACTAAAACATTATTATTTGGTACTATCTGTCACTATTTATATATACCATCTATCAAACATCATACTTTAGTTGCACTCTACTTATACCTAGAATTTGGAATCATGTAAACCATACCTCTGTATATCAAAATTCTACAAACTGCATTTAATGAAAAGCACTATTCATGAACAGTAAATGTTATTTTATAGAAAATTATTTTCCTATATAATATTGCATTCTGTGCTATGTGTATGCATATATACTTATATTTACATTTGCTACATTCACAAACAAACACAGGTCACTTGCATTACTCCACTTCACTTGCAACATGAACCCAAATGCCAATCCCTATTACCCCAAGCCCAAACCACTGATTCAAAATCCATACCTTCTTGAAGATATGGAGAAAAATCAGTTTCACCATCACAAAACCTCTGCCTTCAAAACTGTTCAATCTTCACATCCTAAACACTATCACAACAGACACTTTCCATCTAAACAACTCAGAAAGGGATACAAAAATCACACAATTCCTTTCTCCCAAAGCAAAAAATTTCAGAACCCTCATTCCCCTAACCCTAGACCAACTAAACATTTCCAACCAAAAGTCTATACCAGAAAAGCCAATCTCAGACAAGAAACAAACCCAAACCCAAACATGAACAAACCAAAACCTCCACCACCAAAACTATCTAACCCATCAAACTCCAAAAAGTTTCTTGAGCTCATAAAAAATATCCAACATGGCACTTGTGTGGATGTTAAAGGTGAAGTGGAGTTCATCATTAGAAGGGCTAAATGGGATGGTTTAATGTACAATCTAGGAAAATAGTATTTCATTCATCTCATGGGGGAATTTTATTGCAATGTGAACATAATTAAAGGGGTCAAGGGCATCTTGTATTTCACTACTACAGTGAATAAGAAAGTTATCTGTGTAGATAACAAGAGCATCAATAGAGCACTGCATTTACCTCTTTATCTGTGTGAGTTGCCATATGAGGACATATTTTCTCTGTTTGTGTTTAACAAGTCTGAATTTGAACTTATGGTAGGTATGTTTTGTAAGTCTGATGTGCCTGATGGTCTCTGTGATGTCAACTGTGGTATTCATTTTAAACACTTTACTAGCACTATCCAGCACCTTGCTCTCATTATTAGATCTAATGTTATGCCTAAACCTAATCAGATCAAGTATTTTGACTTCTTTGATATGAAAATCATGCATATGCTTTTCAATAACAAAATCAATTTCAGTATCTCCTATGTCATTCTCTTGAACATCATAAATGCTCATCTTGTTGATTATATGCCATATGGTATGTTAATTACTTATTTCTTTGCAATATGCAACATTCAAATGCCTGAAATCTTTGCAAATCTGGCTGATTCTCAAATCACCAATGACCATTTTAGGCCACAAGTGCCCCTGATGCACTGTGAACCTTAAGAGGTCACTCATGTTGTCATTCCTCAGTTTATCAGAGAGGAAGATGTCTTTCTCTCTAAATTTGAGTCTATCAAGGCCATGTTTAATGAACTAAAAATGGAATTTAAGAGAGTAAAAACTGAAAATGATGAGATTAAGGAGAAGGTAGGAGAACTAGAGGGAGTCATTGCATCTTGCAAACATAGGATTGCATATTTAGAAAACCTAGCTGCATCTACACTAGGAACAAATTGCATGTGTGATCAAGAAATTGTCAATTCTTATCAAGTCTCTTTGAGTGAGAACACTGGAATGATTCATGAGTTAAAAGAAGTAGGTGTGGGAGCTAGAGGTCAATTGATTGATAATCTGACTGATTTAATCCATGTCTGTGATGCTGATGGAAATGTGATTCGTTAAGTTTTCCCGATTCTGCTGTTTGATGAGGTATGCTCTATGATGTTGTATGGGTACTTGTTGTTGTGTACCTACTTTACTATTGCCTGACGTATTTGTAACTTAAAAGACTTTATGTTGTTTGTTAGTTTGTAATCTTGAATTATTGTTTAACTTTGGTTGGATTGATGGAGTGTATGCACTCCCTATACTTTGTAATCTCTTAACACAGGTGTAGAACTTTGTTCTATTTAATCAGTGAACCACACTGATTGATATGAACATTTTTGTTTCATGTAATATAATCTGTATTTTGTTACTTCTGGTGTTGCATACCCTATCATACTTATACTACAAGTTTGCTCTTAAATTGACTGTAATATCCGGGATATATCGTGTAATTATTTTTGATATTATTATGTGTGCCCAGTATCTATTCTGTCAGTTAATTGTTAAGTGTTATCTGTACTTGAATATTCAAAAATAATATTAATTGAGTATTTTAATTTTTATATGTCCAAAATAAAATATAGATAATTTTCATATCTTCCTAATTATTTTTATGTTGGTTTATGGATTTATAAGAATCATATGAAATTTCTAAAACCTTTTTCCGGGTAATTAAAATCTATTTTATGAAAACGGGAACCAACCGACGTCAACCGTTGTTACGTTTTTGGAACCCGAAACTCTTTCGAGAACTCCTTCCTAACCTAATTGTAATATTCCGAGCATTTTCCATGTTTCGACTTTTTCGATCCCGCTTACGGTTTGTCCTACGCGGGTCCCGGCGCAACATTTTCGATACAATATTTGTTTCGGTAAATCAATAAAACCCATATTTTCGATAAACGGGAGCTTTTTATTAAACTATCCCAATTATCACTTCGTAATACGTGTAACCAGGCGCTGAGACCAAGACCGCAGTACAAATTGTACTGATTTGGATAATTATCCCGAAAACCGATACCGTTTGGATCAGTTTTTACAAATAAACGTACCGTTTTATATCCGGAATGATCCAACAGGATACTAATTTTCCATAATTATAAATAGCCTTTTACCGTATTTTAATTCGTATCAAAATCATTTGCAGATAGTTAATTATATAATTTTCAGAGAAAAACCCTAATTACATAAACTGTTCTAAGAATCAAACAGCAAAACGAAGGCGTTACCAATCTCTTTTTTTAAAGCTTGAGTAACCAAAACGAAGGATTTGAGGTGTTCTATCAGATTCTGAGCTTTGTTTCACTGTAGAAATCAAGGTTATTTTTCTAAAAATTTAATTATTTTTGAATTTATTTTATTAAAAATATGAATTTTTGTTTGGATGATTGTTTGTATGATTTGATGATTGCATGTTGTAGAGCTTGTTTTCCTGATGATTTTCATATGTTATACGTCTGATTTGGAGTTCAATAACATGTTCAAATTTGAGTTTGATTTTCGAATTTTAAAATTAGGGTTTATAACCCGTATGAATGTTCTTAATTGAAATTTGGGGGTTTCTTATTCTGTGATAGATTGATGATGTGTTATAGTGGGTTGTGTTCTCTGTGAAATTTGCAATCTAGTCGTATAAGTTTCATGAACCAACGAGGTATGTAGAGAAGGGAGTTGTGTTTTGAAGTTTTCCGATGTTCGCCGGAAACTGGAAAATTTCACGGCCAAATTCCGGCCAACTCAGGGATTGTTAGGATGAATTGATTGCATGGTTGTGTTCCTGATGTTGTGTAGATGTGATCTGGAGGTGTTGGTGGAGTGAGGACGCCAGGAACGTGTTCTCCGGCGAACCCGACTGTTTTCCGGCGAAGAGCTGGAAAATTACAGTTTGGTACCCCAACTTTTGAAAACGATATAGTTAGGTCCCTGAAGTTTCCAGACTTTACAAATTTAGGATTCTTGTTTATAAAATGTTTAAAAATCATATTTCCTATTTATTTTTATTATAAAAATTCATTTTTAATTTCTGAAAATTCTGAAAATTATTATTTTAATTCCGAAAATTATTTTTTATTCACAAATAAATCTGAATTAATTAGTTAATTAATTTCAGTTAATTTATAATTGATTAATTGGTCAATTAATTCGAAAATTAATTGATTAATTGATTTAATTAATTATTAATTTATTTTAATTAGTTATTTAATTAGATTTAATTATTTAAAAATGATTTAAAATTCCGAAAATTGTTTCGAGCTTTAAAATATTATTCTAAATTATTTCCAAGGCTCGAGAATTATTCTAAAATTGTTTCGAAACCAGAATTGGCCAACCGAACCCTGTTTATTAACCCGAAATTGATCCAACGACCCGTTTTAATTCCGAAAAATGTTTTAAAAATCATTTTAAATACCCGAAAGCATATTTATGACCTTAGACTTCTTTATAAATAATATATCATTGATTACGTGATGTATTATGTGCTATATGTGACTTATTAATTGACTATCGGTCTATATATTCGGTGTTTACTTGATTATTGCATAACTTTCAATCCGTTAATCGGATTTGGGTAAAACGAAGGGTAGATAGAAGTATATGTTGAATAGAATTCTATGAGTAAATTATTGATGGATACTTATGATATGTGAGCAGAAGAGGCAAGACGTAGGAAAGGGAAACAGGTAGTTGAGGAGTAAGACGATTGTGATTGAAAGCAAGTGCAGGATAATAACCTAATACCAGGCAAGTGTTCTGAACTTTCTCGAGATATTGTAATTCTTGATAGTCTTGTTAACATTGCAAGTGCTTTGAAGCACGGAAACCTAAATCCTGATTTCAGTTATTGTTCTTGAGCTATGAACCATATTCTTTCTAAGCCATTGATTATTGTATACCCAAACAAGAACCACAAATCTACGATACTACTCCACAAATACATACAAACTAAATACCAGACACTGAAATGAACTATTATATTCTCAACCCATGGTATCCTATGCTTTGAAAGCCTAAATCTTTGAAACCCTGAAACGTTGTTTCCTTTGTTATCCAATTCTTTCATTACCCAGCATCCAAGCTTTTAAAAGTACCTTATTGATCCTTACAAGGATTTAAACCCTTTCATTGTTAAACATTTATTATTGTTAATGATTTCGGTTATTGCTCATTATTGCATATTCTGTTATTATGTTAGAATTGGATTGTTTTTATAAAATTGTGGACCAGATTCGTGGTCAGACCATATAATGGTCAAGTTAGGCCAATGTGTGCCTTGGATCCAGTAGTTAGAGCAATGCTGTGTGCCTTGCTCGGGGTTAGTGCGTGACTGATCAGCAGCCTAACCTTGGTTTTAAATTAAAAGTATAATATCCAATTCTAAATCATAATCCATTGTTCACTTGATATCATAACCATATTCACCTGATGATCATTATTCTCAGTTTTGTCATTATGACTTGCTGAGCTAGTTAGCTCATTTGTGCGATGTTGTTTATATTCTTTCCAGTTAAAAAGGAACCAGTTGGTAAAGAGGATCCCCAGTCCAGCGCGAGAGCTAGGGGTTTAGGTTGAGAAAGCTGAGCTAGTAGGCTTCTTTTGGGAATAATTTAAGTTTGTAAAAAGTTGTAATAATGTTTAATACTCAGTTTGAGTTTGAAATAGTTGGGATTTGAACGGTTTGTAATATATTAGTGTGTTTGGCTTGTGTGCATACTTTAACCTGTTGCGGTCCGTGGTGGTTGGTAAGTAGGGTCATTGCATATATTATTATTATCTTTATTATTGTTATAAGCAGGTTTTAATTAAGGTGTGTGTGTGGACCCCAAACTTCTGACCCGGGTTTGGAGGGCGCCACAGGTTTGGTATCAGAGCTATAGGTTATAAGTCACTGACACAAGCCTAGGTTGACGGGAATGGGTAGAGGGATAGGATTAGAAGTAAGGTATAGGATGATAGAACGTCGAGAGGTTGAGTGTTATGGTATAACCGGTATTAGTATAGTTTGCGTCGTGGTACACGATTCTTATATTACGATATAATTTCAGATAGCAGAGATGGCCGACTCTTTTATTCCCGTATCAGCTGATCACTCAGAGCCTTCAGTTGGAGTGCCGTTTTCGCATCCACGTCCTGTTGTTCCACCAGCATTGGCTATTCTACCTCCACCTGTGTTGCAGCCCGTACCACTGCAGGCTATTCCACCTCCAGGCATGAGGCCACCTGTCAGAGGATCCCCACCAGCTGATTCAGATTCCACTGGGCATTCAGTAGCGAGTGCCCCATTCCAGTCTACATTGCCCCCAGTTCCTTACTACCGGTATGAGGCTCTTCTATTGGAGCGTGATTCCTTGTTGGCTCAGATTAGAGAGTTACAGCATATCATCAGGACTACAGATGTTAATCGTGGTGTGAGGGAGCTTCGAGAGGAGATTCATGTGACACGGAGGGTTCTTGAGGCTAGGTTACATGGAGCTACACTACCTGGCAGAGGCCCTGATGCACTGATGGGCTGGGCTACTGAGGTGATGGAGGACTTTGAGAGGCTAGCAGGACCAGAGTTTCCTTGGAGCTGAGTTAGAGATTTTGAGATGAAGATGCTGAGCAGTGTTGTATGGTTATATAGTATGTACAGTAGTGTGTAGTGTGTATCAGTAGACTTTTGAGTTGTATTCATAGACTAGCTATGCTGACTAGTGAGTAGGTTGTTGTACCCTTTTTTCTTTTACTTCTGAAGCGTCTTTACGCTTGTACTACCCTAGAACTTTTGATCTATATATATCAGTACCTTTTTCCTTTCCAGCACTGTCATTTATTTTATTGCACCAGTTATACCCTGTGATACCATGTACCCTGTTTTCCATAACTGTTTATATTCTATAAAGAAGCATGCAATTTACTTAGTTACAACTGTTTTCAAAAAAAAAGATATTCCTATTTTACAAAACTTTTCTTTTATGCAAATATTTGATTCAAAAGCTAAATAAATTGATTGATTCTTTACAGAAAATGCCTCCCAAAAGAAATACCCGCACCAACACCCAGAATGAAGAAACCAACAACAATAATAACCAAGATGATACAACCCAGAATGTGAACCCAGGACCCATGGACCCAGCAATAGCCCAGATTCTTCAAATCTTGGCCCAACAAACAGTTCACTTGGCACAACAACAGCAGAGACAGACCAATCCCCAGGTAACTTTCAAAACTTTTCAGGCAGTAAACCCACCAGAATTCAAGGGTTCCTTAGAGCCAATTGAAGCAAATGTGTGGTTAAAGGAAATAGAGAAGGCTTTTGCCTTAGTGAAAGTAAAGGAAGAACAGAAGGTTGAGTTTGCAAGTTACTATTTGAAGAATGAGGCCACCTATTGGTAGGAAATGGTGAAGACATTGGAAGGCACAGATGTTATTAGTTGGGAAAGGTTCAAGGAATTGTTTTTAGAAAAGTATTTTCCTCAGTTTGTTCAGGATCAAATGGAGCTGAAGTTTTTAGAGTTAAAGCAAGGGAATATGTCGGTAACAGATTATGAGGGTAAATTTGAGGAATTGTCAAGGTATGTGTCGTCGTATGTTGATACTGATAGGAAGAAAGCTAAAAGATTCTAGCAAGGTTTGAAACCATGGATCATAGGGAAGGTAGCCATTTTTGAATTGGATACCTATGCAGGAGTGGTACAGAAGGCTATGATCGCAGAGACGGAGAGTGAGATATTACAGAAGGAAAAGGAAAGCAAGAAAAGGAAAGTTGAAGGAAGTGAGGGTCAGTCACAAACAGGGAAGTTTTCAAACTTTAAGAAGGGCAAGTTCCAGCCAGGGAGAAATTTTAATTTCAGGAGACAAAATGTAGGAGACGGAGGCCAGGGCAATCGTTCAGCTAATGTGAATCAGCCGAATCAGTTGAGATTAACTTTTCCAGATTGTCAAGTATGTGGAAAGAAGCATGGAGGAGTTTGTAACAAGTTGAATGTGGTATGTTTTAAATGCAACCAGAAAGGGCACTACTCGAGGGAGTGCCGAAATCAGCCAGCAAGAGAGCCAACAAATAAGGATCAACCTATCCGGAATCCAGCAGTGAAGGTTCTAGTCATTGGATTTACATGCTTTAAATGTGGGAAGCCAGGACATATGGCCAGGGATTGCAAGACACCAGCCCCAGTTAGTAATGCATTGAGAATTATGGGATCTACCCCGGCAGTAAATGAGACTCCAAGGGCTAGAGTTTTCGACATGTCAGTGAAGGATGCTATCCATGATACGGATGTCGTGGCAGGTACGCTTAATGTGAACTCTTTATGTGCCAAAGTGTTAATAGATTCGGGAGCAACTCGATCGTTTGTTTCACAAGATTTTGTTAGTAAGTTAAATTGTCCAGTTGGGTATTTAAATGAAATAATGACTGTGGAATTAGCAAATCAAGAACGTGTAACTGTTAACCAAGTTTGTGGGAATTATGAGATTGAGATTTCTGGTAGTAAGTTTTGTGTAGATTTAATACCGTTTAAGTTAGGAGAATTTGACGTTATATTAGGAATGGATTGGTTATCTAAGCATGATGCTCAGATAGATTATCGAAATAAGAAAGTAATGGTGAAAACGCCAGACGAAAGAATAGTAACGTTCAAGGGACAGAAGCAGGTAAAGAAGTTCTTAACAATGATTCAAGCCAAGAAGTTACTACGGCAAGGATGCGAGCATTTCGTAGCATATGTGATTGGCAGAAGTCAGGAGCCAGCAAAACTTGAAGATATCCCAGTAGTGAATGAATTTCCAGACGTATTTCCCGACGAATTGCCAGGACTTCCTCCAGATAGAGAAATTGAATTTGCAATTGATTCAGCACCTGGAACAGAACCAGTATCCAAGGCCCCGTATAGAATGGCGCCCGTTGAGATGAAAGAATTAGCAAAGCAATTGCAAGAGCTGTTAGAGAAAGGAGTAATTAGACCCAGCGTATCCCCGTGGGGTGCACCGGTATTATTTGTCAAGAAGAAAGATGGAAGCATGAGACTGTGCATCGACTATAGGGAGCTCAATAAATTGACGATTAAGAATAAGTATCCGTTACCCAGAATTGATGATTTGTTTGACCAATTGAAGGGAGCCAAGTATTTCTCCAAAATCGATTTAAGATCGGGATATCATCAACTAAAGATTAAACCAGAAGATATACCAAAGACAGCTTTCAGAACAAGGTATGGGCATTACGAGTTTTTAGTGATGTCTTTTGGATTGACCAACGCCCCAGCAGCGTTTATGGACCTGATGAACAGAATTTTCAAGGAATATTTGGACAAGTTCGTTATAGTATTTATAGACGATATTTTGATCTATTCAAAGACGGAGGAGGATCATGCGGAACATTTAATGACAGCTTTGGAAATTTTAAGGAAAAAGAAGTTATATGCTAAATTGTCAAAGTGTGAGTTTTGGCTACAGGAAGTTCAGTTCTTAGGACACATAGTCAATAACGAAGGGATCAAAGTGGACCCGACAAAGATCGAGGCAATTACGAATTGGGAAAGACCGAGAACACCCACTGAGGTAAGAAGTTTCTTGGGATTGGCAGGATATTATCGACGATTCGTTCAGAATTTCTCAAGAATTGCAACACCATTCACAAAGCTTACACGAAAGAATGAAAAGTTTATATGGAATGACAAGTGCGAAGAAAGTTTTCAGGAATTGAAGCGGAGATTAATCACAACACCTGTTTTGTCACTTCCAGACAATCAAGAGAATTTCGTAATTTATAGTGATGCTTCTCATAAAGGATTAGGATGTGTTTTAATGCAGCACGAAAAGGTGATTGCGTATGCGTCAAGACAATTGAAACCACACGAACAGAAGTACCCTACTCATGATTTGGAGTTAGCAGCTATAGTTTTCGCTTTGAAGATTTGGAGACATTATTTGTATGGAGAAAAGTGTGAGATTTTCACGGATCACAAAAGTTTGAAATATATATTTTCCCAAAAGGAACTTAATATGAGGCAAAGGAGATGGTTAGAATTGATCAAGGATTATGATTGCTCGATTAATTATCATCCAGGTAAGGCGAACATGGTGGCAGACGCATTAAGTCGGAAGGAAAAGTTAAATGAGTTATCAGTACCTGAAAATATATATAAGGAATTTCAGAAATTGGAATTGGAAATTAGAGTTTGCGAACCTGAGGAAGCGAAAGTGTACAGTATGACTTTCCAGCCGGAGTTGTTGGAGAAAATAAAGAAATGTCAGAAAGATGTAATGGATCAAGATATAAATCGTTTGGTAGGTGAAGAATTATGCATGCAGAAGGATGATCAAGGCATTTTGAGATTTTGATCTAGAATCTGGATTCCACCAGTGACGGAGTTAAAGAATGAAATTTTACAAGAAGCACATAGTTCAAGATATTCCATCCATCCAGGGAGTACTAAAATGTACAGAGATTTAAAGAAGAATTATTGGTGGCCAGATATGAAGAGGGAAATTGCGGAATGGATTAGCAAATGCTATACCTGTCAGAGAGTTAAAGCAGAGCATCAGAGACCAAGCGGATTGCTACAACCATTGGAGATTCCAGAATGGAAGTGGGAACATATTACCATGGATTTCATAGTTGGATTACCAAGGACAAGGGCTAATCATGATGCCATTTGGGTTATAGTGGATAGACTTACCAAGTCAGCTCATTTTCTGCCTATAAATGAAAGATTTTCGCTCGATAAGTTAGTTCATATGTACTTGAAAGAAATTGTAGTTCGTCATGGAGTTCTAGTGTCTATCGTATCTGATCGAGATCCAAGGTTTAATTCAAGATTCTGGAAGAGTTTTCAAGAATGTTTGGGAACAAGACTGAATATGAGTACAGCTTATCACCCCCAAACGGATGGCCAAAGTGAAAGAACGATCCAGACAATCGAGGATATGTTACGTGTTTGTGCTATTGATTTCAAAGGAAGTTGGGACGAACATTTACCTCTGGTAGAGTTTGCTTACAACAACAGTTATCATGCCAGCATTGGAATGCCACCCTATGAAGCCCTTTATGGACGCAAATGTAGATCTCCAATATATTGGGACGAAGTAGGAGAACGCAAGATACTTGGACCTGAACTGGTACAGCAGACAAAGGAAGTTGTTGAACTTATCCAGAAAAGATTAATAGCCGCTCAAAATCGTCAGAGGAAATATGCAGACCAATCAAGGAAAGACATGGAATTTGAAGAAGGAAGCTTGGTATTACTGAAAGTATCACCATGGAAAGGACTAACGAGGTTTGGAAAGAAAGGGAAGCTAAGCCCAAGATATGTCGGACCTTTTGAGATCCTAAAGCGCGTTGGCAAAGTAGCTTACGAATTGGCGTTACCTCCGCACATGGAGCACATTCACAATGTTTTTCATGTATCGATGCTCAAGAAATATAATCCAGACTCCAGACATGTAATAGAATATGAGCCAATAGGGCTTCAGGCAGATTTATCATATGTAGAGAGTCCGATAGAGATTCTAGAGGCAAGAGAGAAAGTATTGAGAAATAAAGTGGTAAAGTTAGTAAGAGTATTGTAGAGAAACCCAAAGGTTGAAGAGTCAACCTGGGAGTTAGAAAATGATATGAGAGAAAAGTACCCTCATTTATTTTCTTAGGAGATTCTGAGGACAGAATCCTTTTAAGGGGGGAAGGATGTAATATCCGGGATATATCGTGTAATTATTTTTGATATTATTATGTGTGCCCGGTATCTATTCTGTGAGTTAATTGTTAAGTGTTATCTGTACTTGAATATTCAAAAATAATATTAATTGAGTATTTTAATTTTTATATGTCCAAAATAAAATATAGATAATTGTCATATCTTCCTAATTATTTTTATGTTGGTTTATGGATTTATAAGAATCATATGAAATTTCTAAAACCTTTTTCTGGGTAATTAAAATCTATTTTATAAAAACGGGAACCAACCGACGTCAACCGTTGTTACGTTTTTGGAACCCGAAACTCTTTTGAGAACTCCTTCCTAACCTAATTGTAATATTCCGAGCATTTTCCATGTTTCGACTTTTTCGATCCGGCTTACGGTTTGTCCTACGCGGGTCCCGGCACAACATTTTCGATACAATATTCGTTTCGGTAAATCAATAAAACCCGTATTTTCGATAAACGGGAGCTTTATATTAAACTATCCCAATTATCACTTCGTAATACGTGTAACCAGGCGCTGAGACCAAGACCGCAGTACAAATTGTACTGATTTGGATAATTATCCCGAAAACCGATACTGTTTGGATCAGTTTTTACAAATAAACATACCGTTTTATATCCGGAATGATCCAACGGGATACTAATTTTCCATAATTATAAATAGCCTTTTACCGTATTTTAATTCGTATCAAAATCATTTGCAGATAGTTAATTATATAATTTTCAGAGAAAAACCCTAATTACATAAACTGTTCTAAGAATCAAACAGCAGAACGAAGGCGTTACCAATCTCTGTTTTTAAAGCTTGAGTAACCAAAACGAAGGATTTGAGGTGTTCTATCAGATTCTGAGCTTTGTTTCAATGTAGAAATCAAGGTTATTTTTCTAAAAATTTAATTATTTTCGAATTTATTTTATTAAAAATATGATTTTTTGTTCGGATGATTGTTTGTATGATTTGATGATTGCATGTTGTAGAGCTTGTTTTCCTGATGATTTTCATATGTCATACGTCTGATTTGGAGTTCAATAACATGTTCAAATTTGAGTTTGATTTTCGAATTTTAAAATTAGGGTTTATAACCCGTATGAATGTTCTTAATTGAAATTTGGGGGTTTCTTATTCTGTGATAGATTGATGATGTGTTATAGTGGGTTGTGTTCTCTGTGAAATTTGCAATCTAGTCGTATAACTTTCATGAACCAACGAGGTCTGTAGAGAAGGGAGTTGTGTTTTGAAGTTTTCCGATGTTCGTCGGAAACTGGAAATTTCACGGCCAAATTCCGGCCAACTCAGGGATTGTTAGGATGAATTGATTGCATGGTTGTGTTCCTGATGTTGTGTAGATGTGATCTGGAGGTGTTGGTGGGGTGAGGACACCGGGAACGTGTTCTCCGGCGAACCCGACTGTTTTCCGGCGAAGAGCTGGAAAATTACAGTTTGGTACCCCAACTTTTGAAAACGATACAGTTAGGTCCCTGAAGTTTCCAGACTTTGCAAATTTAGGATTCCTGTTTATAAAATGTTTAAAAATCATATTTCCTATTTATTTTTATTATAAAAATTCATTTTTAATTTCTGAAAATTCTAAAAATTATTATTTTAATTCCGAAAATTATTTTTTATTCAAAAATAAATCTGAATTAATTAGTTAATTAATTTCAGTTAATTTATAATTGATTAATTGGTCAATTAATTCGAAAATTAATTGATTAATTGATTTAATTAATTATTAATTGATTTTAATTAGTTATTTAATTAGATTTAATTATTTAAAAATGATTTAAAATTCCAAAAAATAGTTCCGAGCTTTAAAATATTATTCTAAATTATTTCCAAGGCTTGAGAATTATTCTAAAATTGTTTCGAAGCCAGAATTGGTCAACCGAACCCTGTTTATTAACCCGAAATTGATCCAACGACCCGTTTTAATTCCGAAAAATGTTTTAAAAATCATTTTAAATACCCGAAAGCATATTTATGACCTTAAACTTCTTTATAAATAATATATCATTGATTACGTGATGTATTATGTGCTATGTGTGACTTATTAATTGACTATCAGTCTATATATTCGGTGTTTACTTGATTATTGCATAACTTTCAATCCGTTAATCGGATTTGGGTAAAACGAAGGGTAGATAGAAGTATGTGTTGAATAGAATTCCATGAGTAAATTATTGATGGATACTTATGATATGTGAGCAGAAGAGGCAAGACGTAGGAAAGGGAAACAGGTAGTTGAGGAGTAAGACGATTGTGATTGAAAGCAAGTGCAAGATAGTAACCTAATACCAGGCAAGTGTTCTGAACTTTCTCGAGATATTGTAATTCTTGATAGTCTTGTTAACATTGCAAGTGCTTTGAAGCACGGAAACCTAAATCCTGATTTCAGTTATTGTTCTTGAGCTATGAACCATATTCTTTCTAAGCCATTGATTATTGTATACCCAAACAAGAACCACAAATCTACGATACTACTCCACAAATACATACAAACTAAATACCAGACACTGAAATGAACTATTATATTCTCAACCCATGGTATCCTATGCTTTGAAAGCCTAAATCTTTGAAACCCTGAAACGTTGTTTCCTTTGTTATCCAATTCTTTCATTACCCAGCATCCAAGCTTTTAAAAGTACCTTGTTGATCCTTACAAGGATTTAAACCCTTTCATTGTTAAACATTTATTGTTGTTAATAATTTCGGTTATTGCTCATTATTGCATATTCTGTTATTATGTTAGAATTGGATTGTTTTTATAAAATTGTGGACCAGATTCGTGGTCAGACCATATAATGGTCAAGTTAGGCCAATGTGTGCCTTGGATCCAGTAGTTAGAGCAATGCTGTGTGCCTTGCTCGGGGTTAGTGCGTGACTGATCAGCAGCCTAACCTTGGTTTTAAATTAAAAGTATAATATCCAATTCTAAATCATAATCCATTGTTCACTTGATATCATAACCATATTCACCTGATGATCATTATTCTCAGTTTTGTCATTATGACTTGCTGAGCTAGTTAGCTCATTTGTGCGATGTTGTTTATATTCTTTCCAGTTAAAAAGGAACCAGTTGGTAAAGAGGATCCCCAGTCCAGCGCGAGAGCTAGGGGTTCAGGTTGAGAAAGCTGAGCTAGTAGGCTTCTTTTGGGAATAATTTAAGTTTGTAAAAAGTTGTAATAATGTTTAATACTCAGTTTGAGTTTGAAATAGTTGGGATTTGAACGGTTTGTAATATATTAGTGTGTTTGGCTTGTGTGCATACTTTAACCTGTTGCGGTCCGTGGTGGTTGGTAAGTAGGATCATTGCATATATTATTATTATCTTTATTATTGTTATAAGTAGGTTTTAATTAAGGTGTGTGTGTGGACCCCAAACTTCTGACCCGGGTTTGAAGGGCGCCACATTGACTAACCAATCTATGCAGGAACAAAGTCAAATATGACTTTAACAATTTCTATGTTTTTTGGTATAAAAATATGAGTTTGTGAAATCTACTTCTTGTGCATAATTTAGATCTGATATATAATTATCACTTGTATTTAACAAGTAAACTACACTAATTGAAAAGAACATTTTTGGTTCTTAAAGATACTCCAATACTTTATACACTACAGCTAATAGTTATATAAATTGCTGGCAATTGTTTTCTGTGTCCAACTGACTTGCAGGAAGTATACATCTTTGGAAATCTAACAATATAAAGAACATGAGAAAGTCCAGTACAATGCATTCCAGGAAGAGCTCATTTTAAAGGTATAAAAGGTGAGAAAAACATTATCCCTTATATATCTTATCTAACTATTCACATTACTCAATGCATAAACTATCCCAGTAAAAACACTAAAGGTATGTGCACTTTGTTCTCAGTTTCACTATTTGATTGATATTAGAATGTATTAGATTCTTCATGTACTCAACTATTGTATTGTCCGGATTACAAAAACTGTAGTTGAGTGTATTATATCCAGTGTCAAATATTTCCTGATTTAGATAAATATGTTCAGTATAGTCTCTGTTCAGTAAATCAGTCACACTAGATTGTATTAGTTGCTTTGTTTTGTAAAAACTGTGCTTGGCTGTTGTAAGTATTTTGGATCCTTTTAATATAGAATGTTAGTTTGTATTAGACTTTGTTAATTGTAATGATATCAACTAGTGTGTATTAGTGTTGGACTTTGTAACAAGATAAACAATTGTATAAGTGATAGTTTGTGTAAACTGTGTTTGCCCAGTTAGAATATATTAAAACAATATAGTTCTTATCTTCATACATCTTGTTAAAATTCTAGACTGTAAAGGTACAAAAATAGCTTTCATAATCTGAAATCATTGACATAAAAATAAGCTTTCAAAATCCACTATTAAAAATGCATGTTAAGTCACTAGAATTGTTGTTTTCTATCAAATAAAACTCTTAGTTAAAAACAAATATCTAGTATTTTCAGATAAAAGGCCAGTCAAGTAATCTTATTTATGCTATAAAATTGGATTTATACAATTGATTTGCTAAACTGCATGGATTATATCTTAAAAGTATTGCATTACTGTTTAAAATTAAGTATTTGGTTACAAAAGTTACACTTTTTAAGACCAATACATGCAAAAACAGATTCAAAATACCATGCATACAATTTTGATTTCACTCTTATATGCTCAGTTTTTCCTCAAAGATACATGCACTTGACTAGTTCTATGAACAAAAATGTCATGCTTTCTATAGTTAATGTTAAAACTCTCGTCCAATATATATACTCTTTTTGGCATGTACCAAATAAAAGAGAAAGAGAAATTAAACCCCTAATGTTCAAATTGAACAAGTATAAGTGAATTAGACCCCTCATTTTCAAATTTTAGAAAATTACTATCTTTTTGATATACAAGGATCTATATGTGCTTCTCTTTTTATGATAAATCTAACAAATCATTTTGAAGGATTTTTAAGAAAGGAGCTTAAAACCTTCTAAGAGTTTAAATGTTTCATGTGAAAAATACCTTTTAAAAATTCATGCATACACCAAGGGGAAGCACACACTGTTAATTTTATGTTTGTTTGGCAAATACCAAAAAGGGGAAGATTGAAAGGATATTCTCGATATATTATTTATTTTAGTATTTGTACGATTAAACATAAAATTAAGAATACGTAGATCCTCTCTATTAGGACATGAATTTATTTGATCCAAATCAAAGTCAAAAAGTCAAACTAGCAAAATCATTTCTTTCAAACATATAAAAAGAGATATTCCAGTATTGCAAAATATCAAAATTATATCTTCATGGAATATATCTCTAAGGAAATATGATCAAAGAAGAATTATCAAGATATGATATTTCTTAGATCTGTGTTGCAACAGAAATATGGCAACATGCTCGAATAAGGAATATATCAAAAATATTCTTTAGAGGTCTCGTGCTATATCAAAAATATTTAACTCTTCGCTCAAAAATTTACTCTCACATCAATCAAAAAGAGTTTTTTCAAAGTTTATTAATATTCATGGTTGGGATATTAATATCCGGTTCTGCAACCCATTTATAAATACTTACAGTAATTTTCTCCCGTTTCGTAAAATCAGCACTTCTGGGAGAAAATTATTCAAAAATTACTCAAACACATTTCCTATCATCCAAAAATATTTTATATATTATGAAATATATTTTAAGTATTTATCCAAGTCAAAACTTTGGTCAAAAGATCCATCTCCTTCATTTCAAGACCAATGATATTTTTACTCAGAAAAAAAGACTGACAAACCAATTTTATTTTAGATAAAATACTTCTACATGTTAGAATGACTTGAAATTTTATATGGATCATTTAAATGGTATTTTATAAGTAAGGTAAAAATTTCATAATATTCGGAAATTTTTTGTCCGGGCACAAAAATCGAGGTAGTTGGTCCCACATTTGACCATGTTTGACCTAGCTACCATTGACCAAGGTTGACCAAAACTTGAAGGACATCATTTTATATTATTTAAGTAATTATCATATTTTTTATGGTATTTATTTAGGAGTTTTTAAGGTGGTCATAATTAATGGTGTTTAATCCTTCATTAAAGTGATTAAACAATGATTAAAAGAAAAGGAAAATATATATTTATTCAAATATATCAGTTGGGATTTTGAACCCATAAAGTTGTTTGTCTCATATTTCAAGTTTCAAAGAAACACACTTTGCTTTCCATGTCATCAATCCAAGTGACATACACCATCCACCATCCATTTTCCTCAAATCTCCACCATTCAATCCACCCAACTCCTCCTATAAATAAACCCCCACCCCAACCCAACCCATTTTCTTTAAGATAAAGAGCCACAAAGTTTCTGGGATTTTTTAAAGAAGTACTTCTATTCATCTCTTTCTAATTCTATACACACACTTCTTCTCAAAAACCTTCTCTCTCTTCTATATACTTACATATATACAAGGTTTTTGAAATACAAGCTTAGCTTCACCCAACCAAGATTTATCCCACCAAGTGAGATCATCTACTACCACTTCCCGGCCTCCTGAAGGGCTGCCCAAGTTCGACCAAAGTGCCAAAATCCGGCCGAACCTCCGACGAATTTTTTCGGCGAACTTTTCCGACCGTTCTTCAAAAGTGGTAACTTTTAACATCTTATTTGAGTTCTTTTTATTTGAGCTTTGTACTTAATTTCTCTACTTCATCTTAAGCTCTAATATAAGATCTCTTATAAACAAAGTTCTCAAGAGAACTAAAATTCGAACTCGGAATTCGAATAAGTACTTGATCTTCACATAAATTATCTCAAGAAGAAGATCTATAAACAAAAGTACTTTATCTCCAAAGGGGAGATTATATTTGACCCAAGTTCACGAGTTAGCCAATTTTTTTTTTATTATTGGACCTTGGCTAACAATTATTCGTGCACATAAAATATTATGAAGTAAAGTTAAATCCCTTCTAACATCTCTCGTGTTCCGAGGGATTATAACTAGATCTATAAACACTTTATAATTTGTCAAATATCAAAATGGATTAAGTTCATGAGTTAGCCAATTACTTGCACTTTATTTAATTGGATCTTGGCTAACATATTTTGTGCACATAAATTATTAGGAAGCATAATTTTAATCCCTTCTAACATCTTTAGTGTTCCGGGGGATTATAACTCGATCTATAAACACTTCGTA
This sequence comes from Apium graveolens, assembly GCF_009905375.1. NCBI lineage: Eukaryota > Viridiplantae > Streptophyta > Magnoliopsida > Apiales > Apiaceae > Apium > Apium graveolens. Next base: position 114,372,089 of record NC_133656.1, read on the forward strand.
ATCATCTGTTAAATTTAAAGGCGAATCAAATCCACGAGTTAGCCAATTAATTTCACACTATTTAATTGGATCTTGGTTAACACATATCGTGTATATAAAAAATTACGAGTCATATCATATAAGCCCCTTCTAACATCTTCAGTGTTCCTGTGGGGTTATACTACGATATCTATAAAATACTCGTAATTATTTATCCAAACTTTGAAAGAACAATATTAAGCCAATTACTTGCACTTAACTTATTTGGATCTTGGATAAGACTCATAAATCTTATAAACGTGCTTGAAGTTAAAAGAGTATACTTTGACCTTATAATCGTCAATATACAAGTATACCATAAAACCTTAAGTCGATATACTTAAAGGTAAAATTACAACTCCGAGGTTGTAATTAAAGTATTCTTCGATCTATAAATATATAATCGAAAGAATAAGAATACTAAAGAATTCATAAGCCATAAGTGCTTCATATAAAAAGACTTCTCATATTACTCCACCTATCTAAATTAATCTATAAAGGAGTAATTATAAATATACTTGACCATCTTGTATTATTCTAAGTCAAGTATAACTAATTAGTTTAAATATTCTTATTTGGATATTATACTACTTATGGGCTAGTACAGTAACATACTAGTTCAAACCATCTTTTTCTATACTTGTTTGTTTCGTGGATTGCCTTGTTAATTTTGTAGTGAGGTGAAGTGACGTGAGGTGATTCAAGACCGGATCACTAAGATCCAAGACCGACAAAAGCTAAGGAAGCCAAGTCCACACAAAGGTTCTACAACAACTTTGAAGAAATAACGGGGAGTTATTGTCTAAGATAAGTTGTGTAGGTATTACATTTATTTTCAAGTGGTGACTCTTGTGTTGCGCACCAAGACAAATACTTGTAAGGGTGTAAAGGATTCTCCGCCTACTAAAGGAGAGAGTTTATTATAAGGGAAAATCCCGAGTCCGGGAGAGGAGCTCGGGGACTAGAGTAGGGGTGAGCGAATCTATTAGAGGTTGCGCTATCACGAACCATGATAAAATCGCCGTGTGGTATTTTCTTTCCTTGCATTTTATTTTCCACACATATAAACTGCATAACCACTTGGTAAAGTTTTAAAAAGGGATAAATTATTTTAAAACGCCACAACAATTTCTAAATTGGTAATTGAGCTATTCAACCCCTCCTTCTAGCTTAAAATAGCCCTCTTACGGGACCTTACATAAACAATTATATCCGATTATTTACATTTCGAAAATAATTGTACGAATTAAATATTAAATATTGTTTTATAATTATAGGACTCAGAATAATCTATCACGGTCCACCGTCGGCTCGCCGGGGCTCGTCACCGAATTAATTTCGAGTTTCCAACGTAAATTCTACCGATTAAATTAATTCGAAAATATCACATAATAATAATTATTTTTCATCAAAAATATATTTATAGAAATCAGAAAATCACAGCAGGCCCGACCCACGCGCACACGCGCGGCCGGGAAAGGAGAAACCAGACGACAACAGCAAAACAAGGACGACACATACACCCAACAACAGGAAACACACAACTGAATCATATATACATACACTGAAATATGTATATATAGTTACATCGGAGCCACCAACCAAAAGGGGTAACTCACCGGAAATGAAACCGCGGCCACCGGAAATAAACAGCGGCGAAGCAGGAACAAAGCAACAGAGAAGAAACGGGGATGGGGAGGGGAGAAAGAAAAGAGAGGATCAAGTAGTGAGATTAAGAGGCAGAGAGATTGATATGGCTGCCATAGAAAGAATGGGGAAGAAAGAAATAAAAGAAAAAAAACCGAATTGTATTAATCTGCCACGTATCAACATCATCAGAGTCATCTTGACTGGAATTGTCTTCAACCTCAGCTACTTGCTTCTTTCCCTTGCTTGATTCTGATTTGCTTGTGCCAATTTTGAGACTTGGCATTGTCTTTTCTTCATTCCTGGCTTCAGTTCTCTCATTGTCAGCTACAAGTGCAACTGATCCACTTTTTCTCTTTCCCTTTTCCAACCGCTCATCTTGCTCCATCTCAAGTTCATAGGTCTTCAAAATTCCATATAATCTTTCAAGTGTGAAGTCCTTATAATCTTGAGAATTCCTCAGTGAAATAGTCATAGGTTTCCATTCCTTTGGTAGAGACCCCAGAAATTTTAAGTTGGAATCCTTGACTTGGTACACTCTGCCATACAGCTTCAATCCATTCAACAGTTTCTGAAATCTATTGAAGGTATCATTCAGTGATTCTCCTTCTTCAAAATGAAAATATTCATACTATTGAATGAGAAGCTGCATTTTGTTTTCTCTAACTTGTTCAGTACCTTCACAGATAAGTTACACAGTATCCCAAATTTCCTTAGCAGTTTGGCTGTTAATAACATTGTCAAACATATCTTGGTCTAGGCCATTAAACAGAATGTTCATGGCTTTCTTGTCCTTGTGAACCTCTTTAATATCTTCATCAGTCCATTCTTCTTTTGGCTTGGGAATAGACTGTCCAACAGCAACTGTGGCAGTGACAGCTGTGGCCACCTTGTGAGGGATGTGAGGACCATTTTCAATGCAGTTGATGTAGCTTTCATCTAGAGAGAAGATGTAAATGCATCTTTACTTTCCAGTGATTATAATTATCTCTTTCCAGGATTGGAATCTTTACTCCAATATCCTTCTTACTCATGATGTTAGTAGAATAGATCTTTAAACTCTTTGTATGTTAAGAGCTTGCTCTGATACCAATTGTTATTCCCAAGGAACTAACAATGAGATTTATAGAAGGGGGGTTGAATGTAAATCTCAAAACTTTTTCAAGTTTTGAGCAGTTTCAAAGGCTAAGTGTTTTGATGAACAGTTGTGTGTGAATTTCTTTGAGCAGGTGCAGACAGATATATATTCAAGACACAAATGTAAAAAACACAAAGGCTTTAAAAACTTTTCTGGTGGATTTGTTGTTCCACCAGAGATGTGTATTTCAGAAAATATGTGATTCAAAGAATTGATCACAGCTGCGTCCTAGTACAAACTAGATGATTTCCTCTCTATATTTTTCTAAACATCTCTGGAAAATTCATCATCTAATTACTAGCTGCAACTTGGTTTATATATCACCAAGTTTACAAGTGAAGACAAAAATAAAATACAATTTTTAAAATAGTTCTTCACATGTTTCTTCTTCATTTCTATATCCAATGCAATCTAGGATAATCTGTGAATCTTTGAATACTTCCTTGTTTGCACCAGAATGGAAATGCTGCATTTTCTTGATTCCTCCAAGAGGCTACCACATTCCAATTGTCTCTGTCAACCCATGTGCCCGTGTCAGCTTATGAATTGTCACTGTCAACTGCTATTGAACTGAGTATCCCTTGAAGCTTTCATCCGTTGATGGCTTTATCCGTTGATGCTTTATCAGTTGAAGATTTACCCGTTGATGCACTCATCCAGTGATGGATGTTATCCGTTGAAGCTTTAGAGACATCTGTTGAAGCTTTGTTTCTCATCCGTTGAAGGCCTTTAATCTATCAGTTGATACTAATTCATTTATACAAAATTACAAGGCATGAAATATTTACAATTAGCCCTCTTATTTGCATATCCACTAGTAGTCAACATGACTTATAATTTCCCACAACTTCTAAGAATTATAACTTAAATACAGAAAGAGAAATATGCTACAATACTAAACTTATTTCTAAGTAAAGCTACTCCATCAACGGATAGCCAGAGTGGTCTTATCCGTTGAGGCTACAAACACTAGATTTCTACTTAAGTGTTTTTCTTAACTTATCATCAAACTAATACACATATTCCTAACAATCTCCCCCTATTTATGTCTACTAGAATTGTAGGCATAAATTTAGGTTTAACTTGATGATAACAAAACACTTAACAAATATATGAGCTGAGATCAAGTAGAAATTCAAAAGTGCTGCAAAAGTGTATGTACTGAGATAGAATTGAAGAATTATATTATTTCCAAGGATGCTCCTTTAGACTGAGCAAATTATTTTCTTTTCCTTTGTTCCCTTGTTTTCTTCCCTAGCCTCCTGTCATTTTCCTCTACTTGGAGTTGGAGTTGTCTGTAGAATTCAGCTTCATCTTCTTCACTGATATCCAACTTAGATTGCATGTCCTTGAGAGTTTCATTACTGGAAATTTTAAGCTGGTCTTCAAGTCTGAAAAATCTTTTGACTCCTTTATTGTCTCTAAACTCCATCAACCAATGAGGTGATTTATGAATTGTAATTCCATGCTCAGGGATGAGTAGTGTTCTAGGCAAGGAATTAGTCTCCCACCAAGTTTTCCTTATGCTGGCAATCTTATTGAGAATCTCAGTTTTGACAGTCCTGGTAAAGCCAGAATCCCTTTTGATAGCTGAGTAGACTCTAACCAAGGTAGAATAGCCCTCATTTAGAATTCTTTGAAGATGCCAAGTCCTTTCCTCACTTCCTTTATACTTGAGCACTAGCCTTTCTGGGAGCTGTTTGTAGGCACTTATTCCCCTTACTTCCTCCAGCTCATCCAGATAGAGTTCAATATCTGTATACTCTTTTATGTCACAAATGTGAACATAATCATCCTTTGAGGCTTGTGGCTTAGGCTTAGGTTTATGTTTCTGAGTGAATTTACTTGAGGTTAGGGGAGGTGTTGATTTGGATTTTCTTTTCAGTTTCTTTGGTGGTGGAGAGGTAGTTAGGAAGGTAGGCAAGTTGATGGTGTCCCAATCAATAGGTTCCTCTTTAGGGATGATTGGTTCACCATGGACATTTATACTGGGAACACCAACAAAAGGTTCAGGAATGAAAGGTAGTAGTTTAGATTTTGATTGGGTTTCCACAGTGTCATCTCCACTCTTCCTTTTTGCATTGGCCTTCTTTCTGTTCCCTTTCTACCATTCCTTTCTTTCCTCCCTTATTTCCTCCAAACTCTCACCAACCACATTCCCCATATCAACATTTCTGCTTTTAATCTTGTCTTCTTCACTCTTGTCTTCAATCTTCTTCTTTTCTTCAGTCTGACTTGACTTTAGCTATTTTTCAAGCTTTGCTTGTGCTCTTTTGTCAGCCTTCAGCTTTTTAGCTTCTTCCTTTAACCTCATGGTTTCTTCCCTCTTGGCTATTGAGAATTTGGGATGTCCTTACATCACACAGATACTCTTTCCCTCTCTATAGATGATAGCCATGTTCATTCTTTCCACTACATCCTTGGTCTCTTTGTGCTTTATGATGTTACCACCCAAAACTTTGTCTTCATCAGGCTTTGGAAGAGGAAAATCCACTTCTTTTAGTTGAACAAAGTTTAGAGGGTTCTTTGTAGAGTCCTTGTTGAATCTAGTAGATGGTTTGAGTACCATGGGCTTCAGGTTCCTGAAAGAAGTTTCTCCAACCTTATTCCTCCTTACTGGCTTGTGCTCCATTGTGATTTGCTCAACTTTTGTGCTATATTTCACAAATAAGGATTTTGTAGTTGTAGAGCCAAACACTTGTTGCATCCTTTCATCAATTTTTCTCCTTTGCTCTTTCACCTTCATCTCAGCTGCTGCTAGCTGGATTAGATCAATTCCATCAAGATTTCATTTGATTTGAAGTGTTGGAGAAGTAGTGATGGCAGGAACTAGCACTTTGGATATTTGAATGTTTGTAGATGGCTCCCCTCCCCCTTCCACTTTATTCTCCCCCATTTTGTTATCATCAAGGAGAGGAGTCAATCCTTGTGCTTTAGCCAGTTGCATTAGAAGACTGGTCTGAGACTGCTGATTTTGAAGAATGGTGACCATAGAGTTTTCAATAACTTGAACTCTGTCCTCCAATTTGGCCAGCTTCTTTTCAGCATCTGATTCTCTTCTCAGTCTCAGTAATAGGTCATGCATGGTACCATAGGGCATGATTGAATCCAGCTTCTCAGAATTGTAGGACTTCAAGTCAGCTATATCCTTTTTGAGTTCATCCATAATCAGATTCTGTCTTAATTGTTGTAGCTTCATGAGATGTAGAGAATCTAGGTGGGCTTGAAGATTAGCCTTGGTACCAGAATTTGAGGTGTTCTGAATGGCCTTTTGGATAGACATGATTTGTTTGACTAAGGATACATTAAATTGTCCTGGTGTAGACTCCTTTGTCAATGCCCATTCAGGTAAATTTGGAATAGAACTTGGGCCTTCATCTCCCCCTAAGTTCACGCTTCCATCAAATGAAACAGAGTCATCATCATTAGAATTTACTCCAAATTCTTCAGATAGCTCACCAGCTGTAGAAGGCATCAAATTGACAGCAGCTTTATCCCTTTGTAGAGATTTTGAAGTATGTACTAGATTTAAAATCTTTTCTGCCTCCTCATTGCCCTGAGTAGCCGAAAGTTGATAGGCTGACACAGGATGAGTAAAAGTGTCAGCATCCAAGGAAATGTTATCAATTACAGCTTTGTAATGTTGCTGAAATTGTCTTTCCTTTTCATCATCATCCATAATCATTGACTCATGAGCAATGGCTGGATCCACCCTTATACCTTCTGTACCTGCTTTTCTCTCAATTTCTCTCTTTTCTTGTATCAGGAGCTCCCCCTGGCTCACACTCCTCACACCCTCACCTTCACCTACTAAGGTGGCACTCCTCTCACTTTCTTTTGTCATGCTGGAAGAAATAGCATGCATATTTAGACTCTCAAGCTCTCCTTTTGCCTGGGAGCAACCCAGCCTCTCACTCAAATTTTCACTCCCTTTCCTCAATCCTAGAAGTGATTGTACAGTAACCATGTCTTCTACACTTGGAATTAATTCAGTTGTTTGTGTAGAGGCTATCAACGGATAAGGAGTATCCATTGAAGTGGAAATTGATTGTATCAACGGATAACTGCTGTTAAGCTTATCCGTTAAAGAACAACCACTTGTCAATGGATGAGAGATATTTGTTGAAGAAGGAAAAGAAGTAGAAATTGAAAGTGACATAATTGTTGAATCTGTGTGGATTGATCTTAATTTAGGTGACACGGATTCTTCAACTAAGTCTAAAAGAATTGGCTGATGATCCAACAAATCATCTAAAAGATGATGATCACCAGTATTTGAGTGGGGCTCCTCCCTGAGTTATAAAGAGGGAGAATCAGGAATTGATGTGAATATCATGTCCACATCCAGAGATGGTGATGGAGAATTTGGTGATTGATGTGTGTCAATTTTGAGAGAATGGGGATGTGACTCTACATTTGTTGGAGTCACATCAAGCTGAATTTGAGAAGGCATAGATACAGGTGGGTGTATCTGTGCAGTGTGTGCACCCTGTGTGGAAACTAGGGTTTTGACCCTTTTTCTTCTTGTAAAGGCTTTTACAGGTGAGTGTGTGGCTTCGGTGTCCCTCCCTCTTTTGTTCTGTGTCCCTGGTTGGGGACTATTTTCAATAGCTGCACCCTTTTGGGAGGATGCAACTAGGGATGAGTTTGAATCCTTTTCAACCACCACAGTCTTTTGAGAAACTGTGGCTTGGCTAGCTGGGGTACCACTCACCTCTCCTACCTTATCCTGGGGGTTTTCTTGATGTTCACCCCTCCCATCACCACTCACACCCTGTTCACTTCCCTCAGGGTTTATGGTAGTTGTTACAACTGTTGTCTTTTGAGAAACAGCAGAGGTGGCTTTCTTTGACTTTGGGTTTGAAACTTTGGTTTTGGTGGCCTTGGTAGGAATCTGTTGGGACGAAGACACAGATTCCATGGCCACACTTGAAGGCAAAGAAATGATGGGGTTGGAAGTAGTAGGAGTTGAAGAAGTATTTACCTCACTTACCTGAGGTGCATTCATGATTGGTAAGTATACCAATGGCACCTGATTGTTGAGGTTAATTCTCAAAAGGTCTGCAAGGACCCTCTTCTCTTGTGCCCGACATTTGAGTTTATTACTCTCATTGGTTATGACCAAACCTTCAGCAACATGGTTAGCCAATAACATAAAGAATCTAGCATAGTAGATGTTATGAGGTCTATTAGCCTTGTTACCTAACCTAGTACTCAATTCTAGCATAACATAATTACTAAAATTAAAGTACCTATCAGAAACTAGCATATAGAGCATATTAACAAGAGATGAAGTTATTGCATCAAAATTACTAATTTTCCCAGAGAAAACCTTTATAAAGGCATCACCAAGAAAACTCCATTCTTTCCTAAGGCCTTTTCTCCTAATACTTCCTAAACTAGCAGAATCAAAAGAATAGCCTATGGAATCTAACATGCTAGATACATCATTATCAGTGTGTGGTGTCATGGCATTGTTTTCAGGTAGTTTGAAGCAGGACTGTATATCATCACAGTTAATACAGTAATCTTTACCTTTGAGAGACAAAGTGATGGTCATATTAGTGGGGTTGAACTCTGTAGATGTCCAGATCTCCTCAATTACCTCACAGTAAATCGTTGGGGCTTCCAACATTGCATAGCTTAGTTTGCAGTTTTTGATGAAGTCCATCATCTTGTGATAATCTGAGTGGGCTTCATTCTTTTCCACCAAAGCTACGAAATTGTTTTTCTCATAGACAAATCCAGATTGGGACATTATCTTTACTACTGGTGCCATTTTAGTGGGTAGAGGTTGCAGAGAAAAGTTGAGAGTTTTGGGAGAGAATGAGAGTAAAAGCTTTTGAAATATTACAAGAAAGCGTAAAGTGAAAATAAGAATTCAAAGGGGCTTTTATACTTTCTCAAATTTAAAACATAAAGAGAATGATTAAACAATATTTTTAAGTAAATTACAGCCGTTTGAGAATAAAGGAAAACTGTATGTATTCTAAAAACTGCCTTTAATATAAATACATACAACTGTGTATATATATATGTATCAACGGTTAAGTAAAAAGAATCAACGACTGTGACTTACTTAAAATGACTGATGTGACACTTCAACGGATGAGGTAAACAGTTATCCGTTGAAGATTAACACAGTTTTATCCATTGAAGGATAAAATTACCAGAAATATTTGTCTTTCAACGGATAATGAACATCCGTTGATAGAACAGTTTTGGCTTTCAACGGATAGGGAATATCCATTGATAGAATAGACTTTACTTAAAGCCAACTTTGTTCTTGCAACAAATTCATTTCAGACTACAAAACAAATTACAATAAGGACATGAATTTATGAATAATTAAGCATACCTAGCTCACTTACTAATCTTGTGAATGTTGATTCATCAAGTGGCTTGGTAAATATGTCTGCAATCTATTTTTCACTTGGAACAAAATGAAGTTCCAATGTACCATTCATCACATGTTCCCTTATGAAGTGGTACTTGATGTCAATGTGCTTGGTTCTTGAGTGCTGCACTGGATTTTCAGTAATGGCAATGGCACTTGTGTTGTCACAGAATATTGGAATTTTGTCAACATTTAGCCCATAGTCAAATAGTTGATTCCTCATCCATAGTATCTGTGCACAGCAACTACCAGCAGCAATGTACTCAACTTCAGCTGTTGATGTAGAAACAGAATTTTGCTTCTTACTGAACCATGACACAAGCTTATTCCCTAGAAATTGACAGGTGCCAGTTGTACTTTTCCTGTCTATTTTGCAACCTGCATAATCTGCATCTGAGTAGCCAATTAGATCAAAACCAGACTCTCTAGGGTACCAAATTCCTAGATTTGGAGTCCCTTTGAGATATCTGAAAATTCTTTTAATAGCAACTAAGTGAGATTCTTTAGAGTCATCTTGAAATCTAGCACAGATACATGTAGCAAACATTATATCAGGTCTACTAGCAGTTAAATATAGAAGTGAACAAACCATGCCTCTATAACTTATAATGTCTACAGACTTTTCAGCCTTGTTTAATTCAAGCTTGGTGGCAGTGGCCATGGGAGTTTTTGCAGATGAACATTCCATTAAGTCAAACTTCTTTAAGAGATTATAAATATATTTAGTTTGACTAATGAAAATTCCACCACTAACTTGTTTAACTTGTAAACCAAGAAAATAAGTTAGCTCTCCCATCATGCTCATTTCATATTTACTTTGCATTAACTTAGCAACCTTTTTACAAAGCTTATCATCTGTAGAACAAAATATAATATCATCTACATAAATTTGAACAAGTATTGTAGAGCCATTAACATTTCTAAAGAAAAGAGTTTTGTCAACAGTACCTCTTGTGAAGTAATTATCTAGGAGAAATTTTGACAAAGTCTCATACTAGGCTCTAGGTGCTTGCTTTAGTCCATAGAGTGCTTTCAACTAATAATACAAATGGTTTGGAAAATTAGAATCTTCAAATCCTGGAGGTTGGCTCACATAAACTTCTTCCTCCAATTCTCCATTCAGAAATGCACTCTTGACATCCATTTGATAGACTCTGAAATTGGCATGGGCGGCATAGGCTAGAAAAATTCGGATGGCTTCAAGTCTTGCAACTGGAGCAAATGTCTCATCAAAATCTATTCCCTCTTGTTGAGAATAGCCCTTGGCAACCAATCTAGCTTTATTCCTTATGACAATGCCATTTTCATCCATCTTGTTTCTGAATACCCATTTTGTGTCAATAGAGCTCTTGTTCTTTGGCTTGGGTACCAGCTTCCATACTTTGTTCCTCTCAAATTGGTTTAGCTCCTCTTGCATTGCTAAAATCCAATCTGGATCCAATAGAGCTTCTTCCACTCTCTTAGGTTCCTCCTGTAATAGAAAACTACTGTATAGAAATTCATCTTGAGTAGCCCTTCTAGTTTGCACCTTAGATGTTACATCACCAATGATCAATTTAAAAGGATGATTCTTGGTCCATTTCCTTTGAGGTGGTAGATTAGCTCTAGATGAGGTTGCCTCAGTATTGTAATGATGTGAGATAGAGTGTTGATTCGTTGAAACTCCCCCTGAGTTACTGATCCTTTGAAAGGAACTGGGAGTTCTATCAACTGATGAAGTAAATTGATTATCCGTTGATAGACTATGATCAATGGATGCTTCATTATATACTTTAACGGATGATGCACTTTGTCTTTCAACGGATGCTACATTACTTCTATCAACGGATGCTGAATTATGACTTTCAACTGATGCATCATTTTGTGCATTATCCAGAGGCAGACTTTGAATCCTTTTCGAAGTGTCTTTTCCATCATTTTCGTCTTCACTATCATCACAATATATCTCTATATTGTCAAATTTGAGTCCTTCATGATGTTCCTCATCTGTTAGTCCATCAATCTTTTTATCATCAAACACAACATGCACAGATTCCATAACAATGTTGGTTCTTAGATTGTAGACCCTATATGATTTTCCAGCAGAATAACTAACAAATATCCCTTCATCAGCCTTTGCATCAAACTTTCCTTTGTGATCAGTTTGGTTCCTTAGAATGTAGCATTTGCAACCAAAAACATGAAGGAAGTGTAAGGTTGGTTTTCTTCTCTTGAACAATTGATAGGGAGTCATGCCTTTTGCCTGATTGATTAGAGAAATATTCTGAGTGTAACATGCACAGTTAACAGCCTCAGCCTAAAAATATGTTGGGAGTTTTGACTCTTCAAACATTGTTCTTGCAGCTTCAATTAGTGATCTGTTCTTTCTTTCCACCACACCATTTTGTTGTGGAGTCCTTGGAGCTGAAAACTCATACATGATCCCATTTTCTTCACAGAACAACCTCATGGTAGAATTCCTGAACTCAGTTCCATTGTCACTCCTGATATTTCTTACGTTGAAATCTGGATGATTGTTGACTTGCTTGATATGATTGATAATTATTTCACTAGCTTCATCCTTTGATCTAAGAAAGTAGGTCCATGAAAACTTTGAGAAATCATCTACAATCACTAGACAATATCTTTTCCTTGTAATTGACAATACATTGACTGGTCCAAAAAGATCCATGTGTAGCAGTTGTAATGGTTCATCAATTGCTGATTCAAGCTTCTTACTGAATGATGCTCTCTTTTGCTTTCCTTTCTGACAAACATCACAGAGTCCATCCCTTGAGAATTCCACTAGGCATTCCTCTAACTAAGTCCTTTTGACTAGATCATTCATTGTCTTGAAATTCAAATGGGACAGCTTCTTGTGCCATAGCCAACTTTCATCTTGACTTGCTTTGCTGAAAAGACAAGTAATTGATTCTGCATCTGTAGAGTTGAAGTCAGCCAAGTACACATTCCCTTTTCTAACTTCAGTTAGAACCACTTTGTTGTCCTTCTTACTTGTGACAACACAGGCTTCAGAATTGAAGGAAACAGTATTCCCTCTGTCACATAGTTGACTGATGCTCAATAGATTGTGTTTGAGACCATCAACTATTGCAACTTCATCAATGATGACATTTTCCTTTGAAATCAAGCCATATCCCATAGCGAACCTTTTGTTGTCATCTCCAAAGGTTATGCTAGGGCCAGCTCTCTCCTTAAACCCTGTGAGCAGGGTGAAATCTCCTGTCATGTGCCTTGAACAACCACTATCCAAGTACCATAGATTCCTTCTTTTTCCCTGCACACAACAAAATCAAATCAAGTTGATTTTGGTACCCAAGTTTCCTTGGGTCCAGCCTTGTTAGTCTTTTTGTAATAACCCCAATTTTTGGGAAATTTTTGAAACCCTTATGAATAGTGTTTTTGCTGAATGAGAAAACTTTTCATACCACACTATGTAGGGGTTCTGATATGGATATTCTGAGATTTTATTAGTACTTTATATGGGATATAAGTGTATGTAAAGATCGTCAGAATCCAAATCCGAACACTTTGATTTTTCCCGGAAATCCACTAGATACGGAGAGAATTGAGTATAAGGTAACAGGATAAAAAGGATTTAAATTAAAGGATTATAAGAGAGGATCATAAAAGGAATACAATGTATTGAGAAAGGTTAAGGGAACCTAAGTAATAAGATCCCGGGTATGATCCTTCAAACGATAAATGAAAACGAAAGTTAAGCGAACCGTATAACAGATCAGCGGTCATTAGGCAAACAATTAGGAAGTTAAGCAAAGGGATTAGAGGAAGTGATGTCACCCAACCAATGAGAAGAGGACAAGGAAGGGAGGATGACATAGCAATGTGATGTAAGCATGACATAGGGAAGGAGGAGATGTGGTGGAATATTAACCACACAAAACCAAGGGCAACTAGTTAATTCACTAAAGCAAACAACAAAAATCAACCAACCAAGCAAATCATTTCATTTTCATCAAACAAAACACAAAATTCTCTCTTCTTCTTCCTCATGCTCTCGGGTGGTTTCTTAAGAAATGGGAAGTCCAAGCTCCTCCACTTGTTATTTTCCAAGGTAATTATCCTAGCTCCTCCTAGTTAAGTTACATACTTCCTATAAGTTTAAGCTTCTAATTCCAAGCCAATCTTTTTCTATAAATCATCAAAGAAGATGGTGAATAGTGTTTTCAAGAACTAAAATTTGTGTTCTTGAAGTTTTGTTTAGATTAAGCTTGGTTAAGGGCTTTAAAGGTGATTCCAAGCCATCCTCTTGATTCTCCACTCTCCAAGGAAGGTATAAACTACAAACCCTAGCTTTAGTTTTGAGTATTTAGGAATGGTTATGAGTAGTATAGTATATGTGAAGCATGAAACTTGTTTGTTTAAGAGTTTGGGTTGGAATGGTGGTGATTGATTTGTTGAAATCTTAAGATTTGGTTAAAGAATGTAGTATAGTTTAAATTCAAGTTTTAGGAGTAAGTAAATGGATTATAATGAGTTGGTTTGGGGCTGTTGTAATGTATTTTGGATGGAGTTTGGATTGGGTTATGAATTGGGGTTGGATTGTGGTTGTTTTGAGTTGGTTTAAATTTGGGAAATCGCGTAAACATAGCCGTCGTAATGTCCGATTTACCGTAGACTGTTTTTGTTCTTAACATCAGAACCCTTGAACTCACTGCTAGGTTTTGACCATTGTCATGTTTAGATAGTTCATGTTACGAGCTTCGTTTTGATATGTGGTTCGTTTGATTCCGATGAACGGTTTAGGAGAAACGACCGTTTCAAGTAACGGCGTTTCGCGAACGAAACTTTTTCCCCTCGCCTTACTTTGAAATGTAGGTTAAAGACCGAAAAGGGTTAATTAATGCATGAAACATTTATGGTAAGTGTTTTAGGCAGTTGGTAAGTCACTCGCGAAGGAATCGCTTTAAAACTCGTAAAGGTTAAATTATTAAAAATGGTGGAGCCGAGGGTACCCGAGTGACTTAAGCGAATCAGTGAGCGCAAAACAAGCGTTAGAGTCTAAGTTAGTTAAAGTATAGATTTACAAGTGACTTTGGTTTAATTCCAACTTACTTGTTGCTTATAGGTTACCAGACTCGTCCCGAGCCATTCGTAACCCCCAGTCGCTCAGGCAAGTATTCTATCCGTTATACTGTTGTTGTGATGAATACACTTGTATATGCATTATCTTGTGATATTGCATGATTGTTATTAGCAAATTTTGCGATATATTGGAGCATGCTGATATGGTATATATGCATGTCTGTTTCGTAATCTGGTTATCTATCTGTTAATTTCAATGCTTATAGTTGCATAATACCTATGCTAGAAATAAGCAAGTAGTTGCGTATACCCTTAGAATAGGGGATAAAAGGTGAAAATATTTTCTAAAACCGGGAGTCGAGGATCCCGAGTAGATTTCATATATATATGGATATGGATATATATATATATATATATATTTATATATATATATGGTTATAGTTTTCCAAACTATTAATCGAATAAGGTTTATTCGATAACTTTAACTTTATTTTATTATTGAATATTATTTCGAATATTATTCGAGGACTTATGACTCAGTTTATATTATTTAATGAATATTATTTGAATATTCATTTGAGGATCTATGACTCCGATTATTTGCTGAGATATATTCTGTATTTTATTAAAGAATAAGGTGTTAATAATCAAACTTATTTTCGATTATTCAAATAAAGATAATACTTTCATATAAGTATATCTTTGGTTATTTAATGTTTATTTCAAGTATAAGTTTTAATACTTCTACTTCAATTATTTTTATAAAGATTATTCTTTATGGGAATATTATTTAAATAATAATATTCAGTCATTTTCTAAATATTCTGGGGACTGATTTACTTCATTAAATCAGCCTTACTCCAAACACTCTTTAAAGTGTTTTCGAGTCTTCAAAATGATTTTTAAAAGTCAGAGCGGATCCCAAAACTCATTTTTTATATTTAAGATCTTCTTTTTTTAAAGGGGATTTAAATACTCGCTCAAAACCTGGGGAATCCGGCTCTGTGGTGTATTTTATATTCGCAACGAGGTTGCAGATTTGGTAAATGAATTGATTACTTGCCCAACGTTCGGGAAGTAAGCCCATCTCATTGAGTCGGCATAAGCGACAGGCCGGGGTACGGTCTATTATTGTGTAAGTGGCTGGGTGGCAGTCCATCAACGCGTGAGGGGCCGGGGTACGGTCTAGCGCGAGGTCCTAATACGGCCAGGGTGATGACCGGTGAGGAATTCATCCATCTACAGTAGAAAAGGTTACTTATTGATATCTTTGCCTGATCAGCAAGATATCGGGTTTATGCCAAAATTCTTTTCCTTTCCAAAATTCATTGGATGTTTCAAACTCTGTTCATACTTTACATAACAGAGGTTCCAGGAAATGTTTAAGAGATATATATATGTGGATATATATATATCGGGACTAAATAAAGTATCTCGTAACTTTATTTCATTCAATAATATTTCAAAGATTGAATCTATTCAAATCTTGTCTTGTAGTCTCATCTATGTGATGAACTTTTGAAACTGATTATAACTTGAACGGTGGTAGTTCAAGTAGTATTGGGAAAGATATAAGTATATTGGGGTATTTGGTAACCTCATCTTTTAAACTTATATCTAATTAATAATTGTCTTATGTATGACAAAGATTTTCAGAAAAACGTTGAGACAAGGTTAGATATATGAGATCACCTTGCAACGATATTTTTTTCATACAGTTACACACTAGGACTTTGTGTATATTATGCATGGAAGAGGACTTCCAATATTTTGAAAAGTATATATGTATATATACTGAATATTTTGTGACTTCATCGCATTAAGTTATCAACTTGGTTCATTTCTTTTGACCAAGACTTTCATGAGTATTATGAGTAGGCTCATATATTGTAAATCATTATACATATTATTTTGGTGGGCTTGCTGCTCACCCTTGCTTTCTTCTTTCATCACACAACAACAGTTAGGAAAGATGGCCAGACTCCAGCAGACCCAGCGCAAGCGCGTGGGAAGCGTCCCGCGTCTTCCCGTTGATGTTGTAGCTGCTATAGCTGCAGAGGTAGATCTATTGTAGATCAGACCATCTACTTTTGAGAATCAATTATGTATAATTATAACTTGTGGCAGATAATGGCAATTAACTGTAAATTTATCAAGTAATCATTTTGGGTTGTAATAACTTTTAAATTGTGGATTCAAAGACTTGTACTTATTTAAATTTCATCTCTGAGACTATAACGGGTTGTGGTGTGTGTTAGTGTGGGGTCACAGCATAAGGTTATTTATTATTAATTAAGTGAAGTGATATTGTGGAAAGAAAGACCGTGACGACCCGGATCCCCGACCCCGGATCTGGGGGTGTTACAGAAATGGTATCAGAGCTAAGCGTTATAAACCTCAGAGATGATGGGACGTTAAGATAATAAGTTCACTAAGATAATAAGAACTCTTGCCAAGTTCATAGTCGGACTACCTAACGTAGTACTGACAGTTAAAACCCTTATGGGAACCCTTATAAATATCGTGATAGGAGCGTAGTTCGTTATCGTATATGGTAGCGGGACTCCGAACCCTGAGGTTGAGGAGCAACATCGCGATGATGTTTTATTACTCATTGGAGATCAAATTATGGATCCAATAGAGCGTCCTAACGCAGGACCGGATGATGTTGATATTGAGGAGGTAGCGGTTGAGGAGGTTGTCCTAGAAGGGATAGTTGTTGAGGAGGATCCCAAGGAGGATCCTGGCAAGATTGGATAAAGGACCACTGATGAATTGATGACCATGGTTAGGGCAACTCCCAGAGGTAGGATTGGCCGGTCACTACCGGAGGTTCGTTCAAGTTGTAAAGATAGTAGCCCCTTTAACGCGGCTTACTAGTAAGACTGAGAAGTTCGAATGGACAGAGAAATGCGAGAATAACTTTTAAGAACCGAAACAAAGGTTGGTGACGTTCCCTATGTTGGCGTTGCCGGATGGAAAATGAGATTTTGTGATGTGTAGTGACGCTTCACATAAGGAATTAGGGTGCTTCATATACAGCACAGCAAAGTAATCGCGTACGCGTCAAGACAATTAAGGGAATATATAATTCGATATCCCCACCCATGAGCTTGGGCTCGTGGCAATAGTTTTTTTTTTCCCTAAAGATTGGAGGCACTACTTGTATAGAGAGAAGTGCGAGAATTACCTGAGCCATAAAGTGCTCTAGTACATTTTTCACGTAGAAAGAGCTCAACATATGCCAGAGGAGGCAGTTAGAGCTAATCAAGAATAATGATTGGGAGATTCTTTATCATTCGGGGAAAGCCAATATGGTGGCTGATGCCCTTAGTAAAAAGGAGAGACTCAAGATGATAATGTCTTTTGGAGAGTTTATAAGAGATTTTGAGAAAATGGAAATAGAAGTTAAGGTAACCGGAGCCGGTACCGAAAAGCTGTTTGAGATTGCAATACAGCCCGAATTATTGGAAAAGATCATATTGTGCCAGAAAAAGTTATGAATGAAGGCAGAGAGCCAACAATTAGATAAAAGATTAATATCGAGAAAGATGATAAGGGAATAATGAGGTATTCCTACAGAATTTGGGTTCCAAATGTTCAAGAGCTTAAAGATGAGATCTTAGATGAGAGCCATAGTTTGAGGAATAGGATTTAGGGCAAACCCAGAGTGTGATAGTCAGGGAGGTTGCCATCAAGAAAGAAAGAACCCATAACATAATGAAGTGGAAAATGAGGATTTTAACGTATAAGATAACCCCAAGTATGGGGAGTAGGAAGAAATATTTAGACTGAGAAAACAAAAGTCGAGCGAGATAAGGAGACCCGAGACGGTACTCCTATACGAAAATTCATGGACCTGTCTAAAAAGAACTTAGACTATTATCCCCAACCACCACCCTGAGGGGACAATGCGGCAGGAAATTCTTTCATGACCTTTAAATCGTTAAGCTCTCAGAGTTCCAAGGAACATGTTGACCTAGTCGAGGCAAGAGCCTGGCTAAAGGAAATATAGGAATCATTTGAGATTCTAAATGATTGACGAATCACAAAAGACTGTTTTTATCACTCACCCTCCTAAGAGAGAGACCACCTGCTGGTGAAAGGCCAAGGAAGGCACGGAGCAAGAGATTATAATAAACTGATTTAAGTTCAGTCAATTGTTTTCAGGAAAGTACTTCCCAAGGTTATGGAGATAGTGTAAAAGCTTAAGAGCCAGAACAAAGGCAGACGAGTATGATGAATTATGAATCTAAGTTGTAAAAGTTATCAAGATTCTTTCTGAAGACACGAATCCAGAATGACGGGATGTTTGAAATCAATGCTTATGTTGTGTTGGTTCATGAAATAACGATAAGAGAAAGGAATATAAAGGCAAGAGAGTCGAGGAATGATAAGGGAGTTGGGTATGAGGAAACCCTAAAGACTCGTAGCAATAGAAATAGAAAAGTATGTAATCGTCAGGATGATGATGATTCACCATGAGTTAAATTGATGGTTGAAGGAATAAGAGATACATATATTTTATCCCCTGTAAGTTGGGAGGATTTGAGGAAAACTTGAGATAGTTCGAAGGTTAAATATGAGACGCGGATAGACTGAGGAGACAAGGAAGTAAGAAATTAGGAAAATTGGATGAAGGAAGTAACCTTCAAGAATGTGAAGTGTAAGATCGGTGGCTTGATACCCAGAAAGGGAGACGCCAGATATGAGAGATATCCCAACATTGAGGTGACTGTTGAGAAACAACAAAAGTAAATAAGGAATTATTAAGAAGTTCACGCTGAACACGACCAATATCTTCCAGAACATCCTTGTTATCGTTACCAAATTAGGCAAGATAAGCGGATGACCATTGTTATCTTTTGGAGGCCATATGGATTGACCTCAATTTGAATAAGGATGCTATTGTGAAATTCGGTATAGACTATCGAGGTGGAAATGATTGAATAAGATACCCTTATCAGGGATATATGACTTTATTTATCCATGGAAGGATGCTTGTACCTTTTTAAAGGTGGAATTAAGGATAGAACATCGGTAACTTAAAATGAATCCTAGGGGAATGCATAAAGGTTTGCATTTCACCCTTAATAGGGACGGTATGAGTTTTGACAGTATGATTTGGAAAGGGTTAAGGTAACAATAACCTTTAAGGATCAGTGGAGAAATTTTTCAGAAGTATATAGACAATGGTTCTAGTAATAGTGAATGGTATTTTGATATGCCCTGTATCTAGGGAATACAGGAGGAACGATTCAAGGATAACCTTAGAGGTTTTGCAATGAGAAAGGTAATATTCAAAATTCTCAAGAATGGAAATGTTGATAAAGGAAATATGACGTAATTATAATGATGCCAAGTGAGGCACGTGTTAAACCACGAGAAGGTATGGATCGAACCAATAATGGTCGAAATTGTTCAGGGCAATTAGGACTTAAGATAAAAGATGTTCTAATTATGATTGAGAGTCAGTCATGACAGTGATTAACCTCTAAAGACTGAGGCAATAACTTATGGAAAAATGGTGATTTTTTTTTACTCATCAGATTTTAAGGAAAACATCTTCACATAAGCTGTGATTGAAATAAGGTGGAAAAATTTATTTGGAGGTGGTTAAAATGACATTGACTGTAAGGAAATTTTACTATCAGGAAAGGCCAAAGAGGTGGCCGACACTTTAAAGGTAAGAGGATAATTATAGGCGCTTGTGCCAAAGGAATACAATGATGATGGTTAAAGCTATGCAGATTGTATTATGGTTTGGAAGATTGACATTCCTTCTGATGACTGTGCAATACCCAACCGTAATAGTAGTTGGCAAAGGTTTAATTCGTGTAATCGCCATGAACGGGCTATCTATCTTAGGAGGTACTATCTTGAGAATAAGCCAGGACCATGTTTCCAAAAAGGACTAGACGAACCTTTGAGTTAAGTCTTCTATTTAAGGCATATGATTAAGAATGGTATTAACCTGCTATCGTTGCTTTGATTGAAACTCTTCTGCAATTTTATCTGCTTCACGTCATGAATGTACGTCAGGATCAGGAGTGTTCTTCATGAATCAAGAACGGTGATCATGTTACCTCCTTAGAAGAATTCGATATGATATGAATGGACTCCGTATGGTTAGCTATTAAAACTTCATGGAAAACGAATGACTACAGTAGGTCAACGGTGGGCCATAGTAATGTAGGAATGATTCTGAGAGTAATGAGCTGATTACTTACAACCGTGAGAGTTGTATTGGAATGGATGTTGAGAGTAAGTACCACTAATCGGGTCGTGGTGGTGTATAAGTTATCATTGATAGACTAATTAAGTCAATTATCTACCTATGATATATTTATTCCTTCTTATCGATAAAGAGTAGTATTACCCATACGAAGAAGGTTGCGGTATAGAAATGGATTCTAGTAACGATGAGGTCTAGAATGAGATCCCAGATTCGATTTTCGATATCGAGGGAGTTTCAAAGGTGATTGTGTATAAGCTCGAAGAAGAGCATGGGTCCATAGAATGATGGACGGAATAGAAATATTTAGGCATGGGAAATACGATGCTATAATACTTGATGCTGATATAAATACGTTTATGTTTTGTTCTCCTATGACAAACCTCTATAATTCAGAGGTAGGTTCCAAGCCAGATATTTTGTGGCAGTATATATATATATATATATTTTTTATATATACAATTCTCTTCAGTTCGTTCTTTTCTCTTCTTTTTATTTCATGTAATCTGAGAAGAACAACCCTTCCAGAAGGGGAGGTATTGCCGAATGACTATCTATCTGTGTGATAGAAGCCTAGTAGGATACCATCTATTGTTTAATTGCTTTTCAAGTACTAAAGGCTGGCCACCTTCTGTACTAACTATGCAATATAACAAGTGTTCATGATCATAGTGATCTCTCAACAAATTCCTTTACTTCTATTTGATTGATCAAATTTTGGAAAATAGAAACAACTGAAAAAGGAGTAATAAAGTAGTGGTAGTATGCGGAATGGAAACACATTCGTGATACTAAGGTTGTCGTGGTCATTAAAAGGTTATAGAACGCTAACGAGCAAAAGTATAACTAGTATAATATTAGGAACGGAAGGTTGTAGCGATTACGAACTAGAAAAGAATGGGTATTAAGAAGCAAAAGCTCTAATGCTAAACGCTATAATGAGAGTCTGTGCAATAGACTTGAAAGAATTTGGAATGATCACTTAACGCGGATTTAGTTATTTCACGACAATAGATCATATGTCATTATCGAGGTGTCACCTTATGAGATCCTTGAGGGAAGATAATGTCGATCTCCCTTATGTTAGGATGAAGTTGTAGAGCGCAAGATGCTCGGATCCGCAGTAGTCCAAAGGACCAGGGATATAATAGATCTAATCAGAGGACGGCTGGTAGTAACCCAAGATGGACATAAGAGGTATGCTGATTTGACTCAAAAAAGGACAAAGAGTATGAAATAGGGGGCCTAGTAATGTTATAGGTATCCCCTTGGAAACCCTTGAAAAGGATTGATGAGGTTCGGAAAGAAAGGAAAGCTAAGTCTACAATTTGTTGGACCCTTGGATATATTAAGACGTTTGGGAAGTTAGCATAGGAGCTAGCCCTACCCCCGAACCTGTAGCAAGTTCATAACGTGTTCCACGTATCAATGTTATGGAAGTGTAATTCGGATGCCAGACAAATAGGGGCATATGAGCGCATAGACATGCAACCAGACGTAACCTATATGGAGCAACCAGGAAGGGTATAGAGTAAAAAGGAACGAGTGCTTAGGAGAAGGGTTATCAAACTAGTAAGAGTTTGATGGTAGAACCACAATGTGGGAAAATTTACTCGAGAGTTAGAAAGTGCAATGCTAAGAGTATCCCTATTCACTTTCTATCTGATTCCGGGACGGAATCCTTTTAAGGAGGGGAGACTGTAATAACCCCAATTTTTGGGAAATTTTTGAAACCCTTATGAATAGTGTTTTTGCTGAATGAGAAAACTTTTCATGCCACACTATGTAGGGGTTCTGATATGGATATTCTGAGATTTTATTAGTACTTTATATGGGATATAAGTGTATGTAAAGATCGTCAGAATCCAAATCCGAACACTTTGATTTTTCCCGGAAATCCACTAGATACGGAGAGAATTGAGTATAAGGTAACAGGATAAAAAGGATTTAAATTAAAGGATTATAAGAGAGGATCATAAAAGGAATACAATGTATTGAGAAAGGTTAAGGGAACCTAAGTAATAAGATCCCGGGTATGATCCTTCAAACGATAAATGAAAACGAAAGTTAAGCGAACCGTATAACAGATCAGCGGTCATTAGGCAAACAATTAGGAAGTTAAGCAAAGGGATTAGAGGAAGTGATGTCACCCAACCAATGAGAAGAGGACAAGGAAGGGAGGATGACATAGCAATGTGATGTAAGCATGACATAGGGAAGGAGGAGATGTGGTGGAATATTAACCACACAAAACCAAGGGCAACTAGGTAATTCACTAAAGCAAACAACAAAAATCAACCAACCAAGCAAATCATTTCATTTTCATCAAACAAAACACAAAATTCTCTCTTCTTCTTCCTCATGCTCTCGGGTGGTTTCTTAAGAAATGGGAAGTCCAAGCTCCTCCACTTGTTATTTTCCAAGGTAATTATCCTAGCTCCTCCTAGTTAAGTTACATACTTCCTATAAGTTTAAGCTTCTAATTCCAAGCCAATCTTTTTCTATAAATCATCAAAGAAGATGGTGAATAGTGTTTTCAAGAACTAAAATTTGTGTTCTTGAAGTTTTGTTTAGATTAAGCTTGGTTAAGGGCTTTAAAGGTGATTCCAAGCCATCCTCTTGATTCTCCACTCTCCAAGGAAGGTATAAACTACAAACCCTAACTTTAGTTTTGAGTATTTAGGAATGGTTATGAGTAGTATAGTATATGTGAAGCATGAAACTTGTTTGTTTAAGAGTTTGGGTTGGAATGGTGGTGATTGATTTGTTGAAATCTTAAGATTTGGTTAAAGAATGTAGTATAGTTTAAATTCAAGTTTTAGGAGTAAGTAAATGGATTATAATGAGTTGGTTTGGGGCTGTTGTAATGTATTTTGGATGGAGTTTGGATTGGGTTATGAATTGGGGTTGGATTGTGGTTGTTTTGAGTTGGTTTAAATTTGGGAAATCGCGTAAACATAGCCGTCGTAATGTCCGATTTACCGTAGACTGTTTTTGTTCTTAACATCAGAACCCTTGAACTCACTGCTAGGTTTTGACCATTGTCATTTTTAGATAGTTCATGTTACGAGCTTCGTTTTGATATGTGGTTCGTTTGATTCCGATGAACGGTTTAGGAGAAACGACCGTTTCAAGTAACGGCGTTTCGCGAACGAAACTTTTTCCCCTCGCCTTACTTTGAAATGTAGGTTAAAGACCGAAAAGGGTTAATTAATGCATGAAACATTTATGGTAAGTGTTTTAGGCAGTTGGTAAGTCACTCGCGAAGGAATCGCTTTAAAACTCGTAAAGGTTAAATTATTAAAAATGGTGGAGCCGAGGGTACCCGAGTGACTTAAGCGAATCAGTGAGCGCAAAACAAGCGTTAGAGTCTAAGTTAGTTAAAGTATAGATTTACAAGTGACTTTGGTTTAATTCCAACTTACTTGTTGCTTATAGGTTACCAGACTCGTCCCGAGCTATTCGTAACCCCCAGTCGCTCAGGCAAGTATTCTATCCGTTATACTGTTGTTGTGATGAATACACTTGTATATGCATTATCTTGTGATATTGCATGATTGTTATTAGCAAATTTTGCGATATATTGGAGCATGCTGATATGGTATATATGCATGTCTGTTTCGTAATCTGGTTATCTATCTGTTAATTTCAATGCTTATAGTTGCATAATACCTATGCTAGAAATAAGCAAGTAGTTGCGTATACCCTTAGAATAGGGGATAAAAGGTGAAAATATTTTCTAAAACCGGGAGTCGAGGATCCCGAGTAGATTTCATATATATATGGATATGGATATATATATATATATATATATGGTTATATATATATGGTTATAGTTTTCCAAACTATTAATCGAATAAGGTTTATTCGATAACTTTAACTTTATTTTATTATTGAATATTATTTCGAATATTATTCGAGGACTTATGACTTAGTTTATATTATTTAATGAATATTATTTGAATATTCATTTGAGGATCTATGACTCCGATTATTTGCTGAGATATATTCTGTATTTTATTAAAGAATAAGGTGTTAATAATCAAACTTATTTTCGATTATTCAAATAAAGATAATACTTTCATATAAGTATATCTTTGGTTATTTAATGTTTATTTCAAGTATAAGTTTTAATACTTCTACTTCAATTATTTTTATAAAGATTATTCTTTATGGGAATATTATTTAAATAATAATATTCAGTCATTTTCTAAATATTCTGGGGACTGATTTACTTCATTAAATCAGCCTTACTCCAAACACTCTTTAAAGTGTTTTCGAGTCTTCAAAATGATTTTTAAAAGTCAGAGCGGATCCCAAAACTCATTTTTTATATTTAAGATCTTCTTTTTTTAAAGGGGATTTAAATACTCGCTCAAAACCTGGGGAATCCGGCTCTGTGGTGTATTTTATATTCGCAACGAGGTTGCAGATTTGGTAAATGAATTGATTACTTGCCCAACGTTCGGGAAGTAAGCCCATCTCATTGAGTCGGCATAAGCGACAGGCCGGGGTACGGTCTATTATTGTGTAAGTGGCTGGGTGGCAGTCCATCAACGCGTGAGGGGCCGGGGTACGGTCTAGCGCGAGGTCCTAATGCGGCCAGGGTGATGACCGGTGAGGAATTCATCCATCTACAGTAGAAAAGGTTACTTATTGGTATCTTTGCCTGATCAGCAAGATATCGGGTTTATGCCAAAATTCTTTTCCTTTCCAAAATTCATTGGATGTTTCAAACTCTGTTCATACTTTACATAACAGAGGTTCCAGGAAATGTTTAAGAGATATATATATGTGGATATATATATATATATATCGGGACTAAATAAAGTATCTCGTAACTTTATTTCATTCAATAATATTTCAAAGATTGAATCTATTCAAATCTTGTCTTGTAGTCTCATCTATGTGATGAACTTTTGAAACTGATTATAACTTGAACGGTGGTAGTTCAAGTAGTATTGGGAAAGATATAAGTATATTGGGGTATTTGGTAACCTCATCTTTTAAACTTATATCTAATTAATAATTGTCTTATGTATGACAAAGATTTTCAGAAAAACGTTGAGACAAGGTTAGATATATGAGATCACCTTGCAACGATATTTTTTTCATACAGTTACACACTAGGACTTTGTGTATATTATGCATGGAAGAGGACTTCCAATATTTTGAAAAGTATATATGTATATATACTGAATATTTTGCGACTTCATCGCATTAAGTTATCAACTTGGTTCATTTCTTTTGACCAAGACTTTCATGAGTATTATGAGTAGGCTCATATATTGTAAATCATTATACATATTATTTTGGTGGGCTTGCTGCTCACCCTTGCTTTCTTCTTTCATCACACAACAACAGTTAGGAAAGATGGCCAGACTCCAGCAGACCCAGCGCAAGCGCGTGGGAAGCGTCCCGCGTCTTCCCGTTGATGTTGTAGCTGCTATAGCTGCAGAGGTAGATCTATTGTAGATCAGACCATCTACTTTTGAGAATCAATTATGTATAATTATAACTTGTGGCAGATAATGGCAATTAACTGTAAATTTATCAAGTAATCATTTTGGGTTGTAATAACTTTTAAATTGTGGATTCAAAGACTTGTACTTATTTAAATTTCATCTCTGAGACTATAACGGGTTGTGGTGTGTGTTAGTGTGGGGTCACAGCATAAGGTTATTTATTATTAATTAAGTGAAGTGATATTGTGGAAAGAAAGACCGTGACGACCCGGATCCCCGACCCCGGATCTGGGGGTGTTACACTTTTTCCTAGACTTCATACTTCCTGCACCTTTTGACTTAGGTAACTTTGGGTCAACCTTGGTCTCAGATGTAGTTGGTTGAAGTGTAGGGTTAGTCACAGAATCATTTAGCACATTTGGTTGAATTTGATAAGGCATAGATTGTGTAAACATGTTATTCCACATAGGCATGTTGTATGGCATTTGAGGCATACTGAATGCAGAAAAATAAGGATTATTAACATATGGCATGTCTGCAAAATGTGCATGAGGATTCTGTTGAGACATAACAGGCATAGCATGCAGAGGTGACATAGACATGTTAGGCATTGAAGGAGTTAAAGGCATGGGAGCATTCTTAACAGACTTGCAGTTAGCAAATAGATGATTAACACTTTTACAATGCACACAGTTTTTTCTAGGAGCATACTTATCAGGTATGTAATTGTTGTGTTTGTTAATCCCTACCTTCCCATTTCTATTAGATTTCCTTTTAGTTTTCTTTTTATCCTCAACCAACTTAAGCCTATTTTTCAACTGATCTAAAGTCATGTGTCCTATATTCACCTTACTAGCATCTTTGGATGTGCTAGCCTCTTCTTTGACAAAGTTCTTGGAAGTTGAACCAAATTTCTTATTGAGATTTTTCAAATTATCCTTTTTAGAATCACTTGCCTGTTTTAATTGATAAGCCTTCAACGGATGCTCTTTTTCTTCCTTCAACGGATAACTCTCATCATCCGTTGATTCCACATCTGTTGACAATCCATCAATTAATTCTACTTCCTTTTTGTTTTTCTTCCAGGCATTCTCACAGAGTGATTCAATTCCCTGAACCTTGACAATCTGAGCACTAACATCCCTAGATGTTTTCCAGGCCTTGATTACTTCTTGCTCACGTTCTAGTTGTTTAGAAAGAATTTCTACTTTCTTAACAGACTCTTCTAGTTCACTCTCAACAGATAAGCATTTGATTTTAATCTTTTCAAGCTCAATTACCTTACCCTCTAACAAAGCATTCATATCACTTAAAAACAAGTTATTCTCTTTAATTCTTGTGTTTTCTTTAGCTAGTGATTTAAGGGAAACACGTAAATGATATAATTCTTTGGACATATCATTTATAGCTTCATTGCATTCATTTTTAGAAAGCTGAGAGAGGTCAGTAGTAATTACCTGGTTGCTTGATGAACTAGTTTCATTTTCATCAGAATTAGCCATCAGGGCTAGGTTGACATACTCCATATCATCATCTTCATTGGCTCCATCAGCTGCCCAGTCATTTTCCTGAGTCAGAAAAGCCCTTTCCTTTTGTTTGAGAAAATCGAAAAATTTCTTTTTGTAATCCACTTGCTCAAATTTCTTCTTTTCAGAAGTTGGCTTTCTGCACTCATTTGCAAAGTGTCCACTTATGCCACAGTTATAACATTTAAACTTAGATTTGTCCACCATGTTCTTGTTTGGCTTAGTGAATCTAGTATTTTTCTTGAATTTCATCTTTACAAACCTTCTGGACAGATAAGCCAGATGTTCATCAACATCATCAGAGTCATCTTAACTGGAATTGTCTTCAACCTCAGCTACTTGCTCCTTTCCCTTGCTTGATTCTGATTTGCTTGTGCCAATTTTGAGACTTGGCATTGTCTTTTCTTCATTCCTGGCTTCAGTTCTCTCATTGTCAGCTACAAGTGCAACTGATCCACTTTTTCTCTTTCCCTTTTCCAACCGCTCATCTTGCTCCATCTCAAGTTCATAGGTCATCAAAATTCCATATAATCTTTCAAGTGTGAAGTCCTTATAATCTTGAGAATTTCTTAGTGAAACAGTCATAGGTTTCCATTCCTTTGGTAGTGTAACACCCCCAAATCCAGGGTCGGGGATCCGGGTTGTCACGAGTTCCATTTCCCTTAACAACACCCAATCTTAATAAATAATCAACTACTCTGTACTGTGACCCCACAATAAACACACACACCACAAGTTATAGTCTCAGAGATGAATATCCAAAAATAATCACAAGTCGTTTTATTCCACAATTATATGCCAATACACCTTAAACAGGTTTCTGAATAAATTTATATTTCTTTGCCATTATTACAATTCATAAATATACATAATCTGATATATCAAAAGTTGAAAGCCTAGCCTATTGGTAGTTCCTACCTCAGCTATGGCGGCATCAGTGCTTCTAGAAAACTGCGGAACGTCTCCTAACCTCTTGTGAATCGGGAGCTTGGTCCGGTTCATCTTGTCTATCTGATATTGTGTGATGAAAGAAGAAAGCAAGGGTGAGCAGCAAGCCCACCAAAATAATATGTATAATGATTAACAATATATGAGCCTTCTCATAGTACTCATGAAAGTCTTGGTCAAAAGAAATGAACCAAGTTGATATCTTAATGCGATGAAGTCGCAAAATATTCAGTATATATATATATATATACATATATACTTTTCAAAATATTGGAAGTCCTCTTCCATGCACAATATACACAAAGTCCCAGTGTATAACTGTATAAAAAAAATATCGTTACAAGGTGATCTCATATATCTAACCTTGTCTCAACGTTTTTCTGAAAATCTTTGTCATTCATAAGACAATTATTAATTAGATATAAGTTTAAAAGATGAAGTTACAAGATACCCCAATATACTTATATCTTTCCCAAATACTACTTGAACTGCCACCGTTCAAGTTATAATTAGCTTCAAAAGTTCATCACATAGATGAGACTATAAGGCAAGATTTGAATAGATTAAATCTTTAAAATATTATCAAAATAAAATGAAGTTACGAGATACTTCATTTGATGTAAACATCATTTTGAAAACTTGACCCTGCCAACACTCAACAATCGCCCAACCGTAGCTTTCTATCGAAGTGCTCTGGGTAGTGTTGCAGAAATTATCCAATTGGATGATGAACTCATTACGGGAGTTTGCCGCGCCAGGAAGACCACTTACGATGATCAGTCGTAGTAGTACAACCCCACCATTTTCTACATGTAGAGGAGAACCTGTCGGATTTACTTGTCAACCGAACACTGAACTCCTAAGGAATGGACCGCCTTAGCGGAACTTCCAGGCCATTTGGGCCAATATAATAAGGCTGGGCCGGCGCTACTCGGCCACTTATGCCACTCCTAGTTCAGATGAAATCCATGACTCTGAAACGTAAAGCTTGTCCCCACTTTCCCCAAGTAGAAACTTGTTGATACGGCTCCACCAAGAAGTCGTATCTATTTGGAAAGGAGAACTCACCGATATTTCCCAGGCGATGCCTGTTAATGGATTAACTTGTTCCAAGAATTTTACTTCCCGAGTGTTGGGTAAGTAATCAATTCATTTATCAAAACAGCAACCTTGTTGCGAATATAAAACACACCACAGAGCCGGATCCCTCAGGTTTTGAGCGAGTATTTAAATCCCCTTCGAAAGGAGGATCTTAAAAAAATGAGTTTTGGGATCCGCTCTAACTTTAAAAAAAAATCATTTTGAAGACTCGCAAAACATTTTTAAGAATGTTTGGAGTGAAGCTGATTTAATGAAGTAAATCAGTCCCCAGAATATTTAGAAAATGCCTGAATATTATTATTTAAATAATATTCCCATAAAGAATAATCTTTATAAAATAATAGAAGTAGAAGTATTAAATCTTATACTTGAAATGAATAGCAAATAATCAAAGATATACTTATACGAAAGTAATATCTTTATTTGAATAATCAAAAGTAAGTTTGATTATCGACACCTTATTCTTTAATACAATAAAGAATATTATTAAGTAATAAGCGGAGTCATAATACCTCGAATGAATACTATAAATAATATTCATAAAATAAAGGAGTCATACATCCTCAAATGAATATCCAAGTAATATTCAATAATAATATAAACTGAGTCATAAGCCCTCGAATGAATATTCAAATAATATTCAAATAATAAAATAAACTGAGTCATAAGCCCTCGAATGAATACTCAAATTAATATTCAATTAAGTAAAATAAAGGTATCGAATAAACCTTATTCGATCCATAGTTTTTAAAACTATATCCATATATATATAAATATATATATATATAATATACTCGGGAACATCGACTCCCGGTTTAGAAATATGTTCACCTTTTATCCCCTATACTAAGGGTATACGCAACTACTTGCTTATTTCTAGCATAGGTATTATGCAACTATAAGCATTGAAATCAACAGATAGATAACCAGATTACGAAACAGACATGCATATATACCATATCAGCATGCTCCAATATATCGCAAAATTTGCTAATAACAATCATGCACTATCACAAGATAATGCATATACATATATTTACATCACAACAACAGTATATCGGGTAGAAAACTTGCCTGAGCGACTGGGGTTACGAATGGCTCGGGATGAGTCTGGTAACCTATAAACAACAAGTAAGTTGGAATTAAACCAAAGTCACTTGTAAATCTATACTCTAACCAACTCAGACTCTAACGCTCGTTTTGCGCTTACTGATTCTCTTAAGTCACTCGAGTACCCTCGGCTCCACCATTTTTAATAATTTAACCTTTACGAGTTTTAAGGCGATTCCTTCGCGAGTGTCTTACCAACTGCCTAACACACTTACCATAAATTTTTCATGCATTAGTTAATCCTTTTTGGTCTTTAACCTATGTTTCAAAGTAAGGCGAGGGGAAAAGTTTCGTTCGCGAAACGCCGTTACTTGAAACGGTCGTTTCTCCTAAACCGTGCATCGGAATCGAACGAACTACATATCAAAACGAAGCTCGTAACATGAGCTATCTAAACATGGCAGTGGTCGTAATCTAGCAGGGGGTTCTCGGGTCCTAATGTTATGCACAAAAACAGTCCAAAGAAAATCGGACGTTACGACGGCTATGTTTACGCGATTACCAATGTTTAAACTACTCCAATTAACCACCAACCAACTCATAACCATCAATACAACAAAACTTCACCTAAACCATACCACATCAGTCCATAATCTCCAAGGTTTTCAACTCAAACAACCACAATCACGACCTATGAACTATAATCAAGCTTCAATTACCAAAAACACTTCCAAATCAAACCAAACTACTAACAATCACAATCCATGCTTCTCATTTCACAACACCAACCATTAAACTTACTAACAAATAAAGTAAAGGCTAGGGTTTGAAGTTTATACCTTCCTTGGGAGGTGTTAAGTTGCTAGGAAGCCTTAGGGAGCCTCCTACAAGCTTGATCTTTCCAAAGAAATCAAGAACACAAAGTTAGGCTTTGAAGTTTCTAAAAGTCCGATTTAAAGAACTGTAAAAATGAGGGTCTTACCATGATTATTTGGACGAGACTTGTGAACAAGAGTTGTAGGCCATCTCAATACCTTTCCAATGAGCTATAGAACACAATATTTGAGTGAGAAATGAAGGAGATACAGCAGTTTTAGTGTTCTGGTTCTGTTTTGGCCGAGAGCATGAAGAACAATGCCTTGGTTTCTTTTTGATTTTGATGAAAAATGATTTGCTTGGCTTGGTTGGTTTGATTTTTGTGTTTGTTTTAGTAAATTACCTAGTTGCCCTTGATTTTGTGTGGTTAAAAAGCCACCACATCTCCTTCCTTCCCATGTCATGCTTGTGTCATCCTCATGATGTCATCCTCCCCTCCTTGTCCTCTTCTCATTGGTTGGGTGACATCATCCTCTCTAATCCCTTTGATTAACTTCCTAATTATTTGCCTAATGACCGCTGATCTGTTATACGGTTCACTTAACTTTCGTTTTCGTTTATCGTTTGAAGGATCATACCCGGGATCTTATTACTTAGGTTCCCTTAACATTTCTCAATATATTATATTTCTTTTATGATCCTCTCCTATAATCCTTTAATTTAAATCCTTTTTATCCTGTTACCTTTTTCTCAAATCTTTCCGTATCTAGTGTATTTCCGGGAAAAATCAAAGTGTTCGGATTTGGATTCTGACGATCTTTACATACACTTATATCCCATATAAAGTACTAATAAAATCTCAGAATATCCATATCAGAACCCCTACATAGTGTGGCATGAAAAGTTTTCTCATTCAGCAAAAACACTATTCATAAGGGTTTCAAAAATTTCCCAAAAATTGGGGTTATTACAGGTAGAGACCTCAGAAATTTTAAGTTGGAATCCTTGACTTGGTACACTCTGCCATACAGCTTCAATCTATTCAACAGTTTCTGAAATCTATTGAAGGTATCATTCAGTGATTCTCCTTCTTCAAAATGAAAATATTCATACTGTTGAATGAGAAGCTGCATTTTGTTTTCTCTAACTTATTCAGTACCTTCACAGATAAGTTGCACAGTATCCCAAATTTCCTTAGCAGTTTGGTTGTTAATGACATTGTCAAACATATCTTGGTCTAAGCCATTAAACAGAATGTTCATGGCTTTCTTGTCCTTGTGAACCTCTTCAATATCTTCATCAGTCCATTCTGCTTTTGCTTGGGAATAGACTGTCCAACATCAACTGTGGCAGTGGCAGCTATGGCCACCTTATGAGGGATGTAAGGACCATTTTGAATGCAGTTGATGTAGCTTTCATCTTGAGAGAGAAGATGTAAATGCATCTTCACTTTCCAGTGATGATAATTATCTCTTTCCAGGATTGGAATCTTTACTCCAATATCCTTCTTACTCATGATGTTAGTAGAATAGATCTTTAAACTCTTTGTATGTTAAGAGCTTGCTCTGATACCAATTGTTATTCCCAAGGAACTAACAATGAGATTTACAGAAGGGGGGTTGAATGTAAATCTCAAAACTTTTTCAAGTTTTGAGGAGTTTCAAAGGCTAAGTGTTTTGATGAACAGTTGTGTGTGAATTGCTTTGAACAGGTGCAGACAGATATATATTCATGACACAAATGTAAAGAACACAAAGGATTTAAAAACTTTCTGGTGGATTTGTTGTTCCACCAGAGATGTGTATTTCAGAAAATCTGTGATTCAAAGAATTTATCACAGTTGCGTCCTAGTACAAACTAGATGATTTTCTCTCTATATTTTTCTAAATAGCTCTGGAAAATTCATCATATAATTATTAGCTGCAACTTGGTTTATATATCACCAAGTTTACAAGTGAAGACAAAAATAAAATACAATTTTTAAAATAGTTCTTCACATATTTCTTCTTCATTTCTCTATCCAATGCAATCTAGGATAATCTATGAATCTTTGAATACTTCCTTGTTTGCACCAGAATGGAAATGCTGCATTTTCTTGATTGCTCCAAGAGGCTACCACATTCCAATTGTCTCTGTCAACCCATGTGCCTCTGTCAGCTTATGAATTGTCACTGTCAATTGCTATTGAACTGAGCATCCGTTGAAGCTTTCATCCGTTGATGGCTTTATCCGTTGATGCTTTATCAGTTGAAGCTTTACCCGTTGATGCACTCATCCGTTGATGGATGTTATCCATTGAAGCTTTAGAGACATCCGTTGAAGCTTTGTTTCTCATCCGTTAAAGGCCTTTAATCTATCAGTTGATACTACTTCATTTATACAAAATTACAAGGCATGAAATATTTACAATTAGCCCTCCTATTTGCATATCCACTAGTAGTCAACATGACTTATAATTTCCCACAACTTCTAAGAATTATAACTTAAATACAGAAACTGAAATGTGCTACAATACTAAACTTATTTCTAAGTAAAGCTACTCCATCAACGGATAGCCAGAGTGGTCTTATCCGTTGAGGCTACAAACACTAGATTTTTACTTAAGTGTTTTGCTTAACTTATCATCAAACTAATACACATATTCCTAACAATATGATTCACATATCAATTCCTTATTCTCCATCTTTAACTCTTATGGGGAAGCCAAAATCTCAAGCAAGTGAGCATCATCTTTTGGATGATTTGTTGGCTCACTTGCCATTTCTTTCTGATTCTACTGAGAAATCTGTGCAAAATCTCAAATCAATCACCACAAATTTTACAGTAGTTTCAACTCCAAACTCTGTCATTTCTACTATCTCAACGAATATTTTCCATCCGTTGACTAATGATTGTATCTCGACGGATGTGCTTAACAGCAGTCATCCGTTGAAACTCTCAACTACTACCTCGACGGATGTTTCTCATCCGTTGACGCTCACTGCACCACTTGAAATCTCAACTATTGTAACAAGTGCAAATGATTTAGTAGTTATACAATCACTCCTAGGATTGAGGGAAGGGAGTGAACAAAGTTAGAGGATGAGTTGCTCTCAGGAAAAAGGAGAGGAAAAGAGTGAAACTATGCAAGCTATTTCTTCCAACTTAGCAAAAGTAAGTGAGTGGAGTCCCACCTTAGATGGTGAAGGTGAGGGTTTGGGGGTGGGAAGCCAAGGGGAGCCCTTGATGCAAGAAAATATAGAACATGAGAGAAAGGCAGGTATTGAAGAATGGGAAGAGCCCATTGTTAGTGAGTTAAGGGATGTCAATGAGGCTGAAAAGAAACAGCTATTTCAGCACGATTATCAAGCTATCTTAGACTTTATTTCTTATGAAGCTGATGAAGGGTTTCGAGCACATAAACTTAACGGAAACAGTAATTAAAAACGTGAAAAATCAGAGTTTTCAAAACCCACCGCGGGATCCATGCGAAGAACATATATTTAATTCGTTAATCAAATTGTTTACCTTAAGAAGCTTTACCAATTGGTTGACTAATGGAGATTCAAAGCTTGTTCAATCACCACGCATCCCGCTCTCGAGATCTACGCTCTATCGGTATCCACACGAATGCTTGAACGCAAGGATTGGATGTGTACTAGCACAAACTCGTTTCTTCTTGCTCTCTCCATCTTCTTCCTTGGTGGCTAGGCTTTTAGTAAAAGTCTTTCTTTTTTCACTAAAAAATCAGCCACACAAGAGATATTATATAGAGAGTGGAAAAACGAATTATAACTTTTAACTAATTAGGAGTTATTATTAATTCAAAATTCCTATTTGTATTATAATTAAGTCTCACTTAATTATTTAACAAATAAATTTTGTAATTAATATTAGTAGATTTGAATATCACTATTTATCTAATTAATTAAGTCAAACTTAATTAATATTATAAATAATTCAAATTACTTTAATTTAATTTAAATTAAATAATCCTTCAAGCATTCTTTGTGTGTGACCCTATAGGTTATTATTACATTGACAATGAATTTTAAAACTAATTTAAAATCGTAAACAATGAGCGGAATCTAGTAATACATCATTGCTACCCAAGTAATAATAATTGAATCGGTGATCGATTAAACCTTTTGTGAATAATGTACAATGTAATATAATCCCTTTAACCAAATATTATAGATTAAACTAGAGGCATGTAATGTGTCATCCTCATCATAGTTCAATCCAAGTTTACTTAATCAATGAGTAGACTATCATATCAAATCAACATTTGAGCATGCCCACACATTTCGTAGTCTAGCTCACACAAGAGGCCAATAATATCACTCCTAAAATAGGAGGGTTAAATCCCCTCTAGATCATTCATATTTCTCATACGATTCATAATATATCCAATGTCCACTTTTATCATTACCCGGTCAAGGATAACTTTTAATGGAATAAAGGTATATTAATTCTCGTATAGAAATATAATGACTTCAAGTCTAAGGACCATTACATCATTATCACTGCGAGAATTACTTATGACACAATAGACATGTAGAATCTCACATCGGGTCTGTCCAGCACCATGTACATATATATCTGCCTGTGTTTTTGACTTTAGTATCACTATACCTATGATCAATGAGATGTGATCATCAGTCAACAAACACACCAGTCTTAATGCATTATTATTGTCCCTTAATAATAATACTCGACTAGGGACCTTTAGGAATATTGATACTATTATCATAATCTCATTTCTAAGTCATGTACTTAGAGATATAGAATTGCATATCATATTCCAAGAACATTTATTAATCTAACATTTATATCACAGTAAATTAAGAAATAATAAATTATAAAGGGAATAATCGATAGAACATAAACAGTAATAATCATAATTTCTTAAAGTAAAATATCATAGTGTTGTCTCTAGGGCACAAACACTAACAATCTCCCACTTGCACTAGAGCCAATCACCCATGTATCTAATACGCATGGAACTAGTATGACCATCGTGCTTCTGCTATGACAAAGCCTTAGTCAGTGGGTCTACAACACTATCATTACTATGCACTTTACATTTATATCTCCTGGATCATTAATCTCATTAATAAGGTGATATCGCTTAAGGATATGCCTAAACAGTCTCCTTGGCTATTTCGAAAACATCAATATATTCGGCTTTCATAGAATCATCCATGTTCTTTATGTGAACTATTCAAGCTAACATTAATTATATTTAAACAAAACACAAACCAGGCATAGACACATAATTATCCTTGTCTATCCATAAATTAGGTTAAGAAACTAGTACAGTGTAACCCTTTACAACTAGTTCCCTATCTTCTCCTTACACCAAAAATAAATCTTTAGTCCTCTTTAAGTACTTAAGAATATTCTTGACAACTATCCAGTGACCCTCACCTGGATTAGACTGGTATCTGTTCGTCATGCTCAAAGCATACGAAATATCAGGACAAGTACATATCATTGCATACATTATAGATCCAATTGCTAAAGCATATGGAGCTTTCTCAAACGACCCTTATTATCTAATGATTTATGGGGCAAATATCTTTTGAGATTACTATCCCATGAGACATCGAAACATATCCTTTCTTTGTCTCTTGCATCATTAAATGATGCAATAATTTATCAATGTATGTACTCCGACTAGGTCGATTAATCTCTTCAATCTATCTCTATAGATCTTGATCCTTAATATATAGGTAGCATCGCCTAAGTCTTTCACCGAGAAACTATTTCTCAACCAAGTCTTAACAGCCTGTAGAGAAGGTATGTCATTCTTTATTTGTAATATGTCATCTACATATAATACTAGGAATGTCACATGGCTCCCACTAACCTTCTTTTAAACACATGGTTCATCTTTATTTTGAATAAAGCCAAACACTTTGACCATTTTATCAAATTGAATATTTATTCTCCTTGAGGCTTGCTTCAATCTATAAATAGATAGAAGCAATTATAAACTATCTTAGCAAACTTTGGATCGACAAAACACTCAGGTTGTATCATATATACATCCTCGTCAAGGCTCCCATATAAGAAAGCAGTTTTGACATCCATTTGCCAAATCTCATAGTCAAAATAAGCAACTATTGCTAACAAAATCCTGACGGACTTGACCATAGTAACTGGTGAAAAAGTCTCATCATAGTCTATACCATGAATTTGTTTGAAACTTTTTGCCACTAGTCGCGTCTTATAGGTCTGTACTTTACCATCCATGTCAGTTTTCTTCTTGAAAACCCACTTGCACCCTATACGTTTTACCCCTTCGAGTGGATCAACTAAAGTCAATACTTTATTTTAATACATGGATTTTATCGCGGATTTCTTGGCGTCCAGCCATCTCTCAGAGTCTGGACTGTTTATAGCATCTTTGTAGGTGTGAGGCTTATCCTTATCCGTAAGCATCACATCACCATCTTGAGTCAAAAGAAATCCATAATTTCTCCCGGACTCATGGTGAATCATACTAGATCTACGAATAACCTGTGTTTCCTAAACATGATTACTTTCAACATTTTGATGTACATCCTGATCTTATTCCAACTCTGGTTCAATGTTATCATGTGGTTCTCGATCTTCATCGAGATGTATTATCCTCCCACTAATTTCTTAGAAAGTAGTTCTCCCTCAAGAAATACAGCGGCCCAAGCAACAAACACTTTGTTCTCGGAAGGATTATAAAATCTATACCCTAGTCTCACTTGGGTATCCCATAAAATAGAATCTATCTAATTTTGGTCCAAGCTTGTCAGAGGCTAAACGTTTTAAAAACACTTCACGTCCCCAAATTTTATAAATGACATGCTATGAAATTTATCACTCTATATCTCATACGGAGTATTTTGAACCGCTTTAGTCGGAACTTGGTTAAGTGTATATGTAGCCGTTTCTAGAGCATAACCCTAGAAACTGAATGGAAGATCCACTTGACTCATCATCAATCACACTATGTCCAACAAGGTACGATTTCTCCTCTCAGAATCTTTATTCCATTGAGGTGTTCCAGAAGGAGTAACTTATGATACACTATCACACTCCTTAAAGAAACTCTTGAAATTGAGATTTAAGTATTCTCCTCCATGATCTGATCGTAAAACTTTTATACTTTTCCCTTATTTTCTTTTCTACTTCGTTCTTATATTCTTTGAACATTTCAAAAGAATAAAATTTGTTCTCCATAAGAACCACATATCCATATCTACTGAAATCATCAGTAAATGTTATGAAGTAGTATAAGCCCCCTTGCCATCATACACATTCGACCACATATATCATTATGTATAAGTCATAATCGTTCGGTGGCCCTTTCACCTAATCAGGTAAAAGTAGCTTTAGTCATTTTGCCAATGAGACAAAGTTCGCATCTTCCGTATGATTCAAAATTAAACTTATCCAAGTATCCATCTATATGTAACTCAGAAATACGTTTCTCATTAATATGGCTTAACGACAATGGTAGAGGTAATGTTTGATTTGAGTCATCTTAGAATATATAAATTGTTAACTAATTGTGCAACATTTACCTTATCATTAAAATTGAATAAACAACTATTGTTTATTTAATTAAAATGAAAACCTTTCTTGTCATGACAAGAAATTGACTTAATATATCTTCTAAACCATGCACATAATAATAATTTATCAAGTTCTCAATCTCGCCTTATGGGCAAAATTAGGTATCGAGTTCCTTCAACTAGAGCAACAAATTTTGCTCAAATTCTAACCCTATACTTGAAGCTTGACCATTGCTAGTCTTCTTCTTTAGATCTTCCAAATAAGCTCGACTATTTAACTTCTATTCATCCAGTTATTTCCACAGAAATGTCAATCATCTCCTTTAGCAACACCACTATTAGGCTTCAAAAGCCCTTTGGGATTGGACTTTGGTTTGGCATCGAATAAGATCAAATCTTCACCTTGCCTGTCCACTTTCCTTTCCCATTTGTATTTCATGTGTACATCATCAATATGGACATAATTTATGCCTTTAACTTGTTATTTTCAGCAGTTCTAAACTTGCTTAACAACTCAGTGAGTGTTCATTCTATCTTATTCCTTTTGTTCTTAGCAAACTGAGAATAAAAGTTGTTCAAAGATCATTTGATCAAATCAAGCTGAGTCTCTAGACCATTCTTGAAACCCAAAATATCAAGGTACATATGCCTATGACCTTTAGAACATGTGGTCCAACCGGATATGATTCTCGCATTAATGCAAAAGTATGGTGCCTTATTGTCAAATCTTTCTGGCGAGCCTATCCTTCAAACATCTTTTGAAGGTGCTCAATCATATCATAAGCATCATTATGCTCTTGCTGCTTCTAAAGCTCAGTACTCATAATTACAAGCATGAGACATGAAACATCAGTTGCATAATTAATTTGCTTCTGGTAAGCATTTTGTTCTACACATGTTTCATTCTTAGCTAGAAGAAATAAGGGAGGGGTTTGAGTGACATCCTTGAACTCGAGGACAATCCTCAAGTTCCCATGTCAATTGAGGAAATTATTTCATGTCAGCTTGTCCTTCTCAAGGACTATTACATGGAGAAGTTATTTGTGTTATTTGTCATTTGATATCTACAATATTAAAGTGCATAAAATGACTTAGTCTACATATGATCATTAAATTATGTTCAAGTGATTATTCATATATATATATATATTCACAATATATATCTCCCACTATTTTTATCAAATCAATAGCCCTAACTATTAATTCAGAAAAAATATCTTCTATATCCTTTCTAGTGAGCCAGGATCCATATTTCACCATGTGTTAGGTGAAAGAGATATGTCCTAAGTCCAATCATGTATGAGGATTTAGGAATAACTTTTATATAATCTGTTTTAATTTCATTGATAATAATAAAAGACTTGTTTTATTTTTATTGCGGGCTCTATCTATTTAAATGTTTAAATAAGATATACCATAGTTTAGAGTAAAGCTTTTTATGGATTGTGATGAGATCATAATAATGAGACCTAAAGATGATAACTCTAAACTTAAATAGAACCTGGTCGTAGGATTACTAACTGGTAATTAATAATCCACAAAGATCGGTACATACTATGCTTGCTTCATTATGAAGGATGTCTGTTCTCATAGACATTTGTGTGGTGACACTATAGCTAGTATGTAGGTGCTTATTATAGAATAAGTTCACTGAACATGACTCACACAGCTGAACAACTGATGGAGTTCACTCACGTGTCAGCAGTTGTTCACATAGTGATAGTTGTACAAGTATCCTTAGACTTGAGGTCATCATAGTCATCTTGTGTACACTGAACTATGCTTGGGTTTAGTTCTTAGTCTCAAGGGACAATTATAAGGGCTCTACTGGGTATAGGAATTTGTACACGAAGATAGTGTATGATCAATAAAGGATCTACCCCTTCCAGTGTAGGAAGAGAATGTTCAATGCTGATCCACTTATGTTAGTTCAGGAATCTCTGGCCAGAGTGAATGAAATTAGAAAGGAGTTTCTAATTTACATTAAATAGAACTAAGCATAGTGAATGGGAAAGCAAGTGATTAAATAAGATAGGCTTGACACAAGTTCCATACCTTATATTTAATCATGACATTGCAGGGTAGAAGGAATTAATTGTACGGTAACGACTCACTGAATAGGTTCTTGGTATTCTAAGCAGTGAATTCGTATTATCCGGATAGTCACGAAATGCTGAGAAGTATCCCTCACGATGTAGAATAAATATGATTAATTAATTAATCATATTTAATGAATTAGAGAATTTATATAAATAATGATAAAATAGTTTGATTATTATTTATTTCTACTACCGGCTTAATATTGAACCTACAGGGTCACACCATAAAAAAGAATGATTTAATGGTGGAGAAATTAATTAATAATGGCTGATAATTATTTATTTATGAAATAAATAATTAATTGGAAAATTTAATAATTGATTAAATGAGATTTAATTGATTATAAATTAATTAAGAAAAAGTTCTTAATATTATTAATTAAGAATTTAATTTTTGGAAATTAAATCAAGTGAGAGAATTATTTCTAAAGTGTTTAGAAAAGGATTAATAATTAAAAGGTGTTTTAATTATTAGTGAAAATAATAAAGGGTTAATAATAATAATATTTTATGGGAAAATTTTCAGCTGAAAATTTTGCCTATAAATATACTATTATAGACCCTATTTTTGCCTCAACCAAAAAGATTTACAAAACCCTAATTCTCTCCATCTCCTCCTCCTTCATTACATCGTTTTCTTGGTGGATACCGGTGAAGTGCTTCACACTTGAGGAGCAGCTGCTAAGGATCTCCGTTCATCATTTTTGGATCGTCATTAAAGACCTCCATCTTTCCATTAACGTAAAGCTTCTTAAGGTAAACATACTGAACTACGAATTAAATATTATTTTTCGCATGGATCCTGCGGAGGGTTTCGGTTTTTTTTAAGATTTAAATTTACGTTTTCGCTACGTTTATGTGTTAAAAACCCTTCGATGGCATCAGAGCTACTTGCGAAAAGCTTTTAATTCGTTTATGTGTTTAACTGTTTTCGATATATGAGCATGTACGTGATTCGCCTTGATTTGTTTTGAATATATGATATTGATGTGAGTTGTATAATGATAAGATGATTATGTAATCTGTATATATACTGATATATACATGATTTATGTTTGTTCTAATTATGAGAATCATATTAGATACGGATTCTGAATTGGCTGCTACAGATTTGCTGAAATCTGGGTCTGGTGTCCGATTTACGCAAAAAAATACACTATTCCATAGGAAAATGAGCGTCTGAACAAAACCGATAGCTATTGCTATCAACGACTTGTCTGTAAGGCATTTGACGTTGTTTACTGCCCATAAACAGGGATTCTTGTTTTTCTAATTTGATTCGGATTTTTCTGATTTTTGTTATATTTTCTTTTTATGATTAAATCATGGATAATATGATATGTTAAGATCAGATTATGTGTTTTAACATGCTTTTATGTGTTGTATGAGCATGGTGGATGGTTATGGCCTTTCGACCTTAGTGTAATGGTTTTGGTTTTGGTTTTAAATACGACTTGCATGTCGTCAATCTTTGTAATCATAAATCTCGAATGTAACTCGAGTTATTCTTGTAAGTTCATTAGATTAGTTTTACTTTCAATCATGTAATGTAATTGAAGACTCAAGAAGGCTATCCAATGGAGGTGATACAAAGAAGAAGACGAGGCATACAAGAAGTCTAAACAAAGAAGAAGACTTATGTAATAAGTAGTTGTATTTATTTCCATCACCATATTAGATTGACCTTGATCTTTATCATGAGCTTGATAAAGATCACATAAGATGGGGCTATAACCAAACACATTTACTTTATTGCACTTTACATTTACTTGTTTATTTAATTTTATATATGAGATATATGCCTATGTTTACCATGCGATGATAGATTTAGGTGAACTTAAATCAATATAAGGCGTGCTCTAGAAAATCTAGAATAGGAATCGTTTCTTGCCTTAACAATAAATATTATGAATAAGATCATGAGATTCTTGTGTTTATGAAACAGTAATTGAATATGAATTTTCAATATTGAGAGAAAGGATGATTCT
The DNA here is from genome assembly GCF_009905375.1 of Apium graveolens. Classification (NCBI taxonomy): domain Eukaryota; kingdom Viridiplantae; phylum Streptophyta; class Magnoliopsida; order Apiales; family Apiaceae; genus Apium; species Apium graveolens. The sequence continues at coordinate 114,415,098 of NC_133656.1, forward strand.
GTCAACAACAGATTTCTATCTGTAAGAAAGGGTTATTAAGTGACGCCTCTTGACAATGCTCCACCCGATCTGGGAATAATCTGATTATCGATTATTGAATTGAAATATTTAATTTAAAAGGAAGAATCTCTTTATAATATGATTATGATTGTAACGTAATATTATCCCTCTAAAATTAAATAATATCAAGTAGTAATTGGCCAATGACACAACGGGCTTGTGTCGGTCATAGCCTTCCAACATGGTAGAAAGTGGTTCTTATTTTAAATCATTGACGTTTCGTGCTACAACCGAGGGCTTTGATTTCGAAATAAGAAATACTTGTCTATTACATAGAGATCTGTACATTGAATTAGAATCTAAAGGTCGGTACGTGCTACAGCCGTGGGCCGTTGGAGACTGATTCAATTGTACGAAATGTTAGGTTAGACTTGACTTAGAATATTGAGTTTGTCGTGCCACAACCGTGACTCAATTATTCAAGAGGCTAAACTTATATTAGGGAATAACATAAGATGTAATTGACAAGAGTTGTCTGCCTATTGAACATCACATGACGTTTCGTGCCACAGCCGAGGTTGTGTGATGGAATGTAGGATCTCTATTCCCACTAGCATTATGAATGCTTAATTTTCACTTAGGGGGTTGAAAGAAATTAGATAAACTAGTGGGAGACACTTATGAATAAAGACCCGATTAATATATTGTGTTGAAATGAAATTGAATATTTGCTAAGTGTTGTTATGTGTTTATCATTTATAGATTTACTATATTCGTCATGTCTTCTGCACTATCACTCCGGAGCATACTAGATGCTCACAAGTTGACTGGTCCTAATTTAGCTGTTTGTTTTCACTGTAACAAGTTGGGGCACTGGAAGAGGAAGTGCAAGGTTTACCTTGCAGAATTGAAGAAGAAGAAAGGTAGTAAGACTACCGCTTCTGATTCAGGCATGTTCATGATCGAAGTTAATATGTCACTAGGTCAAATTTCTGCTTGGGTATTAGATACCGCCTATGGTTCTCATATTTGCAATTCGTTGCAAATACTAAAGGGAAGTAGGAGTCTTGAAAAAGATGAGGTGATTCTACGTATGGGCAATGGAGCAAGGGTTGCAGCCATATCTGTAGGATCATTTAGTTTACATATGCCTACGGGCAAGACTATTATTTTGAATAATTGTTATTATGTTCCCTCTATTGTGAGGAATATTGTTTCTATTCCTATGTTGGATTTGGATGGTTTTTCATTTATTATTAAGAATAATGAATGTTCTATCCTTAGAGATAATGTTCTTTTTGGACGTGGTATTATAAATAATGGTCTGTATGTATGTGACGTAGAGCATGATTTACTTCAGAGTGAACAAACTAATAAAAGAAAACGAGATGATGAAAATCTGACATATTTATGGAATTATAGGCTAGGTCATATTAGTGAAAATAGACTGCGGACATTGCATAAGGAAGGGTTACTTGACCCCTTTGATTTTGAATCATATCCTACATGCGAGTCTTGTCTATTGGGTAAAATGACCAAATCTCCATTTAGTGGACATGGAGAGATGGATGCAGATTTGCTAGGATTGGTACACACAGATGTATGTGGACCAATGTCTACGCAAGCCATGGTTGGATTTTCGTACTTCATTACTTTCATAGATTATAGATCTAGATTCGGATATGTGTATTTGATGAAACACAAGTCTGAAGCCTTTGAAAAGTTCAAAGAATATAAACATGAAGTGGAGAAACAAACCAAACACAATATTATAACTCTTCGATCAGATCGAGGTGGTGAATACTTGAATGGAGAGTTTCTAGAATATCTCAAAGAAAATGGTATAGTCTCCCAGTGGACTCCTCCATATACTCCACAGTTAAATGGGGTAACTGAAAGGAGAAATCAAACTTTGTTAGACATGGTTCAGTCCATGATGAGCTATGCGAATCGTCTAGTATTCCTATGGGGTTATGCATTGGAAACCTCAGCATATTTACTGAATAAGGTGCCTTCCAAATATGTTCCTCAAACACCATATAAGATATGGAAAGAAAGGAAACCGAGTCTTAAACACGTTAAGATTTGGGGATGTCCAGCTTATGTCAAGAAAGTTGACCCAGATAAGCTGGAATCTCGATCCATAAAATATAATTTTGTGGGATATCCTAAGAGACTTTGGGGTATTACTTTTACACCGATCATCGGGTGTTTGTCTCCAGACATGCTACCTTCTTGGAAAAGGAGTTTATCCTTCAAGGAAACAGTGGGAGAAAAATTGAACTTGATGAAGTTCAAGAAGCACAAACTACTACGGATCAAGTGGAAACACCTGTTCAGACTGAACAACCTTCTGTGGAACAGCCCATTCGTAGGACAGGAAGAGTGTCTCACCAACCTGAGAGGTATTATGGCCTTGTCATTGAGAATGACAATGAGTTGTCAATCATTGATGATGACGACCCTGTGACCTATAATGAGGCTATGAGTAGTGTTGACTCAGAGAAATGGCATAGTGCCATGAAATCCAAAATGGAATCTATGTATACCAACCAAGTATGGACTCTGGTTGAGGCGCCTGAAGGTGTTAAGCCTGTTGGGTGCAAGTGGGTATACAAAAGAAAGATTGGAGCAGATGGCCAAGTGGAGACCTATAAGGCCAGGCTCGTGGCAAAAGGATTCAAACAAAGCCAAGGGATTGACTTTGATGAAAAATTTTCGCCTGTAGCCCTGTTAAAATCAATTCGGATTTTGCTTGCGATTGCTGCTTACTACGACTATGAGATCTGGCAAATGGACGTGAAAACGGCCTTCCTCAATGGCGAACTTGAGGAGGAAGTGTATATGACACAGCCAGAGGGTTTTCTTTCCAAGGGAAATGAACACCTAGTGTGTAAGCTGTTACGAACCATATATGGTTTAAGGCAAGCTTCTCGTAGATGGAACATCCGTTTTGATGAGACAATCAAAGAGTTTGGTTTTATCAGAAACATAGATGAACCATGTGTCTAAAAGAATGTTAGTGGGAGCGCGGTAACATTTCTTGTATTGTATGTGAATGACATACTTCTTATAGGAAATGATATACTGATGCTACAATCAGTCAAAGTATGGCTATCAAAGAACTCCACCATGAAGGACTTGGGAGAAGCATCCTACATTCTTAGTATGAAGATCTATAGAGATAGATCTAGAAGAATGATAGGTCTTACCCAGGGTACATACATCCAGAAAGTGCTTAAAAGGTTTAGCATGGAAAACTCCAAAAGAGGTCTCATACGGATGAGCCATGGAGTGTCCCTTTTCAAAAAAAGGTCTCCTAAGACACCTGAGGAAAGAGAGCATATGAGTAAGATTCCTTATGCTTCAGCAATAGGATCTATCATATACGCGATGTTGTGTACAAGGCCTGATGTTGCTTATTCAATTAGTGTGATGAGCAGATATCAGTCCAATCCAGGTGAAGACCACTGGAAAGCAGTGAAAAACATCCTTAAGTACTTGTGAAGGACTCAGGACATTTTTCTTGTTCTTGGTGGTGAATCTGAGTTGAAAATAGAGGAGATGTTAACGTCGAGAGAGTTGACACACATAACAATGTAGCAGACCCACTCACAAAGCCACTTTCTCAGAGTCACTTTGATCGTCATATAGACAAGATGGGTATTAGATACCAGAGTGATTGGCTTTAGTACAAGTGGGAGATTGAAAGAGATATGTCCTAAGTCCAATCATGTATGAGGATTTAGGAATAACTTTTATGTAATCTGTTTTGATTTCATTGATATTAATAAAAGACTTGTTTTGTTTTTATTGTGGGCTCTATCTATTTAAATGTTTAAATAAGATATACCACAATTTAGAGTAAAGCTTTTTATGGATTGTGATGAGATCATAATAATGAGACCTACCGTAGGATTACTAACTGGTAATTAATAATCCGCAAAGATCAGTACATACTATGCTTGCTTCATTATGAAGGATGTCTGTTCTCATAGACATTTGTGTGGTGACACTATAGCTAGTATGTAGGTGCTTATTATAGAATAAGTTCACTGAACATGACTCACACATCTGAACAACTGATGGAGTTCACTCACGTGTCAGTAGTTGTTCACATAGTGATAGTTGTACAAGTATCCTTACACTTGAGGTCATCATAGTCATCTTGTGTACACTGAACTATGCTTTGGTTTAGTTCTTAGTCTCGCGGGACAATTATAAGGGCTCTACTGGGTATAGGAATTTGTACACGAAGATAATGTATGATCAATAAAGGATCTACCCCTTCCAGTGTAGGAAGAGAATGTTCAATGCTAATCCACTTATGTTAGTTCAGGAATCTCTGGTCAGAGTGAATGAAATTAGAAAGGACTTTCTAATTTACATTAAATAGAACTAAGCATAGTGAATGGGAAAGCAAGTGATTAAATAAGATAGGCTTGACACAAGTTCCATGCCTTGTATTTAATCGTGAAATTGCAAGGTAGAAGGAATTAATTGTACGGTAACTACTCACTGAATAGGTTCTTGGTATTCTAAGCAGTGAATTCGTATTATCCGGATAGTCACGAAATGCTGAGAAGTATCCCTCACGATGTAGAATAAATATGATTAATTAATTAATCATATTTAATGAATTAGAGAATTTATATAAATAATGATAAAATAGTTTGATTATTATTTATTTCTACTACCGGCTTAATATTGAACCTACAGGGTCATACCATAAAAAAGAATGATTTAATGGTGGAGAAATTAATTAATAATGGCTGATAATTATTTATTTATGAAATAAATAATTAATTGGCAAATTTAATAATTGATTAAATGAGATTTAATTGATTATAAATTAATTAAGAAAAAGTTCTTAATATTATTAATTAAGAATTTATTTTTTGGAAATTAAATCAAGTGAGAGAATTATTTCTAAAGTGTTTAGAAAAAGGATTAATAATTAAATGGTATTTAAATTATTAGTGAGAATAATAAAGGGTTAATAATAATAATATTTTATGGGAAAATTTTCATCTGAAAATTTTGCCTATAAATATACTATTATAGACCCTATTTTTGCCTCAACCAAAAAGATTTACGAAACCCTAATTCTCTCCATCTCCTCCTCCTTCATTACATCATTTTCTTGGTGGATACCAGTGGAGTGCTTCACACTTGAGGAGCAGCTGCTAAGGATCTCCGTTCATCATTTTTGGATCGCCATTAAAGACCTCCATCTTTCCATTAACGTAAAGCTTCTTAAGGTAAACATACTGAACTACGAATTAAATATTATTTTTCGCATGCATCCTGTGGAGGGTTTCGGTTTTTTTAAAGATTTAAATTTACATTTTTGCTGCGTTTATGTGCTAAAAACCCTTCATCAGGTCATCTTTGGCTTTTCTCCTTAATCATGATTATTTAGGTAGACAACATTTATCAATTATATCAACTATATAACTCTTGGATAGCTTGGTGGAACAACATTCATTCATATTTATCTAATAAATCTCGCCTAACTTTATGCATCTAAGTTCACAATCCTATTGTGGTAACTTAGTTAAGTCAAACCCAATAGTAAAAAAGTATCAATATACTTCAACACATCTCCCACGATAGATGGGAGTACTTCGCTTTAACGAACCCACTCCTTATCGATCTACGGGTGGACGCATTGGACTAATTGGAAGGCATCCGAGGAACTTAATATTAACTTTAGGGTTTTGTTAATTTTAAAATGATCATGATCCTATCATAAAGAGATTCCCAATTTTTTCTTGAATAAAATACTTCAAATCAATATTCATCAATGGTTTGATTTCCAGGTAGTGAGGGAGTCACAACGGTCTCTCTTAAAACCCACAACCTTACAAGTTCAATGAACTCGCTTTTGACAAAATCGTCCCATGTCAGAAACAAAGAAAATTTGTATTTTATTCTGTGTTTCATAAACACGAGAATCTCATAATCGTATGTTCATTTTAAAATCTTGAATCATTACAGATTTTATCTTGTTTAGCAAGCATGGTATGTGTGTCGTATCTAATACATACATCCTTAATCTAATTAAGCATGCATCTTTATAAACTACTCTACACATACATTCGTCATATGCGCATATATATGTAAAGTGCAATAAATAAAAGTGGTTGGTTATGGCTTCATCCTCTGCGATCTTTATAAAGCTAATGACAAATATCTAGGTCAATCTAAGGTGGAAAATAAATACAGGCTAATTATTACAAGTCTTATTTCTTGTATTGCTTCCTTGGATGGCCTCCATGTGGAATTACCCTTGATCTTCAAATCTTCATGTCTTCATGTACATTACAAGAATTAAATATGAAAACTAATCTAATGAACTTACAAGAAGAACTCGAGTTACATTCGAGATGTAATAATTATAAGATTAAACGACATGCAAGCCGTATTTGAAAAACCAAAACCATTAACCTAAGGTCATAAGCCATAACCATCCATCATGCTCAATTAACACAAAATAACATGTTAAAACACATAATCTGATCTTAACATATCATATCTAATCATAAAAACCAAATTTTGAAAAAAATCAAAAAATTCGAAATTAAATATGATAACATTAAATCGCAGATTACAGGGCCTAAACGATGTCAAATGCCTTAAAGGTCACTCGTTGATAGCCTTAGCTATCCGTTTCGTTCTGACGCTCGATTCCATATGAAATAGCGTATTCGTTCGCTAAAATCGGATACCAGACCCAGATTTCAGCAAATCCGCTCCATCTGATTCAGAACGGATCAAACATGATTCTTATAATAAGAACAAACACAAAACATGTATATATCAGTATATATAAAGATTAGATAATCATCATATAATTATACAACTCTCATGAATATCATATATTCAAAATATATATATATATATACATACGCATATATAAACATAACAACATAAAAAAACATATAAAATCACATACATAACAGTCATGGAATATTGTATACATGTTATCATCATAAAACCAGTAAACACATAAACGAATTAAACAGTTTTCGCAAGTAGCTCTGATGCCATTGTTGGGTTTCGAGCACATTAAATGAACGGAAACAGTAATTAAAAATGTGAAAAATCAGAGTTTTTGAAACCCACCGCAAGATCCATGCGAAAAACATATATTTAATTCATTAATCAGATGGTTTACCTTAAGAAGCTTTACCAATTGGTTGACTAATGGAGATCCAAAACTTGTTCAATCACCACGCATCCCGCTCTTGTGATCTACGCTCTATCGGTATCCACACGAATGCTTGAACGCAAGGATTGGATGTGTACTAGCACAAACTCGTTTCTTCTTGCTCTCTCCATCTTCTCCCTTAGTGGCTAGGGTTTTAGTAAAAGTCTTTCTTTTTTCACCCAAAGATCAGCCACACAGGAGATATTATATAGAGAGTAGAAAAACGAATTATAACTCTTAACTAATTAGGAGTTATTATTAATTCAAAATTTTATATTTGTATTATAATTAAATCTAACTTAATTATTTAACAAATAAATTTCATAATTAATATTAGTAAATTTGAATATCATTATTTATCTAATTAATTAAGTCAAACTTAATTAATATTATAAATAATTCAAATTACTTTAATTTAATTTAAATCCAATTTAAATTAAATAATCCTTCAAACATTCTTTGTGTGTGACCCTGTAGGTTATTATTACACTGACAATGAATTTTAAATCTAATTTAAAATCGTAAACAATGAGCGGCATCTAGTAATACATCATTGCTACCCAAGTAATAATAATTGAATCGGTGATCAATTAAACCTTTTGTGAATAATGTATAATGTAATATAATTCCTTTAACCAAATATTATAGATTAAACTAAAGGCATGTAATGTTTCATCCTCATCATAGTTCAATCCAAGTTTCCTTGATCAATGAGTAGTCTATCATATCAAATCAACATTTAAGCGTGGCCACGCATTTCGTAGTCTAGCTCACACAAGAGGCTAATAATATCACTCCTAAAATAGGAGGGTTAAATCCCATCTAGATCATTCATATTTCTTATAGGATTCATAATATACCCAATATCCACTTTTATCATTACCCGGTCAAGGATAACTTTTAATGGATTCAATGTATATTAATTCTCGTATAGAAATATAATGACTTCAGGTCTAAGGACCATTACATCATTATCACTCTGAGAATTACTTATGACACAACATACATGTAGAATCTCACATCGGGTCTGTCCAGCAACATGTACATATACATCTGCCTGTGTTTTTTGAATTTAGTATCAATATACCCATGATCAATGAGATGTGATCATCAGTCAACAAACACACCGGTCTTAATGCATTATTATTGTCCCTTAATAATAATACTCGACTAGGGACCTTTAGGAATATTGATACTATTCTCATAATCTCATTTCTAAGTCACGTACTTAGATATATATATATAATTGCATATCATATTCCAAGGACATTTATTAATCTAACATTTATATCGTAGTAAATTAAGAAATAATAAATTATAAAGGGAATAATCGATAGAACATAAACATTAATAATCATAATGTCTTAAACTAAAACATCATAGTGTTGTCTCTAAGGCACAAACACTAACACCTGAGGCATTTACTCACCCTGTTCCAGCTTATCAAACTTTGGCTGAACAGGACAATGAGGCTGCAATGACCATATTATCAAACTTTGGCTGAACATCATAGTGCTGGTGCACACAACAACTTCAATGCAAAGGGCCAAGGATGCAATCACTACTATACCCTGCACAGCTGGTGATGATTTTGAATATCTAACTTGTGGTTCTGAAGAAAATTTTGGGGATGATGGTGATGATAGTGAAGGAGAATTCATGGACATATGTTATATATTGAATTATCAATGACCAGAAGAAGCTCAGGATCTGGCTGTTCGGGTGTCGTCAGTTCTGATGTGTCGTCAGGATTTGACACAGCATCAGTATTTGGATGTCATCAATATTTGAAGACAGTCTGCTTAAAGGATTTTTTCAGTTTCTTGTAATATGGAGCAGATATTTTTTACGTCTGAGTTATAGAACTTTATCTATTCAGTTGAAGATATGTATCAGTTTCAGTTAGCTTTTGATAAAGCATATCTTAGATTGATTTGTTGTAGCTGTGTAGTATATAAACACAGTTTAGGTCATCACTTAGTGTATCGATCTCGAGTATCATTCGACCTAGCAGCTCTCAAGAACATCAGTATTTCTTGAGAGGATTTTGTAACAATTTTTATCAGAAATATAAAAAGATATTATATTTTATTACTTGTTCAAAAAATTTATACAATTGTATCCAACTCCACTTACACAATTGTATCTTCACTGGGCAACAATTGATATCAGAGCACAATGATAAATTTACAATCAGAAACGATCTAAACATGTCTATGAACAAGTATAAAAGCATTAAAATTCCCATTATGAAAAAGACTGAATATCCAACATGGAAGGTGAAGATGCTCATGCACCTGGAAGCTACAGATCCAGATTATATCGACGTAATCAATGATGGACCCTTCATGCCAACAAAACTGGTGCCTGCAAGTCCTACTGTTGCTGAACATTATCAGCTGAAGGAGAAGACTGAATGGACACCAGAAGAGAAAGTAGTTGTGCTTAAAGATGCAAAGGTAAGAAACATTTTGCATAACAGTCTTGATTCTGTGATGTCAAACAGGGTTATAGCCTACAAAACCGCCAAAGAGATTTGGGATGCTCTTGAAACTCAATGTCAAGGAACTATGGCCATCAAGAAGAATAGAAGGGCTGTTCAGATTCAAGAATATATACACTTTGAGGCCAAGCCTCATGAAAGTCTCACTGACATCTATGACAGATTTCTGACCCTGCTCAACAATTTGTCTTTGGTGGGAAAGGTGTATGATCGAGAGGATTAAAACACCAAGTTTTTGAGAGCTTTGAGTGAAGAATGGGAGACTCAGACTTCAATCATACAAAATCAGTATGATCTAGAAGTAATTACTCTAGATGAAGTCTATGGCATGCTGAGAACTCATGATTTGGAGGTTCAACAAAGGAGGGAGAGGAAAAGCAACAAAGGGAAATATGTTGCTTTGAAAGTAAATGATAAGGCTTTAAAAGAAAAGTCTTTGGAGCTGTACGAAAGAAGAACAATTTTCCAGAATCAGATACTGATGATTCATCATCAAATCCTGATGATGATACTGATTATGAAACTGATGAGAACATGACAGATTATGATATCATGCAAATGGCTGCATTGCTAGTTAAGGGCTTCAGGAGAATACAATTCAGGAATTCTAAGAACAACAGAAGCTTCAGGAAGAAGTTCACTAGAGGTGAAGGAAGTCAAGTGGGAGAAAAGATGGAAAGGACTCTAAAGCTGGGAAGGTAGACAGGACAAAGATCAAGTGCTACAACTGTGATGAACCTGGTCACTTTGCCTTAGAGTGAAAGAAAACAAAGCATGATAAAGGGAAGAACAATGCCCTGATCACTTCAAGCAAGAATTGGATGGACTCCTCTGATTCTAAAGATGAAGACACATGCTATGCACTGATGGCTAGTCTTGATGATCCTGCTTCCTCTAAGTCTAAGGTACAAACTCCTTTCTTCTCCTTTGATACTGAAAATATATCTGAGTTGAAATCTATTCTTAAATCTTTGCATGGAAATTTTAAGAATAAGACTCTAGAAAATGATAGACTTATAACTGAAATTGAGATCTTGAAATCTAGGAATGAATAGTTAGAGTCTGACTTAATAAACCAGATAGATTTGAAGAAAGAATGTGAAAGAGCTAAACATACAGTAAAGATTCTTGAGGCTAGATACAGTATGTTAGAAAAGGATCTAGAAAATTAGAGAAAAACCCTTAAAGCCCGGACTAATTCAGGCAAAAAGGTTCATGAGATAATCTCAAAGAAAAACTGGAAAGAATGCCTAGGCTATAAAGATGGAGTTAAGGATGTTGACACTGAAAATAAAATTACCCTTAAAACTCCTGTTAAGTTTATCTCTACAGAAGCTGATGAACCCAAATCCACTTTTGAAAAGGGTTCAACATAAGTATCACAAGAAAAACTGGCAAGTGATAAAACTCAAAGAAAGGAAAGCAAGGAAACCATTAAGTCTGTTGAAAAAGAAAAGAACCTAGGACTTTTATCAGCAAGATAATTGAAAAAGAAATTATCTGAGGTTACTAACAAACCTCAAGTAAAAATTCCTAAAAGAAACAGGAATGGTATGCAAGGTATTTCTAAGGATTCAAATTACAAGGTTGATCCCAATGCTCCTAGAAAAACTTGTTTTATCTGTGGAAATACTAATCATCTTGCTATTGATTGCAGGAGGAATAAGAAAATGAAAATTGCTATTCCTAAGTCTGATATTAGGGGTAGATCAGTATTTTATAAACCACAAAATCCTTGTTTTCATTGTGGTAGTAGTTGGCATTCGATTTATACTTTCAGTTCTTATCAGAAGTTGTATCACAATTATTATGAAGCTTTGCCTAAGTTTAATAAAGTTGCTTGTGTGCTTAATTCTGTTGGTTTTACTAAATCTGCTTATGACAAGACAAATCCTGACAAAGGAAAAACTGTCAAAAGTACTCTTGACACACAAAGGCTTAAGTTGTCCAAAAAGAGGGCCCAACAAGTGTGGGTCCTTAAAAATCCTTCTAATTAATTATTCTTCTGATTGCAGGGTAACAAGAAAAATACACTTATCTTGGATAGTGGATGTTCAGGACATATGACTGGAAATAAATCCCTGTTGTCAGAATTTGAGAAGAAGGTTGGCCCAGATGTATCTTATGGAGATGGAAATGTAGGACACACTCTGGGATATGGCAACTTGATAATTGGAAAGGTAGCAATAGAGAATGTAGCTCTGGTGGATGGACTGAAGCATAATCTTCTAAGCATCAGTCAAATCACTGACAGAGGTTATCATGTTGTATTTTATGACTCACACTGTGAAGTTATTCATAACAAGTCAAAGAAAACTGTCTTGATAGGATACAAACATGGTAACATTTATGAAGCAAGGCTACATGAAAGTCTTGAAAAGGAATCTACTTTCCTTATATCTAAGGCATCAGTAGATGAGAGCTGCAACTAGCATAAGAAGCTCTCACATCTCAACTTTAATTCAATGAATGAACTTTCCAAGAAAGAGCTTGTAAGAGGATTGCCAAACATGCTATACTCATCTGATGGTCTTTGTGATGCTAGCCAAAAGTCCAAACAAAGAAGAGTATCTTTCAAAAGCAAAACTGAATTCTCCATTTCTGAGCCATATCACATGCTACATCTGGACCTCTTTGGACCAGTGAACATAATGTCCATCAACAAGAAAAGGTACACACTTATAATTGTTGATGATTTCACTAGATATACATGGGTTTATTTTCTACACTGGAAAGATGAAACTCCAGAAATTCTTCTTGACCACATAAGGCAGATTGAAAATGGATCTACTCATAAAGTGAAAATTCTAAGAAGTGATAATGGCACTGAATTCAAGAACTTAAAGATGGAGGAATTATGCAAGTACAAAGGCATAGAGCAACAATTCCCGGCTCCTGGTACACCTCATCAAAATGGTGGTGTTGAGAGGAAGAACATAACCTTGATTAAAGCTGGCAGAACTCTGCTAGAAGAAGCAAAACTACCCACTTACTTTCGGGCTGAAGCAGTAAACACAGCATGTTATACTCAGAATATCACTATGATAAACAGACATGGTGTTACTCCTTATCAAATGCTAAAAGAAAAGAAGCCCAGTCTCAAACATATTCATGTATTTGGATGTAAGTGTTTTGTTTTGAGAACTCATATTGATCAGCTTGGGAAGTTTGAATCAAAGGCTGATGAAGGAATCTTTGTTGGATACTCACCATCAAAGCATACAGAGTGTTCAATCTGAGAACATACACTGTAGTAGTCTCCATAAATGTATCTTTCGATGATAAGAAGATTCCTGGTTTTGAAGAAGACACTCACGAAAGCTTAATCTTTGCAAATGAAAATGCATTGTTGAAATCTGGATCAAACTCTAATGAACTGCCAAATGCTGATGACATGCCAAATCATTGGACTAAAATGATGAGGCATATAATTCAGGGGGAGCATCTAGCTCCAGAAGGACACTTCCCAGTGCCAGAAAATGGACTAAAGATCATACTCCTGATTTGATCATTGGAAATCATGATGATGGTGTAAAGACAAAAAGTGCAACTCAGAATAAATGTTTATACCATAATCTACTTTCAAAAGAAGAACCAAAGAAAGAAGAAGATGCACTTAAGGATGCAGATTGGGTCATGACTATGCAAGAAGAATTGAATGAGTTCAAAAGAAATGAAGTATGGAAGCTGGTGCCTAGACCTAAGAACAGGTCAATTTTAGGCACAAAGTAGGTCTTTAGAAACAAGACTGATTCTGATGGGACAATCATCAGAAACAAGGCAAGGTTGATGGCTAAAGGATATTCCCAACAGGAAGGTATTGACTATGATGAGACATTTGCTCATGTTGCTAGGCTGGAAACAATCAGAATCTTCTTGGCATATGCTGCTCACAAGAAGTTCAAGGTCTTCCAGATGGATGTCAAGAGTGCATTTCTCAATGGAGAACTTGAAGAGGAAGTCTATGTTGAACAACCACCAGGATTTATGAATCCTAAACATCCTGACTATGTTTATAGACTTGATAAAGCACTCTATGGACTGAAGGAAGCACCTAGAGCATGGTATGAAACCCTTACTCAGTTTCTACTTGAAAGTGGATTCAAAAGAGGTACAATAGATAAAACCCTATTTTATATGAATAAATATATTTGCTTTTAGTCCAAATTTATGTGGATGATATCATTTTTGGATCAACTAATCAAACACTGTGTGATAAGTTTTCAAAGTTGATGCAATCAAGATATCAAATGAGTATGATGGGTGAGATGAGCTACTTCCTAGGCTTGCAGATTAAACAGACTGATAATGCTATCTATATCAATCAGTCCAAGTACAAAAGAAATCTACTGAAGAGATTTAATTTGCAAGAAAGTGCAACTGCAAGTACTCATATGGCAACTTCTACAAAACTTGATCCTAATGAAGGTACAGCAGTTGATGTCACAACTTACAGAGGTTTGATTGGTTTTCTATTATACCTAACTACTAGCAGGCCAAATATTATATTTTCCACTTGTTTATGTGCAAGGGAAGCTGATTTTGCATTATGTGGTTATTCAGATGCTGATTTTGCTGGATATAAAATAGACAGGAAGCTGTCAGTTCTTGGGAGGCAGATTAGTCTCATGGTTCAGCAAGAAGTAGAAATCTATTTCTACTTCAACTGTTGAGGCTGAATATATTGCAGTTGGAAGTTGTTGTGCTCAGTTGTTATGGATGAGAAATCAACTCATGAACTAAGGATTATCATTTTCAAAAATTCCTATCTATTGTGATAATCAAAGTGCTATTGCCATGACAGGAAATCCGGTGTAACATTCTCTTACAAAACACATCAGTATCAGATATCACTTCATAAGGGAGCATGTCATGGAAGAAACCATAGAACTTCATTTTGTTCCTACTAATCAGCAGCTGGCTGATAACTTCACAAAGCCATTACCTGAAGCAACATTTACAAAGCTTGTGAATGAACTTGATATGGTTAATTGGGACAAGTAAATTTATTTCAATTTATATTTGATCAAATCCTGATGTATACTGATCAAATCCTGGTATATCCTAAATGTTGTTTTAGATAGTAAGCCAGAAATATTTGATGTATTTCATTTTTATATGCATGATAAATTAAGTGAATTTATTTGCTAAAATGTGCATGTATAAATAAATATATCATTGTCATCATTACACATCAGTCTAGGGAGACGCGCCTTCACAAGACATCTTTTGGTTAATTTATTAAGTTAACTCTTCACTTAATAACTGATTAGTCTCTTAGTCCTTTGATATTCCTTTGGCTATTTAACCGTCATTTTAGCTCAGTCATATCATCTCCTATTCTCACACAAAATGATTCTCTCTCTCTTATTTCTCACTCATTTCTTCTATCACAAAAATGGTTCTTGTAAACATGTTCATGAACTATTAGAATTTCAACGTCGAGTTCAGTTGTGATGACCGGGAGCAGGAATGGCACATCACTGCCATTCCCAATGAGATATGGAACTTGGTTCCATAAGAGATTCAGACAAATCTCTTGTTCTTTGAGATGGACTATCAACTCCATCTTGATCACTTGGAAGAAGCACGGAGAGAGGCTCTCCTTCAACAAGAATGGATCATCCGTATTGCGGTGCTAGTTGTCAACAACAAGAGGAACTAATCGACAACCTTAGTTCTTTGACCAAGGCTGTTGATGTTCAACTTCTTAGACTAGGATCATCTTGTAATCTTTTTGCATGTACTCTACAAATTTCATGAAATGTACTCTTCTGATATATTAATGAAATTCCTTTTGATTGCAAGATTTAGTCTATGCTTATCTCGTATTGTATGCATGTGAATGTTCTTGTTGAAGCCTATTAATCTTTACATCATTTACTTAAATTGTATTTCTTGATGATTTTTTTGATTAAAATTGTGGTTTGCTAATAATTTGTGCTATCTTAATAATCAACTGTTGAATTCGAATCGACATATCCTGATATTATCAAATCCTGACAGAAGAAAGGTTTCAAATACTGACGACAGGTCAGCATGTTCTAATTTAGATTATGAGTGTTAATTATCTCTGAATAAGTTTTATTACTACAATTAAGTGTCTCACTTGATTAATGATTAATGGTGGATTATCTAATAAACAAATTTCTATAGTTGTGTCTTAACAAATCTGTATGTATTTTGTGTATACTTTCGCAACTTACTCCACCGTCAAATTCGTTTACTCAGTAATTGTTCCCTGTTCGAAGTCAAACTTACATTTGGCACTAACAATTTCTACGATTGTGTCTTAACATTCCCTGCTCTTGATGGTGCTCCTAACACTCATACCACTGAGCAGCTGTTTGATATGCTAAGGACTTTAGGCTATCAAGGAGAAATCACAACCATTGGAAAATTGGCCAGGACTAAACTAAAAAGAGAGTGGAACTTTTTCTTTGACTACATTAGTAGATGTTTCTTGAATAAGACAACAAACTTTGATGCTCTTCCATCCATTTCTCTAAAAATTGGGTACTCTCTTGTTTACTCTGGTAATTTTGATTATGGTAATACTATATTACAGTTTATAATTGCTAGGAGAGTAGATGCTTCTGAAGTAATAGGGTATACTAGATTTTCCAACTTATTTTCAATTATCTATGCCCTAATGCTATTTTTGATGATGATGAATTACTCCATGTTTTTCAAATTTCTAAAAAAGCAATCACTGATCATATTAAAAGGGATGAAAAGAATACATTTTCAGGACCACCCTTTCTTCCTAGAGAGGTCAGGAAATTTCTGTTAAGAAATAGACCTACTCCTATACAAGTGCATGTAAATCCTGATGCTAGCACCTCAGTCACAGTTCCTGATGCTGAGAATCAAGAAACCACCCATCTGGTTTCTAACCCAAGCATTTCTTCTTCCAAACAGCAAACACACCAATCCTCTAAATTAGCCTCCTCTGCTGTCTCTCAAAAGACATCAGCTGTAACAAAGAAAAGGTTGTTTAAGAAATCTGTCACATCTGGACAGAAAGCTAAACAAGTCTCACTGAGTGAGAGTGAAAAGAAAGAAGACTGCTTTCCAATCAGGAAAAGAAGACTGATCATACAAAATAATTCTGACTCAGATGATCAGATGCCAATAGGGTCCTTATCAAAAATCAAGAAGTCCATTGATCAACATCCTGATGACTTGATTGACACTACTGGAACCAAGGAACCAACTACTGATGCTAGTGCTCTGCCTGACAAGCTTCCAGTAATTGAAGCAACTGCTCAACGCAAGAAAATTACAAAGAGCTAGTTGAAAAGAAGAAGTGAAGAAGTAGTTGGATATATCAGAAAGAAGAAGAAGACTCAGCCTCTTGATGGGGATGTTGGTATACAAGAACCTAGGTCTCAAAGGGATTTAGCAACTGCAACAGATCCAGTCACACAAGAACCATCTTCTCAAAGGGAAGATGCAGACAATGAGGCTGCACAGATCATTGTTAATATTGCTCAAAGTAATCTTCTTCCTGACTATATTCAACTACTACAGGAAAAGCAAACTCATCAGGAGATATTGTCACAGGTGGATGCAATCATCAACGATCCTATTTTTAAGATGAACACACAAGAACCTTCACCAAGCATTGTTGAAGCAGCTCACATGTCTCAGACTCCACAAGAACCATCAGTTCAAAGTACTGATGCTGGTCTTTCACCTTCTCCTGATAGATCAAATCCTGATATTGCAATAGCTCCTACTGAGAATCATCCTTCAACTACACTAGCTACGATTGATGATCCATTATTGGTTGCTAGTTTGAAAAAGCATCCTGATGTGCTGTTTGTTCCTCCACTTTCATCACTTCCACTTGAGGACTCACCTTCAGGATCTCATCAGCCACATGCATCTCTTACAAAGAATCTGGATAAAGGCAAGGCAATTTTGCCTGATTCTGCAAATTCTTCTAATGGCTTGTCTGATTCTGATAATGATAGTGATAAAGATGATTCTGACACAGCTCAGCTTAAGACTGCGATTGATGCATCTAAGAAATCCAATATTGGTTTTTCCTCGCAATTCAATGAGAATCCTTCTTATTACAATGTTGATGTTGAACACTTTAGACAGACAGAGTGGGAATATTAATGGAGACTTGCAAATACTTCTATCTGGTCTTCTATTGGCCTGCAATATATTCATCGTGCCTATGATGAAATTCAAACTCCTGATCTGAAGTTGCATCTTAAGGCCACAACTATTTCTGTCAAAGGAAATCTCTCTGATCTTAATGAAATGAAGAAGTCTCATGTTGGTGTCAAGGAGAAAATTGATGGATTTTTGCTTCACACACCTAACTCAGCTGAAATCAAAAGTGTGAAAAATACCATCATAGTTGTTGTTAAATCTCAAGACAACATGGCCTCTAGACTTTCCTCCTTAGAAGATAAGGTTTCTTCTATAGGTGACAAGCTGGATGCTCTGTTTTCTCTTCTTTCAAATACTAATGCCAAAAAGGGGGAGAAGATAGTTGCTACAAAATGTACACCAGATTCTATCCAGACAAAAGATAAAGATATTGATGATGATGGTGATAAGAATAATCCAGTTACAGATGTTCAAATTGCTTCTACTGCCCAACAACCTCAACATTCCAAGAAGAATGATCCTTCAAGATAAAGGAAGTCTACTGGTGCTTATAAAGTCAAGCACAAGACTACTGCTGGTACTTCTGAGGATTATGATGTTACAATCTCTAATTTAGCAGATGATAAAGGGTTGTTCTTTCCTTATAGGCATAAGGAAACATGTGAAGAGATGGTCTTGTACTACAAAGATAAGAGGTTTGATCAAAAGAATGCTAGGAGTGCTCTTGGGTATATAACTAAAGAATTTCCTGATCTAACACCTGAAGAAGCGGTTATGCAACAAAAGGAGCTATTGGCTCATATTGAAGCTGAGGCTAACACTTCTAAAGGAAGAGGAAAAAGAGGTGGAAGATCTACAAGAGCAAGAGGAAGAGGAATATAAAGAAGAACTTCTAAATCAAGTCAAATGACTGCATTTAACTCTACTTTTATGAATTTTCTATCCAGAGAAGGTTATGTTCCTGTACAAGGAAATGAAGAAGATAAAGAAATTCAGAATCCAGAAGAGTTGATTATACCAAGGAAGAAAAGATCAACCACTAACATTGATCAAGCTGATACAGCAAATCAGAATGTAACTCCTGATGTAGACACAAATCCTGAGGTAAAAGCAGATACTGATGCTATACACCTGATAACTGATTTTGACTCTGATGAAAAGGTTATCAAAGCATTAAATGATTCAGCCCTTACTCCAGTAGTCACTCCTCATACTTCAGAGGTTGATGAAAAAGAAAAGATTGATAGGAGGAAAGCTGATCAAGCATGCAAGGAATATTTGCAGAGAGTTTTAAAATCAAAGAGATAGCTATGGCATAAAACAAAAGGGAAGATTAGTGAACTGTCTACAAGTTATGCTCCTCTCAGCAAGAAGGATAGAAGATGGAAAGATATTCATACATTCGATTATCCTAAAGGATTCAAGCATGTTGAATTTGTGTCAGCTGGGTTAAGAAATTCTATATAAAAACAGGAAGATGTTGATAAGTCCATCAAGAAACTTTCTTGGGTAGAATACAATGAGAAACTGAAACTTATCAAATCTCGAACCAGAGGAGGCATTGGTCATTCTAATATGGAGATTTTAAGATCTGATCTGCTGGATACAAATACTCTGACAGAGAATTTGGTGAAAGAATTTCTCCTTCACATCTTGAGAAAGTTGAAGCTGTGAAGATTGTTCATAGAAAAATTAATGACAATAATGTCAGAGAAGAGATTCTGTACTTTTTCAGGGTTGGTAAAGTAAAGAGCTTTACATTGCAGCAACTCTTAATGAAGACTGTGACAGAATTGAATTACATTCACTGTCTTCTTAGAGTTGAGAACTGTGTCACCAGAAAATGGTATTCTATGATACTTGAAGTTATCAGAAGAAGAGTCATGATAAAAGATGATAAATACAATGGTGATTATGTTCCTGAGTACATAACTTATAATGGTCAAGAAATGCAGATGAAAAAAGAAGCTGCAATATTACAAGTTTTTCTCAACAGTCCTCAGTTATCCTTTAGTCCTGATCATGAAGATGTCAGTTTGAGCTTCATATTGATTGGTGATCTTGAGATAAGCAAAAGCTCAATTTCTAAGTTGAGATCAACTATCTATCAGCTTGGAGAAGACAATGAAGAGATGTTAGGTCCCAATTTGTTTGTAGAAGGGGGGGTTGAATGCAAACAATACCGTTTAGTCGAATAAAATGCGGAATAAAATTGTGAAACAAAATTCAAGTTAAATAAAACTTTTATTAAACTTGAAACGTGTTACAACTACGGTATCGGTTACAAGGGATTAATCTCAAATCAATTATTACAAATCTAGAATAAATTCGACATGAACTTTTTCTATTTTTGTAATTAAAAGATCAAATGCTAAATGCGATTTGAGATTAAGTTCTAGGGATTTTAATCCGCTAGATTGATACACAAGAACAAGATAAGTATTTCTAATTGATTGGATTTAACTTTACAATCTAGAAATTGATCTTGAAGTTGCAGATGAGATGAAATATTTTTCTGCTCCTTTTTCTTTTGTTCTTGAGTTTGTGTTCTGTTTGATTGCTAGTGAAATAATAGACTTCTGCTCCTTTTTATCAAATAGCCGAATGTAAACATGTACTGGCATGACAATCTTCTTTGGCAGCAAGACTTTCGGTATGACAAAATTTACAACTAGCAAGACAATTAAAATGAGCTAGCAAGACTTTCGGTATGACTATTGATTGTCATACCGATTGTCATATTAGTTCAAATAAATTGTCTTGTTGAATTAATAACAGATTTTAATCTAAACAGAAATTCTAATAAGACAATTAAATGTATTGGCATGACTTTCGGTATGACTATCAATTGTCATACCGATTGTCATACTAGTTCAAATGAATTATCTTGCTGAATTTAAGCAGATTTTAAACCAATTAAAATCTTGTAAATCCTTAATATTAATTCTAAATTAATTAATCAATTTGATTCAATTAATCAATAAATTAATCTTTGCAGATATAATTTATTTTCTTAATTAAATTATATGACTTAATTAATTAATAGAGAATTAATACTAACCCTGAGCAGCATACATTCTTCTGACAATCTTCTGAAAGTCACTGAGACTTATGAATCAATTCCGCCACTTCAATGCTGACACTCGATGTACTGTCTGGTTCATGAGTGACTAAC
The DNA here is from genome assembly GCF_009905375.1 of Apium graveolens. Taxonomy (NCBI): domain Eukaryota; kingdom Viridiplantae; phylum Streptophyta; class Magnoliopsida; order Apiales; family Apiaceae; genus Apium; species Apium graveolens. The sequence continues at coordinate 114,436,119 of NC_133656.1, forward strand.
TTCCGTGACGTTTCTTCATGTCTTGACTTTGATATTCTGATTGAATCCTTATAATAAATGATACCCTGACGAGATCTCTGTCACTTGATTAAATCCACGATCTTGATTTATATCACTGAGGCATGATCAAATTCTTGAACTTCTTCCAGTGAATCTTCAAGTCTGCAGATGAACAATGTTTCTTTATTCTTTGACAGATGTTACATTGTGAGATCTCTCTGACGATTGATCCACTATTTACTTATTACATTCTTATTTGAGTTGAGTTAAATACTCGAATAAACGAGTAGGCTATGACATATGCCTTTCAATCTCCCCCTATTTGCTTGTTAGACAATAACAACAAATACCTAGAGGATAACTCAACTAACAAATAAGAAAAAGATATAAACAGTAATGTAAAGTAAATAGCAGAAAAGTTCTGGATTATATTTAACATTTTCCAGATTCCAAATGAAATTTACAAGTGAATACAAGATAGATGTTCCTCTAGCCTGAACATATAATTACATTAGACTATCTTGATTCATAAAGCTCTAATCATATTACATTGAGTTTTAAGCTAATTGACTTCAGTTGTCTTCTCTTCTGACTTCACCTTCTTCTAAATCTTGAAGCAATTCCTTGTCAAAGACACGATCCTTTTCTGAAGTGAAGCTTGCTGGTCTGACTGGTTGAACTCCAACTGACTTCAGCTTATTCTTGAGTTGATTGTACCTTTTAACATTCTTTTCACAATAAGCTTGAATCAAGTCAGCAGCTTGAGTCTTCAACATGGATGAATATCCAGCAGTTCTCAAATGATGTTCCATCCAGACCAGATGCTTAGCTGAGTAGTCTTTAAGAGATTGTACATCTAGCTGACAGATTTGAAGACAATCAGACTTAAAGAATCTCACCTGATGAGGATTGTTGACCACTTGAGGACTGGCCCTGCTGGCAAACTCTTTAAGCCTTTCTCGAAGAACTTCATTCAATTCTGAGCTTCTTTTGACTTTGTTTAAAAGAACCCAAATCTCTGACAAAGAACGATTCTCAAATAGATGAAGTGACACCTTGAAAGATCCTTCACTCTGACAATATACAAAAATGCTCATCTCATTTAGGGATCTATCAAAAGCAGCTGTGATCCTTGAGACTTCAGTCTTGATAGCATTCATGTACATGTCATTGTTAGGATTTGAGATTTCCAGCTTGTCAAGAAGATGTAAGAACTGCCTATCATTGTTAGTGCTCAGCTGAGGCATATCAAGTACTCTCCTAGCTTCATCCCATTTTTCACCAATCTTTAGTCTGACATCTCTTCTCCTTTCTTGAGCCTTAATGTCATGAAGACGTTGCTTTTGAAGAGTTTCTGTTCTTTGAATGTCTTTTCTCATGTCAATGATCTGAGAGACCTTCTTGAGTTCAGCTTCTTTTCTTTTCATCTCTGACTGCTCCTTCTGAAATTCTTTCTCAAACATAGGATCCACTTGAGCTTCTTCTTCCCATTCTCCAAAATCACTTTCCTCTTCAGCTTCAAATAACCCATCTTTATCTTCCTGAACTGGTTCAGTGGGAATGTCAAAAATATCAAAGTCATCCTGTTCTCCACTGTAGTAGACATCATCAGCCTTTCCTTTGTTTCCAGCAGAGGTATCTTTTTATTTCCCTTTGGCACTACTCCCTTTCTTCTCCCCCTTAGTTGAGGGATCCTCTTCTGATCTTCCTTTGGAACCTCCATCACCTCCAGAGCCTGATCCTCCACCAGACGGTCCTTCAAAATAAGCTCTTTGTTCTTCATTAGGGCAATGAGAATTCTTGATCATGAAATATAGGTGCTTCATCCCTTCATTGAGATGTTCCATGCCCGTCTCTATCTTTAGAAATCTTGAGGAGTCCAGTGAATGATTCATCTCAATGAGGTCTTCAAGAGAAGTCATTCTTGTGTGTAGAGAGCAGAAGTTGGATATGTCATCAGCTGATAAAGTTGGAGTGTCCTGAATAGAATTGAGCTTTGGTATTACAGTGGTCTTTAGATCTGAGATGTCATTCCTTATGATTGCAAGCTGATTGTTGACAGAGGTGGAAGAAGAAGACCGTTCAACCACTTGTGCTTTGAATGCTTGAGCTTCAGCTTGGCTTTTAGCAAGTTCTTCTTTTAGGGCAGCAATCTGAGCTAACAGGTTTACAGTATCAGTATCTGTGTGTGCTCTCACCTGAATTTCACTCGTGTTTGGCTCACTCACCTCACGTGCATGTGTTTCTCTCAATATAATTGCTCGTGAGGAGTCTTCCTGTTGCTGTTCTTCTGTACATGCATTAAAAATCACCCTAGCCTCTTCAAGAGAGGTCAGTGGTGGTGCAATGGGAATTCGCGAGTCCCGATCCTCAGTCAATACTATCAAATCTTTTGGAATAGATGTCTGAATTGCTTCAGGGATAGATTGACCGAGTTGCCCTCCACTTTCTCCAGATAAATCTGCGAGTGGAGAATCCCATAAGGGAGCCAGAGGTGTTGGATCTGGGAGGGGAGAAAATGACTCTATTAAAGATGGCGGAGAGTCAGATTTTCCCTCTGAAGCATGTGACTGCTCTTCTGCCGTAACTATGGCAGGCACTGTAACCGACTCTACGTGCACTCCTCGCTGTGTGTCCTGAGTATGATCTGGGGAAGTGTATGGTTCCATTGTGAGTAATGGAATTGTGCTTGACTCAGTACAAGATGCCATGGCCCTATGGCGAATTTCAATAGATGCATCCTGTTGAGAGAATGCCTCTAGTAACTGTTCATTGGCCATTTCAAAGTCCATGTCCTGTTGGGAGGACAAGGATGGGCTTTCAGATGCCTCAGAATATGTTCTTCTTTTCTTAGGAGGAGGCAGAGCTGAGGGTTCACTCATATTTAACAATGTACTACTTCCTAGTAATCTTCTGGGTAACATTTTAGACAGTGGGGGAAAGGTTGAGATAGAATGTGACTCTGTGTCTGGCTCTATGACCTGGGATTGAAGCTGTGGTTCTACAACTTCATGGTCAGCCCTATCAACCACTGGGGGTCTTTCAACAGAAGTAGGAAGAGAGTGAGAGTGAGGAATTACTACCTGTAATGGAAGAGCATCTGATGTTGGAGGAGCCTGGGTGGCTTGAACCACTGGAGGTTGAGGTTGCTGTTCATGGCTGGGAAGATTGAAAATAGGTAAAGGAATATAAGTGGCCATGAAAGCAGATACAAGTACTGGAACTTGCATGAATTTGAAGGTTGTGTCTTGGCGAGTGTAAATCTTTTTGCTAACTGGAGGGGGTTCGGTTACTGCAGAGTTAGCAAAAAGGGCTTTGTGTTCAGGTGTGAGAAGATGATCTGCTATAAGCATGAGAAAACGAGCATAGTAACATGATACCCTACGATTTGTAGAATGATCACGTAAAGCAGAAGTTAGACGTCTCAAGAGAATGGGAAAAAGTAGTTTGCCAAAATTGATCATTTGATTGAAAACAACCGCCAGACCAATATACTGCAGAGTGGAAGTGATGTTATGAAAATTGGATTTTGTGCAGTTGGCAAACACTTTGGAAAGTGTATCGAAGAAAATATCCCATTCAGACACCAAATTTGATTTAGAAAGTTTGGTTAAATTGATCACCCCCTGATAGTGAATAGCATTGAAAAAATTTGAGATATCATTTTCAGAGGGTAAATTACAGAAATTGTCTAGTGGAAAATTTAACGCACGATTGACGACTGTTTCATCAACTACATACCGTGTGTTTGTGACGGTGAATGAAAAAGATTTTGAATCATCGGCCACAGTAGAGGTTGTGCAAATCAGTCTAAGTAGATCGACGTTTAAAATCACATTTGATTTAATAGCAGAGCTAACAATCGAATGGTCATTTAAAAATCTAATCCATGGCTTAAATTTTTCAACATCACATTTTTCCGGATTAAAATAACCAACCTAATTATGCGCGACAATTTGGAAATTGAGAGCCATTTAAAATAATAAGAAGACACACGCTTTTCAGAATTTTAAGAATAATATTAAGAAAATTCGAATTAATTAAATTAATTTAATAATTCAAATTAAATTAATTATAATCGAAAAATTTAGACAGAAATGTATCTCGTTAAAATTCTTAACTCACAAACGCAGTTTTGAAAAACCAAAAGACACAAATCAGAAATTAAAATAAAAATAAAAAGTTCAAAATTAACAAACTCAAATTGAATTTGAAGGGGCAAACTGATATATATAAAAAAAATTTTGAAAATTTTGACAGCACTCCTGTATGTATATATATGTAAGTATATATCACAGGAGTGAAGATTCAGTTTGCTGAGTAAAAACTCGACCAAGGAAGGAAGCGGTTCGAAGAGAGAGAAGAGAGAAACTGAAGACAAAAACTGTTCAAATTTTTTGAAAAGAAATGAACTGATGAGAATGGTTTAAAACAAAACAAACAAACTCCTTTATATGACAGCTGGTATGACAATCCTGGATTGTCATACCGATTGTCATACCAGGCAAAAGAAGGAAAAGAAAAAAACAACAGAAATAAAGGAAATAACAAAATAAACACTGAGTATATATAACTGGTATGACAATCTGATAGTCATACCGATTCTCATACCAGTATAAAATAAAAGAAAATATATATATATATATATATATATTGTTTATAACTGGCAAGACAATTGATAGTCATACCGATTGTCTTGCCAGTATAAACTATACTGAAAAACACTAATATGACAATTATATAGCTAAATGACTTTCAGCAAGACAATTTCAATTGTCTTGCCGATTGTCATTTTAGTAGAAATACAATCAAATATGTACAGACTCTATAAATGTACTGAAATTATATTACAAAATGGTAAAACTGAAATACAGACCTATAATATTTACAGAAACAAAGACAATATATCAGAATTTATTATTTTTATTCCAAAAATAGATTTCTATTGAATTTTAGCAAATAAAATTCATAGTAAAATATTTTTAGAGGAAATAAAATATTCTGAGATATTTTAAATTAACAAGTAGGGAAAATAAGAATAGATAAGATAATATATATTACATAGAAATAAGCAAGAAATATGATAAAATGATAAAATAAATTTGCAAATGAATTTTTTTTTTCATTTATGAAAAATTCATTTGTAAATTTATTCAAGAACAGATCACAGATATTAACTAAATTAATCACTAAAACTATTCAACATGCCCAATTTACCAACTAATCTGGTAAATGTGGATTCGTCAAGTGGTTTAGTGAAAATATCTGCTATTTGTTCTTCTGTTGGAACAAAAAATAGTTCAACAGTACCATTCATGACGTGCTCTCTAATAAAATGATACCTGATGTCAATGTGCTTTGTCCTCGAGTGCTGCACAGGGTTGTTGGTGATGGCTATTGCACTTGTATTGTCACATAAAATAGGAATCTTGTTCAATACAGAGCCATAGTCTCGGAGTTGGTTCCTAATCCACAAGATCTGAGCACAGCAGCTTCCAGCAGCAATATATTCAGCCTCGGCCGTTGAGTTGGAAACTGTTTGCTGTTTCTTGTTGTACCATGAGACTAGCCTGCTTCCTAGGAATTGACAACTTCTTGAGGTGCTTTTCCTATCAACAACACTTCCTGCGTAATCTGAATCTGTATATCCAACAAGGTTAAAACCAGATTCTTTAGGGTACCAAATACCTAGATTTGGTGTTCCCTTAAGATATCTTAAGATTCGTTTAACAGCAACGAGATGAATATCTCTAGGATCCGCTTGGAACCTTGCACATAAACATGTAGCATACATAATATCTGGTCTACTTGCAGTAAGATAGAGTAACGAGCCAATCATACCTCTGTAGCTTGTGATATCTACCTTAATGGAGTTTTCACATGGTCCAAGCTTGACAGCTGTAGTTGATGGAGTCCTTGCTGATGCAGAATCCTCTAGATTGTACTTTTTGAGGAGTTCCTTGAGATACTTGGATTGACAAATAAATGTTCCATCTAACCTTTAATTTACTTGTAATCCAAGAAAGAACTTCAGCTCTCCCATCATGCTCATTTCAAACTTGCTGTGCATTAACTTAGCAAATCTCTTACAGAGATTATCATTAGTAGACCCAAATATTATATCATCCACATAGACTTGGACTAATATAGTATCCTTCTTATGTGTTTTAGAAAAGAGAGTTTTGTCTATGACACCTCTAATAAAGCTATTTTCAATAAGAAATTCAGAGAGAGTGTCATACCATTTTCTTGGAGACTGTTTTAGCCCATAGATAGCCTTGAAAAGAAAGAAGACAAAATCCAAATGATCTGGATCTTCAAAACCAGGAGGTTGCTCTACATATACCTCTTCATCCAGCTTTCCATTCAGAAAGGCGCTCTTGACATCCATTTGATAAACTTTAAAGTTTGAAAATGCTGCGAATGCCAGAAATATCCTGATGGCCTCAAGTCTAGCCACAGGAGCATAGGTTTCATCATAATCAATGCCTTCAGCTTGAGAATACCCTTTAGCTACCAGTCTTGCCTTGTTTCTTGTAACCACACCATCTTCATCTAGTTTATTCCTGAATACCCACCTAGTACCAACAGCTTTCTTGTGTACAGGCCTAGGTACCAGTTTCCAGACTTGTTGACTTTCAAACTGATTGAGTTCATCTTGCATAACAATCACCCAATCTGGATCAGTCAGTGCTTCTTCAATTTTCTTAGGTTCCATCTCAGAAAGAAATCCTGAGAACAGACACTCATTTTGAGTAGCACGTCTAGTTCTGACTCCAACATCTGGATCACCAATAATCAACTCAAAAGGGTGAGCTTTATTCCAGACAGTCTGTCTTGGAAGATTTGATCTTGATGATTCGCCTTGAAATTCATTGTGATGTTGTGTCCTACTAGATGATCCTTCAGCATCTCCCCCTGAGTTGTTGCCATGTTGACTTGAAGATTCTCCGTCAGTAGCAGTGGTATCTCCATTGTTGCCAAAGTTTCCATCACTATTACCTTGAGTATCATCAGGATTAACAGGTTCTTCACCAGCAACAACCTCAGGTACTTGACCATGTTCTGATTCTGAATCTGACGTATCATCAAACTTCAGTTTCTCAGAAGGATCTTCAGTTTGGATACTAGGGAGTTTAGTGTCATCAAATGTAACATTGACACTTTCAGTTACTTTGTGTTGATCAATGATATATACTCTATATGATCTTCTTCCATATCCAACAAAAATACCCTCATATGCCTTTGCCTCGAACTTACCACGACGATCATCTCCATCCTTGAGCACGAAACATCTGGCACCAAATACATGAAAGTATTTGATAGAAGGTTTCTGTTCATTCAAAATCTCATAAGGAGTTTTAATGAAGTCTTTGTTGATTAGAGTTCGATTCTGAGTATAACATGCAGTATTGACAGCTTCAGCCCAAAAGTACATTGGAAGACCTGATTCACTTAACATCGTTCTTGCAGCTTCAATCAATGTACGATTCTTCCTTTCTACCACTCCATTTTGCTGAGGGGTTCTAGGAGCTGAAAATTGTCTGGTAATCCCTTTGTCTGTACAGAATCCATTGAGAAGTGCATTCTTGAATTCTGTCCCATTATCTGACCTTATTGCTCTAACAGGGACGTTAGAATCTAACTCAATCATCTTGATATGATCAATCATAACTTGTGGTGTTTCATCCTTAGAGTGAAGAAATAAAACCCACGTATACTTGGAATAGTCATCAACTATCACAAGACAGTAACACTTCTTTGACATAGAAAGGATATTAACAGGACCAAATAAATCCATGTGCAATAATTGCAGAACACCAGTTATGGAAGATGTGTCAGTGCCTTTGTGACTTGCTTTCTTTGACTTTCCTTTCTGGCAAGCCTCACATAGTCCTTCTGGAGAGAATTCCAGCTGAGGCAGACCTCTTACCAATTCTCTTTTGACAAGAGAATTCATTGTTTTGAAATTGAGATGAGAAAGTCTCTTGTGCCATAGCCAACTCTCATCTGACGATGCCTTTGTATAGAAACAATTGACTTCAAAATTGCTTCCAGAGTTCCTGTCATCTACGAACAGATTTCCTTTCCGGATTCCCATTAAGGAGGGTTTTTCACCTTTCTTGTGCAGAATCTGACACTTCAGCTTGTCGAATAAAACATTGTAGCCGTTGTCACAGAACTGACTAATGCTAAGCAGATTGTGTTCAAGTCCTTGCACAACATATACATTTTCAATGATAACATTTCTAGCTAGCAAACAGCCATATCCCTCCGTTAAACCTTTGCTGTTATCTCCAAAGGTAACCACTGGGCCAGCTTTCTCAACCACATTTGATAGCAGGGCTCTATCTCCGGTCATATGTCTTGACGATCCGCTGTCAAGAATCCACACTACCGGTTGTACCTGTTTAATGCCCTGCAATACAAATGGATTAGACCTTCTTCGGAACCCAAGCTTGGCTGGGTCCGGCATACTTGTAAAATTGGCCTTTATCAGGCAAAACAACATTCTTAATTTCAATATTCTCAACGTTCTCAATGACTGAACATTTGACCTTGTGAACAGCCTTGACAAATTTCTGTTTAGGCTTAGGCACAAATGTCTCCTTTCTAGCTTTAGGAGGACTAGCAGTCTTAGACCTATCATGTTTTCTATTATTCACATGCTGACGAGGAGTAGTCTTATCATTAGAAACATGCTTACCATTAAAATAAGCAAACAACAGATTAAAAGCACAAGACATACAATCAGGAACACCACATGCTTTATGAGAAGGATTAACAATAGGCAACTTATGCATGGTAGACATGGCATTTGTGTTATCCAACTCATGTGTGTCTGAGTTAGTCTCAGTTGCTTTCACAATCTTGACTGGAACTTTTGACACACTTGACTTGGAGACAGCTTTCCCATTAGCATTATCTTCAGCACGGATTTCTTCTTGAATAATAAAAGAGGTCTCATCAAATGGTTCAGCAATTGATTCTTTATAGAGGGGTTCATCAACACCCTTAAGCATATGTGGTAATTCCCTGCCTTTAGCACATACATGAGGAGGGGAGTTTATGCCTAATTTTCCAATAGCAGCATTGTAATCATAACCTATTCCATGTGTTTGATTAACAGCTTGCTTATTGTAAAACTCTTTGGACTTCGAACAAGAATTAAAGTAAGCTTTAACCTTAGCCTCAAGACCGGTGATCTTGTCTTTGAGAATAGTTTCGAGTTGTCTATAACAGTCAACTCTATTCTCTAGAAAAGATACTTGTTCTTTTAGTTTATCTTGATTAATGTGCACAAGTCTTAATTCATTGACCTCTTTCTCAAGGTCTTTGATTTGTTGATTTAACAATTCATTATCACGACGAGCACAATCTAAGGAACCTCCTAGATGATAAACTAATTCAGCATCAGTAAATTTTACCTCTTTTCTTGACGATGAGGTGCTTGCATTACTAGCCATGAGAGCAAGATTCCCAACTTCTTCATCTTCACTGTCAGTATCATCCCAGCTTCTTCCCTTTTCCAGGTACGCCCTTTCAGATTTACTCTTCTGATTAGAATCATAAGAGTTCTTCCTAGCTTGTTTTGGCTTCCTGCATTCTGTGGCAAAGTGTCCCAACTCATTACAGTTGAAGCATCGAATGGTGCTTCGATCAACCATCCCTGTTTTATACCCACCACTGCTGGTGTTAGAGGATGAAGATCCACCTTTCAGGAATCTGTTGTAGTTGGACTTGTACTTGAACTTGGGATTCCTTTTGAATCTGACATTTGAGAATCTCTTGACAATCAGGGCCATTGACTCATCCTCCAATTGCTCCAGTTCTTCCAAGGAATAATAATCATCTCCTGATTGATTTGTAGTAGGAGAATCAAATTCTGCTACTATCACATTATCTTCAACCTTGGAAGACTGTACCATTCTTTCTGACTGTTGAGATTGTTGTTGATATTGTGGTTGTTGTTGTTGTTCATCAGCTACTAGAGCAGTAGACGTGCTGACCACTCTTCCTTTCCCGTAAACTTCCTTCTGCTGAATCTGCTCCAACTCATAAGTCTTTAACACACCATAGAGCCTTTCCAAAGAAATCTCACTCAGATCTCTTGCTTCTCTTATGGCAGTGATTCTATGTTCGAGATGAGTTGGCAGTGTTAAAAGGAACTTTTTGTTGACCTCCCTGATGGAATAGTATTTACCATTAATGTTCAGGTTGTTGATCAATGCATTGTACCTCTCAAACACTTCAGTGATTCCTTCTCCTGGATTGGATTTAAAGTATTCATACTCAGAGGTTAGGATTTCTAGTTTGTTCTCCCTAACTTCCTCTGTGCCTTCATTAATAATCTCAATAGTTTCCCAGATATGTTTGGAATCTTTACAATTCATCACATGTCTATTCATCAGGGGATTAAGGGAATCTACTAAGATTAATTGAAGGCTAGCATCCAGGGAAGCTTCTTCTATTTCAGCAGGAGAGAAGTCCTCAGGATCCTTCACATAAGTTCTCGCTTTGGTGATCACCACATCATTTTCTATTACCTCTGGTTCCATAACCATAGGAATTTTTGGACCCTTCTTCAACACTTGCAAATATTTGGGATTAGCAACCTGTAAAAACAGTAGCATCTTCTTCTTCCACATAACATAATTTTCTTTATCGAAAAGTGGAATTTTAACGGTTCCAACTTTTTGTGTAGTCATTATAAATTTTTTGAGTGAATAAAAAATTCAAGAAGTGAAAGAAACACAAAAGTCTAGGATCTAGATTTGTACGTTAATCAGAAGGCTCTGATACCAATTGTTAGGTCCCAATTTGTTTGTAGAAGGGGGGGTTGAATGCAAACAATACCGTTTAGTCGAATAAAATACGGAATAAAATTGTGAAACAAAATTCAAGTTAAATAAAACTTTTATTAAACTTGAAAGGTGTTACAACTACGGTATCGGTTACAAGGGATTAATCTCAAATCAATTATTACAAATCTAGAATAAATTCGACATGAACTTTTTCTATTTTTGTAATTAAAAGATCAAATGCTAAATGCGATTTGAGATTAAGTTCTAGGGATTTTAATCCGCTAGATTGATACACAAGAACAAGATAAGTATTTCTAGTTGATTGGATTTAACTTTACAATCTAGAAATTGATCTTGAAGTTGCAGATGAGATGAAATATTTTTCTGCTCCTTTTTCTTTTGTTCTTGAGTTTGTGTTCTGTTTGATTGCTAGTGAAATAATAGACTTCTGCTCCTTTTTATCAAACAGCCAAATGTAAACATGTACTGGCATGGCAATCTTCTTTGGCCAGCAAGACTTTCGGTATGACAAAATTTACAACTAGCAAGACAATTAAAATGAGCTAGCAAGACTTTCGGTATGACTATTGATTGTCATACCGATTGTCATATTAGTTCAAATAAATTGTCTTGCTGAATTAATAACAGATTTTAATCTAAACAGAAATTCTAATAAGACAATTAAATGTATTGGCATGACTTTCGGTATGACTATCAATTGTCATACCGATTGTCATACTAGTTCAAATGAATTGTCTTGCTGAATTTAAGCAGATTTTAAACCAATTAAAATCTTGTAAATCCTTAATATTAATTCTAAATTAATTAATCAATTTAATTCAATTAATCAATAAATTAATCTTTGCAGATATAATTTATTTTCTTAATTAAATTATATGACTTAATTAATTAATAGAGAATTAATACTAACCCTGAGCAGCATCCATTCTTCTGACAATCTTCTGAAAGTCACTGAGACTTATGAATCAATTCCGCCACTTCAATGCTGACACTCGATGTACTGTCTGGTTCATGAGTGACTAACTTCCGTGACATTTCTTCATGTCTTGACTTTGATATTCTGATTGAATCCTTGTAATAAATGATACCCTGACGAGATCTCTGTCACTTGATTAAATCCACGATCTTGATTTATATCACTGAGGCATGATCAAATTCTTGAACTTCTTCCAGTGAATCTTCAAGTTTGCAGATGAACAATGTTTCTTTTTTCTTTGACAGATGTTACATTGTGAGATCTCTCTGACGATTGATCCACCATTTACTTATTACATTCTTATTTGAGTTGAGTTAAATATTCGAATAAACGAGTAGGCTATGACATATGCCTTTCAAGAGAAGAGAGAGTTGAAGAAAAAGCTTGTTAAAGTCCTACGAGACAAGGAGGAAGAAAGATTGAAAAACTTTCTAGGAACAACTGTCAGTTATCTGAAGATACTGAAGTAAGCTTTACTCCTTATACATTTTGTAGATTTGTTTTGGCATCATTGAGAATATAATTTGTGCTTCATTACATTAAGCATAAATTGGGGGAGATTGTTACATATTGAATTCTCAATGATCAAAAGAAGCTCGGGATCTGGCTGTTCGGGTGTCTTCAGTATTTGATGTATCGTCAGGATTTGACATAACATCAGTATTTGGATTTCATCAGTATTTGAAGACAGTCTGCTTAAAGGATTTGTTCTGTTCCTTGTAATATGGAGCGGATATCTTTTACGTCTAAGTTATAGGACTTTATCTATTCAATGAAGATATGTATCAGTTTCAGTTAGCTTTTGATAATACATGTAATAACCCCAATTTTTGGAATTTTTGAAACACAGATGAATAGTAACTTTTGCTGATGATGCTGATTAAGGAAAATTATCAGACCACGCTATATAGGAGTACTGTTATGGAAATTCTAAGATCGTATTAGTATTCCATAAAGTAAATAAGTGTATGTAAATATCGTCATAATCCAAATTCGAACACTTTGATTTTTCCCGAAAATCCACCAGATACCGAAAGAATTGAGTATAAGGTAAAATTATTAAAAGGATTTAATTCAAGGATTATAAGAGAGGATCATAAAAGGAATATAAAATATTGAGAAAGGTTTAGGGGAACCCAAGTAATAAGATCCCGGGTATGATCCCTCAAACAATAAGCGAGAACGAAAGTTAAGCGAACCGTATAACAGATCAGCGGTCATTAGCCAAGTAATTAGGGGTAAATCAAAGAGGTTAATGGACGATGATATCATCACACCAACAAGAGGAAGACAAGTGTAACAAGATGACGTAAGCAGATGACATAAGCATGACCAAAAAGGGAAGGAAGTGTTGGTTGATTATAAAACACACAAAATTTACCATGGTTAAAAGGTTAATTAATCAAAACAAAAACAAAACAACCAATCCAAGGCAAAACAAATCACAAAACACAAATTAGAAGTTGACTTTTGCTTTCCAAGAACAAAAGCTCTCGGCCAAAACCAGAGCAGAAACTTCAAACTACCATATCTCCTTCAATACTCACTCAAATAGTATGTTCTATAGCTCTTTGGAAAGGTATTGAGATGGCCTACAACTCTTGTTCACAAGTCTCGTCCAAATAATCATGGTAAGACCCTCGTTTTGACAGTTCTTTCAATCTGACTTTTAGAAACTTCAAAACCTAACTTTGTGTTCTTGATTTCTTTGAAAAGATCAAGCTTGTAGGAGGTTAGATTAAGGCTCCATAAGGCTTCCTATTAACTTAACACCTACCAAGGAAGGTATCAACTTCAAACCCTAGCTTTGATTTTATGATTCCATTAAGTTTTATTGAAGCATTGTTAGTATTAAGGCTTGATCTTTGATTATAAGTAGTTTTGGTGGATTTGTATTGGTTTTGAATATTGGGTCTTTGATTGGTTGGATAAATTGGTAAAATTTGGAGTTGGGGACTGAGTTTGTAGTATGATGGTTGAATATTGTTGTATTGGTGGTTGTGAGTGAATTGATGATAATTTAGAGTGTTAATTAAATTGGAAATCGCGTAAACATAAACGTCATAATGCCTGATTTTCCTTAACTGTTCTTTTCTTAACATCAGGACCCGTGAACTCACTGTTAGGTTTCGACCATTGCCATGATTAGATATTTTATGTTACGAGCTTCGTTTTGATATGTGGTTCGCTTGAATCCGATGTACGGTTTAGGAGAAACGACCGTTTTAAGTAACGGCGTTTCGCGACCGAACCATTACCCCTCGCCTTACTTTGAAACCTTGGTTAAGGTCCTTAAATGACTAATTGGAGTATGAATCAATTATGTAAAGTGGATTAGGCAGTTGGTAGGGTACTTGCAAAAGAATCGCCTTAAAATTCTTAATGATTAATTTATTAAAAATGGTGGTGCCAAGGGTACTCGAATGACTTATGTGATTCGTTAAGCGTAGAAGTGACCATAAGCGGACGTTAAGGTTCAATTGGTTAAAGTCTAGTTTCTTAAGCGACCGGGGTTTAATTCCGACTTATGTTGTTGTTCATAGGTTATCGGACCCACTCTAAGCTTAATTCTATCCGGGAACACTCAGGCAAGTTTTCTACCCGTTATACTGTTGTTGTGATGTAAATATATTTATATGCATTATCCTGTGATAAGTGCATGATTGTTATTAGCAAATTTTGCGATATATTGGAGCATGCTGATATGGTATATATGCATGTCTGTTTCGTAATCTTGATATCTAATTGTTGATTCAAATACTTATAAGTTGCATAATACCTATGCTAGAGATAAGCAGTAGTTGCGTATACCCTTAGTATAGGGGACCCAAAGGTGAACATTTTCTAAAACCGGGAGTCGATGTTCCCGAGTATATTATATATATATACTTATATATATATATTGATATAGTTTTCAAAACTATTAATCGAATAAGTTTTATTCGATAACTTTATTTTATTTAATGAATATTAGTTGAATATTCATTCGAGGACTTATGACTCCGTTTATTTTAATTAATGAATATTAGTTGAATATTCATTCGAGGACTTATGACTCCGTTTATTTTAATTAATGAATATTAGTTGAATATTTATTCGAGGACTTATGACTCCGTTTATTTACTAATTAATATTCTTTATTTTATTAAAGAATAATGTTTCGATTATCAAACTTATTTTCGATTATTCAAATAAAGATCATACTTTCGTATAAGTATATCTTTGGTTATTAATATTCATTTCAAGTATGAGTTTTAAAACTTTTACTTCAATTATTTTTATAAGGATTATCCTTATAGGAATATTATTTAAATAATAATATTCAGATATTTTCTAATATATCGGGACTGATTTATTTCATTAAATCAGCATTACTCCAAACATTCTTAAAAATGTTTTCGAGTCTTCAAAATGATTTTAAAAGTTAGAGCGGATCCCAAAAACTCGTTTCCTGATTTAAGATCTTCCTTTCGAAGGAGACTTGAATATTCGCTCAAAAAACCTTAGGGATCCGGCTCTGTGGTGTATTTTATATTCGCAACGAGGTTGCTGTTTTGAGAAAACAATTTGATTACTTGCCCAATGTTTGGGAAGTAAGTCCATCTGATTGAGTCGGCATAAGCGACAGGCCGGGGTACGGTCTATGAAGGTGTAAGAGGCTGGGTGACAGTCCATCCACGCGTGAGTGGCCGGGTAACGATCTAGCGCGAGGTCCTAATGCGGCCAGGGTGATGACCGGTGAGGAATTCATCCATCTACAGTAGAAAAGGTTACTTATTGGTATATTTGCCTGATCAGCAAGATATCGGGTTTATGCCAAAATTCTTTTCCTTTCCAAAATTCATTGGATGTTACAAACTCTGTTCATACTTTACATGACAGAGGTTTTCAGGAAATGTATGAGAGATATATATGGATATATATATCGTCACTTAATGAAGTATCTCGTAACTTCATTTCTTTTGAATGATATTATAAAGATTGAATCTATTCAAATCTTGTCTTGTAGTCTCATCTATGTGATGAACTTTTGAAACTAATTATAACTTGAACGGTGGTAGTTCAAGTAGTATTCGGAAAAGATATAAGTATATTGGAGTATCTTTGAACTTCATCTTTTAAACTTATATCTAGTAAATGATTATCTTATGCATGTCAAAGATTTTCAGAAAAACGTTGAGACAAGGTTAAATATATGAGATCACCTTGCAACGATATTTTTATACAGTTATAAACTGGAACTCTGTGTTTATTACGCATGGAAGAGGACTTCCAAGATTTTGAAAAGTATATGTACATATATACTGAATATTTTGCGACTTGGTCGCGTTAAGAGATCAAACTTGGTTCATTTCTTCTTGACCAAGACTTTCATGAGTACTATGAGAATGCTCATATATTGTTAATTATTATACATATTATTTCGGTGGGCGTGTTGCTCACCCTTGCTTTCTTCTTTCATCACACAACAGATAGACAAGATGAACAGGATCAAACTCCCAATTCGCGAGCGAATAGGAAACGTTCCGCAGTTTCCTGTAGGCGTTGATGCCGTTGTAGCTGAGGTAGGATCTACCAATAGGCTAGGCTTTCAACTTTTGATGTACCAGACTTATGTATATTTATGAATTGTAATAATGGCAAGGAAAATGTAAATTTATTCAGAAACCCTTTTAAGGTGTAATGGAAAATAATTGTGGAATAAAATGACTCATGTTATTTTTGGATATTCATCTCTGAGACTATAACTTGTAATGTGTGTGTTTATTGTGGGGTCACAGTACGGAGTAGTTGATTGTTTATTAAGATTGGGTGTTATTAAGGGAAATGGAACTCGTGACAACCCGGATCCCCGACCCCGGATTTGGGGGTGTTACAATGCATGTCTTAGATTGATTTGTTGTACCTGTGTAGTATATAAACACAGTTTAGGTCATCACTTAGTGTATCGATCTCGAGTATCATTCGACCTAGCAGCTCTCAAGAACATCAGTATTTCTTGAGAGGATTTTATAACAGTTTTTATCAGAAATATAAAAAGCTGTTATATTTTATTACTTGTTCGAAACATTTATACAATTGTATCCAACCCCCCTTAAATAATTATGTCTTCACTGGGCAACAACATAGGGGGAGAAGCAGGCCCTAGCTCAAGCATAAACACTCCTTCATGGATGTTTAGCAAAGAATGCAGTGAGCATCACTTCAAATCAACTTTCTTTCACATAATCCACCAGAATCAGACAGCTCTTCAAGCTACTACAGATGCCAACACCAAGAGTCTTCTTCAAGCACACATTGAGTCTCTTCACTTGCACTAAATCCAATCCCTAAAGCAAACTCAAGATGTGACTGAGCTCAAGATAGAAATTGGTCAAGTCAAAAAGGACATCACTGCAAGATTGGAGTCTACCTTTTATGGCACAACAATGTTAGATATCAACAGACAACTCATGAAAACTCTGATCTCAGTAGCAAGGTGGATTCTTTGGACAATAGGATCAAGACCCTAGAAACTTCTATCACTCAAATCCAACTCCATCAACCTCAACAAATATTGCTTCTCCAGAAATTGGTGGCTACACAAACCTCAACCTCTGCTCAACTTGATGCTAACAAAAAGGGGGAGAAAGATTCTATCATTCCAGTTAGCCAGGGAGCGTCAGTTATTGAGGGGGGGGGGGAAAGTGCACAATATACAAGTCAGTAAGGTGATTGTTCCAGCAATTACTTTCTCCAATCCACCAGTTCTTGACAGCATTGATTTGATCAATATAGTAGCAACTGAATTGGAGATAAAAGAAAAATGGAAGAAGTTTGATGAGAACATCAAGAAGAAATTTGGTCCAATTGAGAAACAGGACAAAGACCTTTGTTACTTCTCTCAATTTAGACCAATTGCAGCCAATGACATGAGCTTAGGGAACATGGAAAAGGGTCAACCTTCAATAATCAAATATCCAAAGGCCAATGTGATTTTTCAGCCAAAGAGAAATTATACGAAGAAGTTAGACAAAAATCCATTGGACTTGGTCTATGAAACTCCCAAGCCTGATGAGAAGAAGCTATTTGGTAGGTCTATTGCTTTCTTCAAAGATCCCAGAGACTCGGTACTAAAGAAAAGAATTGCCAAGATATACAGGAATAGAAAAATGATCTGTGTGGTGGCTAGACATCCACAGTTTGTAGAGGCTAAGAAAGAAAAAAGGTGAGGATCAAATAACAACAAAAGCAAGTTGCTTTAGATGCCAAGAACCAAAGTAAGAAGCCTGCAACCACAGATTCTGTAATGCCCACTGTAACAGCTGACACTCATATTGAAGAAAAGCAAGTGATACCAAAATAGATTAAAAAAATGTTAGGTAATGAATAACACACAGGGGGGTGAATGTGTTTTAGTGTTTTTATGCTTTTCTTGATTTATGAATGGTGATGAACAAAGTAAAGTAAATCTTGTAGTGAAATGTGCTAAGGCTGAGGTTTAAACATAAAACAGTTATAACACAGATCTTTCAAAACTCACTTAATTTTATATTAAAATTAAGAATGTCATGCTATAAAATTTCTGGGCTCTTTGTAAATAAAGAGCTTAGCTTCTTCCTTGAGAGAATACAAGATTTTCTTATATAAATTGTTACTTCTAATAAAGGACCGGTGTTAACTTTATATCATGGTTAACTACTAATTTACACAGTGTATAATAAGAGATGCTATTAACTTTAGTAAACAGTCACTAATCATTCCATTTTAGGAAAAGTATATCTTCCATTTCCGTCTTAGCATATCTTTGCATACTACGTTAACTTTGATCTTCCTCTGTAAGTTAATCTCCCTTGATCTTGCACACTCTTCAAGCTACTTTTTGTAGACCTGTCAATCCAACTAGTTGGATTGTTTGTTGATTGTTAATCTTGGATATTGAACCGGTTTGTACTTTGTACTTTGAGTTTTACCTCGAGATCTCCAGTTTGTTATATATAGAACTTGACATCTCGATAAGTATATTGGTTTATTGATCATTACTCTATAGTTGATTTGACTTGTAGAGGTCTCTGAGTTCTTCATAAGAGAATTTAGCTTGTCGAGATCTCTCCACTTCATGTCTTCACTTGGGCTTATAGACATCTCTGAGTTCTCTAGTGACTAATTGACTTGTCGATAACTCAGAGTTCTCTAGTGCTATTTGACTTGTCGATATCTCAGAATTATATAGTGATAATTGACTTATCAATATCTCAGAGTTCTCTTATGATATTTGACTTGTCGATATCTTAGAGTTCTCTAATGATATTTGACTTACCGATAACTCTGAGTTCTCTAGTGAAGAAATGACTTGTCGATATCTCCAATCTTCATGTCTTCAATTTGGCTTGTCGATATCTCTGAGTTCTCTAGTAGTTTTCATGACTTCTCTATAAGTAATTCTGGAGTTCTCGAATGACTTCTCTATAACACTAAGTCTGTGACTTGTAGAGATCTTGACTTAGAATATTTTTCTCAAAACAGATTTATTCAACTCCAAGCTTCTTCATAATTCTTCTGAAGCATGATCTTCTTGATCTTCTTCCAGATAGAATTCTTAGGCTTGATACTGTTTAAAGAAAAACACTCGAGTCTGCTCTTTGACATTTTTACAGACTTTAAATGTTACAATACAAAATGAAAACTAATATTACAATACAGCTTACGTAGGGTTGTCAATTTGACTTAGTCTTGTTAATGTACAGGCATGTCTTGCACAACAATCTCCCCCAATTTGTGAGAAGATTTCTTAACACAAATTCATGCCTGTTAACAAGACTAACCCCAAGTTATGATGGAAAATAAGTTTAATACATAAAAATTGACACAATTATAACTTTTACACATTAGGAGATTTACAGAGTTTAAATAGTTACAAGCATCAGACAAAGACTATTTTTGCTTCTGCTTCTTCTCTAATGAGATCCTTTAAGTAAACAAGAATTTCAAGTTCTTCTATAATAGGTGTCCCACTTAGAGCTTCTACAAGTTTGAGTCTGTCTACCTTTGGATAACCACTCTCTAGTAAATCAATCCTAAATCTTTTGAATTTGCTAGCTTTAATGTTTAGAAACTTTCCATCCTTTGAAATTCTACTCATCCCTTTTGCCTTCAATTCTTCTGATCTTTTTATGAACATTTCAATCTCTTTATCAAACTTCCTTTTTCTTTCTTCATATTCAGACTCATTCATTTTTCTTCTTTCCTCCCTTACAATCAACCACTCAGCCAAAATTGATTTCCATGCTCTTGTAGCAGTATCCTTATCTTTTAGGAAACTTATCACTCTCTTGATTTCTGTGGGAGTGAGAGAGTCCATTAAATTACAGCCAAGGAATGTGAAGGACCAATATTCATAGTAGATTCTAACTTCCCTTAGAGATACAACCCAGACTCTAACTATTTCCCCAGCTAGTTGTTGAAAATAATCTTCATCTGGGATGCACCAATTTAAAGGTAGAAAGTCATTTTGCTTGAAACAGTTCCAGATGGCCCTTTCAGTAACTTGTACTTTTTTAGCATCATTAGCCTTCTTAGATTTCCTCCCAATAGTTTTGTAGTGAATTTTGAGTGAAGGCTTGTCTAAAGGTAAGTTTGTGATTTTCTTGAGAGATGTTTGGTTTGAGGTGATTGGTGTTTTTAGGAAGGTGTTTGCAGTTTGTTTGTATAGAAACTTTGGCTTAGAGGTTAGAGGTGGTTTGATGATTGAGATTATTGGCTTTGAAGGTTGTGTTAGATTTGTTTGGGTTTTTAGGGCTTGTTGTGGTTCTGAGCCATCATGTCTTTGTTTGCTTCTCCTTTCTCCTCTTCTTTTACTTTTACCATCCTTCTTCTCATCCTCCTTTTTCTCTCCTTGATTCTTGTCCTTGCTACCAGTTGCTTTAGAAGCCTGACTTGGATTTGAGCTAGAAGGCTTTTGTTTGTCATCCTTCTGCTCATCATCATCCTTGTCTTTTCTTAAATTGTATTGAGTATTTGGCAACATGGTGTCAGGATTTACAAGATATCTATCTAAGATCTTTATCATCTCCACATCCTCCTACTTCTTGATCCTTTTGTGCTTTAAATCAGTCTGTAGAGTCATGATCAGCTTCATAGTTGATTTGACACAATGTTTGAGAACAAGAAAATGTTTAGCTTGGTTGGTTGTTGGACAGACATAAACTACTCCTTTGTTTGGATAGAGATAGGCTTCAAGAAAAGCTGATATTTGTGCCTTTTTGAGCTCTTGGAGATGTTGAGTGTCTTCTGGAATCAAAGGATTTACTCTATTAATCATTATATCTAGTTCAGATGCTCTTAAAGATTGGAGATTTGCAAGAGTAAACTAAAGACACCTGTCCACACCACCATCATTGATGTTCATGACAATCCTTTTCTCCAAAAAGTTATCAATTTTCACCACCACTTCCCTTATAAAGTTGATGTTCTTGGCCAAAGCTTTCTTACAGGTCACATAGTTGTTTTGAAGAGGCACTCTTAGTGCTGCAAGAAGGTCATTAAATTCCTGATCTTGATTTGGTCCTTCTACAGCCTTATGAGTCTTTCTTTTCCAACATCAACTTAAGAAGAGTTTTGACCAACCTGAATAGGCTCTTTAGATTTTGCTTTAGCATCCCTAGATTGTTGAATCCTAGCATCATTCCCCCCTTAATCTTGGTGATAGGCATGAGTAGGGGAGTTGGAATTTCTGGCCTTATTTGTTCAGGAAGTGATGGCATTGGTATGCTGAGCTTCCCCATGATGGCTCCCAAAGCAACAGAATTTTGCATATGGAGATGCTTGTGAGAGTCCATCAGAGTCTGGATATCTGAATGTTGACTTTTGATTAGAGAAGTCAAGCCTTGAACTTGAGCATTGAGAGAGACATTGGAGGTCTGCAAGTCTGAGACTTGTTGTTGAAGAGATTGGATTTGAAGATTTGGTTTGGTTGAGCTAGTAGATGTTGAGGAGCCAAAAGTTACTTCCACAGCTTGTTTGATGCCATCCATAAGTAATAAAGAAGGCTCATATCTGGTCTGATGAAGCTGGTCCAACTTGACCTTTGAGTCATTTGTATTGGTGATTTATTGTTGGACCACTTCATGAAGAGCAATGAAGGACTATTTCAGACTCTTGACTTCCTTTACCATAGTGGTCAAATCTAATCTTGTTATTCGGTCAGCAAAGTGTTGAAACTTTGAGGTGATCTTGACCTGAGAAGGTATAATTTTATCCATCTTCTCTTTTACCAGCTTTCTGATCTTGTCTTCATGACCAGTCATTTTTACTTCTAAAGCTTTACCAAAAAGGTAAAGAGCCTTGAGTTGAGCTTTGTAAACTTCTGTAACTGCATCATAAACATCATGTGGAGTCGAGGCTTTGGCATTGCTTCCCAGAATAGTGACATATTCTTCCCTAAACCTAGCCAGGACTTGATCCATTTCCAAAATAAAATCCTCAGGTAGCCATGCATCTACATTTACATCTTGTTCTGCATCATTTATAATTTTCTCCTTTTGTTTTTCAACTTCTTCATTGTATGTTAGCATGATGGTTTGATAATCCTAATTGCTCATATCTGAAGTAAGTAGATGCTGTAAAAAAATTGTTAATCCAGAAAACTGCTCAACAAGAGGATCATCCATAGATGTAGGTTGAGAGTCAGATGCTTGCAGCCATTGAGAGAGAAGATTGAATTGGAGAGAATTTAGATAGCTCCCCCTAAGGAGTACTACCCTCAAACCTAACAATCTGTGAAGACTAATTTGCACATGAAGGTGCATTTGTAACATCCATGGGGTCTTAGTAAAAACTGATGAATTCCCCATGGTTTTGATGTTGTCATCAAGGTCTACCCCAGCTAGTAGTCTCTCACCATTTGATTGTAGTGTATGGGTGGTGAGCAAGGTTTCTTGAACCAAGTCACTTGATTTAGCTTGCACTTGAGAAATGGATTCAAGTGATGTAAGAGAGGAAGCAATTTGTGAGATTAAGATTTGTTGCTCAAAATTGAGTGTTGGCAGCTCCCCCTGAATGGATGAGGGAGCTTCACTAGATGTCCTCTCACAGTGTTTGCCATCCTTATTTCTCCTACCATACACTTAAATTTCTTCAGGTGTGACTCTATACAGTGTGCATTGGGGTGGATGCTCTTTTCAATAGACACATCATGTTGAGAGAATGTATCTAGAGTCTGTTTAGTCCCCAGTTTTACAACTGCATTCTTTTGAGAGGATATAGAGGTGGTTTGAGTGCTCAGCTCAGTTTGTTTAGCCTTCTTTGTCTTTCTGACCAAAGGTGACTCAGCTTATGTTTGATCCTCACCACTCTCATCTATTGCTGTTAGGGTTATCTCATTTCTCTTCTTTTTACTCACTTCATCCTTTTGAGAGGATGAAGTGGTTGGTTTCCTAGCTGCTAGTTGGTTTGAAGAAGTGGTCTCAGCTTGGGAAGGTACCTGTGGGTGTTCTTGTGTTTGTACTTCGACAGGTTCATGGACCATAGTTGTGCTAGGTTGTGCATTTGATCTCATGTCAGGCATTGGATAAGGGTAAGTCCTAAATCTTTTCATCATGAATAGAGTGATTTTTAGACTCACATTTACCTTGTTCTTTGTAGTAAGTGAACCAAATATTATTTTGGACACTTGCTTACAATTGCCTATTTTAGTGTTATCTATACCATTCAACAAATGTATGAATGTTACTTTATGATTTAAAGTATACATAATGAATCTAGGAAAGAAGATTTACTTACCTCTAGCATATTGGGGCATGGTCAGCCTGGTTGCAAGTTCTTCCAAGATCAATAGACCAACATTCAAGTATCTGTTGTGGGCTATTGAGTTTACCAGCTTCTACACCACACTTGAAATGTTGTCATACCCTGTCTTCCTGCATGTGAAGGCCCTCACTACAGAATCAAACACAAAGGACCATTCCTTCCTTAAGTTGGTTATGTTCAAGCTTGACAAGTTGATTCTTCCACCATAGTTGATGAAGTCCATAAACTCAGTTTGTTCATCCTGGGTTGGCACCTCCACTAAGTTTGCAGTTGGAAGCCCCAAAGCTATATTCACATCTTGCTCATTGAACTCTATCTATTGGCCTCCAAATGTGCAAGTTACCACCAAAGATACATAGTTCTCATTCATAACAGTCCTTACCACAACTGTTGTCCAAAACTCATGTAGAACATCTAAGTACAAGACTGGGTTAGCAGTTAAAGCTACTGCAAGGTAGGAGTCAGACAAGAATTTCACAAACCCCTTGAAACTATCAGGGGCTTGGTTAGCATCAGTAAAAGCTAGGTAATTTGTTCCTTTCCCTGGGATAATGGCTCTAACAATGTTGAGTGCCATTATTGTTTAGTGAGAGTGAATGGGTAAGAAAAATTAGTGAGAAATGAGTAAAAATGAGTGAGAAATCGGTTTTGGATTGAAAAGCTAGGTCACTTGAGTTCGCAAAAGTTGTAAGTATGTATATGTATCGAGATGTCAGGGTATTTATAGTAAAAGCTAGTGACTTATCGAGAAGTCAAAAATAGACGTTTGAACTATACTTATCGAGAAGTCATTTTGAGATGTGAGAAACATATCGATAAGTCATTTTAATTATTCTTGTAGAGAACTTAAAAATTGACTTATTGAGATGTTAAATAAATACCCAGTTTGTTCAAAATGAACAAAATTGTTTCCAATTTTTATTTGAATAAATTCAAAATAAAATCAGAATAAATTTGCCAAAAGTATTTTACCAAAAATAATTTTATTAAATTAGATTATTTCAGTTTTGAGTTATTGATAAGTCTAAAAATTATACTTGTAGAGAACTCTGTAAGTTAACACTTGTAGAGAACTCTCCAATGACCTATCGATAAGTCATAGCAAAGCTTATCGAGAAGTCACTCAAGAAGTCAGTAAATTGACTTATCAAGAACTCATTCGAGAAGTCTTAAAATGACTTGTCGATAAGTCAGTTAGACTTATCGAGAACTCAGTTATCTATATACTTTTGATCACTTTGATTATGTCTTGTATTTATTTTACATATTAAATATGTAAGTTAACATTTTGATAGTTTTCTTATAACTGAAAAATTCCAAGCCGAATATTTTATTTTTGAAGAATAAATATGCAGAGATTTCTGAAATATTTATAATTCATATTTCAGTTAATTTCTAATAAAATCAAATTAATTTTGATTTACTTGAAATTAATCTAGTGCAACACATTAGTTGAGTTCTTGCCTTAGGATGAAGAATTTAACATTCCAATTTCACCTATAAGTCTAGTGAAGGTAGCTTAATCCAAAGGTTTAATAAAAATATCAGCTAATTATTTTTCTCTTGGAACAAAGATGAGCTCAATCGTACCATTTGCAGCATGTTCTCTAATAAAATGGTACCTTACATCAATGTGATTTGTCCTAGAATGATTAACTGGATTAGCCACAATAAATATGGCACTAATATTGTCACACATAATTAGAATTTTGTGTAACACTAGGCCATAGTCCATTAGCTAATTTCTAATCCAAAGCACTTGAGCACAACAACTTCCAGCAGCTACGTATTCTGATTCAGCTGTGGAAGATGACACGGATTGTTGTTTCTTGCTATGCCAAGATACAAGTCTTTTTCCAAGAAACTGACAGCTTCCACTAGTACTCTTTTTGTCCACCCTGCATCCAGCAAAATCTGCATATGTGAATCCAACAACTTCAAAACCAGTCCCCTTAAGATACCATAATCCCAAGTTAGGAGTCCCTTTCAAATATCTGAAAATTCTTTTAACTACCATCAAATGTCATTTTTTTGGATTGGCTTGAAATCTTGCACATAGACATGTTATAAACATGATGTCTGGTCTACTTGTAGTTAAGTAAAGCAATGATAACACTTATAGTGTAAACCCTATGTCTGTGTTTATATACTACACAGTTACAAGATAATCGCTAATTGATATGGGATATAATTCTGCTTCCTAAAATATATCAATAAGATATCTTTTCTTCCAAGTATTTCATTCTTCACGGAACTCCTTCTTCATGCATATCTCTTCTTATGTTTATCTTGATCTTCTTTCCTTTAATCAGCTACTGTCCTTATCTGATCATCCTTCAGCACTTAAGTTCTGATATCTAACTTCTGATGATTATCTTCTGATAATATAAGTACTGATATCCTTAAGTCCTGACTTCCAGTATAAGTACTGATCAACGGTTAAGTACTGATTTGTCCTGTTAAGTAAGATCTGAAATCTAAACATAAATTATATTAGCCTTGACATTATCAAATATATCTAACAATCTCCCCTAACTTGTAAATTAGCATAATATACAAGTTTAACAGATATTTGATAATGTCAAAAACATTAAGTACAAATGCATGAGAATTAGACTAGATAACTACAACTTACAGTCCTTAAAGCTTTACCAATTTTCAACTTCTGATAACAACTTCAGTCTGTACAAATATCAGAATTTAAGTAGTTGTAGATCTTCGACTTGGCTTCATCATCTGATCTCTCTGATGTCAGGAGTTGTTCTGAGATAATTCTTCAACAAACATCTCTCAGCATATCTAAGTTCATCAATCATTCTCCTTTTGGCATTTTTAAGCTCTGCAGTATCTTCACCAATTTGAAAGATTGCAGCTCTGAGATCATTGATCTTTGCTTTTCTAATATCCTGATCCAGTCTGATCAAATAAGCTTTATCAGACTCAAGATTGAATTCAACATCCCTGTACCCCAGAAAGGTAGTTATAATCTTAGCAGTGTTGGGCTTCATTTCAACTATATCACCATTGTGATCTCTGTACTTCGGAACGTATGTGCTGTCAGACTTAACAGAATAAAGCCTTTTCTGTCTCTGAATCTGTTCTTTCAAATATTTACAGCAGTTCCTGTTATTCTGTCATCCACTTGAAGTAAGAATAGTACATGCTCCAATTCTTTAAAATACTTCAATGGAATGGCATTTTGTCTTATATGATAAACCCTACCATCTGTCATGAAATACAACAAGATGTATTCTTTCAAGTAGGTATGGTAAACCGTCTGTACAGATTCCAGTTGATTCAATCTCTCAGGAGTTGCTCCAATACCTAGTTCACTCAAGGAAGTTGGATCATTGGTAGTGTTATGTATTCTTCTTTCATCAGCACTTCCCAATCCAGTTTTATCTCTTGCTTCCTTTCCAGTAACTACTCTTGCTTCAAAACCACTTGCAGTAGTCTTCAAAGGTTGAGTCTGTTTTGCTTTAGTGAATCCTGGTAAGAGTGTCTTTGGTCTATCTTCTGATATCAAGTTAACTTGAGCTATGTCAGACGTTACTTGCTTCTTCTGAATATCAGAACTTACAATTTCTTGACTCTGAACAACTTGAGCCATGTCAGAGGTTGTTTTAAGAACTTTTCTTGAAGTCAGAGCAAGATCATCCTATTCATCAGTAATTTCTTCATCCTCAGAAGGCAAATAAACCTTGATAGGTTCACCAACCTTTTCTTTACCCTTGGATCTTGGATCTATCTGTGGTTGTGATCTAGCCAATGTTGCTTCAGATTGTGTCCTTTCTTTGATCACAATGCCTTTGAGTTTTGGAAGTGGCTTTTTACCAGAAGCTTCAGATTTAGATGTGACTTTCTCTGATTTAAGCCTGGCTTCTTCTTCCATTAAACTTTCCAAGTCCATTCCTGGATTTTCCTGAAGAAATAACTGTCTTGACATTTCCTCATCAAGATCTAAAAGTTCATCAGAACTTATCCTTTTACCAGCAGCAAAACTTATTCTTTTCCCAGTATCAGAACTTGTCCTGTGACTTGTGATTTCAGCTTTTCTTGATGTGAATCTTCTACCTTGACTATGACCTCTACCCATTCCAGGGTTTCCTTGATCATCTTTTTCATCATCATTCCCTGTCAGTGTCTTGTCAGTCTTGCATTTGGACTTAATTACTTTCTCCCATTTTTTGGCATCAGCAGGTAGTAGAAGAGAGATAAGCAATTCCACTGAGGATTGGATTTCAGTCAGTTGTGATTGCTGAGAAGCTTGATTTTTCAGAATATCATCAATCTGAGCTTGTTGATGATCTTGAGTCTTCTCAATATAAGCAATCCTGTTAATGGTAGGTTGGAAGAACTTTTTCTTATCAATTTTCCAAACTTGTTCCTGTTTGATAAATTCTTCCTGAATCTGGTGTAGCTCTGCATGAGTAGTTGAGTGAAGACCTTGTAGATGTTTAGTACTCAATGCAGTGACTCTAAGCTGGGTTTTAAAATCATCAGAATTTAACATTTCATCAGCTTTAGTCAAGTGCTTAGCAAGATGCTTTTCAGTTGTAACACATGAAACTGAGTTCCATTCTTTAGTCCACTCCTGTCCTGCAGGAGTTTCACTCCAAGGTACTGGTGCTTCTCTGGTAACAAACTTCTTAACCAGTTTAGACTTTAGAATAGTCTGTTGAGGAGCATGTCCTGAAGGACCTGCTGTATCAGCATCTGTAGTTGGAGCAGCATCACCAGTATCTCCATCATTTGCAGCATCAGAACTTAAAGAATCAGTATCTTCTGCTAAAACAACAGTGTGAGTAGCAATGGAGGCTTCAGCATCCTCTCATTGCTGATCTGGTTCTAAGTTCTGATCAACATCCATATCCTGATGTTCACCTAAAGTCTGATCATCAGCATCTTGATGCAGAGAAGGTGTTGTAGATAACTCTGGAGTTTGAACAGCATCAGGAACAGGTGTTGTTGAAGGATTAGTTGCTGTTGGAGCTTCTAAGAGAATTACTTCAGGCACAACCAAGGTTTGAACATCAATATCAGCACTTGTTCCTGGATCAACAGGAGACACAGATGGTGTGTTAGCCTTTTCAGAAACAGCTTCCTTAGATGGAGTTGATGGAGAAGAAGTGACTGGAGCAAATTCCTTGTCTTGTGAGATCAGAGATTCCTGATCCCCTTCCTTCGCTGCTTCCTCTTCATCATCTGAAACTGGCCTTTTTGCCCTCTGTTTCTTGTATCTCGTCGTTGGTTTGGATTCCTTGGGAGTTTCAGGAACTGTCATTCTTCTAAGCCTTTTGAGAAACCTAGATCCCCCAATTCCAGAATCCTTCTGAGAAGTCTCTTTCTCAGCTTCACCTACAACAGGTTCTGAAGAAGGAACCTGGTCCTCAGTATCAGATTCATCTCTCACGGCAATCCTCCTTCTCTTTTGAGGTGTTTGAGGAACAGTCTTTGTCCTCTTTGGCTTGGAGGATGAAGGCTGCACAGTAGGTACTGAGGATGAGGGTTGATCAGTCTGTGAAGTGGAGAGATAGGATTTGAGATATTTCCTGAGGGTAGGTTGAGTAGAATGAGTGGTAGGTACTGAGGATGATGGTTTTTGGGTGTTTGTTGTTGGTTGGACATCAGAGTAAACAGATCTATAAGTATCAGGATCAGCATTTACTAGGATCTGTTTTACAGACTGAGGAATCTATAATGGTCTAACCACTGATTTCTTAGTGTCAGCATTTACCAGGCCATTAAAGTAGCGTTTTGCAATTTTAAAAGGTGGGGTTGAGGAACTGACTAATTGAGGTTCATCAGTACAAAAAGTATAAATAAGTTGACAGAATCTAGCAAAATAGACAACATTCCTATCCTCTGTCATCCTATCCCCAATAAGACCAATTATACCAGTTGCAAAATCAAAATGAGTTTGATTGATAATAGCATACCCGATGTGCTGACTCAGAATTGGGATAGCATCAAAATTCGAACATTTGTTCCCAAAAGCTTTGGTGATGCAGTTGAAGAAGAAGCTCCATTCTCTTCTGATATGAGCCCGTTTCAACTGCCCAAGTTTTGCCAAACTCTTTTCATATCCCAAATTAGCCATTAACTCCTGAAGAGCTGATTTCTCTGGAATTGAAAAAGTACACTCTTCTGGGAGATGTAGAGCCCTGCGTATTGTACCAGGAGTAACTGCATAAGATGAATCACCCACTTCGAAAACAATACTGGGAGTGCCATGTTTACCACCATCATCAAAGTGCTCAGTCCGCCAAAACGTCAGAACTTGTTGGCTCGAAAAGACTGAAGGCTGGGTTAATGCATACCCAATCTCACTGTGTGCAAGAAGATCTTGCATAAAATGCAATTCAGATGGAGCTTCAGCATGATCAGGAATTGCAACATAGTTGTTTGCAACAAACTTAGCTCCATCAATGATTAAATCCTTAGGTGCCATGTGAAAAATTGAGATGAAAAAGTGCATGTTAGGTGTTTGATAAAATGTCTGTATGAAAAACCAACGTGAGAAGAAGAGAGAAAGTGAGAGGAAAAGCAAGTAGAGAGAAAAAAATATGAAGGAAATAAAAAATTAAAGAAATCCTCTCTCTGTCGTACTTCTACTCTGAAAAAAAATGTTACCGTTGGACACCTGTCAGACATGCAATAATAACGGATAGTTACTGGGCTCGAGAAAACAGTAATTATTACTTACCCACTCGCCTGTTTTCAAGGAAAAACCGTTCCACTTACCCAAATATTCCATTAATTAAGGTGAAATAGTTTTAATTCAAAATTGAAGTCGTTCCCACTTATTGAATTATTTTTCACTGCAACATTAATATTCTGAAAATAAATCAAGTGAAAATGACCAAGATAAATCATACGAGTAAGTACTGATAAAGGAAAGTCAGAACTTAAATTAAAACAGAATTTATATGGTCATCAGAATATCAATCAGGATTTATCAATGCATTACAAAATATCTTAGAGACAAAATCTTGAAACAAAAACAAATTTCATTAATATATCAAGTGAATACATTCATGAAATTGAGATTACATCAGAATTTATACAAGATTTCCCTAAGCTGCTAAACCTAACATCAACAGCCTTAGTCCTAGCTAAGAAGCCTGACAAAGCTGATGATGAAGAAAAACAGGAAGAAGACGAGATTAAATCATTTCTTCTTCCTACTCTCGACAAACAGAATGGTGAGTCGGATGATTCGCTCTTGCTGGCGGAGAGCTTCCAGCCTTTCCTCCTCCAATCGCTCCAGATGGCGATGGTAGTCCATATGGAAGAACAGGAGGTGGGTCAGTACCTCCTGTAGGACAGAGTCCCATATCTCCTCAGGAATGGCCGTGACGTGCCATTCCTGCTGCCAGTCGGCACAGCTTAGCTCCATATTGAAGTTTTGGTAGTTCAAAAACATGGTGTATCTGACCATTGTGTTTTTGAAAGAAAAAGTATGAAGGTAAATTTATGAGAAAGAATTTGATGGGAAGGCTGATGTGAAGTGGCTGCTTATATAGGCAAGAGAATGCCAGGAGACGTAAAAGTATTTAATGCTGACGGGTAGAATTAATTCTACCTCGTCTCCCCAGACTTGGAAAAAGAATAACAGTCATTGGAAGGAGAAAACATGGTTGAATGCGCACAAGAAACAAGTAAAAGTGGACTGTTCAAGTACGAATACCATTAACCCTAACCATAGTGACTATTAATCTTCCACTTCAACATATTCTAGTTTGAACCGAGACTGTTATCAAATTTTATCGACAGATAAGTCAAGTAAAGAATTAGACTGTAATATCAGAACTTAGACTTATATCAGAACTTAACAGTCATCAGAACATAATTTCTTAACTCGAAAAAGGAATGCCTATCTGAGTAAATCCACATACAAGTTCTGAGTTATACTCTTCAGAACTTAATCGTCAGAATATGCAACCAGAACTTGTCCTCAGAGTTAGTGTAAAATGACACAATGACTGTTTATCTAAAACAACATAGACCACCACAGTAATTTTCATCATTCAGATGGAGTGATTAGTGTGTGCATTAAGCTAAATTTCAGACAAGGAGTAAAGTCTGATTCACTTCAGTACATCTTATAAATAAGGCATAACTAAAATTTTGCTAAAGAGCTGTCATTATCCTGAAACTACTGATGAATGAGTTCATGCTTGAGTCCACCTCAACTGTTTTGTGCTAATTTTATGCATCTTTTTAAATTCTATTTTACAGTGGCTTCTCAGTGTAAGTGAGTAACGACTGCTTATCAGAATTTATGCTATTATCAGAGTATTTCTCCAGTAATCATAGAGTGTGAAAAGTCACCAAGAAAATATTTTGCTTTTCTAATGCATATTTACTTAATACCAGCAATGCACTTGGGTCGTCCCTTCCACATTTTTACTCTAGATCTCAAAGGAGTACATGATTTTATTCTTTGATCCTTTTTGCTTTTTCTTTTGATAAGTGAGGTTTATCAGCACTTAGTACATTCAGCAGTTTTACTAGTAACAGAACTTAACAGATGAGTAGCATTATTTTAATTTGTGACTTAGTAATAAGATAAACAAAGTAAACTCAACTAAGCTCAATTATCAGAATTTGCTTGTGTCATAAGATTTCCACAGAAATAATTACTTCTTATATGAGATCATCTGTTTATTGAAGACTACTAGGTCAGTATCTAGCACAGTTATCCTTATAGGATTGAATAGTTACTTAAACAGACATATCACTTATCAGAGTTTAGAAACATATATCAGACAACAATCAGTACTTGAACGCATATTTCAATTAATCACAGAATACACAAAGAGATTACATTCTGTAAATACTGATCATAAAGTCTAATGAAATAAAACAAAACTAGACAGATTTAGAAAAAGAACCTGAAACCATTCCAAGTTCATTTACCAATCTTGTAAAAGTGGCTTCACACAGTGGTTTTGTGAAGATATCTGCTAGTTGTTGATCTGTTGGAACAAAGTGCAATTCCTCTGTACCTTCATCCACATGTTCCCTTATGAAGTGGTACCTGATGCTGATGTGCTTTGTCATAGAGTGTTGAACTGGATTACCTGTCATAGCAATAGCACTTTGATTATCACAGTAAATAGGGATTTTGAAATATGTTAACCCATAATCCAGTAACTGATTCTTCATCCAAAGAATCTGTGCACAATAGCTTCCTGCAGCAATATACTCTGCTTCTGCAGTTGATGTGGAAATTGACTTTTGTTTCTTGCTGAACCAAGAAACCAATCTGCCTCCAAGAAATTGGCAGCTTCCACTTGTGCTTTTCCTGTCAATTTTGCAACCTGCAAAATCCGCATCTGAGTAACCTATTAGTTTAAAATCTGATTCTCTAGGATACCACAATCCCAGATCAGCTGTTCCTTTAAGATACTTAAAAATTCTTTTCACAGCTGTTAAGTGAGGTTCTCTTGGATCTGCTTGAAATCTTGCACAAAGACAGGTAGCATACATGATATCAGGTCTACTAGAAGTTAGATAGAGTAGAGAGCCAATCATACCTCTGTAATCAGTAATATCTACTGATTTACCAGTATCCTTCTTCATTCTGCTTGACTTGAAGGCCCAGAAAATAGCTAAGTTCCCCCATCATACTAATCTGATATCTTGACTGCATCAGTTTGGCAAACTTCTTGCAAAGTCTGTCATTTGTAGACCCAAAAATGATATCATCAACATAAATCTGGACGAGAAGTAAGTCCTTTCCATGGTTGAGGTAAAACAGTGTTTTGTCTATTGTTCCTCTGTTGAATTCACTTTCCAGAAGAAACTGAGCTAAAGTCTCATACCATGCTCTAGGAGCTTGCTTAAGTCCATAAAGTGCTTTATCAAGCCTGTAGACATAATCTGGATGTTTGGAATCTACAAAGCCTAGAGGTTGTTCAACATATACTTCCTCCTCCAATTCTCCATTGAGAAAAGCACTTTTCACATCCATTTGAAAGACAGTAAACTTTTTCTGAGCAGCATAAGTCAAAAATATTCTTATGGCTTCTAACCTAGCAACTGGTGCAAATGTTTCATCATAGTCAATTCCCTCCTGTTGAGAATATCCTTTTGCAACCAGCCTTGCCTTATTCCTTGTAATTATGCCATCACTGTCAGTTTTGTTTCTGAATACCCACTTTGTACCAACAACAGATCTATTCTTTGGTCTTGGCACTAGGGTCCAGACTTTGTTTCTTTCAAATTCATTAAACTCTTCCTGCATTGCTTACACCCAATCAGCATCTTGAAGAGCTTCTTCCACTTTCTTTGGCTCAGTCTTAGAGAGAAAAGAATTGTAAAGACATTCATTTGAAGTACCTGTTCTAGTTCTGACACCTGCATCAGGATTTCCAATTATCAAATCAGGTGTATGTGACTTTGTCCACTTCCTTGCAGATGGAAGGTTTTCTCTAGAACTGGATGCTCCCCCATGATCCATGCTGTCTTCATTTTCTTTTTCAGATGCTCCCCCTGAAACTATGCTCTCTGAGTTGGATTCTTCAGAATTTAGATTTTCAGCACTATCAGAACTTGGCTTATCAGAACTTGACGAATCAGAACTTGAAGAGCCAGATGTATGTTCTGATGTTTCTTGAGATGTGGTAGGATCTTGAGTATGCTCTCCCTGCATTGGTGCATCTTCCTTTGATGTAGTCACCACAGTTTCAATAATATCAGAGTTTAATCCATCAGAGTTTACAGTATCAGGACTTAGACTGTCAGGATTTTCAGTATCAGAATTTGAGTCTTCATTTTCAAATCTCAGCTGATCATGATCAATGAAATCTTCAAGACCAGTAATCTTCTTATCATCAAAAGAGACATTGATAGATTCCATGACCACTTTTGTTCTCAAATTATAGACTCTGAAGGCTTTTATGAAAAGTGGATATCCAACAAAGATTTCTTCATCAGCTTTTAGATCAAACTTGGATAGCTGTTCAGGATGAGTCTTGAGAACAAAACACTTGCATCCAAATACATGAAAGTATTTCAGATTTGGCTTCTTTTTCTTCACCATCACATATGGTGTTTTTCCATGCTTGTTAATGAGTGTTGCATTTTGAGTAAAACAAGCAGTCTGCACAGCTTCAGCCCAGAAATAGGTTGGAAGCTTTGCTTCTTCAAGCATTGTACATGCAGCTTCAATGAGAGTTCTATTCTTCCTTTCAACAACTCCATTTTGCTGTGGAGTTCTAGGAGCAGAAAATTCCTGCTTTATTCCATGGTTTTTGCAGAACTCTTCCATCATCAAATTCTTGAACTCAGTGTCATTATCACTCCTTAAGATTTTCACAGAATCTTTAACCAATTTATCCAGATGTTTGACATGATCAATCAAGATAGATGCAGTTTCACTTTTTATGTGCAAGAAATACACCCATGTGTATCTGGTGAACTCATCCACTATGACCAACGCATATTTCTTCTTTGCAATAGACATGACATTCACTGGACCAAATAGATCAACATGTAGTAGATGATAAGGCTCAAGAATTGATGATTCAGTCTTGCTCTTGAATGAAGATTTTCTTTGTTTGGCCTTCTGAGAGGAATCACAAAGGCCATTAGGAGAAAATACTGACTTTGGCAGTCCTCTCACAAAATCTTTCTTGACCAGTTCATTTATATTGTTGAAATTTAAATGAGAGAGTTTTTGTGCCAATTCCAGCTTTCTTCAATTGATGCTCTACTCATCAGACAAATTGCAGAACCATCAGTACTTGTTGAAAGCTTAGCTTCATAAATGTTACCACGCCTGTATCCTTTCAGAACAACTTTGCCTTTAGATTTACTCACAATTTCACAGTGTTCTTCAAAGAAATCAACATGATAACCTCTGTCACAGATTTGACTTATACTCAGCAGATTGTGTTTAAGTCCTGAGACCAGAGCTACATCTTTAATTATGACATTCCCAAGATTGATATTGCCATATCCCAATGTTTTTCCAATGTTGCCATCTCCATAGGAAACACTTGGGCCAGCTTTCTCCACAAAGTCTGATAGCAGGGCCTTATTTCCAGTCATATGTCCTGAACATCCACTGTCCAGAACTAGAATATTTTTCCTGTTGCCCTGCAATCACACAGACCACTAATTATTAGTTTTAAGGACCCAGACTTGCTTGGATCCTTTGGTCTTATTAAGTTTGTTAACATTTGCAGCGGATTTAGCATCAGAGTTTATGTTAACATTTTTCTTGTCAGAACTTACATTATCAGACTTTGAATCAGAATTTACACTAGAAGGAACAATGGAAACTTTATTCAAAGAAGGTTTTATTTGATAATAATCATAGTACAAACTATGATATTCCTTACAAGTATAAATGGAATGCCATAAACTACCACAATAAAAACAAGGATTTTGTGGTTTGTATCTAACATACTGACTCTTTAACTCCTGATTTTGAAGGTAAGGAGTTAATATTCTTATTCTTCCTGCAAAAAGAAGCCAGATGATTAGAACTTCCACAGTTATGACATGTTTTCCTAGGAGCATCAGGAACAGGTTTATAATCATTTCTTTTATTCACACCTTCCTTTCCATTCCTATTTTTCCTAGGTGATTTTACCTTGTTTGCATTCTTAACATCTTTCAGCTTATGCTTAAGCTGCTTCTTTGTCATTAAGCCTATGTTTACTTCAGCTGTCTTTTCCTGTTTTAGTTTGTCAGAAGTTAATTCCACTTTAACTTCTGATTTCTCATTTTCATACTTTACAGTTACAAACTTAACAGGTTTTAACTTTGGCTTTTGCTTAACAACAGGCTTAATTTCTTCAGTTCCTTTATCATTCTTATCCTCTCCATAACCTAAGCCCTCTTTCCAGTTTCCACTACTTAGCAAATTTTGAGTTGTTTTGCCAGAATTAGTCCAAGTCCTGATAATCTCTCTTTCCTTTTCTAACTCAGTTTTTAGAGATTCATTCATTTTTAGCACTTCATCCATAACATAGAAAGCATCATCTCTATCCTTCTGAGTTTGATGAAACATGACTAACTCTTTTTCTAAGAAATCATTTCTTTTCTTAAAAGCAAGATTTTCAGAAGTTAATCTTTCACATGTTAAAGTTTGATCTCTATAACTAACAAACATGGTT
The DNA here is from genome assembly GCF_009905375.1 of Apium graveolens. Classification (NCBI taxonomy): domain Eukaryota; kingdom Viridiplantae; phylum Streptophyta; class Magnoliopsida; order Apiales; family Apiaceae; genus Apium; species Apium graveolens. The sequence continues at coordinate 114,472,841 of NC_133656.1, forward strand.
TTAAGATGTCTTCTCAACTCATTAATATCATCAGTATGAAAAGCATAAGTAGTCTGAGGTACCATTGTTTCAGCAGCTTCAGAACTGCTCTCAGCACTTTCTTTATCAGCATTTGCCATCAATGCATAGTTCTCCTCACTTTCAGAGTCTGAGGTGTCTGTCCAGATTTTCTGCTTTGTGACAAGAGCCTTGCCTTTGTCACCCTTTACCTTCTTGCAATCAGGAGATATGTGGCCTTTCTCACCACAGTTATAGCATTTAACATTGGTATAATCTCCTCTGTCAGACTTTCCTCCTCTGCCTTCAGATCTTCTGAAATTCTTCTTATCAGAACTTATGCCTTTCCTGGAAAACTTCTTTCCCTTCCTGAACTTCCTGTATGCAATCTTCGTGATTCCTTTCACCATAAGAGCTCACAGCTTCATCATCTCCTCATCAGCATCAGTCTCAGGCAAGCTTTCAGAATCTGAGTCATCATCACTTTCAGAACTTGATGACTTAATATCAGACTTTATGAAAAGAGCTTTACCGTTGTCTTTCCTTGAGGAAGCTGCTTTGGGGGATTCTTCTTCAGCCTTAAGAGCAACTGTCCTTGACTTTCCTCCTTTCCTCTTGCTTCTTTGTTCCATCTCAAGTTCATGAGTCTTGAGCATTCCATAGATTTCATCAAGAGTTGTTTCATCAAGATTGTAGTTGTCTCTTATTGTTGTTGCCTTCAAATCCCAGCATTCAGGAAGAGCTAACAGGAATTTAAGGTTTGAATCTTCAAGATCATACTCTTTATCAACCAATGACAAATCATTCAAAAGTTTGACAAATCTATCATATAAATCATTCAATGACTTATTAGTCTTTGAGTCAAAATGTTCATACTCTTGAGTGAGTATTGTCTTCCCGTTCTTCTTAATTGTGTCAGTTCCCTGACACCTTGTTTCCGGAGCATCCCATATCTCCTTAGCAGTCTTGCAGTTGATTACCCTGTTTGACATTACATTATCAATGGCACTATGCAGGAAGTGTTGTACCTTAGCATCCTTAGCAATTGATGTTATATCTTCAGCAGTATAATCACTCTTTTCCTTTGGTACAGTCTTTGCTGCTTCACCTGCAACTGCAACAGCAAGCTTGGTTGGTTTGTGAGGCCCTTCCTTGATTCTATCAAGGTATTCTGGATCTGTTGCTTCCAGGAACATGGTCATTCTCACCTTTCATGTGGGATATTCAGATGGTCTCAGTATGAGAACTCTGATGGTCTCATACCGACTCTGAATTTGTGTCTTTGGTGGTTCCTCAGTTTTGGTAGGCTTAGTTGGAGTTTCTGTGTCAGACATGATTGTATTTGGATCTTTAACTGTATGTGTGTTAACAGATAGGCTCTGATACCACTTTTTAGGTCACACACACTGTAGAGGGGGTGAATACAGTGTATAATACAATCAAATCAAACTTTAAAATCTTAAGTAACAGAAAACAAACTTTATTGAAACAATAAACTCTGTTACAGTATGGAACTGTTACCTCTCAGTGATGAACAAATATCACGAGAGCTGCTAGGGTTATAATGAATAATCTTCTCGAATATGATAACACTTATAGTGTAAACCCTATGCCTGTGTTTATATACTACACAGTTACAAGATAATCGCTAATTGATATGGAATATAATTCTGCTTCCTAAAATATATCAATCAGATATCTTTTCTTCCAAGTATTTCATTCTTCACGGAACTCCTTCTTCATGTATATCTCTTCTTATGTTTATCTTGATCTTCTTTCCTTTAATCAGCTACTGTCCTTATCTGATCGTCCTTCAGCACTTAAGTTCTGATATCTAACTTCTGATGATTATCTCCTGATAATATAAGTACTGATATCCTTAAGTCCTGACTTCCAGTATAAGTACTGATCAACGGTTAAGTACTGATTTTTCCTGTTAAGTAAGATCTGAAATCTAAACATAAATTATATTAGCCATGACATTATCAAATATATCTAACACAAAATTTCTAGGCTCTTTGTAATAAAAGAGCTTAGTTTCTTCCTTGAGAGAATACAAGATTTTCTTATCTAAATTGTTACTTCTAACAAAGGACTAGTGTTAACTTTATATCATGGTTAACTACTGGTTTACAAAGTGTATAATAAGAGATGATATTCACTTTAGTAAATTGTCACTAATCATTCCATTTTAGGAAAAGTATATCTTCCATTTCTTGCTTAGCATATCTTTGCATACTATGTTAACTTTGATCTTCCTCTGTCAGTTAATCTTCACCCTTGATCTTACACACTCTTCAAGCTGCTTTTTGTAGACTTTTCAATCCAACTGGTTGGATTGTTTGTTGATTGTTAATCTTGGATATTGAACTGGTCTGCACTTTGTACTTTGAGTTTTACCGCGAGATCTCCAGTTTGTTTTATAGAGAACTTGACATCTCGAAAAGTATATTGGCTTATCGAGATATCTCATTACTCTATAGTTGATTTGACTTGTAAAGGTCTCTGAGTTCTCTATAAAAGAATTAGCTTGTCGAGATCTCTCCACTTCATGTCTTCACTTTGGCTTATAGACATCTCTGAGTTCTCTAGTGACTAATTGACTTGTCGATAACTCTGAGTTCTCTAGTGCTATTTGACTTATCGATATCTCAAAGTTCTTTAGTGATAATTGACTTATCGATATCTCAGAGTTCTTTAATGATATTTGACTTGTCGATATCTCAGAGTTCTCTAATGATATTTGACTTTTCGATAACTCTGAGTTCTCTAGTGAAGAAATGACTTGTCGATATCTCTAGTCTTCATGTCTTCAATTTGGCTTCTCGATATCTCTGAGTTCTCTAGTAGCTTTCCTGACTTCTTTATAAGTCATTCTAGAGTTCTCGAATGACTTCTCTATAACACTAAATCTGTGACTTGTAGAGATCTTGACTTAGAATATTTTTCTCAAAACAAATTTATTCAACTCTAAGCTTCTTCATAATTCTTCTGAGGCATGATCTTCTTGATCTTCTTCTAGATAGAATTTTTAGGCTTGATACTGTTTAAAGAAAAAGACTCCAGTTTGATCTTTGATATTTTTACAGACTTTAAATGTTACAATACAAAATGCAAACTAAGATTACTATAACAGCTTACTTAGGGTTGTCAATTTGACTTAGTCTTGTTATTGTACAGGCATGTCTTGCACAACAGAAAATAAGATACAAGCTCAAACCAAAGAGGAAGCTGGATTTCAATGAAGACAAGGAACAATATATGCCAACTCAGTCTTATAACTCAAGGCCATGCCCAAAATGGAGCAGGCTAAATTCAAGGTCTATCTTGACATAAATTTCCATGGTGAAACCATAATTCCCATGGATGAACCTATAGATTGGGAAAGCCTACCTCTTCCTGATCTAAACATTCCATTCCAAACCAAGCCAAGGAAAATAAGGAAGAGAGCAATCAAAAAGGTCAAGCCTGTCAGACTTCAATCCAAGGCATTAGCCAAGCCCAAACCAATTATCAATAAGGGAGATCAAGTCTTCATCTGTGACATCAAAGAATTCTCAGACATAAATCTTTATTTGGATGAGCTAGAAGAAGTTAGAGCTATTGATGCTTACAAACATCTTCTAGAGAGATTAGTCTTCAGGTACAAGGGTGGAAAAGAGCTAACTTGGCCCCTTCACAGAATTCTCAATGAACGCTATTCTGTTTTGGTGAAGATTTTCTCCTCAATCAAGAAGAAATTTGAGTTCAACATAGTTGCCAAGAAAATGGTACTGAACAAAATTGAGGAGATAAGGAATAGCTGGAGAGGACCAAATGCACTCCTAAGAGTTCAAACAATTCTATACATAGGAAGTAGAGTGCATTTGAGGCCTTACTGGTTAATGGAGTTCAAAGATGAGAAATACACTAGAAGATTCTTCAGATTGGAAGATCAGCTAAAATTTTCAAGCAATAAAACTCTCATGGAGATGCAAGAAATTCTGGATCAGATAGATGAGGATGAATCTGAATTCTACAGGAAAATTCAACACCAGATTGAAGAAAACAATGAGAAGCTGGGAAATAAGTTCAGACAGTCAAGGAAATAATCTAAATCTGCTCAGTCTATAGGAGCACCTTGAAAATTGGCTTGTGAGATGCTCTGTAAACCTTCATCTACATTATTCTCAATAAAATTGCAGCACTTGTTAATATTATCTACTCGAAATCAGTCTGTATTCATAAGGTGTTTTGTTATCATTAAGTTTCTCTTAATTTATGGCTACAATTCCAGTAGACATAAATTGGGGGAGATTGTTAGGAATATGTTGTGTACTTGATGATAAGTTAAACAAAACACCTTAGTAGATTAATTTAGTGATTTTGTAGCTTTCAACGGATGATCACTTCAATATCCGTTAAAAGGGTAGCTTATGTATTAATAAGTTTAGTAGCACATTTCTGCATATTGTGATACCTTAGAGAACTAGATGTTGTAGAATATTTTAAGTCATGTTGACTACTAGATTGATATGCAAGATAGGTTGGATAATTGTAAATATTAGATGCCTTGTAATCTTGTATAAGTGAAATAGAGTTAACTATTATGGAGATGCTCTCAACGGATGTTCCACAAGGTTTCAGTGGATGATCAACTAAAGCTTCAATGGATGTTCAGCCAGACTCTCAAAGGATGATCCAACATAGTCTCAACGGATGAACAAATTCAAAAAGAGCAGTTGATAGTGACTTGACAATCACATGCATTGATTGTATGCAAATGGAATGTGGCAGCCTATTTACAGGTTTTATAGAACAAAGAAGCATTTCCATTTCCATGCTAAACTGAAGATATTCAAAGATGCTGGATGGAGAAATGAAACAGCATGAAATTAGTATAGAAATAATTTGTCTTATTTGTTTTGTCTTTTTATAATATAACTTGGTGATATATAAACCAAAGAGTAGCAAGTAGAACATTATCGAAGTTAGTAAGCAAATACCATAGAAATAGAAAAAGCCATAACTGTAAAAGAATTTCTCTGTACTTGTGAGTTCAACTTGTAAGCAGCTATGTGCAAATTTTGCATCACAGAGTTCTCATATTAATATATATCTCTGGTGAATAAATTCAATCCACCAGAAAGTTTTTAAATATTTGTATTTGATTACTTTGTGTCTGATTTCTTTAATACTTTTATTTCGCACTTTAGATAAATCAGACACTATTATATATTCATAGTATAACAGCTCTTAAAATTTAAAAGTAGCCGGAATTACATTCAACCCCCATTCAGTAATTCTTTGTTGGATTATTTGGGAATAACAGGAAAGACCAAAGACTCCAACAGAAGTGAGAAGCTTTTTGGGATTAGCTGGTTATTATCGATGATTCATTCAAGAATTCTCTAATATTGCCGTTCCTTTGACAAAGTTGACAAAGAAAATGAAAAGTTTATTTGGACAGATCAGTGTGAAGAAAGTTTCCAAGAGCTAAAAAGAAGATTAGTCTCAGCCCCAGTACTGGTTTTGCTTGATGAGAAAGGTGAATTCGTGACATATGCTTCGTATAAAGGATTAGGTTGTATTCTGATGCAACACGGAAAGGTGATAGCGTATGCGTAAAGGTAATTGAAGCCGCACGAGCAAAAGTACCCTACGCATGATTTGGAATTAGCAGCAATTGTGTTTGCACTTAAGATTTGGAGACACCATTTGTACAGAGAGAAATGTGAAATTTATACGGATCACAAAAGCTTAAAGTTTATCTTTACGCAGAAGGAGTTAAACATGAGGCAAAGGAGATGATTGAAATTGATCAAAGAGTACGACTGTATGATAAGTTATCATCCCAGAAAGGCAAATATTGTAGCGGATGCGCTAAGCCTCAAGGAAAGATTGAGTCTGTTAACTGCATCTGAAGAATTGATCAAGGAATTAGAGGAATTATAAATAGAGGTACGAGTTCCGGAAATGGAAAGTGAAGTGATGTACGCGATGGCGTTTCAGCCAGATATTTTGAAAAAGATTCAAAGTTCTCAGGAACAAGTAAAAGAGAACGAGAAGGATAAGATGACAAGAGAAGAGGTTAGAGCTCAAAAGGATGATAAAGGGATATACAAACTTAGTTCACATATTTTGGTCCCTAATGTTACAGAATTAAAGCACAAGATTTTGCATGAAGTGCATAACTTAAGATTTTCGATTCATCCAGGAAGTACAAAAATGTACAAAGACTTGAAAGAGAACTATTGGTGGCCAAATATGAAAAAGGAAATCGCAGATTGGATAATCAAGTGCTACACGTGTCAAAGAGTAAAAGTGGAACATCAACGACCGAGTGGATTGCTTCAACCACTGGACATACCTGAATGGAAGTGGGAACATATTGTGATGGATTTCGTGGTAGGATTACCAAAGACCAAGGCTAATCATGATGCAATTTGGGTGATTATCGATCGACTAACAAAGTCAGTGTATTTCTTGCCTATCAACGAAAGATTCTCATTGGATAGATTGGTCAAGGTGTATCTGGATGAAATTATAATGCGACATGGAATACTAGTGTCTATCGTGTATAATAGAGACCTAAGATTTAACTCGAGATTTTGGCAATAATTTCATGATCATTTGGGAACGGAGTTAAAAATGAGCATCACGTATCATCCGTAGACAGATGGGCAAAGCTAAAGAACTATTCAAATGATTGAGGATATGTTGAGAACTTGTGCATTGGATTTCAAGGAAAATTGGGACGATTGTTTGCCATTAATTGAATTTTCCTACAATAACAGTTATCATGCAAGTATTGACATGTCGCCTTATGAAGCATTGTATGAAAGAAAATATAGATCTCCTACGTATTGGGATAAAGTTGGTGAGTGCAAGCTGTTGGGCCCAGAACTGGTCCAACAAATGAAATAGAAAGTGGAAGTGATTCGCAAATGGCTAGTAGCGGCTCAAGACCGATAAAAGAAATATGCAGATCAGAATAAAAAAGATATGTTATTTGAACCCGGAGACAAAGTGTTAATAAATATATCCCCATGGAAAGGCTTATTTAGATTCAGAAAGAAGGGAAAACTAAGACCTAGATATATTGGGCCATTCGAAGTATTGAAACATGTTGGAAAAGTGGCTTACGAGTTAGCCTTACCTCCGCAAATGCAACATCTTCATAACGTGTTTCACGTCTCTCTTCTAAAGAATTATAATGCGGAAGCTAGCCATGTGATCGAGTTGGAACCAGTGGAAATTCAGCAAGATCTATCTTATGTGGAACAACCCGTGCAAATTCTAGATAGCAAAGAGAAATCGCTTAGAAATAAAGTGGTACCATTAGTTAGAGTTTTGTGCAGAAATCCTAAAGTCGAAGAATCAACTTGGGAATTAGAAAGCAAAATGCGAGAAAAGTATCCCCGTCTATTTATTTAGACTAGATTATGAGGACAGAATCCTTTTAAGGGGGTAGATTGTAGCGACTGGGATTTTCGTGATGTATTCATGTGAATAAAATAAAGTTTCGTGTTATAAATGTGGATTATGTAAATTTATGTATATAAAATAAAAGGTTAAATGATTTTGGTGGTTTATGTATAACTTTTGTGAAATAGTAATAAGGAACGGGTAAGGTCTCGTTCTAGTTTGATGAGTCAGCTAAGGACTTAAGATGAGATTGTCAGGCTGTCAAGTAGAACGAGACCCGTTATTCAAAAGATGGATCGAATTATAACGAGTTGTGATAAATGTGAAGACCTTTATGTGTTTATATGATTTGAGTTAGTAACTAAAAAGTTATTTTGTTAATTATTTGATCACGTGATTGTTACTCGCATAATCAGTAATTAAAAAGAGCATTATGTGCTAAGATATATAAATGAGAATGGTGGTGCCTAGCGTGATGTGAATGTGTGTTATTTGTGAGTATGTGTATGAATTGTAAATTTGTGAGCTTTTAAACATTTTAAATAGGATTTAATGGTCCTTATATATTTTATAATAAATAATTGAAATGTGATCAATGTGCAAAACTTGTTTTATTAGTTCTGGAATAATCCCATATATTTTTTAAAAATGATAGTTAGAATTATTTGGATGCTCTGATAATTAAAAATAATTTTAAGAAGTTTATTTCTAATATTTGGGATTTATTTGTAAAATCCCTAATAAATAATCTATTTGCTCAAAATTTTATCTAAAAATACGGGTGAAGAGCTAATTTCATATCCTTTATTTTAAAAATAAGAGTGGTATCCTTTCCAGATTTGTAAGATAAATTTGTATTATCAAGATTGCTAAGAGTATTAGAGAATTGAATAGGGGAAAAGAAAATTCATAATTTAATTTGCCAATTACCAAATTGCCCTTTAGCAATTATATGTACAACCTCACTCCCCTTTTTCCATTCTTTCTCACCCGGTTGTCTCTCTCTCTTTTCTCTCGAGCTCTCTCGACTCTCCCTCGATTTGGATAGCAGAGGCATTCAGGCTAGTAAAAAGAAGGATATCTTTGGTGGCATTAGCTCAGGTTCCATAAAATAGGAAAGTATTTTAGGCAAATAACTATGCATCCTATTATGAATTGATATAAAAAGAATATTACTGATGCATTCTTACACATGGTTCTTTGGAACTATCCTTATTGCGAACTTATACATTTGTTCAATTTTTGATCAATCAATGAAAATGATTCTTTCTGAATCAACTCATTCTAATTCTGCAAATTTTGTTAACAAGAAGAAAGTACCCAACACTGCTTGGGTAGCTAGACACAGTTAATCATCATTGTGTGCAAGGAAAAATGAAGAAAGTCATATGGATCTTAGACAGTGGATGCTCAAGACATATGACAGGTGATAAGGCCCTGCTATCACAGTTTGAGGAGATGGTTGGCCCATTAGTGACTTTTGGAGACAATGACAAAGGTTTCACAATGGGATATGGCAAGTTAATTTCTGGAGATATTGTCATTGTAGCACTGATTGCTGGTTTGGAAGTGAATCTCCTAAGTGCCAGTCAATTCACAGATAGAGGATTCAATATTACATTTGACAAAGGAGAATGCTTAATCATCAGCAAAAAGACTAGTGAAGTTGCTCTGAAAGGAGTAAGAAAGGGAAGCATGTTTGCTGCCGATTTATATTCAGCAAACAAGGAAGAAATTTGTTGCTTCTACAGCAAGGCATCAGTAAAGTAAAGTAATATGTGGCATAAATAGCTCTCTCACCTGAATTACAAGACAATCAACACCCTGGTGGAAAAGGAGTTAGTGAGAGACATGTTTAATCTAGAGTTTGCTCAAAATGAAGTTTGTGAGGCATGTCAAAAAGGAAAAATGAAGAAGTCAAGTCACAAGAGTAAAACTGTGAATTCCATAAGTGCACCTTTACAACTTATTCACATGGACTTATTTGGATCAGTTAATGACTTATCAATTTCAACGAAGAAATATGCACTTATGATGGTGGATGACTACTCAAAATATATATGGTTATAATTTATGCATTCTAAGGATGAGACTCTACACATCAAGAAGATTGAGAAGCAGGATGAAGATCATAATAGTGTGAAGAGATTAAGGAGTGACAATGGCACGGAATTCAAAAATACAACTTTAACAGAATTCTGCAAAAATAAGGGCATTGTTCAAGAATTCTCAGCTGTTTGAACACCTCAGCAAAATGGGGTAGTTGAGAGAAAGAATAGAACACTAGTAGAGGCTGCTAGAACCATGTTGCAGGATGCCAAACTGCCAACAAGTTTTTAGGAAGAAGCTGTCAACACTGCATGCTATACTCAAAACAAATATCTCATTAACAAAAATCTTGGAAAATCACATCCTCAATCTTATCTAAAAAGAAGCCTACTGTGAAGCATCTTCATGTACTTGGAAGTAAGTGTTATTTTTTGAAAGATAACTTTGAATATGTGGGAAAATTTTGACTCTAAGATTTTTGAAGCAATTTTTCTGGGATATTAATTGGAGAGAACTGCCTACAAAGTCTATGTGCTTGAAAAAAATAAATTTATGGAAAGCACATATGTGACTTTTGATGATGACAAGTGTCCAGTCTTGGAATTTCTTGATGAAAATGAAGTTGAGGCCCTTAAAATTGAAAATCTCAATATTGATAGTGATTCTGAAGATAAAGCTAAAGTCAACAGAATAGATGAAGATTTAACTGAACAAGTGAATCATGAGAATGGAAGCTCATCGCAAACACCTGAATTTGATAGTACAAACTCAGGGGGAGAAAGAGGAGAAAGTTTTGCAAGTCATGCCAATGATGAAGAAAATACAGAAAATTGAAGTCAACAAACTCACACCAGAAAATGGTATAGGAGTCACAAAAGAGAAACAATAATTGGTAATCCAAATGCTGGAGTAAGGACTAGAAGTGCAACTGTTAATGAATGTCTACATGCATGCTTTCTTTCACAAATTGAGCCTAAAAAAACTAAGGAAGCTCTACTTGATCCTGATTGGATATCTGCTATGCAAGAGGAGCTAAATCAGTTTGAAAGAAACAAAGTTTGGGAGTTGGCTCCTGCACCAAAGAACAGAAGTGTAATTGGAACAAAGTGGGTGTCCAGGAACAAAATGGATGAAAATGGAATTGTCACTAGAAATAAAGCAAGGTTGGTTGCTAAAGGCCACTCACAGGAGGAAGGAATTGATTATGATGAAACTTTTGCTCTAGTTTCAAGATTTGAAGCAATAAGGATCTTTCTTGCATTTGCTGCACACTCAAATTTTAAGGTGTATTAAATGGATGTAAATAGTGCATTCCTTAATGATGAGTTGGAAGAAGAAGTTTATGTTCAGCAGCCACCTGGCTTTAAAGATCCATAATTTCCAACCTTTTTGTACAAACTACTCAAGGCTCTATATGGAATAAAGCAAGCACCTAGAGCATAATATGACATATTGTCAGAATTTTTTCTTAAACATGGATTCACTAGAGGAACTATTGATAAGACTCTCTTCTACAAGCAACATGGTGGTGATATGATCCTAGTTCAGATCTATGTGGATGATATTATTTTTGGCTCTACTAATGAAAAGTTATGTCAAAGATTCCAAAACTCATGCAGAGTGAATATGAAATGATTATGATGGGAGACTTAAGTTACTTTCTTGGAGTTCAAGTCAGTCAAAGAAGTGATGGAATCTTCATCAGTCAAACCATGTATGTTAAAGATTTATTTAAGAAATTTGGTATGGTTGATTGTTCACCTGCATCAACACCTGTGTCTATAGCTACAAAGTTGGATTAAGATAAGAAAGGGAAAAGTGTAGACATTTTAGGTTATAGAGGGATGATTGGATCTTTGCTATATTTGACTGCTAGTAGACCAGACATTATATTTGTAACATGTCTATGTGCAAGATTTCAAGTCAATCCAAAAGAATTACATTTTATGGATTTGAAGAGAATTTTCAGATACTTAAAGGGGACTCCAAACTTGGGGATTATGTCCTAATGGAACATGATTTGAAGTTGTTGGATACACAGTTGCAGATTTTGCTGGATGCAGTATTGACAGAAAGAGCACTAGTGGAAACTATCAGTTTCTTAGAGAAAGACTTGTATACTGGTATAGCAATAAACAATACCTTGTGACAATTTCCATAGCTGAGGCTGAATACATAGTTGCTGGAAGTTGTTGTGCTCAAGTGCTTTGTATTAGAAATCAACTAATGGATTATGGCCTAGTGTTACACAAAATTCTAATTATGTGTGACAATACTAGTGTTATATCTATTGTGACTAATCCAGTTAATCATTCTAGAACAAAACACATTGACGTAAGGTACCATTTTATTTTAGAACATGCTGCAAATGGTACCATTGATCTCATGTTTGTTCCAACTGAAAAACAGTTAGCTAACATATTTACTAAATCTTTGGATGAAGCAACTTTCACTAGACTTCTACGTGAAATTGGTATTCTAAATTCTTCATCCTAAAAGGCAAGAACTCAGCTAATGTTTTGTAGCAGATTAATTTCTAATAAATCAAAATAATTTGATTTAATTGGAAATTAACTGGAATATGAGTTATAAATATTTCAGAAATCTCTGTATATTTATTTTTTTAATTCAAAATTTAGCTTGAAAATTTTCAATTCTGAGAAAATTGTCTAATTGTTAATTTACATTTTTAATATGTGAAATTAGCACAAGACATAATTAAAAAAATAAAAGTATATAGAGAACCGAGTTCTCGATAAGTCTAATTGACTTCTCGACAAGTCATTTTGAGACTTCTCGAGTGAGTTCTCTGTTGGTCAGACTGCGTAGCTGTATGAACAGTTTCGCGATAACTCCACACGATAACAACATTAGAACAAGATAGGTTTATAATACTATGTCTACACAAGAAATCAGGAAGAATGAAGATAAGGCAAATACAAAGAATCAGAAGATCAGAAGAAGGCCTGAAGTCTGTCTACACGTCACTGAAAGAAGTTCATTAATATGATCATGCCTCAGTGAAGAACAAAGGTTAAAGACTTCCAGGGTTTCAGAAATGTTGAAGATTCAATATACAAGTGCTACCAGAAGATTTCAGTGTATTGGCATTGATTGAAGATAGAAAGTGTTCGAAGCACAGGAATTTGAAGAATTGAAGACAAGGTATAGACATAGGTTAATGAAGACGTTGTCTAAAGTAGCATAAAGGATTCCAGTGAAAGTACAGTTGTTTATTGATAATTAGTGTCTGAAGCGATAAAGTTATTACTAGCTTAATAATTTAATCAAGGCTATAATATGAAGACCTGAATCGGGTTAGTCAACTGTGAACCAGACTAGTTGCATTAGGCGTCAACAGCTCTTGAAAAGAATCTGAGTATTATTTTTAGAAGAATTGTTAAGTTGAGGAACGTACTTGGATTGAACATTTATCTGTTAAAGTACGAGAAGAGGTGCGCGGGGTATACAACTAAACAGCTCAAGGGACTGGCGAAGCTCAAAGTATAATTGGTAAATTAAATAAATTTATTTAGTGGGCTTTAATATAATTTATTTAATAAACATAAAATGATTTATCTTATAAACTTTAAATAAGTTTATTTTATAAATCTAAATTAGTTTATTTATATAAGTTATATTTAATTTAATTTTATAAATTAATTTAGTTACAATTTAAACTTAAAAAGAAAAAGAAATAAAAAAGAAAAGGAAAAGGAAAAAGAAAATAGAAAAAGGAAAAAGAAAATAAAAGAAAAAGAAAATAAAAGAAAAGAAAAAGAAAGGAAAGAAAGAAAGGAAAGAAAACAAAAAGAAAAAGCAAAAAGAAAATCAAAACAAAAATAAAAGGAAATCAGGCACGTGGTTGCTTGTTTGAAAAAGAAACCAGAAATATGTTTTGATTAAAGTACAAGTGTTGTACTTGTACAAGGTCGCAAGTGAATTAACCTTGCAATAGAAAATTAAAGCAGAGTTCCCCCTCCCAGTGTAGTCGCAAGTAAAAGGCTTTACTTGGAGCCACCACACAAATAATCTAAGGCAAAACATTACCTTGGTCGTCTTATGTTAGGCCGAAAATACGCGCTAATATTCACACAAGTATAGGTGTTCGCAAGTAGTATAAGATATAAATCAGATTCGTTCCACAGAGACTGGTTTAGGTTAAGTTCAATTTATGCACATATGCAACAATGTATGATTATCGCTCAATACTAAGACAAATAACAAATTGGGTTTTTATTAAACTAAGAGATTATACTAAATAACATTAACTAAGAGAATTGAGGTTGAATTACTATATATGACAAACATGGGATCCTAACTTCATTACTACTTCATTCAATAGCCTTTTCGTTCTTAACCTTAGCATGTGATGGTGATGACACTAATCTGATAACACGAAACTGATAAACGCCAACTTTCGTTGCACGAGTACCATTCTACTAGACATCCACAAAAGAGATAGAAGCTGAATAGGCACCAATTATATTGAGACCTTATATGTCTATAGAATTTGACAATATAACGGTTTAAGCATAAGTTATCTATCTTGATTACATAGGGCAAGTAAAACGGTTAGAGTTAGCCACTAATCATGCATACAATACATGAACCTATGCTAGCATGGCAAGTTCTAAACCTCTATATTCACTGTCACTTCAATAGAGATTAACACGCTATCTTATATGTTAGCTACGCACATAAGACAAATAAATACAACCAATACTAGGATATCAATCAATCACCACACACCAATATATCAAAATAATTAACTATTGAAATCCATAAGTAAATCCGCTAGAATCCCACGATAACGATTAGCCCATAATTGAACTCATCGTCACCATGGGTTCCAATGAAAGCATGGTATAAACAAGGTCTTAATAAACTGAATAATAATTAAAGTATGAATAAACGAGATATAGGTTCAAAAAGAACGAAAACGAGCATCCAAAGTTACAACTAATTCAAAGAATCACAAATTGAAAACAAGATCTTCTTTTTCAGAGTTGTTCTGTGCTTCTAGGTCTTCTCCTTGGTATCCCAATCTTCTCGGATGATGAAAACCCTTTTTTTAAGTATATATACGCCCCTAGTGGACCTGGACCCTTAAAATCATCAAATTCCACTCAAAAGAAGCTTTTTCAGCGAAATCAGCGACCAGCCGCGCCTTGGGCGGCCGCTCAGCTCTCCTGGGCGGGCGGCGGCCGCTCAGCTCTCCTGGGCGGGTGCTCAGCACCTGTCTGAAAAAATTTCTAATGAATCTTGTTTTGGCCATAACTTGAGTTCTACTCGTCAGAATTAGGCGATTCAACTGCCCACGCGAAGCTAACGAGATTCTCTACAACTTGACAATGGCCTTGGCTTCCAAATCTGATCACTTTTTATCATATTTCCTTTAAAATCTCATTTCTTCATATAACTGATATCTGAAATGCAATAACACAAAAACACATCAAAATACCATCAACTTGAGTCCAAAACACTAATTTAAGCTTGTAATGAAGCATTCCAAGTGGATATAAAATTCACTTATCACCTTAGAGGAGTTATAGTTGATCGCCACAGAGCTCTCTTCTCTTCTTAGCCACACAATGTTATTGGATATAAAGACTACACATTTGCAGCAGAAGAACTCAGCCATTTTTTTGGGGATTCATTTTGTTCATCTTCTCTCCCAAGAGAGTAGTGAAATGGCAGCAAAGATTTACAGAGAAGCTCAAACTTTTTGTATACCCGTTTAACTTCTCACCAGAATAACATTATAATGTCCGATTTAATTCTTGTATATTCTTAGGGGCATTATAATCGTTACCCGGTAATTAAATCCTAGTACAAACAAAAGCTAGATCATTGTATAGGATTTGATTTGTAAATCTTTGTAGAAGTTAGGAACTTTGTTGTTCTTAGATTGTAGCCGGTTAATTTATTTATCGGAGTGTAACAACACCCTCGATGATTTATATATGAATATATATTTCCCCGAATATCTTGTGTTCCTCATTTCATTGTTCTAAACAATATTTCTCTCAAGAATATGAAGCCACTAACCAAGCACTAAATCTATATCCGCTAAAGATTCGAAAGAATTTTTAATTTAGTGATTATCATATTCAACCCCGTTTTAATGATAATTCGAGACCTAACAATTGGTACACAAATCAGGATGCTTAAATTAATTTATTTTATTAATTTGAATTTACATAAATTTATTTTATAAATTTGATTTAAAAATTTATTTTATAAATTTAATTTAAATGAGTCTATTATTTAAACTTGAAAAAGTTTATTTTATAAACTTTATTTTAATAAATTTATTTTATAAATTTGATTTAAATTAATTTATCATTTAAATTATAGTAAATAAGAGTTTTTAATTTAAATTAATTTGGGGTACATTTACAGATTTAA
Organism: Apium graveolens; assembly: GCF_009905375.1. NCBI lineage: Eukaryota > Viridiplantae > Streptophyta > Magnoliopsida > Apiales > Apiaceae > Apium > Apium graveolens. Next base: position 114,488,705 of record NC_133656.1, read on the forward strand.
TAGCTGCCAATTACTTGGTTCACTTCGGAATTACAGGAGGTATTATGTGCCATTTTTTTCACTTTGGGAGCTTATGAATTTGCTGCCATTTGAAGTAACTTGCATTGAAGAAGTGAAAAAAAATAATTGTTTTTGGCACCTCTGTTTGCAACCAGTAACTCCCGCGCGGAACTAAAAATAGCTGCCATCACCTTCGGTTTACACTTCACGCGGAAATCATAGTTTGACGAGTACAAACAGCAGGTGACTTGATAATTATTTGTTTGTTACCTGAACATAGCGGGACCAGGGGCCCACATGCGTGTGTTTAATGATACTCCCTCCGTCCCAATAAACGTTTCCTCTTTTGACTTTCATTACTGTTCACGGTAAGCGATTGACTACTAATTTATGTCTAATCTATAATATCAAACATAGTCATGAGTGATCTCGTTGGATTCGTATTTATTAGTACTTTAATACAGTGAAATTTTTATATTTAATACTAATACGAATTTAAAGATATTAACGATCAAAAGTGTGCATTGACAAACGTGTCCAGCACAAAGAGGAAACGTTTTTAGGGACGGAGGGAGTACTATGTTAACAACACAGTCGCAAGTTGAGTTTATCTAAATGCTAGAAGCAATTCAAGGTCGCCATAGACACAAACAAAAGCACTCTATTACTCTGGTCGCCACAGAATTCAGAAGTCGCCACGGCCTTCCGATTTATGTAAATAATCTAAGGCAAAGACAGCGCAAGAAGTACTAGTATGTCGCCACAGGGAATAATTTTCTAAGGCAACGTGCACCTTATCTTGTTGATCATATAGATATCAAGCCCACTGGATCCATAACGCAGGCCCAACAAGTGTGAAATAAGTCCAAGTTCTGTGACACAGGCGGGAGATTAGCGTAATTTGATTAGAGTATATAAAGAGTGTTGTGTATTCATTTACAGCATGATTGTAATATCAAGTCTGTATGTATAGATTTCTGTTAAATGTGGACATACAGATTCATTATCTTCTTCTTCAAGCTAGTTAGTTATAGAACTCTTATGAAGATTATCATCTTTATTTCACTAAATTGACATGGTATTAGAGCCTAAATCGATCGATTCTTCATCAATTTCATTCGTTTTATGATTTCATCTTCATTTTCTGTATCACATTTCAGCAATTTGTTGATTAGTTTGTTCGTCAATTGATGAATTCTAGAGTATGCGATCTTATGATGCAATAACTGCTTCAAATCGATCTGATTCTACATCTAATTTTCAACCTACAATGACGACATCAACTGTGATTGATATAAATCATCCCTATTACTTGAGTGCATCTGATCATCCAGGCTTGTCACTTGTCAGTGAACTACTTACAGATCAAAACTATCATCATTGGAGCAGATCTGTTAAAATTGCCTTATCTGCAAAGCTTAAGCTAGGATTTATTGATGGAACACAAGTACAACCACCAGCTAATTTCGCAAATCTGTCGCTATGGATGAGAAGCAACGATTTGGTAATTTCCTGGATCTTAAACTCTGTTTCTTTCGATATAAAAAAAAGTATTGTGTATATGACTACTGCGAAACAAATTTGGGACGATTTAGCAAATCGTTATTGTCAAACAAATTTTCCTCGCCTGTTTCATCTTCGGAAAGAATTATCTGCTTTAACTCAAGGAACTAAGTCCATCACTTCTTATTTCACACAATTTCGAGGTCTAATGGATGAATTAGACACTTTGTCACCAATTGCTAGATGTACTTGTGCTCGAAATACTTGTGCTTGTGGTTTGTCTGTGAAATTAGATATTTATGAGCAAATGATTAAACTCAGTCAATTTTTGATGGGACTTAATGAGCAATTTACTGTTACTAGAGGTCAGATTTTACTCATGAATCCATTACCAGATCTTAGTCATGCTTATGCCATGGTCTTATAAGAGGAAAATCAAAGAATCAGTGCTAGTCAGGTTCCTCTAATCTCAGAAAATACAGCCATGAATGTCAGATTGTCCTCTTTTAACTCTGCAAACAATAAAGGAAAATTTTAGCAAACTCAAAAGGATGAATGCAAGGTTAATGATATTTCTTTGATCTGTGATTACTGCAAATTAACTGGACATGTGAAGGACAAGTGTTTTGCTTTGCACGGGTATCCTGATTGGCACAGACTCTATGGTCAACCAAAGCCAAAGATAAGGAATACTGCTTCTAAAAAGGCTGTTGCACACAATGCTACTCATCAGAATTCTGCAGAAATGACATCTACTTCTGAGCATAATTCAACTCTAAGTGATTCTTCTCTCATGACTGAGGCTCAATATAACCAGTTGATCCAGATATTGTAATCTAAAATGAAGCCTCAGAGTTTTTGTGCTCCTTGGCTGCAGTCCAATGCAGTAGCAGGTTCATTTCATACCAATTCTATTATGTTTGCAAGTCCTGTTACTTTCTCCAACTCTTATAATACTTGGATACTTGATTCTGGAGCTACACATCATATAACATCTCATTTACAACTTGTTTCTGATCCAATCATTATTGAATCTGATTTACATTTACCTAATAGTAAAATTGCTAAAGTCAGTCATATTGGCAATATACTCTTAACCTCAAACATTTTACTAAAAGATGTTCTTGTTGTACCTTCTTTTCAGTGCAATCTTTTGTCTATTCCCAAACTAACTGAAAATCAATCTTGCACTGTCTCTTTTTCTGCAAACCATTGTTATTTGCAGGACCTTGTAATGAAGAAGATGCAAGAGATTGGTAATTTGGAAGATGGATTATATAAGCTTCATATCCCTGCAACTCAATCTCTTAAGGTGCACAATGTTGTTTCATCTGCTGACTTAGTCAAGTGGCATTGCAGATTAGGTCATTCATCTGACAATGTTTTGTCTCATATTAGCTCTATCACAGTTCCTAAAAATCATGTACTATCTAATTGTGATGTTTGTCATCTGTCTAAGCAAACACGATTACCGTTTCCTTCAAGAGAGTCTTGTACTACTCATACTTTTGAACTAGTACACTGTGATGTCTGGGGTCCCTATAAACATTGCACTCATGGGAAATGCAATTATTTTTTAACTCTAGTAGATGATTTCTCTCGTTATACTTGGGTGTTTCTTTTTGCTGATAAAACACAGGTTGCTACTCTTATATTGAACTTTGTTGCTTTTGTGCAAAATCAGTTTCATAAAACCATTAAAATCTTACGATCTGATAATGGAACTGAATTTGTTAATTCAAAATTAAGTACTTCTCTTCATGCTCTAGGCATAATTCACCAGACCAGTTGCTCTCACACACCCCAACAAAACGGGGTGGTGGAAAGAAAACACCAACATCTCTTAAATGTAGCCAGATCACTTCGTTTTCAATCTAACTTACCTATATCTTTTTGGGGTGATTGCATTTTGACTGCCACTCATCTAATTAACCTTTTACCATCCTCAGTTCTTCACTTTAAATCTCCTTATGAGGTTTTATTCAATAGAATTCCAGACTACTCACAAATTAAAGCTTTTGGTTGTCTTTGTTACATCTCAAATCTGTATTCTTCTACTGATAAACTTGCTCCTAAAACCTTAAAATGTGCCTTTTTAGGATATCCTTTTCATAAAAAAGGTTACAGAGTTGTGGATTTACACAGTAAAAAGTGTTATACTACTAGAGACATTTACTTTGTTGAAGATAGTTTTCCATTCAAGGATATTCCTATCACCTCTCTTCCATCACCTGTTGATTCTACTTATATATTTCCAGATTCTCCCCTTTGTGAATTTGAAAACACACCTGCAGATAGTATACCTGTCCAATTACACCCTGATAATATTCCATCTATTGATCTTAATCCATCTGTTATATCCTCCAACATACCTATAGCTTTGTCCAGACCTGTCAGAGTTAAAAATCCTCCATCAAAATACAAAGACTACACAGGTTTGCCCTCTACTGGAACTACCAATCTCTGTAGCTCTTCTACAGGTCTTCTGTCAGGTACACTCTGCAATTCCATCTCTTGCACATATCCTATTCAACAGTATATGTCTTATTCCAAATTTTCACCCAACTACACAAAATTTTTATGTGCTACCGCTGCTTCATCTATTCCTTCTACTTTTAAACAAGCATCATCTAATTCTAATTAGATGTCTGCTATGAAGTTAGAAATTCATGCTCTTGAGAGTAATAACACATGGAAACTTGTCCCAAAACCTCCTAATCAACATATTGTTGACTGTAAATGGTTGTTTAGAATCAAGTATCAACCCAATGGTAAAATAGACAGATACAAGGCAAGACTTGTAGCAAAGGGCTTTACTCAAACTTATGGTTTTGACTATTTCGAAACCTTTGCTCCAGTGGCTAAAATGACCACTGTGAGACTTCTCATTGCTGTGGCAGCTTCTCAGAATTGGAACATTTCTTAACTTGATGTCACCAATGCATTTCTGCATGGTGATCTTAATGAAACAATATATATGAAAATTCCTCCAGGCTATGCACAGTTATCTTCCTCGCTGATTTTCAACAATATATCAGACCCTTCTTGTGACGCCCTCCAAACCCGGGGTATAGATTTGGGGGTCACTCGCCAATAAACCAAAATAAAATAATCACAGCAGAATAATATAATAAATACGACCCCTTTTACCTACACTGGATCGATCACAGGTTATAGTATGGAAGAGGCACTAATAAGAACCAACTGTTATTACAGACCATAGTCTAATTAGTTTTACAAATTATTCAAATTTTATTACAAACCTCTAGACTAATTAAGCGTCCCAAACTGTCTACCTGGAAACACACCAACTATTTACAAGCACAAAACCTCTGGTCAGACCTGGAACTTAAGCTTGCTCTGGCCTAGCTGAAAGAATCAAGATATGAAACAAGTATGAGCGAACGAAATGCTCAGCAAGTAATGAATAGCTTATGATTTGGAATAACAACAGTATATCTGATGAACAAAACCAACTAAACTAACTGAACAGTATCAAAACTGATAAAAATTTGATAATAAACAACATTTGCAATATATTATGTTTTGGGATTGGAATCCTCGAACGACGGTGTGTTGCCGCCGGTGATCAGCCGCGGAGCAACACCGGTATGCCGAAGTATATCCAACTAAACAAAAGGTACCCAAGGCACATATTGGCCTAGCAAGGTGTTATATCCTGTATAACACATAGCTCACACTGGACCGCCGCCACGGCCTCTTACGCAACCATCCAACCCATAAAAACAATTTTCCGCCAAAGGAGTCGAATCAAATGACATCCTTAACCACATAACTCCCCATTTCTCATGGTCCGGAGTTTTCTCAACAACCAATGGCGAAATAACCAGAACAATTAGTTATTCGCTAATCTCAATTTAAAGCTTTGCTGTATAGAGTAATTCATAGCGAAATATAAAACGTTTAACTATTCTGAACTTAGAATAGTATGGATATTGAAAGAATAAAGTTCAGAGTCAATATCAATTGAATGATAAATAAAGATATAGGTACTTGTATAATATGATTAGAAATGAACGTCACTTGAATGATAAGTGAAGTTAGGGTACTTGCCTGGTATGCTCAATAACCTCTTACTTTAACTCTGCTTCTAACTGCTGGCTACTATCTTCGTCTAACACTTGACTGCACTTCTAGCTACTCGATTCTATAAACAAAAGGATTATCTTAAGTGACAGAACTAAACTCAATCGACGTAATTCTACGTCTTGACATCTACCCGACCGTTTATAACTAAGCATGGCATAATAAACTGTAAACAGATAGCATACTTATCACATAACACATAATCATGACCTTTGTTTAACACATAATCACCTATTTCATGTAACACATACGTAAGATCATTACAAGACACGCCTCAGTGCGTTAAGAATGAAAATCAGGTCAATAGTAGCATTTATCGATCAAATACCGACTCAAGCGGGTACATAAATCAAATGACATTGCAATACAAAAGAAATTAGGTCTCAAAAGTATTTTTATTGAAAGCGCAATATTTTTCTGAGTCTGTACGCGTTTGTTTCGTATTAAACGGACAAACGGTTGATTTATTATGAATTTTTGAACATTTTTCGGAATAAAACGGGTCTCCGAATTATTTAATAATTAAATAATAGGGCTCGAATACTCGAAAATAATTTTATAAAATTATCGAGTTTGGAAAATAATTTAAAATAATATTTTAAAGCTCGAAACTATCTTTCAGAATTTTTAAATCCATAATAAATAATTAAATCTAATTATTAAATTAATTTAAATCAATTAATAATCAATAAAGTTAATTAATCAATTAATATTAAATTAATCGATTAATTAAAATAATTAAAAACTAATTAAAATTAATTAATAAAATAATTCAGATTTATTTTTGAATTATAAGTGAATTTTGGAATTAAAATAATAATTTTAGGAATTAAAAATGAATTTTTAGAAATGAAAATGTGATTTTTGAATTATTTTTAAATCAGAAATTCAGAAACAGTTTTCTGTTTTGGTTTTGGGGAAAAGGAGGATCAAACCCGGGTCGGGAAATAACCCAAACGGGTTGAAACCGGGTTGCCAAGAACCGCCGGCCGGAACCCAGAATCCGGCGGCTGGTTGACAACTCCGGCGAGCCCCAAAACTACTCAGAATCGATTGGTTTTCGATCTTAATCAGTCCTACCATAACCCAACAACTCTGTTCACCCATCAACGTTAATAAACAATACCGAAATCGGAGATTCCGACCGAAACCGCCATTAAAACCGGTGGAACCTTGAATTTCCGCCGAAAATCCGAATTCCTTCATTTCTGAACCAAATTCATCAATTAACATCTTAAAACGAAGCTTAAGACATGTATAATCAGTTCATATCATCAAAATAATCCAAAAACCACCCAATAAGAAACCCCTAATTTTCGAATAAAAACCCTAAAATCGAATTTTGAAAATTACTAATCGTTTGAATGATTTGATGGCTTAAACAGAAAGAACATGAAAATATGAACGTTTTGGTTACTCATACTTCAAATTCTGAAGTCTGCATCACCCTCAAATTTGACCTTGATTTTCAGAATTCTTCAAGAACACCAAGAACACATATTCAAGAAAATTTTCAGAAAATCAAACCTTAATTTCTATATGATATTGAACTCAGTTTTTGACGTATAATATACCAAATTGACCAGAAAAACATGCTCTACAACATGGAAGCATCAAATCACATCAACAACATCAAGAACAAAAATTCATCATTTAATTATCAAATAATTCGAATATAAATAATTAAATAAGAAAATTACTGTGATTTCTGGGCAGAAACTGATGATTGATTCAAAAAGAAGATTTCGAGAGCTTCGTTTTGATATGCTGCACGCCCGAATCGGAGTTCGATAACGCCTTCGTTCGTGTGTTTGATTCTCGGAAACGTATCGGTTTCTCGGGTTTTTCTCTATTTTTATGGTATTCTAACTGGTTACAAATGAATAAACGAAATAAACGAAATAAGAAATAGGCTATTTATATTTATGGAATATTGGATCGTTCTGGATCGTTTTGGATCGTTAAATTAGTTGCTTAGCCGCTAAGTAACTGTAAAAAGATACAATTCAATACCAGAATTGGATAATTATCAAAATCGGGCTTTTTATAAAACACCATATACGAACATAACGTAAAAATATCCCGTCTTTCGAGATTACGGGTTTTTATTGATTACCAAAATAACTATCTTATCGAAAATATTGCGCCGGGCCGCGCACGGGTCAAACCGTAATCCGGATCGAAAAAGTCAAAACACGGAAAATGTCCGGAATTACCAGATTAGGTTAGGAAGGAGTTTTCGGAAGAGTTTCGGGTTGTAAAAACGCAAAACGGTTGAAGTTGGAAGATTCCCGGCTTTATAAAATAATTTTATAATTATTCTGAAAATAATTAATAATTCATAAATCATTATAAAATCATATAACACTCCAAAAATTACCAGAAAAATACCATAATTATCTATATTTTATTCTGGACATATAAAAATTCAAATATTCAAATAATGTCACATATAACATTCAGATATCTATTCTACTTTTCAGATAATTCACCCAAAAAAATTTCACATAAAATCACATAAACAATTCCGAATAATAATAATAATATTTGAAAATATATGGGATATTACAATCTACCCCCCTTAACAGGATTCTGTCCTCAGAATCAGCCTAGGAAAATAAATAAGGATACTTGGATCGCATTTCGCTTTCCAATTCCCAAGTTGACTCTTCAACCTTGGGATTCCTCCACAAGACTCGCACTAAAGATACAGACTTATTCCTAAGTACTCTTTCTTTCTTATCTAAAATCTGTACTGGTTGCTCTACAAAAGATAAATCTGGTTGGATCTCGATTGGCTCGTATTCTATCACATGGTTCGAATCAGGCAAATAATGTTTCAACATTGACACATGGAACACATTGTGAATATGTTGCATGTGAGGTGGTAACGCTAACTCGTACGCAACTTTTCCCACACGCCTCAAAATCTCAAAAGGGCCAACATAACGCGGACTCAGCTTTCCTTTCTTTCCAAATCTTGATAAACCTTTCCAAGGAGAAACTTTTAATAACACTGCCTCTCCAACTTCAAATTCCATATCTTTTCTGGTAGGATCAGCATATTTGCGTTGACGATCTTGAGCTGCTGTTAATCTTTTCCGAATGAGTTCTATTTTCTCCTTCGTCTGTTGGATCAATTCTAGACCCAAAATCTTTCTTTCACGAACTTCTTCCCAACATATTGGAGATCTGCATCTTCTCCCGTATAATGCTTCGTAAGGCGGCATTCCAATACTGGCATGATAACTGTTATTGTAGGAGAATTCAACTAATGGCAAATGCTCGTCCCAACTCCCTTCAAAATCTAGTGTACATACCCTTAACATATCTTCAATAGTCTGAATCGTTCTTTCACTTTGACCGTCTGTCTGCGGATGATACGCGGTACTCATGTTCAGCTTCGTTCCGAGACAATCTTGAAAACTTCTCCAAAATCTTGAGTTAAATCGAGGATCTCTGTCTGAAACTATGGATACTGGAACTCCGTGTCTTGTCACAATTTCTTTAAGATATAACCGTACCAATTTATCCATTGAGAATATCTCGTTGATAGGAAGAAAATGCGCTGACTTCGTCAATCTGTCAATAATAACCCAAATAGCATCATGATTCGCCCTGGTCCTCGGTAATCCGACTACAAAATCCATCGCTATATGCTCCCACTTCCATTCTGGAATGTCCAATGGTTGTATTAATCCACTGGGCCTTTGATGTTCTGCTTTAACTCGCTGGCAAGTGTAACACTTACTTACCCATTCTGCAATTTCCTTCTTCATGCTTGGCCACCAAAAGTTTTCTCTTAAGTCTCTATACATCTTCGTACTCCCGGGATGAATTGAGTATCTAGAGTTGTGAGCGTCTCGAAGAATTTCATCTTTCAGCTCGGCTACATTGGGTATCCATATTCTGGAAGAAAATCTTAATATCCCTTTATCATCCTTTTGACTCCCTATTTCTTCTCCTGTCAAACTGTCTCGTTCATGGCTCATTACTTCTTCCTGACATCTTCTTATTTTCTCTAATAATTCTGGTTGAAAAGACATTGCACACAATACCTCTGTAGACATACTTGGAATACTAACCTCTATTTCCAGCTTCTCAAATTCCTTGATCAATTCCTCTGATGAAATTATCATGTTTAACCTTTCTTTTCTGCTCAGAGCGTCAGGCACCACATTTGCTTTGCCTGGATGATAGTTAATAGTACAGTCGTAATCCTTGATTAGTTCTAACCATCTTCTCTGCCTCATGTTCAATTCCTTCTGGGTGAAGATATACTTTAAACTCTTGTGGTCCGTGTAGATCTCGCATTTTTCCCTATAAAGATAATGCCTCCAAATCTTCAATGCAAACCCTATAGCTGCCAATTCTAGATCATGCGTTGGATACTTTTCTTCATGTGATTTCAACTGTCTTGAAGCGTAGGCTATCACCTTGTCATGCTGCATCAAAACACATCCCAATCCTTTGTACGACGCGTCACTGTAGATCACAAAATTTCCTTGTTCATCTGGCAAGACTAGTACTGGAGAAGATACTAATCTATTCTTTAATTCCTGGAAACTTTCTTCGCACTTCTCATCCCATTCAAATTTCTGATTCTTCCTGGTGAGCTTTGTCAATGGCGTAGCTATCTTCGCAAAATCTTGCACGAATCTTCTATAGTAACCTGCCAATCCCATGAAACTTCTTACTTCCGTTGGTGTTTTTGGCCTCTCCCAGTTGATTATGGCTTCAATCTTTGCTGGATCCACTTCCACTCCTTTATTGCTAATCACGTGCCCAAGAAATCGTACTTCTTTTAACCAAAATTCACACTTGGAAAACTTTGCGTATAACTTCTCCTGTCGCAGTATCTCCAGAACTATCCTCAAATGCTCTACATGTTCCTCTTCTGTTTTGGAATAGATCAAGATATCGTCTATGAACACGATCACGAATTTATCCAAATACTTCTTAAATACTCGATTCATTAGATCCATGAAAGCTGCTGGTGCGTTGGTTAATCCAAATGCCATCACTAGAAACTCATAATGCCCATATCTGGTTCTAAATGCGGTCTTCGGAATATCTTCAGGCTTGATCTTCAGTTGATGATATCCGGATCTTAAATCAATTTTAGAAAACCATGTAGCGCCTTTCAATTGGTCAAACAGATCATCGATCCTTGGTAACGGATACTTGTTCTTAATGGTCAGCTTATTCAGTTCTCGATAGTCGATACACAGTCGCATACTCCCGTCTTTCTTCTTGACAAACAGTACTGGTGCGCCCCATGGGGATACACTGGGTCTTATAACTCCTTTCTCCAAAAGATCTTGCAGCTGAGATGCCAATTCTTTCATTTCCACTGGTGCCATCCGGTACGGAGCTTTAGAAACTGGTTCTGTTCCGGGTGCTAGATCAATCGCAAATTCAATTTCTCTGTCGGGAGGTAATCCTGGTAGATCATCTGGGAAAACATCTGAAAATTCGTTGACAACTGGAATCGCTTCTAGTGCTGGAACTTCTTTACTGGTGTCTACCACATAGGCCAAATATGCTTCACAATTCTGACGCAATAACTTTTTCACTTGAGCGATCGCTAAGAACTTCTTCTCTTGCCTATTTCCTCGAAATATTATCTTCTTCTTACTATCCAAAGTTTGAAGTCTTAATTTCCTATTCTTACAATCAATCTGAGCATTATTTTCTGACAACCAATCCATTCCTAAAATAACATCAAATTCTCCCAACTTAAAAGGTATTAAGTCGGCATAGAAATGATGTCCTCCTATCTTAATATCGCACTTCGGGCACACTCGGTCGACGGAAACTTGATCCTTATTAGCTAACTCTATCATTAATGCTTGTTCTAACAACTTAACTTCGCAATGCAGTTTATCGACAAAACTTTGAGAAATAAATGATCTTGTAGCTCCAGAATCAAATAAAACTTTAGCATCTATGGAGTTGACTGGAAGCGTACCTGCCACCACGTCTGAACTCTGAACAGCATCCTTCATAGTCATATTGAATGTCCTGGCCTTTGGCTGGTCCTTTGTTGGTGGTCCTTCAATCCTTGGCACATTAGCAGTTGGTTCAATTGTCTGGCAGTCCCTGGCAATATGCCCCATCTTTCCACATTTAAAGCACACTGTCCCTGATCTCTGAGCTGTAGTCTGACTTCGACACTCATTAGCATAGTGTCCCTTCTGATTGCACTTATAACACAACACATTAGCCTTACAAATCCCAAAATGCCTTCTACCACAAAATTTGCACTCTGACGCAGGTGGACGATTGGGTCTCTGTTGATTTAAATTCTGAAAACGGTTGCCTTGTCCTCCATTTCCTGATTGTGGTCTCTTGAATCCCACATTCCTATTACCCTGAAATCCTGGCCTTTTGTTGAAACGGCCCTGAAAATTACTTGACTGCTGACCTCCCTCTGAGGTTTCCATTTTCCTTTTCTTCCCATCATTTCCTTTCTGAGACATATCACTCCTACTCTCAATCACCATTGCCTTCTGAACCATTGCCACATATGAAGTCAACTCAAACATGGCCACTCTGTTCTGAATCCAAAACTTCAATCCCTGTTCAAATCTTCTGGCTTTCTTTTCATCTGTATCAACCTGGTCTGGCACGAACCTTGCTAACTCAGTAAACTTAGCCTCGTACTCAGCCACAGTAAGATCACCCTGGTTCAGATTCAAGAACTTAATCTCCATTTGATTCTTCATATACCTCGGGAAATACTTTTCCAGGAACAACTCTGTGAATCTCTCCCAAGTTATAAACTCACCTCCTTCCAATGCTTGCGTGGATTCCCACCAATAGTTCACCTCGCCCTTCAAAAAGTAGCTTGCAAACTTGGTCTTCTGCTCAGTTCCTGCTCCGACTAATTCAAAAGCCTTTTCCATTTCCTTGAGCCATGCATTGGCTTCCACAGGATCAGCACTTCCCTTGAACTCAGGTGGCTTCACTGCTTGAAACTGCTTAAAAGTCACTGCAGGTGGTGCTGCTGCTTGCTGCTGTTGTTGCTGTTGTTGTTGTTGTTGCTGCTGCGTAAGATGTAACATCTGCTGCTGCATCAGTCCCAACATCTGGATAATCACTGGATCTGTACGACTCTCGGTACGATCCTCTCCTAAATTATTTCTTCTCTTTGGTGCCATTATTCTGGTAAGAAACAAGCAATATATATAATAATCTGTCAAGCATTGTGTCAAATATGTAGCAATTCCTTAGCATATTAAAGTTCGCAAACACTATCTCTTCTCAAAATATCATAAACTTGCTACCATATTAACACAAGCGACATGATTATCACATAATCCTGCTTATTATCTCAAGAATAATAACACAAAGAAAATTTACTCCGAATTATCCAACCCTTTTTAAATCCTTACTTAAAATCTCAACTAACCCAACAAAATAACAGGGCAATGACACAAGGCCTAAGGCTAAACGCAAAACAGGAAACCTAAACAACTTAACTACCCCAACCAATTAACCTAAATTAACCCTATAAAAGCTAAACTATACGCGCCTATCTTATGTGATCTTCCTATGACTCATCTATGACAATCCTACGCCTGTTTCAGTGACCATAACCTGTAGCTCTGATACCAACCTGTGACGCCCTCCAAACCCGGGGTATAGATTTGGGGGTCACTCGCCAATAAACCAAAATAAAATAATTACAGCAGAATAATATAATAAATACGACCCCTTTTACCTACACTGGATCGATCACAGGTTATAGTATGGAACAGGCACTAATACGAACCAACTGTTATTACAGACCATAGTCTAATTAGTTTTACAAATTATTCAAATTTTATTACAAACCTCTAGACTAATTAAGTGTCCCAAACTGTCTACCTGGAAACACACCAACTATTTACAAGCACAAAACCTCTGGTCAGACCTGGAACTTAAGCTTGCTCTGGCCTAGCTGAAAGAATCAAGATATGAAACAAGTATGAGATCTGATGAACAAAACCAACTAAACTAACTGAACAGTATCAAAACTGATAAAAATTTGATAATAAACAACATTTGCAATATATTATGTTTTGGGATTGGAATCCTCGAACGACGGTGTGTTGCCGCCGGTGATCAGCCGCGGAGCAACACCGGTATGCCGAAGCATATCCAACTAAACAAAAGGTACCCAAGGCACATATTGGCCTAGCAAGGTGTTATATCCTGTATAACACATAGCTCACACTGGACCGCCGCCACGGCCTCTTACGCAACCATCCAACCCATAAAAACAATTTTCCGCCAAAGGAGTCGAATCAAATGACATCCTTAACCACATAACTCCCCATTTCTCATGGTACGGAGTTTTCTCAACAACCAATGGCGAAATAACCAGAACAATTAGTTATTCGCTAATCTCAATTTAAAGCTTTGCTGTATAGAGTAATTCATAGCGAAATATAAAACGTTTAACTATTCTGAACTTAGAATAGTATGGATATTGAAAGAATAAAGTTCAGAGTCAATATCAATTGAATGATAAATAAAGATATAGGTACTTGTATAATATGATTAGAAATGAACGTCACTTGAATGATAAGTGAAGTTAGGGTACTTGCCTGGTATGCTCAATAACCTCTTACTTTAACTCTGCTTCTAACTGCTGGCTACTATCTTCGTCTAACACTTGACTGCACTTCTAGCTACTCGATTCTATAAACAAAAGGATTATCTTAAGTGACAGAACTAAACTCAATCGACGTAATTCTACGTCTTGACATCTACCCGACCGTTTATAACTAAGCATGGCATAATAAACTGTAAACATATAGCATACTTATCACATAACACATAATCATGACCTTTGTTTAACACATAATCACCTATTTCATGTAACACATACGTAAGATCATTACAAGACACGCCTCAGTGCGTTAAGAATGAAAATCAGGTCAATATTAGCATTTATCGATCAAATACCGACTCAAGCGGGTACATAAATCAAATGACATTGCAATACAAAAGAAATTAGGTCTCAAAAGTATTTTTATTGAAAGCGCAATATTTTTCTGAGTCTGTACGCGTTTGTTTCGTATTAAACGGACAAACGGTTGATTTATTATGAATTTTTGAATATTTTTCGGAATAAAACGGGTCTCCGAATTATTTAATAATTAAATAATAGGGCTCGAATACTCGAAAATAATTTTATAAAATTATCGAGTTTGGAAAATAATTTAAAATAATATTTTAAAGCTCGAAACTATCTTTCAGAATTTTTAAATCCATAATAAATAATTAAATCTAATTATTAAATTAATTTAAATCAATTAATAATCAATAAAGTTAATTAATCAATTAATATTAAATTAATCGATTAATTAAAATAATTAAAAACTAATTAAAATTAATTAATAAAATAATTCAGATTTATTTTTGAATTATAAGTGAATTTTGGAATTAAAATAATAATTTTAGGAATTAAAAATGAATTTTTAGAAATGAAAATATGATTTTTGAATTATTTTTAAATCAGAAATTCAGAAACAGTTTTCTGTTTTGGTTTTGGGGAAAAGGAGGATCAAACCCGGGTCGGGAAATAACCCAAACGGGTTGAAACCGGGTTGCCAAGAACCGCCGGCCGGAACCCAGAATCCGGCGGCTGGTTGACAACTCCGGCGAGCCCCAAAACTACTCAGAATCGATTGGTTTTCGATCTTAATCAGTCCTACCACAACCCAACAACTCTGTTCACCCATCAACGTTAATAAACAATACCGAAATCGGAGATTCCGACCGAAACCGCCATTAAAACCGGTGGAACCTTGAATTTCCGCCGAAAATCCGAATTCCTTCATTTCTGAACCAAATTCATCAATTAACATCTTAAAACGAAGCTTAAGACATGTATAATCAGTTCATATCATCAAAATAATCCAAAAACCACCCAATAAGAAACCCCTAATTTTCGAATAAAAACCCTAAAATCGAATTTTGAAAATTACTAATCGTTTGAATGATTTGATGGCTTAAACAGAAAGAACATGAAAATATGAACGTTTTGGTTACTCATACTTCAAATTCTGAAGTCTGCATCACCCTCAAATTTGACCTTGATTTTCAGAATTCTTCAAGAACACCAAGAACACATATTCAAGAAAATTTTCAGAAAATCAAACCTTAATTTCTATATGATATTGAACTCAGTTTTTGACGTATAATATACCAAATTGACCAGAAAAACATGCTCTACAACATGGAAGCATCAAATCACATCAACAACATCAAGAACAAAAATTCATCATTTAATTATCAAATAATTCGAATATAAATAATTAAATAAGAAAATTACTGTGATTTCTGGGCAGAAACTGATGATTGATTCAAAAAGAAGATTTCGAGAGCTTCGTTTTGATATGCTGCACGCCCGAATCGGAGTTCGATAACGCCTTCGTTCGTGTGTTTGATTCTCGGAAACGTATCGGTTTCTCGGGTTTTTCTCTATTTTTATGGTATTCTAACTGGTTACAAATGAATAAACGAAATAAACGAAATAAGAAATAGGCTATTTATATTTATGGAATATTGGATCATTCTGGATCGTTTTGGATCGTTAAATTAGTTGCTTAGCCGCTAAGTAACTGTAAAAATGATACAATTCAATACCAGAATTGGATAATTATCAAAACCGGGCTTTTTATAAAACACCATATACGAACATAACGTAAAAATATCCCGTCTTTCGAGATTACGGGTTTTTATTGATTACCAAAATAACTATCTTATCGAAAATATTGCGCCGGGCCGCGCACGGGTCAAACCGTAATCCGGATCGAAAAAGTCAAAACACGGAAAATGTCCGGAATTACCAGATTAGGTTAGGAAGGAGTTTTCGGAAGAGTTTCGGGTTGTAAAAACGCAAAACGGTTGAAGTTGGAAGATTCCCGGCTTTATAAAATAATTTTATAATTATTCTGAAAATAATTAATAATTCATAAATCATTATAAAATCATATAACACTCCAAAAATTACCAGAAAAATACCACAATTATCTATATTTTATTCTGGACATATAAAAATTCAAATATTCAAATAATGTCACATATAACATTCAGATATCTATTCTACTTTTCAGATAATTCACCCAAAAAAATTTCACATAAAATCACATAAACAATTCCGAATAATAATAATAATATTTGAAAATATATGGGATATTACACTTCTGCTTATGTATGTAAACTAAGAAAGTCATTGTATGGCCTTAAACAGGCTCCACGATGTTGGTTTCAGAAGTTTGCTACCGCTCTCAAAGAGTTTCACTTCACTCAATCTCATGCAGATAATAGTCTATTTACCAGACATGATGGTGTTCACTTTGCTGCAGTTTTAGTATATGTTGATGATATTCTAATCACTGGCTCTACTCCTACTGTGATTCAACAAACAATTACTTTTCTTAGTACCAGGTTTAAAGTCAAGGATCTAGGTCCCTTGAGATATGTTCTGGGCATTGAAGTTGCTCGTTCGGATGCTGTTATTTATATTCATCAACGAAAGTACATTCTTGATATTCTGGTTGATACAGGTCTTGTAGGAGCCAAACCATCTCTTATTCCCATTGAACAAAATCACAATCTGCAGAAGAACTCCAGTGCTTTACTTGACTCTACTAACGTTGATCTCTATAGACGACTTAATGGTCGTCTCATATACTTGACTGTCACTCGTCCTGACATCTCTTATGCTGTGCAAGTGCTGTCTCAATTTATTACTACTCCGAAATATGATCACTTGCAAGCTGCCTATCGAGTTGTTCGTTATCTTAAATCCTCACCAGGTCAAGGTCTTATGATGTCTGCAAACTGTACTCCTTCTCTTCGTGCTTTTTGTGACTCTGATTGGGGTGGCTGTCAAACCACTCGACAGTCACTGACTGGATACTGTGTCATGTTTGGTCCTTCTCTGATTTCATGGAAATGTAAAAAGCAACATACTGTATCTCGATCTTCTGCTGAAGCAGAGTACAGGTGTATGGCAGATACCTGTTGTGAAATTACTTGGCTGCTTTCGTTATTCAAAACTTTTGGTTTCACAGATCTCACCCCTGTTCAACTGTTCTGTGATAGTAATTCTGCTCTATACATTGTTTCGAATGCTGTGTTTCATGAACGCACAAAGCATATTGAGCATGATTGTCATATTGTTCATGAAAAACTTCAACTTGGCATCATTTCTACTGCTCACATTGACTCTCATTCTCAACCTGCTGACATGCTCACTAAATCTCTTGCCTCTGCTCATTTACAACAGTTAATCTCCAAGTTGGGTGTTTGTAATTTGTTTCAAACCTCCAACTTGAGGGAGGATGTTGATCATATAGATATCAAGCCCACTGGATCCATAACTCAGGCCTAACAAGTGTGAAATAAGTCCAAGTTCTGTGACACAGGCGGGAGATTAGCGTAATTTGATTAGAGTATATAAAGAGTGTTGTGTATTCATTTACAGCATGATTGTAATATCAAGTCTGTATGTATAGATTTCTGTTAAATGTAGACATACAGATTCATTATCTTCTTCTTCAAGCTAGTTAGTTATAGAACTCTTATGAAGACTATCATCTTTATTTCACTAAATTGACATATCTTAACCTCTAGTCGCCATAGAATTATTTACAAGGGTGAAGCTGTAGCCAGTCACAACTAAATAATTATTTCTAATTTATTTATTTTTTCATAAAAATTTAAAATTCTTAAATTTAAATTTTTCTTAGATAATAATTTACGTTTTATTTAATTTTTAAGAAAATTCGAAATTCTTGAAAATTAAATTTTACGTAAATATTTATTTTTGATTGATTTATTTCTAAGAAAATTAAAAATATTGGAAACTTAAATTTCTCTTAATTATTAAATTACGGGTACTCAAAGGTATTGGTAGACTAAGGATTCCTCCGGGCTTTTAAAGTGAATTTTAATATTTTGAAGAAAACGAAGACCATGTACTATTCAGACGGAAAATTCCCGAACACGGAAATTATAGATAATGGTTTTCTTACTCCGATGGAACTGATTTCGAGACCTACAGATGAAAATTGTGGAATTTCCTCAAAGGCTTACTCCATAGGATACCACTGGGTTTTCAGACGCAGGGAATAAATGAAATTTCTACGGGTATAATTTTTCTCGGAGATTTTAAGACAACTCTATGATTCCAGATTATACAGTCACACAATGGTTTGTACCAATGCTATATTTATCCGGGAATCAATGAGATCATACAGGCAGGAATTGTGGAGGTCAGAGAGAATAGTGAGGACAGACAAACACCTCAGTTACATGCATTAAGGTTGGAACGTCGGTACAGAATGTAAGAGTTACTGATAGCTAAATCAGAAAAAGCTCAGGTAGAAGTACTTGAGGGACTGTACGTCAGGGTAGTGTTGCACTTGTCAGGAAAGTTTAGTCGCATCAGATTCACAAGGAGTACATAAGCTATATCCAAGGATCAAACTTATCTATTCCGAAGTAGAGACTTTTATAGATTCAGTTCAAGAGGTGATTACGAGACTGAGATTGGGACAGAACCAAGATTTGATAGCTATTGTTATGACAAGAGTAACTATCAGGGGTTTTGCTACAACAGTATAAGAAGCTTGATAAACAAGGATGAGAAGGGATTCAGTTGAAGAGTTGAGACAAGGATGGAATGTTTTCTGAGGAAAGCAGCCAGTCAAAACTTATAGTGCACGGGAAAGAGTTGGGATGGATCAGATGATAAGAATAATGAATATCTTGCTTTCATAGCAATCTCTGAAGATGATCCAACTCACGTATCTCAGGTCTCAATTTCTTGAACCACTACAATATCTTGTTCTCAATATTCAATGCATGATAAGATCTTAGTGTTTAAATATTTAACACTCGCACAAGCATGATACCATCACACATAGATAATGTTGAACTAGTTCACTAGATTATTTTTTCTGGTAACTAGGATTGATGTTTAACTTGTGCATGTTACTTTAGATGATCTTATATATGTGTTTGAATATTTGTTGAACATGATTAATTGCTTTAGTGAGATATATGTTTTCCAGCATATAAGACCTTTATTAATGCTTATTTTCTGTTTCTTAATACAATGTGATTTATTCATTTGATATGAATTATTTGTTAAGATGTATTAGTTTATAAGTGGATTGAGACAGCGAGATGAGACATCAACATGATTGGACAAGATAGAATTAGTGATTTATTTATTAAATTTGTTTGTTCCATATCATGCCTGTATTGCTTAATTCTTATGCGTAATGTTTCTGAATGAATGCCATGTACTCCTATTTCAATGCTTGCTTATTTTTATGCCATGAATGCATCTCTAAGTACTTGCATTAATTGTAGAAAAAACATGTTTAGAATTACAATAGGGCAAAGACTGCTAATCCTCCTTATGTAAGGTTGGAACCATTTTTCCCTATCCTAGAGACAAATCTGTCAAGGGTATTAAAATGAAGAAAATGGTCAATCAAAGATAAGAATTAGCATGATAAGGTTGCATCTGTTGTTATCTCTGTTTATAATAATATCTCTAATCCATCTGGACCTAAACTGATAAGTTGGGTTGTTAGGTCACACACACTGTAGAGGGGGTGAATACAGTGTATAGTACAATCAAATCGAACTTTAATATCTTAAGTAAGAGAAAACAAACTTTATTGAAATAGTAAACTCTGTTACAGTATGGAACTGTTACCTCTCAGTGATGAACAAATATCACGAGAGCTGCTAGGGTTACAATGAATAATCTTCTCGAATATGATAACACTTATAGTGTAAACCCCATGTCTGTGTTTATATACTACACAGTTACAAGATAATTGCTAATTGATATGGAATATAATTCTACTTCCTAAAATATATCAATCAGATATCTTTTCTTCCAAGTATTCTATTCTTCATAGAATTCCTTCTTCATGCATATCTCTTCTTATGTTTATCTCGATCTTCTTTCCTTTAATCAGCTACTGTCCTTATCTGAACGTCCTTCAGCACTTAAGTTCTGATATCCATCTTCTGATGATTATCTCCTGATAATATAAGTACTGATATCCTTAAGTCCTGACTTCCAGTATAAGTACTGATTTGTCCTGTTAAGTAAGATCTGAAAACTAACATAAATCATATTAGCCATGACATTATCAAATATATCTACCATGGGTACCAAGAACTATTAATCTATTTATGAGTGCAGGACATAACAAGTTAATTGATTCATATGTATTCTTGGTAATTCATACTCAAGGCATATGATCAAAGAAAGAGCCTCACAATCAAATGTGATTAACATAAGCTATTTCATTAATAATCTTTGGAGATGACAGCAAAGGTTTTTATTACGGGACAAAGCTATATAGAAAAAGGGATGTCATCATGGATTTAACAATTGCTATCACTGATAACAACTAATCATTGGGGTCACTGATAACAGTTGAAGCAACTTCCATGCTGGAGAATCAAGGCACAAATCCTCTTATCAGACAGTTTTGCATCAAAGGATAACATGTCAATTCAATGAAGGATTAGTGTCTCATCTGAAGCAGGAAGGTTGAGAAGCTTGCTCTTCTTAGAGTAAGGAAAGGAAACGCTCATGGCTAGACTGGAATCTTAGGAAATGTGAAGTCAATTGTTTCTACTATAAAGCTTCATCTGACAAAAGTTTAGCTATGACATTGGAAGCTCTCACCCTTGAACATCAACTCAAAAAACTCTTTTATAAAAAGGGTTAGTGAGAGGACTGCCTCATCTGCAATTCAGAAGATGATATATGTGAGGCATGTCAGGAAGAGAAGTCAAAGACAATATCACATCAAAGTAAAGATATACCTTAGTGATGGTGGTTGATTACTCTTATTAATCAAAGTTGTTCATGTGTTCTCAAGACAAGACATCACAGATGGTGATTGATCACATCAAAGAAGATCAAGCTGGAAGCAACTATAAAAGAAATGATCTTGTGGTCAGATAATGGGACTAAATTCAAGAAGCAGTTCTGATTAATATCTGTAACATCAAGAATATTTTGAGACATATTCAGCACTGGGAGCTCCGTGTCAGAATGAAGTGGTACAAAGGGAAGAACCAGAACTTGATTAAAGCTACAAGGGAAATATCAAGCTAATCAAGACTTTCTAAATACCAAAGGGCTGAAGCAGTCAATACAGTTTACAACAAGTAAGATCAAACCTTGATCAAGCAGTCAAGCCATGACATTATCAAATATATCTAACAATCTCCTCCAACTTGTAAATTAGCATAATATACAAGTTTAATAGATATTTGATGATGTCAAAAACATTAAGTACAAATACATGAGAATTAGACTAGATAACTACAACTTACAGTCCTTAAAGCTTTACTAATATTTAACTTCTGATAACAGCTTCAGTCTGTACAAAAATCAGAATTTAAGCAGTTGTAGACCTTTGACTTGGCTTCATCTTCTGATCTCTCTGATGTCAGGAGTTGTTCTGAGATAGTTCTTCAACAAACATCTCTCAACATATTTAAGTTCATCAATCATTCTCCTTTTGGCATCTTTAAGCTCTGCGGTATCTTCACCAATTTGAAAGATTGCAGCCCTGAGATCATTAATCTTTTCTTTTCTTATATCCTGATCCAGTCTGATCAAATAAGCTTTATCAGACTCAAGATTGAATTCCACAGCCCTGTACCCTAGAAAGGTAGTTATAATTTGAGCAGAATTGGGCTTCATTTGAACTATATCACCCTTGTGATCTCTGTACTTTGGAACATATATGCTGTCAGACTTAACAGAATAAAGCCTTTTCTGTCTCTGAATCTGATCCTTCAAATAGTTTGCAGCAGTTCCTGTCAATCTGTCATCCACTTGAAGTAAGAATAGTACATGCTCCAATTCTTCAAAATACTTCAATGGAATGGCATTTTGCCTTATATGATAAACCCTACCATCTGTCATGAAGTACAATAAGATGTGTTCTTTCAAGTAGGTATGGTAAACCATTTGTACAGATTCCAGTTGATTCAATCTCTCAGGAGTTGCTCCAATACCTGGTTCATTCAAGGAAGTTGGATCATTGGTAGTGTTATGTATTCTTCTTTCATCAGCACTTCCCAATCCAGTTTTATCTCTTGCTTCCTTTCCAGTAACTACTCTAGCTTCAAAACCACTTGCAGTAGTCTTCAAAGGTTGAGTCTGTTTTGCTTTAGTGAAACCTGGTAGGAGTGTCTTTGGTCTATCTTCTGATATCAAGTTAACTTGAGCTATGTCAGAGGTTACTTGCTTCTTCTGAATATCAGAACTTACACTTTCTTGACTCTGAACAACTTGAGCCATGTCAGAGGTTGTTTTAAGAACTTTTCTTGAAGTCAGAGCAAAATCATCCTTTTCATCAGTAATTTCTTCATCCTCAGGAGGCACATAAACCTTAATAGGTTCACCAACCTTTTCTTTACCCTTGGATCTTGGATCTATCTGCGGTTGTGATTTAGGCAATGTTGAAGGTAAGGAGTTAATGTTCTGATGACTGTTAAGTTCTGATATAAGTCTAAGTTCTGATATTACAGTCTAATTCTTTACTTGACTTATCTGTGGATAAAATTTGATAACAGTCTCGGTTCAAACTAGAATATGTTGAAGTGGAAGATTAATAGTCACTATGGTTAGGGTTAATGGTATTCGTACTTGAACAGTCAACTTTTACTTGCTTCTTGTGCGCATTAAACAATGTTTTCTCTTTCCAATGAATGTTTTTCTTTTTCCAAGTCTGGGGAGACGAGGTAGAATTAATTCTACCCGTCAGCATTAAATTTCTTTGCGTCTCCTGGCATTCTCTTGCCTATATAAGCAACCACTTCACATCAGCCTTCCCATCAAATCCTTTCTCACAAACTCACCTTACCTTCATACTTTTCTTTCAAAAACACCATGGTCAGATACAACATGTTTTTGAACTACGAAACATTCAATATGGAGCTAAGCTGTACCGATTGGCAACAGGAATGGCATGTCACTGCCATTCCTGATGAGATATGGGACTCTGTCCCACAGGAGGTACTCACCCACCTCCTGTTCTTCTATATGGACTACCATCGCCATCTGGAGCGATTGGAGGAGGAAAGGCTGGAAGCTCTCCGCCATCAAGAGCGAATCATTCGACTCGCCATTCTGTTTGTCGAGAGTAGGAAGAAGAAATGATTTATCTTCTTCTTCCTGTTTTTCTTCATCATCAGCCTTGCCCTGCTTTTTGAGCTAGGACAAAGGCTGTTGACGTTAGGTTTAGCAGCTTAGGGAAATCTTGTACTAATACTGATGTAATTTCAATTTCATGAATGTATTAACTTGATATATTAATGAAATTTGTTTTTGTTTCAAGATTTTGTCTATAAGTTATTTTGAAATGCATTGATAAATCCTGATAAATATTCATATTTTGATGACCATATAAATTCTGTTTTAATTCAAGTTCTGATTTTACTTTATCAGTACTTACTCATCTGATTTATCTTGGTCATTTTCACTTGATTTATTTTCAGAATATTAATGTTGCAGTGAAAAATAGTTAAATAAGTGGGAACAGTTTCAATTTTGAATTAAAACTGTTTCACCTTGATTAATGGAATATCTGGGTAAGTGGAACGGTTTTTCCTTGAAAAACGGCAAGTGGGTAAGTAATGATTACTGTTTTCTCGAGCCCAGTAACTATCTGTTATTACTGCATGTCTGACAGGTGTCCAACGGTAACATTTTTTTTCAGAGTATAAGTAAGAAAGAGAGAAGATTTTTTTAAATCTTTTATTTCCCTTCATACTTTCTCTCTCTACTTGATTTTACTCTCTTTCTTCTTCTCACGTTGGTTTCTCATACAGACATTTTGTCAAACACCTAACAGGCACTCTTAAATCTCAATTTTTCACATGGCACCTAAGGATTTAATCATTGATGGAGCTAAATTTGTTCCAAACAACTATGCTGCAATTCTTGATCATGCTGAAGCTCCATCTGAATTGCATTTTGTGCAAGATCTTCTTGCACACAGTGAGATTGGGTATGCATTGACCCATCCTTCCGTCTTTTTGAGCCAACAAGTTCTGACATTTTGGCGGACTGGGCACTTTGATAATGGTGGTACTCATGGCACTCCTACTATTGTTTTCGAAGTGGGTGATTCTTCATATCCAGTTACTCCTGGTACAATATGCAGGGCTCTACATCTTCCAGAAGGATGTACTTTTTCAATTCCAGAGGAATCCGCTCTTCAGGAGTTAATGGCCACTTTGGGGTATGAACAGAGTTTGGCAAAACTTGGGCAGTTGAAACGGGCTCATATCAGAAGATAATGGAGCTTCTTCTTCGACTGCATCACTAAAGCTTTTGGAAACAAGTGTTCGAATTTTGATGTTATCCCAATTATGAGTCAGCACATCGGGTATGCTGTTATAAACCAAACTCATTTTGATATTGTAACTGCTTTAATTGGTTTTATTGGGGATAGGATGACAGGGGATAGGAATCTTGTTTACTTTGCTAGATTCTGTCAACTTATATATACTTTTTGTACTGATGAACCACAATTAGTCAGTTCCTCAACTCCACCTTTTAAGGTTGCCAAACGCTACTTTAATGACCTGATAAATGCTGACACTAAGAAATCAGTGGTTAGACCTTTACAGATTCCTCAGTCTGTAAAACAGATATTAGTAAATGCTGATCCTGATACTTATAGATTTGTTTATTCTGATGTCCAACCAACAACAACCACCCAAACACCACAACAATCAGCACCTACCACTCATTCTACTCAACCAACCCTCAAGCAATATATCAAATCCTATCTCTCCACTTCACAGACTGTTCAACCCTCATCATCAGTACCTACTGTGAAGCCTTCCTCTTCCAAACCTAAGTGGACAAAGACTGTTCCTCAAACACCTCAAAAGAGAAGGAGGATTGCTTTGAGAGATGAATCTGATACTGAGGAACAGGTTCCTTCTTCAGAACCTGTTGTTTATGAAGCTGAGAAAGAGACTTCTCAGAAGGATTCTGGAATTGGGGGATCTAGGCTTCTCAAGAGGCTTAGAAGAATGACAGTTCCTGAAACTCCCAAGGAATCCAACTCTACAAAGAGATACAAGAAACAGAGGGAAAATAGGCCAGTTTCAGATGATGAAGAGGAAGCAGCTAAGGAAGGGGATCAGGAATCTCTGATCTCACAAAAAAAGGAATTTGCTAAAGTTACGTCTTCTCCATCAACTCCATCTAAGGAAGCTGTTTCTGAAAAGGTCAACACATCCTCTGTATCTCCTGTTGATCCAGGCACAAGTGCTGATATTGATGTTCAAAACTTGGTTGTGCCTGAAGTAATTCTCTTAGAAGTTCCAACAGCAACTAATCCTTCAACAACACCTGTTACTGATGCTGTTCAAACTCCAGAGTTATCTACAACACCTTCTCTGCATCTAGATGCTGATGATCATAATTTAGGTGAGCATCAGGATATGGTTGTTGATCAGAACTTAGAACCAGATCAGCAATTAGAGGATACTGAAGCCTCCATTGCTACTCACACTGTTGTTTTATCAGAAGATACTGATTCTGTAAGTTTTGATGCTGCAAATGCTGGAGATACTGGTGATGCTGCTCCAACTACAGATGCTGATGAAGCAGGTCCTTCAGGACATGCTCCTCAACAGACTATTCTTAAATCTGAACTTGTTAAGAAGTTTGTTACTAGAGAAGCACTAGTTCCTTGGAGTGAAACTCCTGCAGGACAGGAGTGGACTAAGGAATGGAACTCAGTCACCTGTGTTCCAACTGCACAGAATCTGGCTGAGCAATTGACAAAAGCTGATGAGATGTTAAGTACTGATGATTTCAAAACACAGCTTAGAGTCACTGCATTGAGTACTAAACATTTACAAGGTCTTCATTCAAATACTCATGCAGAGTTACATCTCTTAAGGGAAGAACTAATGAAGCAAGAACAAGTTCACAAGATTGATAAGAAAAAGTTCTTCCAACCTACCTTTGACAGGATTGCTTATATTGAGAAGACTCAAGATAATCAACAAGCTCAGATTGATGATATTCTGCAAAATCAAGCTTCTCAGCAATCACAACTTAATGAAATCCAAGCCTCAGTGGAATTGCTTGTCTCTCTTCTTCTACCTGCTGATGCCAAAAAGGGGGAGAAAGTAATTAAGTCCAAATGCAAGACTGACAAGACACTGAAAGGGAAGGATGATGAAAAGGATGATCTTGCTCTGACTTCAAGAAAAGTTCTTAAAACAACCTCTGACATGGCTCAAGTTGTTCAGAGTCAAGAAACTGTAAGTTCTGATATTCAGAAGAAGCAAGTAACCTCTGACATAGCTCAAGTTAACTTGATATCAGAAGATAGACCAAAGACACTCCTACCAGGTTTCACTAAAGCAAAACAGACTCAACCTTTGAAGACTACTGCAAGTGGTTTTGAAGCTAGAGTATTTACTGGAAAGGAAGCAAGAGATAAAACTAGATTGGGAAGTGCTGATGAAATAAGAATACATAACACTACCAATGATCCAACTTCCTTGAGTGAACCAGGTATTGGAGCAACTCCTGAGAGATTGAATCAACTGGAATCTGTACAAATGGTTTACCATACCTACTTGAAAGAACACATCTTGTTGTACTTCATGACAGATGGTAGGGTTTATCATATAAGGCAAAATGCCATTCCATTGAAGTATTTTGAAGAATTGGAGCATGTACTATTCTTACTTCAAGTGGATGACAGATTGACAGGAACTGCTGCAAACTATTTGAAGGATCAGATTCAGAGACAGAAAAGGCTTTATTCTGTTAAGTCTGACAGCACATATGTTCCAAAGTACAGAGATCACAAGGGTGATATAGTTGAAATGAAGCCCAATTCTTCTCAAATTATAACTACCTTTCTAGGGTACAGGGCTGTGGAATTCAATCTTGAGTCTGATAAAACTTATTTGATCAGACTAGATCAGGATATAAGAAAAGCAAAGATTAATGATCTCAGGGCTACAATCTTTCAAATTAGTGAAGATACCGCAGAGCTTAAAGATGCCAAAAGGAGAATGATTGATGAACTTAGATATGCTGAGAGATGTTTGTTGAAGAACTATCTCAGAACAACTCCTGACATCATAGAGATCAGAAGATGAAGCCAAGTCAAAGGTCTACAACTGCTTAAATTCTGATTTTTGTACAGACTGAAGTTGTTATCAGAAGTTAAATATTGGTAAAGCTTTAAGGATTGTAAGTTGTAGTTATCTAGTCTAATTTTCATGCATTTGTACTTAATGTTTTTGACATCATCAAATATCTATTAAACTTGTATATTATGCTAATTTACAAGTTGGGGGAGATTGTTAGATATATTTGATAAGGTCATGGCTAATATGATTTATGTTTAGTTTTCAGATCTTACTTAACAGGACAAATCAGTACTTATACTGGAAGTCAGGACTTAAGGATATCAGTACTTATATTATCAGGAGATAATCATCAGAAGATGGATATCAGAACTTAAGTGCTGAAGGACGTTCAGATAAGGACAGTAGCTGATTAAAGGAAAGAAGATCGAGATAAACATAAGAAGAGATATGCATGAAGAAGGAATTCTATGAAGAATAGAATACTTGGAAGAAAAGATATCTGATTGATATATTTTAGGAAGCAGAATTATATTCCATATCAATTAGCGATTATCTTGTAACTGTGTAGTATATAAACACAGACATAGGGTTTACACTATAAGTGTTATCATATTCGAGAAGATTATTCATTGTAACCCTAGCAGCTCTCGTGATATTTGTTCATCACTGAGAGGTAACAGTTCCATACTGTAACATTAACATCTCATCAGCTTTTGTCAATTGCTCAGCCAGATTCTGTGCAGTTGGAACACAGGTGACTGAGTTCCATTCCTTAGTCCACTCCTGTCCTGCAGGAGTTTCACTCCAAGGCACTGATCTTCTCTGGTAACAAACTTCTTAACAAGTTCAGATTTAAGAATAGTCTGTTGAGGAGCATGTCCTAAGGACCTGCTTCATCAGCATTTGCAGTTGGAGCAGCAGCACCAATATCTCCAGCATTTGCAGCATCAGAACTTACAGAATCAGTATCTTCTGATAAAACAACAGTGTGAGTAGCAATGGAGGCTTCAGCATCCTCTAATTGCTGATCTGGTTCTAAGTTCTGATCAACAGCCATATCCTGATGCTCACCTAAATTCTGATCATCAGCATCTAGATGCAGAGAAGGTGTTGTAGATAACTCTGGAGTTTGAACAGCATCAGTAACAGGTGTTGTTGAAGGATTAGATGCTGTTGGAGCTTCTAAGAGAATTACTTCAGGCACAACCAAGTTTTGAACATCAATATCAGCACTTGTGCCTGGATCAACAGGAGATACAGAGGATGTGTTGACCTTTTCAGAAACAGCTTCCTTAGATGGAGTTGATGGAGAAGACGTAACTTTAGCAAATTCCTTTTTTTGTGAGATCAGAGATTCCTGATCCCCTTCCTTAGCTGCTTCCTCTTCATCATCTGAAACTGGCCTATTTGCCCTATGTTTCTTGCATCTCTTTGTAGAGTTGGATTCCTTGGGAGTTTCAGGAACTGTCATTCTTCTAAGCCTCTTGAGAAGCCTAGATCCCCCAATTCCAGAATCCTTCTGAGAAGTCTCTTTCTCAGCTTCATAAACAACAGGTTCTGAAGAAGGAACCTGTTCCTCAGTATCAGATTCATCTCTTAAAGCAATCCTCCTTCTCTTTTGAGGTCTTTGAGGAACAGTCTTTGTCCTCTTAGGTTTGGAAGAGGAAGGCTTCACAGTAGGTGCTGAGGATGAGGGTTGAACAGTCTGTGAAGTGGAGAGATAGGATTTGATATATTGCCTGAGGGTTGGTTGAGTAGAATGAGTGGTAGGTGCTGATTGTTGTGGTGTTTGGGTGGCTGTTGTTGGTTGGACATCAGAATAAACAGATCGATAAGTATCAGGATCAGCATTTACTAAGATCTGTTTTACAGACTGAGGAATCTGTAATGGTCTAACCACTGATTTCTTAGTGGCAGCATTTATCAGGTCATTAAAGTAGCGTTTGGCAACCTTAAAAGGTGGAGTTGAGGAACTGACTAATTGAGGTTCATCAGTACAAAAAGTATATATAAGTTGACAGAATCTAGCAAAGTAAACAACATTCCTATCCTCTGTCATCCTATCCCCAATAAAACCAATTAAAGCAGTTGCAAAATCAAAATGAGTTTGGTTTATAACAGCATACCCGATGTGCTGACTCATAATTGGGATAGCATCAAAATTCGAACACTTGTTTCCAAAAGCTTTAGTGATGCAGTCGAAGAAGAAGCTCCATTCTCTTCTGATATGAGCCCGTTTCAACTGCCCAAGTTTTGCCAAACTCTGTTCATACCCCAAAGTGGCCATTAACTCCTGAAGAGCGGATCCCTCTGGAATTAAAAAAGTACATCCTTCTGGAAGATGTAGAGCCCTGCATATTGTACCAGGAGTAACTGCATATGAAGAATCACCCACTTCAAAAACAATACTAGGAGTGCCATGAGTACCACCATTATCAAAGTGCCCAGTCCGCCAAAATGTCAGAACTTGTTGGCTCGAAAAGACGGAAGGCTGAGTCAATGCATACCCAATCTCACTGTGTGCAAGAAGATCTTGCACAAAATGCAATTCAGAAGGAGCTTCAGCATGATTAAGAATTACAGCATAGTTGTTTGGAACAAATTTAGCTCCATCAATGATTAAATCCTTAGGTGCCATGTGAAAAATTGAGATTTAAGAGTGCCTGTTAGGTGTTTGATAAAATGTCTGTATGAGAAACCAACGTGAGAAGAAGAAAGAGAGTAAAAACAAGTAGAGAGAGAAAGTATGAAGGGAAATAAAAGATTTAAAAAAAATCTTCTCTCTTTCTTACTTATACTCTGAAAAAAATGTTACCGTTGGACACCTGTCAGACATGCAGTAATAACGGATAGTTTCTGGGCTCGAGAAAATAATAATCATTACTTACCCACTTGCCGTTTTTCAAGGAAAAACCGTTCCACTTACCCAGATATTCCATTATTCAAGGTGAAACAGTTTTAATTCAAAATTGAAACCGTTCACACTTATTTAACTATTTTTCACTGCAACATTAATATTTTGAAAATAAATCAAGTGAAAATGACCAAGATAAATCAGATGAGTAAGTACTGATAAAGTAAAATCAGAACTTAAATTAAAACAGAATTTATATGGTCATCAGAATATGAATATTTATCAGGATTTATCAATGCATTTCAAAATAACTTAGAGACAAAATCTTGAAACAAAAACAAATTTCAGTAATATATCAAGTGAATACATTCATGAAATTGAAATTACATCAGTACTAGTACAAGATTTCCCTAAGCTGTTAAACCTAACGTCAACAGCCTTTGTCCTAGCTCAAGAAGCAGGGCAAGGCTGATGATGAAGAAAAATAGGAAGAAGAAAATAAATCATTTCTTCTTCCTACTCTCGACAAACAGAATGGCGAGTCGAATGATTCGCTCTTGCTGGCAGAGAGCTTCCAGCCTTTCCTCCTCCAATCGCTCCAGATGGCGATGGTAGTCCATATAGAAGAACAGGAGGTGGGTGAGTACCTCCT
Source organism: Apium graveolens (assembly GCF_009905375.1). NCBI lineage: Eukaryota > Viridiplantae > Streptophyta > Magnoliopsida > Apiales > Apiaceae > Apium > Apium graveolens. The sequence continues at coordinate 114,520,015 of NC_133656.1, forward strand.
GTGGGACAGAGTCCCATATCTCATCAGGAATGGCAGTGACGTGCCATCCCTGCTGCCAATCGGCACAGCTTAGCTCCATATTGAAGGTTTCGTAGTTCAAAAACATGTTGTATCTGACCATGGTATTTTTGATAGAAAAAGTATGAAGGTAAGTTTGTGAGAAAAGATTTGATGGGAAGGCTGATGTGAAGTGGTTGCTTATATAGGCAGGAGAATGCCAGGAGACGCAAAGAAATTTAATTTTGACAGGTAGAATTAATTCTACCTCATCTCCCCAGACTTGGAAAAAGAAAAACATTCATTGGAAAGAGAAAACATGGTTTAATGTGCACAAGAAGCAAGTAAAAGTTTACTGTTCAAGTACGAATACCAATAATCCTAACCATAGTGACTATTAATCTTCCACTTCAACATATTCTAGTTTGAATCGAGACTGTTATCAAATTTTATCCACAGATAAGTTAAGTAACGAATTAGACTGTAATATCAGAACTTAGACTTATATCAGAACTTAACAGTCATCAGAACATAGTTTCTTAACTTGAAAAAGGAATGCCTGTCTTAGTAAGTCCTCATACAAGTTCTGAGTTATATTCTTCAGAACTTAATCATCAGAACATGCAATCAGAACTTGTCCTCAGAATTTGTGCAAAGTGACACAATGACTGTTTATCTAAAACAACATAGACCACCACAGTAATTTTCATCATTCATATGGAGTAATTAGTGTGTGCATTAAGCTAAATGTCAGACAAAGAGTAAAGTCTAAGTCACTTCAGTACATCTTAGAAATAAGGCATAACTAAAACTTTGCTAAAGAGCTGTCATTATTCTGAAACCTACTGTTGAATAAGTTCATGCTTGAGTCGTCCCTTCCACATTTTATTCTTTGATCCTTTTGCTTTTTCTTTTGATAAGTGAGGTTTATCAGCACTTACTGCATTCAGCAGATTTACTAGTATTAGAACTTAACAGATGAGTAGCATTATTCTAATTTGTGACTTAGTAATAAGATAAACAAAGTAAACTCAACTAAGCTCAATTATCAGAATTTTGCTTGTGTTAATAGATTTCCACAAAAATAATTACTTCTTACATTGGATCATTTGTTTATTGAAGACTACTAGGTCAGTATCTAGCACAGTTATCCTCATAGGATTGAATAGTTAATTAAACAGACATATCACTTATCAGAGTTTAGAAACATATATCAGACAACAGTCAGTACTTAAACACATTTGTCAATTAAGCACATAATACACAAAGAGATTAAATTCTGTAAATACTGATCATAAAGTCTGATATAACAGAACAAGACTAAGCAAATTTAGAGAAAGAACATGAAACCATTCCAAGTTTATTTACCAATCTTGTAAAAGTGGCTTCACACAATGGTTTTGTGAAGATATCTGCTAGTTATTGATCTGTTGGAACAAAGTGCAATTCCACTGTACCTTCATCCACATGTTCCCTTATGAAGTGGTACCTGATGCTGATGTGCTTTATCATAGAGTGTTGAACTGGATTACCTGTCATAGCAATAACACTTTGATTATCACAGTAAATAGGGATTTTGAAATATGTTAACCCATAATCCAGTAACTGATTCTTCATCCAAAGAATCTGTGCACAACAGCTTCCTGCAGCAATATACTCTGCTTCTGCAGTTGATGTGGAAATTGACTTTTGTTTCTTGCTGAACCAAGAAACCAATCTGCCTCCAAGAAATTGGCAGCTTCCACTTGTGCTTTTCCTGTCAATTTTGCAACCTGCAAAATCTGCATCTGAGTAACCTATTAGTTTAAAATCTGATTCTCTAGGATACCACAATCCCAGATCAGCTGTTCCTTTAAGATACTTAAAAATCTTTTCACAGCTATTAAGTGAGGTTCTCTTGGATCTGCTTGAAATCTTGCACAAAGACAGGTAGCATACATGATATCAGGTCTACTAGCAGTTAGATAAAGTAGAGAGCCAATCATACCTCTGTAATCAGTAATATCTACTGATTTACCAGTATCTTTATACAGTTTTGTTGCAGTGGCCATGGGAGTAGATGCACTTGAACAATCTTGCATACCAAATTTCTTCAGCAAGTTTCTGGTGTACTTAGTTTGACTAATAAAAGTGCCTTCTTCATTCTGCTTGACTTGAAGGCCCAGAAAATAGCTAAGTTCCCCCATCATACTCATCTGATACCTTGACTGCATCAGTTTGGCAAACTTCTTGCAAAGTTTATCATTTGTAGACCCAAAAATGATATCATCAACATAAATCTGGACCAGAAGTAAGTCCTTTCCATGGTTGAGGTAGAACAGTATTTTGTCTATTGTTCCTCTGTTGAATCCACTTTCCAGAAGAAACTGAGCTAAAGTCTCATACCATGCTCTAGGAGCTTGCTTAAGTCCATAAAGTGCTTTATCAAGCCTGTAGACATAATCTGGATGTTTGGAGTCTACAAAGCCTGGAGGTTGTTCAACATATACTTCCTCCTCCAATTCTCCATTGAGAAAAGCACTTTTCACATCCATTTGAAAGACAGTAAACTTTTTGTGAGCAGCATAAGCCAAAAATATCCTTATGGCTTCTAATCTAGCAACTGGTGCAAATGTTTCATCATAATCAATTCCCTCCTGTTGAGAATATCCTTTTGCAACCAGCCTTGCCTTATTCCTTGTAATTATGCCATCACTGTCAGTTTTGTTTCTGAATACCCACTTTGTACCAACAACAGATCTATTCCTTGGTGTTGGCACTAGGGTCCAGACTTTGTTTCTTTCAAATTCATTTAACTCTTCCTACATTGCTTGCACCCAATCAGCATCTTGAAGAGCTTCTTCCACTTTTTTTGGCTCAGTCTGAGAGAGAAAAGAATTGTAAAGACATTCGTTTGAAGTACATGTTCTAGTTCTGACACCTGCATCAGGATTTCCAATTATCAAATCAGGTGTATGTGATTTTGTCCACTTCCTTGCAGATGGAAGGTTTTCTCTAGAACTGGTTGCTCCCCCATGATCCATGCTGTCTTCATTTTCATTTTCTGATGCTCCCCCTGAAACTATGCTCTCTGAGTTGGATTCTTCAGAATTTAGATTTTTAGCACTATCAGAACTTGGCTTATCAGAACTTGACGAATCAGAACTTGAAGATCCAGAAGTATGTTCTGATGTTTCTTGAGATGTGGTAAGATCTTGAGTATGCTCCCCCTGCACATGTGCATCTTCCTTTGGCGTAGTCACCACAGTTTCAATAACATCAGAGTTTAATCCATCAGATTTTACAGTATCAGGACTTAGACTGTCAGGATTTTCAGTATCAGAATTTGAGTCTTCATTTTCAAATCTCAGCTGATCATGGTCAATAAAAACTTCAAGACCAGTAATCTTCTTATCATCAAAGGAGACATTGATAGATTCCATGACCATTTTTGTTCTCAAATTATAGACTCTGAAGGCTTTTGTGGAAAGTGGATATCCAACAAAGATTCCTTCATCAGCTTTTAGATCAAACTTGGATAGCTGTTCAGGATGAGTCTTGAGAACAAAACACTTGCATCCAAATACATGAAAGTACTTCAGATTTGGTTTCTTTTTCTTCACCATCTCATAAGGTGTTTTTCCTTGCTTGTTAATGAGAGTTGCATTTTGAGTAAAACAAGCAGTCTACACAGCTTCAGCCCAGAAATAGGTTGGAAGCTTTGCTTCTTCAAGCATTGTACGTGCAGCTCCAATGAGAGTTTTATTCTTCCTTTCAACAACTCCATTTTGCTGTGGAGTTCCAGGAGATGAAAATTCCTGCTTTATTCCATGGTTTTTGCAGAACTCTTCCATTGTCAAATTCTTGAACTCAGTGCCATTATCACTCCTTAAGGTTTTCACAGAATCTTTGACCAATTTATCCAGATGTTTGACATGATCAATCAAGATAGATGTAGTTTCACTTTTTGTGTGCAAGAAATACACCCATGTGTATCTAGTGAACTCATCCACTATGATCAATGCATATTTCTTCTTTGCAATAGACATGACATTTACTGGACCAAATAGATCAACATGTAGTAGATAATAAGGCTCAAGAATTGATGATTCAGTCTTGCTCTTGAATGAAGATTTTCTTTGTTTGGTCTTCTGACAAGAATCACAAAGGCTATCAGGAGCAAATACTGACTTTGGCAGTCCTCTCACAAGATCTTTCTTGACCAGTTCATTTATTTTGTTGAAATTTAAATGAGAGAGTATCTTGTGCCAATTCCAGCTTTCTTCAATTGATGCTCTACTCATCAGACAGATTGCAGAACCATCAGTTCTTGTTGAAAGCTTAGCTTCATAAATGTTACCACGCCTGTATCCTTTTAGAACAACTTTGCCTTTAGATTTACTCACAATTTCACAGTGTTCTTCAAAGAAATCAACATGATAACCTCTGTCACAGATTTGATTTATACTCAGTAGATTGTGTTTAAGTCCTGAGACCAGAGCTACTTCTTTCATGATGACATTCCCAAGATTAATATTGCCATATCCCAATGTTTTTCCAATGTTACCCTCTCCATAAGAAACACTTGGGCCAGCTTTCTCCACAAAGTCTGATAGCAGGGCCTTATTTCCAGTCATATGTCCTGAACATCCACTGTCCAGAACTAGAATATTTTTCCTATTGCCCTGCTATCACAAAGACCACTAATTATTAGTTTTAAGGACCCAGACTTGCTTGGATCCTTTGGCCTTATTAAGTTTGTTAACATTTGCAGCGGATTTAGCATCAGAGTTTATGTTAACATTTTTCTTATCAGAACTTACACTATCAGACTTTGAATCAGAATTTACACTAGAAGAAACAATGGAAACTTTCTTCAAAGAAGGTTTTAATTGATAATAATCATAGTACAAACTATGATGTTCCTTACAAGTATAAATGGAATGCCATAAACTACCACAATGAAAACAAGGATTTTATGGTTTATATCTAACAGACTGACTCTTAACTCCTGATTTTGAAGGTAAGGAGTTAATGTTCTTATTCTTCCTGCAAAAAGAAGCCAGATGGTTAAAACTTCCACAGTTATGACATGTTTTCCTAGGAGCATCAGGAACAGGTTTATAATCATTGCTTTTATTCACACCTTCCTTTCCATTCCTATTTTTCCTAGGTGATTTTACCTTGTTTGCATTCTTAACATCTTTCAGCTTATGCTTAAGCTGCTTCTTTGTCATTAAGCCTACGTTTACTTCAGCTGTCTTTTCCTGTTTTAGTTTGTCAGAAGTTAATTTCTCTCTAACTTCTGATTTATCATTATCAGACTTTTCAGTTACAAACTTAACAGGTTTTAACTTTGACTTTTGCTTAATAACAGGCTTGATTTCTACAGTTGCTTTATCATTCTTATCCTCTCCATAACCTAAGTCCTCTTTCCAATTTTCACTACTTAGCAAATTTTGAGTTGTTCTGCCAGAGTTAGTCCAAGTCCTGATTATCTCTCTTTCCTTTTCTAACTCAGTTTTTAGAGATTCATTCATTTTTAGCACTTCATCCCTAACATAAAAAGCATCATCTCTATCCTTCTGAGTTTGATGGAACATAACTAACTCTTTTTCTAAGAAATCATTTATGTTCTTAAAAGCAAGATTTTCAGAAGTTAATCTTTCACATGTTAAAGTTTGATCTCTATAACTAACAAACATGGTTTTAAGATATCTTCTCAACTCATTAATATCATCATTATGAAAAGCATAAGTAGTCTGAGGTACCTTTATTTCAGCAGCTTCAGAACTGCTCTCAGCACTTTCTTTATCAGCATTTACCATCAATGCATAGTTCTCCTCACTTTCAGAGTCTGAGGTGTCTGTCCAGCTTTTCTGCTTTGTGACAAGAGCCTTGCCTTTGTCTCCCTTTACCTTCTTGCAATCAGGAGATATGTGGCCTTTCTCACCACAGTTATAGCATTTGACATTGGTATAATCTCCTCTATCAGACTTTCCTCCTCTGCCTTCAGATCTTCTGAGATTCTTCTTATCAAAACTTATGCCTTTCCTGGAAAACTTCTTTCCCTTCCTGAACTTCCTGTATGCAATCTTTGTGATCCCTTTCACCATAAGAGCACACAGCTTCATCATCTCCTCATCAACATCAATCTCAGGAAAGCTTTCAGAATCTGAGTCATCGTCACTTTCAGAACTTGATGACTCAGTATCAGACTTTGTGAAAAGAGCTTTACCCTTGTCTTTCCTTGAGGTAGCTGCCTTGGGGGATTCTTCTTCAGCCTTAAGAGCAACTGTTCTTGACTTTCCTCCTTTTCTCTTGCTTCTTTGTTCCATCTCAAGTTCATGAGTCTTGAGCATTCCATAAATTTCATCAAGAGTTGTTTCATCAAGATTGTAATTGTCTCTTATTGTTGTTGCCTTCAAATCCCAACATTCAGGAAGAGCTAACAGGAATTTAAGGTTTGAATCTTCAAGATCATACTCCTTATTAACCAGTGACAGATCATTCAAGAGTTTGATAAATCTATCATATAAATCATTCAATGACTCATTAGACTTTGAGTCAAAGTGTTCATACTCTTGAGTGAGTATTGTCTTCCTATTCTTCTTAATTGTGTCAGTTCCCTGACACCTTGTTTCCAGAGCATCCCATATCTCCTTAGCAGTCTTGCAGTTAATTACCCTGTTTGACATTACATTATCAATGGCACTATGCAGTAAGTGTCATACCTTAGCATCCTTAGCAATTGATGCGATATCTTCAGCAGTATAATCACTCTTTTCTTTTGGTACGGTTTTTGCTGCTTCACCTGCAACTGCAACAGCGAGCTTGGTTGGTTTGTGAGGCCACTTGATTCTATCAAGATATTCTGGATCTGTAGCTTCCAGAAACATGGTCATCCTCACCTTCCATATGGCATATTCAGATGGTCGCAGTATGGGAACTCTGATGGTTTCATACCGACTTTGAATTTGTGTCTTTGGAGGTTCTTCAGTTTTGGTAGGCTTAGTTGGAGTTTCTGTGTCAGACATGATTGTGTTTGGATCTTTAACTGTATGTGTGTTAACAGATAGGCTCTAATACCACTTGTTAGGTCACACACACTGTAGAGGGGGTGAATACAGTGTATAGTACAATCAAATCGAACTTTAATATCTTAAGTAAGAGAAAACAAACTTTATTGAAACAGTAAACTCTGTTACAGTATGGAACTGTTACCTCTCAGTGATGAACAAATATCACGAGAGCTTCTAGGGTTACAATGAATAATGTTCTCGAATATGATAACACTTATAGTGTAAACCCTATGTCTGTGTTTATATACTACACAGTTACAAGATAATCGCTAATTGATATGGAATATAATTCTGCTTCCTAAAATATATCAATCAGATATCTTTTCTTCCAAGTATTCTATTCTTCATAGAATTCCTTCTTCATGCATATCTCTTCTTATGTTTATCTCGATCTTCTTTCCTTTAATCAGCTACTGTCCTTATCTGAACGTCCTTCAGCACTTAAGTTCTGATATCCATCTTCTGATGATTATCTCCTGATAATATAAGTACTGATATCCTTAAGTCCTGACTTCCAGTATAAGTACTGATTTTTCCTGTTAAGTAAGATCTGAAAACTAAACATAAATCATATTAGCCATGACATTATCAAATATATCTACCATGGGTACCAAGAACTGTTAATCTATTTAGGAGTGCAGGACATAACAAGTTAATTGATTCATATGTATTCTTGGTAATTCATACTCAAGGCATATGATCAAAGAAAGAGCCTCACAATCAAATGTGATTAACATAAGCTATTCCGTTAATAATCTTTGGAGATGACAGCAAAGGTTTTTATTACGGGACAAAGCTATATAGAAAAAGGGATGTCATCATGGATTTAACAATTGCTATCACTGATAACAACTAATCATTGGGGTCACTGATAACAGTTGAAGCAACTTCCATGCTGGAGAATCAAGGCACAAATCCTCTTATCAGACAGTTTTACATCAAAGGATAAAATGTCAATTCAATGAAGGATTAGTGTCTCATCTGAAGCAGGAAGGTTGAGAAGCTTGCTCTTCTTAGAGTAAGGAAAGGAAACGCTCATGGCTAGACTGGAATCTTAGGAAATGTGAAGTCAATTGTTTCTACTATAAAGCTTCATCTGATAAAAGTTTAGCTATGACATTGGAAGCTCTCACCCTTGAACATCAACTCAAAAAACTCTTTTATAAAAAGGGTTAGTGAGAGGACTGCCTCATCTGGAATTCAGAAGATGATATATGTGAGGCATGTCAGGAAGAGAAGTCAAAGACAATATCACATCAAAGTAAAGATATACCTTAGTGATGGTGGTTGATTACTCTTATTAATCAAAGTTGTTCATGTGTTCTCAAGACAAGACATCACAGATGGTGATTGATCACATCAAAGAAGATCAAGCTGGAAGCAACTATAAAAGAAATGATCTTGTGGTCAGATAATGGGACTAAATTCAAGAAGCAGTTCTGATTAATATCTGTAACATCAAGAATATTTTGAGACATATTCAGCACTGGGAGCTCCGTGTCAGAATGAAGTGGTACAAAGGGAAGAACCAGAACTTGATTAAAGCTACAAGGGAAATATCAAGCTAATCAAGACTTTCTAAATACCAAAGGGCTGAAGCAGTCAATACAGTTTACAATAAGTAAGATCAAACCTTGATCAAGCAGTCAAGCTATGACATTATCAAATATATCTAACAATCTCCCCCAACTTGTAAATTAGCATAATATACAAGTTTAATAGATATTTGATGATGTCAAAAACATTAAGTACAAATGCATGAAAATTAGACTAGATAACTACAACTTACAGTCCTTAAAGCTTTACCAATATTTAACTTCTGATAACAGCTTCAGTCTGTACAAAAATCAGAATTTAAGTAGTTGTAGACCTTTGACTTGGCTTCATCTTCTGATCTCTCTGATGTCAGGAGTTGTTCTGAGATAGTTCCTCAACAAACATCTCTCAGCATATTTAAGTTCATCAATCATTCTCCTTTTGGCATCTTTAAGCTCTGCGGTATCTTCACCAATTTGAAAGATTGCAGCCCTGAGATCATTAATCTTTTCTTTTCTTATATCCTGATCCAGTCTGATCAAATAAGCTTTATCAGACTCAAGATTGAATTCCACAGCCCTGTACCCTAGAAAGGTAGTTATAATTTGAGCAGAATTGGGCTTCATTTGAACTATATCACCCTTGTGATCTCTGTACTTTGGAACATATGTGCTGTCAGACTTAACAGAATAAAGCCTTTTCTGTCTCTGAATCTGATCCTTCAAATAGTTTGCAGCAGTTCCTGTCAATCTGTCATCCACTTGAAGTAAGAATAGTACATGCTCCAATTCTTCAAAATACTTCAATGGAATGACATTTTGCCTTATATGATCAACCCTACCATCTGTCATGAAGTACAATAAGATGTGTTCTTTCAAGTAGGTATGGTAAACCATTTGTACAGATTCCAGTTGATTCAATCTCTCAGGAGTTGCTCCAATACCTGGTTCACTCAAGGAAGTTGGATCATTGGTAGTGTTATGTATTCTTCTTTCATCAGCACTTCCCAATCCAGTTTTATCTCTTGCTTCCTTTCCAGTAACTACTCTAGCTTCAAAACCACTTGCAGTAGTCTTCAAAGGTTGAGTCTGTTTTGCTTTAGTGAAACCTGGTAGGAGTGTCTTTGGTCTATCTTCTGATATCAAGTTAACTTGAGCTATGTCAGAGGTTACTTGCTTCTTCTGAATATCAGAACTTACAGTTTCTTGACTCTGAACAACTTGAGCCATGTCAGAGGTTGTTTTAAGCAAACATTGGATAACCTGAAAGTGTTTAAAGGGAATGTTCTATAGAAGCAAACAATGAAATGTTTTTAGTTGGTTGAAGATCTTAGCATTTGCAGCTAAGACTTGTAAGGATATTCTTCCTGGCAACTCAGTGGAGTTTACAACCTACAGGAAATTTGTGGTTGATCAACAGAAGATGATTGAAAGTCTAAGTGCGTAGTTCAACAACTCCATGCTACAAGCTGTTAAAGGTGAAATTGATGGTATTGATGATTCATATCCAAGCAGTGGAATGGCAGTGTATAACACAACTCATTATTTCAATGAAGCCAGTCAGCAGGGTAAGGATTTCCAGGAAATCCCATCAACAACTTAGGGGGGAGCAAAAGAAGGATCAACTAGTCAAACACAACACCACATTGAAAATCAGAGGACATTAAAGAACATATCTGCAGAGACAAAGAGTTTGATGTCAATATTATTCCCAGAGTCTAGTTCTTAAGTGATCCAGATGGTGGAGTAATGATTAGCAGGGCTACTGAGTATGAATAATTAATTCTCTAGTTTTCTATCTAAGAAGAAAATAAGAAAGTTACAGAAGCTTTGATAGATCCAGATTGGTTGGGTGATTGTAAAGCAAAATGAACTCAATCAGTCAGCAAGCAGATTGTAGGGAAGCTGGTATCCAAACCAAATGACAACTTTGTAATTGGTACTAAGATAACCAGAAGTCAATACTGGATGACAATGGCATTGTTACGAGGGACAAGGCCAAACTGGATGCTAGGTTATTATCAGGAAGCAGTATCTGACAGAAAGCACCAGTGATGAGACTTGAGGATATTACGATATATCTGGCACATGTTGTACATTCTACCTGGAATTGGACTCTGGTAAGTGTGAACAAGTGTACTCCTGGTTGGTGAGTCAAAGTAAGTAGTCAATGGACAACAGTTCATGGACTTTGCAGTTGCAGATCTATTGGACTCTGTATATCTCTTCTTCACAAGCTCACTTCAGGTTGGTATGAACTAGTATAGTACTCAAGCAATCGTCAAGGACATGGTATGGCACTCTAACTGAAGTTACAAGTTTAAAATGAACTAGTAGAGTCGTCATATTAATAATGTTATATATGTGTAGTGATATAATGTTCTCAAGATGCCAAAATGCAAGGTTCCAAGTGGATCCTAGTGAATCCAATCTTATAGCTATTAACAAGATTATTAGATATCTTAAGGGACTACCAACTCTTGGAGTAAAGTACCCTAAAGATATTGTGCTTAACATGTTTGGCTATATAGATATAGATTACGTAGGTTGTAAGAAAGACAGGAGAAGCATCTCTGAAGCTGTCAACCTAAGTGATAGAAGAAGCATCTCAGGAAGCTGTCAACTTCGTGAAAGAAGATTGATTTCTTGTTATGATAAGAAACAACCTCAAATCCAACAACTCTGTGAACTCTCTATGACAAGGCATCTTCACACCAGGTATCATTTCTTTAGAGAGCATGTCTTTTAGTCAAAGAGTCACTTGCAGAAACATTTACTAAATCACTTGATAAAGGTAATTTTTCTAGACTAGTTTGTAAGTGTGGGATATCATTCATTGCATATTAGTTGGAAATCCTATCTGTAAGGAATTCTTCATATAAGTTCACAAGTATTAAATCTTCAATATTTAAAGGACTTGCGAATTTATCAGTAATCCAGTACCTCGTACTTAGTGCTACTATCTTGATTATCATGATTACAATGTCATATACATTTGTGGTAGTTAAGTATTATAGCATTAAGTTTGAATATTATTTTAATTGATTTAAATTATGACTATAGACAATTCCATTACATACGAGTCTCATAATTTAAATTTTGTTAAAATAATATACAACATAGTTATTTGTATCATGTACGAATAATTGTGATACTTTTAGTATTAGTGATATTATTTAGAATTTTTGTTCTAAGTAATCAATGATTATTTCTAAAATTACTAATATTTAAAGTTGAAGTATTTTCTAAGTTATGTGTATAAAACTCTCAATATTTTATATGCTTAGAAAGTATTTCTAAAATTACTAATTGCCCAGAGAGTGATTGCCATGTATATAAGTCATATATCCTATTGGTGATTATTCAAGGATAATTATGAAAATATTTAAGTACTAGTATCTAACTCATAGATATTTAGTATTTATTTATTTAGTATTTATTTTGGGTAGTTTGGATTATAAAAATTGAAGCAATTCAATGACTTTATTTGCTCCATAATTCAAATTAACTTAAAATAAATAAGCAGCATGATTGATTATAACTAAATTTGTCATCAATTGATATCTAGTATATTGATTGCAACTTATGTGTTATAAGTTAATTATGAGATTTTGGTTTTAGTAAATTTAACAATGTTTACATCTCAAGAATTCGCTGAAATCAGAATATGATTGTAGCATGATTAGTTGTATGCTAATTTTTGACTTATATCAGTTAATGATATTTAGTTAAGAGTCCAACTATGAACTAATTGTGAAGTATTAGTATTTGTGGCATTACTTAGAACTCCTCTAAGTAATTAATGCTTATCCTCAGTCACTTATACTAATATAAAAAGTGTAAAAATCTTTCTTAAAGTACAACTATGGTTATAATGTTTGATGCTTTATTATAAATAACCATATGTTGTCCACTTAGAATAATTTTTATACTTACTTGCAAATTCCTAAACACTTTGATAATAGATGCATTACTCAATGGATCAAAGTATATGGAACTTAGAATGATTTTCTAAGATTACAAACAAGACAATGTTGGTTAATGTTGCTTTATTTATTGAACCAATATTTTCTGAGATATTACAGTTGTTAGGAGTTAACAATTGTATAGAATATGTAATTGAATGTTGATGTCTTTTTGATAGATAATTGGTATTTAATTCATTGATATCTTATTTTAATATTTAAAATAGGATGTAACATAATTATTGGTATCTAAAGTACTTGACAAGTATCAGAGAATGATATATTGTTAATATTTTGTTATAGATAATTGTGAGATTTTAAGCGATCTAGTGATTTTATATGAGTTGTTATATCTGACAGATTCACTACAATTTAAAATTAGCAGCATAGTCATTCTTATTAAGATTATTTATCAATAAACAATATTGTTCGTAATAATTTTATAAAGAAAGATTATGGAGCTTTTGACATGAATGAGAATCGCTTAGACTTTACCCTAAGTGATCAATGCTTTTATAAAAATTCATTCATATTAGAAGATAAATCTTTCTTTCTCTTCTTAATATTGCTAGGTCATCAGTCTATGTCTTATCAAATCATTTATCTATTTATACATAAAAACAGACTCATGCACTCGAACAGTTTTAAGAGAAAAATCAAACTTCTTTATAGTGGTGGTTTCTTATTTCATTAAAATCTTTTAAAATCACTATTGTACATCATTTCTCTAAAAAGATTAAATGCATAATTTTCATTTATTATAGATCTTAAGTGCATTTTATCTCAATATTTCCATATGTTCTGTGATACTGGTTCAGCCTCCAATGGCCTTCTTTCATTTGATAGTCATGAGGTTGAAAACCCACAACTTCTATCCCAGACTGTAAAGACAAACACAGAAACAGAACCAACCAATATTCTCTTACCACTAAAATAAAGTATGAATGAGCGTAAGGGAGAAAGTGCCTTAGTGCACCATATAAGGAAGGTTCTAACGCCAACCCAGCAGCTCTATCTCCTACAAAGATGAGTAGTATTTAAATCGAGACAACTGTTAGCTCCCGTACATCTTCTCAAAAAGATGTAATGGCTGAAAAGGCACAAAAACAGTTACTAGATTCATCCTTTTAACAGGGTGCGTCTATTAAAATTCGCCTGTTGTCCAGGGTATCCGATGTAGTGTCACCACCTCAAACATAAATCATTCTTGATGCACAAGATAGGTTATACACACAAAGGAAGAGTTGACGAAAACAAGCGTTTCAACCATTTTACAGTCAGATTTGATTGTTCAAGGTTCTTTAATAAACTAATTGCCTTTACAGGTATTAGGAGAGGATACTGATCCAATAGCCATATGTCAGTGGTCAGTGTCTACCTCCCCAGGCTTAAATCCCCTGGATGCATCTGCGGATAGTGGATCTGACGTAGGTGCAGATCGACAACTTGTTGACAGTGATTTAGATTTACCTAATGAGTCACAAGGAAATGTCTTCACAGACATAAGAAGGGAACTTTTATCTTTATGCTAAATTCTTTGGATCATTGTTTACCTTCCAAGAGTTCAAATCTGTAACCCTAAAAAGGAAACTAACAACTTGTAGATTATAACTCAGATTCATCTGACGAGTCTAACAAGGATGGGGATTTGTGAACTCCCATTGCACCACCTGTGACCTCCTTAAGGATGGCTAAGGTGATTTTCCTTGCAGGTACAGCTGGATTTTAGAGCTATGCAAGGAGTGATACACTTGTGAGAATAAGTGTAAACACGAGTGGAGAGAAGAGTGAAACACTTGTGAGGTACACGAAACAGAATCACACACTCACAGTGAGGAAGAAAGAGAAATACCATATCCCATTCCCTATCCCTAAACATGGTTCTTGATACTTCGGGTCTCGAATATGTTTATGATTGGAACCTAACTCTTAGGGACCTAACATTTACAGATTGGATTAGAATATTTCGGGACCTACCAAGGTGGGAGCTAACAATTGGTAACAATTGGTGATCTCGCATTTGGGAGGTATAAGGAGTTGGGAAGATTGGTGAACATGATGATCAACAGTGAAGCCATTTTGTAGAATTTAAAGGGACATGGTTGATTAGACTATGGCTTGTTATTTCTTTTCCAACCAAGTAAAATATGAGAACTCCTTTAGACAACAGCATACATTCCTTCTCTTAGGGGGAGATAAAAGCTTATATAATAGTTTGGAGGATTCCTCAACTAAGGGGGAGAAATAGCAGGCATGAGGAAAAAGGTAAAGCATAAGTACACTACACCACACCATTGTTGTTTGTAACTACGGATCCTATTGTAGGGGAGAGATGGTAAATATAAGGTGATTTCCTAGTAATCAGAGGAAGTGGTTTAGTTCATCACTATTCTTCATAAGGGGAGAAGCTGTTTTACAAAAGGGGAGTACCATTGGTTTTAACTACGGATCCTATTGTACGGGAGAGGTGGTAAACAAAGGTGATCTCCTTTAAGCAGTTGATTCTCATAGGGGGAGAAGCAAGAGAGATATATGCTTCTTAACAGGAAATGTGGTTGTACAAAAGATGATTACTTCAAGACTGAGAAGTATTATCTGGCAGAGATTTGAAGAACCAAGGAAATGAAAATGAAACTACTTGAAGATCAGTTCAGTGCTAGAGGAACACGCATCTTTCATTTCAGTTACTCAAGAAATCTGAAAATGTAGTATTTGATCCAGAAAAGCAGTAGCATTATTTACAAGTCCTGGTACATTACTTTTTCTAGTTGTTAGTTGAGTTATCCTCTCTATTTAATTTATTTATTAGGTTTAACAATCAAATAGGGGGAGATTGTTGGTGAGACTGCGTAGCTGTATGAACAGTTACGTGATAACTCGACACGATAACAACACTAGAACATGACAGGTTTATAATAATACGTCTACACAAGAAATCAGGAAGAATGAAGACAAGGCAAATACAAAGAATCAGAAGATTAGAAGAAGGCCTGAAGTCTGTCTACACGTCACTGAAAGAAGTTCATTAATATGATCATGCCTCAGTGAAGAACAAAGGTTAAAGACTTTCAGGGTTTCAGAAATGTTGAATATTCAGTATACAAGTTCTACCAGAAGATTTCAGTGTATTGGCATTGATTAAAGATAGATAGTGTTCGAAGCACGGAAATCTGAAGAATTGAAGACAAGGTATAGACAGAGGTTAATGAAGACGTTGTCTAAAGTACCATAAAGGATTCCAGTGAAAGTACAGTTGTTTATTGACAGTTAGTGTCTGAAGTGATAAAGTTGTTGCAAGCTTAACAATTTAATCAAGGCTATAATACGAAGACTTGAATCGGGGTTAGTCATCTATGAACCAGACCAGTTGCACTAGGCGTCAACAGCTAGTGAAAGAAATCTGGGTATTATTTTTAGAAGAATTATTAAGTTGAGGAACGTACTTGGATTAAACATTTATCTGTTAAAGTATGAGAAGAAGTACGCGGGGTATACAGCTAAACAGCTCAGGGGACTGGCGAAGCTCAAAGTTTAATTGGTAAATTAAATAAATTTATTTAGTGGACTTTAATATAATTTATTTAATAAACTTAAAATGATTTATCTTACAAACTTTAAATAAATTTATTTTATAAATCTAAATTAGTTTCTTTATATAAATTATATTTAAGTTTATTTTATAAATTAATTTAGTTACAATTTAAACTTAAAAAGAAAAAGAAAAAAAAAGAAAAGGAAAAAGAAAAAGAAAATAGGAAAAACAAAAAGAAAATAAAACAAAAAGAAAACAAAAAGAAAACAAAAAGAAAACAAAAAAAACAAAAAGAAAAAGAAAAAGCAGAAAGAAAATCAAAACAAAAATAAAAGGAAATCAGGCACGTGGTTGCTTGTTTGAAAAAGAAACCATAAATATGTTTTGATTAAAGTACAAGTGTTGTACTTGTACAAGGTTGCAAGCGAATTAACCTTGCAAAATAAAATTAAGGCAGAGTTTCCCCCTCCCAGTGTAGTCGCAAGTAAAAGGCCGTATTTGGAGTCGCCACACGAATAATCTAAGGCAAAACATTACCTTGCTCCTCTTAGAGGAGTTATAGTTGATCGCTACAGAGCTCTCTTCTCTCCTCATCCACATAATATTATTAGATATAAAGACTACACATTTGTAGCAGAAGAACTCAACCATTTTTTTGGGGATTTATTATGTTCATCTTCTCTCCCAAGAGAGTAGTGAAATGGCAGCAAAGATTTACAGAGAAGCTCAAGCTTTTTGTATATCCGTTTAAATTCTCACCGGAGTAAAGTTATAATGCCCAATTTAATTCTTGTATATTCTTAGGGGCATTATAATCGTTACCCGGTAATTAAATCCTAGTACAAACAAAAGCTAGATCATTGTATATGATTTGATTTGTAAATCTTTGTAGAAGCTAGGAACTTTGTTGTTCTTAGATTGTAGCCGGTTAATTTATTTACCGGAGTGTAGCAACACCCTCGAGGATTTATATATGAATATATATTTCCCCAAATATCTTGTGTTCCTCATTTTATTGTTCCAAACACTATTTCTCTCAAGAAAACGAAACCACTAACCAAGCACTAAATCTATATCCACTAAAGATTCGAAAGAATTTTTAATTTAGTGATTATCGTATTCAACCCCCCCTTCCCGTTCTACGATAATTCGGGACTAAACATTCTCGATAAGTCATCTTTCTGACTTCTCAAAGGACTTCTCGACAAGCTTTATTATGATTTCTCGATAAATTATTGTAGAGAT
Organism: Apium graveolens; assembly: GCF_009905375.1. Lineage (NCBI taxonomy): Eukaryota > Viridiplantae > Streptophyta > Magnoliopsida > Apiales > Apiaceae > Apium > Apium graveolens. Next base: position 114,537,350 of record NC_133656.1, read on the forward strand.
CTCGATAATTGATAATTCACATAATTCTCTACAAGTATAAATTCTAGACTTATCAACAACTTAGAACTGAAATAATTTTATTTAATAAATTATTTGGTAAAATACTTTTTATAAATCCTTCTAATTTTATTTAATCGTCAAATAAAAATTGGAAACAATTTAGTCCTACAGGACAAACTGGGTATTTATTTGACATCTCGATAAGTCATTTTCTAGTTCTCGATAAGAGTCAGGAAAATGACATATCAATGTGTATCTATTCTCCCAAAATGACTTCTCGATAGGTAAATCCCAAACATTTTTTTTGAGTTCTCGATAAGTTATTTACCTTTTACTATAAATATCCAGACATCTCGACATACACCTCTCTTTTTTTGCTAAATGACATACACTTCTTTACGCCTTCGAGATCTCTAAGTGACCTAATTTTTCCAAATCCAAACCATTTTCTCTCATTTCAAACTTTTTCTCTTTAATTTTTCTTACCCACTCAAATTCAAACTCTTCAAATGGCATCAAACACAGTTATACCTTTCATTCCAAATGAAGGCACCAATTCTCTTGCTTTTACAGATGCAAATCAAGCTCCTAACAGTTTCAAGAGCTTTGTGAAGTTTCATTCTGAACCTTACTTTGCAGGTGCTCTAACAGAAAATACAGTAATGTACTTGGATGTCTGTAATAACCCCAAAATTTTGAACTTTTTTTGTAACCCTTATGAATAGTGTTTTTGCTGATATTGCTGAATAAGAAAACTTTTCATGCCACACTGTGTAGGGGTTCTGTTATTTTTATTTTGAGATCGTATTAGTACTCTATATGATAAATAAGTGTATGTAAAGATCGTCAGAATCCAAATTCGAACACTTTGATTTTTCCCGAAAATCCACCAGATACCGAAAGAATTGAGTATAAGGTAACAAGATAAAAGTGATTTAAATTCAAGGATTATAAGAGAGGATCATAAAAGGAATATAATGTATTGAGAAAGGTTAAGGAAACCCAAGTAATAAGGTCCCGGGTATGATCCCTCAAACGATAAATGAAAACGAAAGTTAAGCGAACCGTATAACAGATCAGCGGTCATTAGCCAAGTGATTAGAAGCTAATCAAAGAGGTTAGTGAGGATGATGTCATCAAACCAATAAGAAGAGGACAAGTGTGGGAGGATGACATAACAAGGTGACATAAGCACGACAAAAAGGAAGCGTGTTATTGGTTGATTCTTGGCCATGCAAAAGTTACCATGGTTAAAAGTAATAAATCAAAACAAAACAACATCAACCAAGCCAAAACAATTCATTTCACCAGAAAACACAAAGTTGACTTCATTTCTTCAAGGAAGCTCTCGGCTTTTCTCTTTATTTCAAGAAGGAAAATTCAAAATCTAAGATCCAAGCCTTGTTAATTAGTGAGGTAATTATCTAATACTCCTTATGCATAGATATAGCTATCCTATAAGTTTGAGCTTCAAATTCATTCACAATCTCTTCCTAAAAATCATGGAAGAAGAGGGTGAATAGTGTTTTTCAAGAACTTAAATTTTTGTTCTTGAGTTTTTGTTTAGATTAAGCTTGGATAAGGACTTTTAAGGGTGATTCCAAGCTAATTACTTGATTCTCCACTCTCCAAGGAAGGTATAACCCCTCCAAACCCTAACTTTACTTTGAGTATTAGGTTTAGTTTTGTTGTTATGGTTCATGAGAAGCATGATTCTTGTAGACTTAGAGTGTGGTTGGTTTTGTAATGAGTTGGAGTTGTAATTCTTGGATTATTGATTAATGAACTTAAGTATAGTTTTAATTCATGTTTGAGAATAATATAAATTGGAGAACTTGAGGTGTTGGGGCTGTTGTAGTATGATATGGATGGATTTTGGTTGTATGAATGAATTGTGGTTGATTGGTGGTTGGTTTGGAGTAGAGTAAAAATTGGTAATCGCGTAAACATAGCCGTCGTAATGTCCGATCTACTTAAACTGTTTTTTCTCATAACATCAGAACCTGAGAACTCACTGTTAGGATTTGACCATTGCCATGATTAGATAGTTCATGTTACGATCTTCGTTTTGATATGTGGTTCGTTTGAATCCGATGTACGGTTTAGGAGAAACGACCGTTTTAAGTAACGGCGTTTCGCGAACGAACAATTACCCCTCTCCTTACTTTGAAACATAGGTTAAAGACCTTAAAAGACTAATTGGAGTATGAATCATTTATGTAAAGTGTATTAGGAAGTTGGTAAGGCACTCGCGAAAGAATCGCCTTAAAACCCTTAATGGTTAATTTATTAAAAATGGTGGAGCCGAGGGTACTCGAGAGACTTAAGGGAATCGTTGAGCGCAAAGCGAGTGTTAGAGTCTAATTGGTTAAAGTATAGATTCATAAGCGACTTTGGTTTAATTCCAACTTACATGTTGTTTATAGGTTACCAGACTCGTCCCAAGCCATTTATCACCCCCAGTCGCTCAGGCAAGTTTTCTACCCGTTATACTGTTGTTGTGATGTATAAATGTATATGCATTATTTTGTGATAAATGCATGATTGTTATTAGCAAATCTTGCGATATATTGGAGCATGTTGATATGGTATATATGCATGCTTTTTTTTGTAATCTTGATATCTAATTGCTGATTCAAATGCTTATAAACTGCATAATACCTATGCTAGAGATAAGCATTAGTTGCGTATACCCTTAGTATAGGGGTCCCAAAGGTGAATATTTTCTAAAACCGGGAGTCGATGTTCCCGAGTATATTATATATATATATATTTATATATATATATTGATATAGTTTTCAAAACTATTAATCGAATAAGGTTTATTCGATAGCTTTATTTTATTTAATGAATATCATTCTGAATATTCATTCGAGGACTTATGACTATGCTTATTTATTTAATGAATATTACTTTGAATATTCATTCGAGGACTTATGACTCTGTTTATTCTATTTAATGAATATAATTTGAATATTCATTCGAGGACTTATGACTCCGATTATTTACTAAATAATATTCTTTATTTTATTAAAGAATGATGTTTTGATAATCAAACTTATTTTCGATTATTCAAATAAAGATCGTACTTTCATATAAGTATATCTTTGGTTATTTATTATTCATTTCAAGTATAAGTTTTAAAACTTGTACTTCAAAATATTTTTATAAAGATTATCCCTTATGAGAATATTATTTAAATAATAATATTCAGATATTATCTAATAAATTGGGACTGATTTATTTTATTAAATCAGCATTACTCCAAACATTCTTAAAAATGTTTTCGAGTCTTCAAAATGATTTTAAAAATTAGAGCGGATCCCAAAACTCGTTTTCAGATTTAAGATCTTCCTTTCGAAGGGGACTTGAATATTCGCTCAAAAATCTAAGGGATCCGGCTCTGTGGTGTATTTTATATTCGCAACGAGGTTGTTGTTTTGATAAATAAATTGATTACTTACCTAACGTTCGGGAAGTAAGTCCATCTATTGAGTCGGCATAAGCAACATGGGCTCAGTGGGCGTCCATGAAAGTGTAAGTGGCTCAGTGGGAGTCCATCAAATGCATAAGTGGCTGAGTGGCAGTCGAGCATAAGGTCCTATTGTGACCAGGGTGATAACCAGTGGGGAATTCGTCCATCTACCACTACTAGAAAATGTAGAATAGACATCGCCTCTTAGACATCGGTTGCTTTTGGCACCGATGTAAAATGTATTTTTTATATCAGTTTTAATCAACCGATGTCTTTGTGTAAGATAGACATCGGTTTGTTAATCCGACCGATGTTGTAAGTATGTTTTAAAAAATTATTCCAGCGCGCCCTTCTCGTTTCCCCCCTTAGACAAATATTTCATTCCCTTTTAAAATTCCCCCTCATTTTTTCCTTGGAAAAATTTAAACTGATATACCCCTCTTTTCAACTTGACAATAAATATACATATGTAAAATTAAAATTAAAATATTATTTCAAACATATATACATACATATCAAAAACTTAAACCAAAAATCAAAATGTTAAAATATCACACTACTTTCTCTCGACTCTCTCTCTTGTGTGCTCAACTGAAGAGCAACGCTCTCTCTGTTTCTCTGCTCAACTTGGCTATCTCTGTCTCTCTCTCTCTCTCTCTCTAAACTGGACTATCTCTGCTTTTTCGATCTAGTAGCTCTCTCCCCCAACTCGATCTGCTCTATTTTTTCGGAGGTTGAAAAGATCAGAGGTTGAATTGCTTAACACAAGTCAAAGTTTAAGCTCAATTCGAAGGTCAGAGCTTTAATTGGGTAAGCTCTAAACCCTAATTTTAAATTGGGGATTTTAATCTGAAACCCTAATTTTTTAATTAGTTAATTTTAATTAGTTTTCCATAGTTAATTTGAAACCCTAATTTTTTTAAATCAGTTGAGCATGTTAATTTTGTATTTAGTTGAGTAATTGTTAGAATTTTTTATGCTGGTGTCAATTTTGATGTATATATGTTTGTATATTATGTAAAATATATGATTATTTTTCTTTACTTTTATAGTAGTGTTAGATTTGATGTTCCTTATTTTTGTGAATTTCAATGTGCGTGTGTAATATAATACAGTATGTTATGAAATTCTGATTATGCATATGAATGTAACTTTAAAAATATAATTTTATCTGTCAAATAGTGCAGAGCTTCAAGTAAATAAATAAACAGTGATGCTTTAAAAATATCAATTCGCCGGGAAATTTGTATACTCTGAAGATGCCTGAAGTTGTTTGGTACAAGGGGCAGAAATATGCTTGTGCACCTGATACTAAACAGGATCCACCCAAAGTCATTCCAGGTAAATTTCATTTAAGTCTATATATATTTAATCATAAGTCATAAGTTTAAGTTTATGTTTATGTTTTCTTGTTTCAGTTTTACAGTCTTATACGATGTATGTTAGTTTTTGTTTGTTTTAGTATCAAATTCTGCAGGTTTCCTATCATGCTTTTCCGAGATGTTTTTTTTATTCATTAAGTACTTGTGGCTACTAAAAGTTGTCACCCATTTACCATGTATCTCCTTTTCTTAACAGCGTGAAAGAAAAATCACTACCGTTGAGGATTCTATCGATGCTCCAACATATGATATCCTACGGAAACCAGTAACATTTAGTGAGGGAGCTTCATACAGTCTTATCACTCTTGCATGTATTGAAATAGCTGCTACTGCAGCTTATACTATTTTCTCGGAGCTTATATTTTATTCAAAATAGTAAAAACTTATAAACTTATCTAGCATTTCCATCTAATCTTTGAAAAATGAAATCTTAGGGATTGATTATGTCTTTTTTTAAATATTGAAATCGAGAACTTCTTTTATACACAGGTACAAGGCTTTGGAATAGCTCTGAAAAGGGTTCAGAATGACAGTCAGGTTTCTTTAATACTAAAATTAACTTTATGATGCTGTGATTTTTTTAGTCTCTTGGATGTTGTACCCTTTAACATAAAACTAAAAAAAAACTATGCAACTAAATTACTGATGTATATATCTTTACCTATGTATCGAAATCATATATGTTACCTATTGACTAGTCAGATCTCCCTTACCTACTTGCATCATATGTTCCTTTACATCATTTTCTTTACAAAAACCTTAGTCCCTCTCTGTTTTCATTCAGTACCTATGATGTTTCTAGTATCTTATTTATATTATACAATCATCACGTTATTATATTTGATGTCTAAATCAATATTTTGTTAATAGCTCAATGCTAAACATGATCTTGATCTTGCTTTTCAATTGTAATAATTTTAGCTTCATTTTTTGCAGGAAGTGAGATATCTTTTTTCAAAAATGGGATTTGTCAAGGGATTGCTTTTAAGGATCTCTATGGTGGTTCATTACTACGATGCTGCTTCTATGTACACCCTTCCAAATCAACCTAATTTGGTTCCAACCGTAGCTGCTGAAAATCTTGCTGCACTATCCAAAACTACTTTATAATCTTCTTCTTCTTAACGATACAATTTATGAGGCTTTAAAAGATATATCAAGCAGTCCAGATATAGGTACTTTCATGTCAAAAGTCATCCTTTGGAGAACTAGTGACAGTGAGTACACATCTGACATGGCAAGTTATGTTAGTCAAACTTTTTTTTAACTTTATTAACTACATTAATATCTCATTTATTAGTTGTCTTCATTTTGTCGTTTCGTATTTTTCTGAAATTAGTGAACTTATTCTGATTGTCAGTGTTCTTTACTTTTGTTTAAAATTGTACAGGAGGTTGCAGATAACCATTGTGTGAACAGGGAAGAAATAAATCACTATGTTGGGGAGCCCTCCCAAGGGTTGCAGAATGTTGCTGCAGATCCAACCTTTTGAACCCAGGAGGCATTACTTTTTATTTAATTTTGTTCAGCTTCTGCTGCTCTATATATGTACTATATAATCAGTGTGTTATTTATGATGTGTAGATTTTGTTCCTAGTTGGGATAATGTTGTCATTGCGTATGAACCTGTATGGGCAGTTGGAACTGCAGGTAAAGTTGCCTTACTACAACAAGCTCAGGAAGTACATAAAGTTGTTCATCATTGGCTCAGTAAGAATTTTTCAGCAGAGGTTACTTCTAAGACACGTATAATGTATAATATATAGAGGTGTGTTTTAAAAGTTGCATGTGCTTTTCTTTATAACACTTGAACCCATAAATGTTCCAAAATCTGAGAAATTTTGTATATATTATGCCTATTTAATATTCAATTTAAAATCCTAATTTTTTTTAGGATCTGTAAATGGCCTAACTGGCCAAAGAGGAAGATATCGATGGATTTCTTGTAGGTGGTGCTTCGTTGAAGGTACCATTCATTGTCAGATAACTATATATAAGTGGTGTGTCATCACTCAGTATTCTTTTCACAAGAATAACATACCTAATGTTGCATATACTACGTATATGTTTGGAAAAAAAAAACAAAACATAAAATTTTCTAGTATCCTGATCTAGAGATCGCCCTTATTCAAAATTATCACATGTTTCAAATTGCAAGTATGTTATCTTGTACAATGAATTACCACTCACGGTATTTACATTATTTTATGAAGAATAATGTCATACATATGTTGAAATTGGTGCATTAAATATGATGAAAATCGAAATTCAAGTTTCCTATTATATGGAGGATAACAAATGGAGAATCTAGTTTCAGCTAGTATGCAAGACTAATATAATAGTTTTCACTGTGCAGGGCCATGAATTTGTAACAAATATCAATTCGGTAACATCAAAGAAGGTGGCTGCTTGATCTTTAAAGTGGTTTGACAGCAAGGAAATAATTTGGTTAGAAGGCCATCTTGCATCAAACTAGTAGAACAAACTGGTTTGATAGGATATTAATAAGTATTTATACTTTCTGAAGTAGGATTCCTTAACCTTTTGATAGGATAAATAGTTGTCATTTATTACATAGATGTATGAATGGTATTATAAGCGTAGTTATGACAAGTTGTTGGTTTTTTCATCGTTGTAAGACTTGATTAGTTTGATTTGGTAATGATAATTGGAGTTTGATTTTAATAGTTTCTTCTTTTGACAAATTTTTTGGCATCTATATTTTTAAAATGTGAAACTTTTATTTCAATGAAAAATGATATTAATTTAACATGATAACATCAGTTTTAATAGTATATATACACCAGTTTATTCAGAAAAACTTATGTTAAATACCACAACAGACGAAGGCTTTAGATTAAAAACCCGATGATAAAGAGTACATTAGACAACGTTTTCTTACAAAATAGTGACATTAATTATACTGATAGACATCAGTTAATGTACTATAGAAATCAGTTTTTAAAAAAAACTGATGTTAAAGCTATTGGTAACATCATTTTATTATGAAAATCGATGTCAAAGGTATTAGTAACATCAGTTTTAACCAAATTATATCGGTCTGAGGCAAAATTATTGCTTATCCAACATATCTTTAAATTGATAAAAATATCATTTTATAGTAATATATAAATGATAGAGGTGCATTAGAAATTTAACATCAAGATATAGATATCGGTTTCATATTAAAAACCGATGTGATATGTCCCATTTTACATCAGTTTAAAACCGATGTTAAATGGGGAGTCTTTAACATCACCCACGAAGACATCGGATTTTTTTATTCATAGACATCGGTTTTTAGCCGATGTCTATTGACGTTTTCCTAGTAGTGTACTAGTAGAAAAGGTTACTTATTGGTATCTTTGCCTGATCAACAAGATATCAGGTTTATTTCAAGGTTTTCTCCTTTCCAAATTCATTGGATATTGCAACTCTATTTATTATTTTCATAACAGAGGTTTTAAAGGAGTGTATGAAATGTATATATAGGTGTATATATGTATATCGGGACTTAATGAAGTATCACGTAACTTCATTATTTATAATGATATTTCAAGGATTGAATCTATTCAAGTCTTATCTTGTAGTCTCATCTATGTGATGAACTTTTGAAACTGATTATAACTTGAACGGTGGTAGTTCAAGTAGTATTTAAGAAATATATAAGTATATTGGGGTATCTTGTAACTTCATCTTTTCAACTTATATCTGGTTATTGATTATCTTATGCATGACAAAGATTTTCAGAAAAACGTTGAGACAAGGTTAGATATATGAGATCACCTTGCAACGATATTTTTATACAGTTATAAACCGGAACTCTGTGTATATTATACAGGTCAGAGGATTTCAAAGATTGTGAAAAGTATATATGTATATATACTGAATATTTTGCGACTTGGTCGCATAAGAGATCAAACTTGGTTCATTTCTTTTGAGCAAGACTTTCACGAGTACTATGAGAATGCTCATATATTGTTAATTATTCTACATATTATTTTGGTGGGCTTGTTGCTCACCCTTGCTTTCTTCTTTCATCACACAACAACAGATAGACAAGATGAACAGGATCAAGCTCCCATTTCGCGAGCAGATAGGAAACGTTTCGCAGTTTCCTGTAGGCGTTGATGTCGTGTAGCTGAGGTAGGATCTACCAATAGGCTAGGCTTTCAAATTTCGATGTACCAGACTTATGTATATTTATAAATTGTAATAATGGCAAAGAATATGTAAATTATTCAGAAACCCTTTTTAAGGTGAAATGGTTTATAATTGTGGAATAAAATGACTTGTGTTATTTTTGGTATTCATCTCTGACACTATAACTTGTGGTGTGTGTGTATATTGTGGGGTCACAGTACGCAGTAGTTGGTTGACTGTTAAGATTAAGTATTGATAAGGGAAATGGAACTCGTGATAACCTGGATCCCCGACCCCGGATTTGGGGGTGTTACAGAAATGGTATCAGAGCTAAGCGTTATAAACCTCAGAGATGATATGATGTTAAGATAATAAGTTCACTAAGATAATAAGAACTCTTGCCAAGTTCATAGTCGGGCTACCTAACGTAGTAGTGACAGTTAAAACCCTTATGGGAACCCTTATAAATATCATGATAGAGGCGTAGTTCGTTATCATATATGGTAGCGGGACTCCGAACCTTGAGGTTGAGGAGCAACAATGCGATGATGTTTTATTACTAATTGGAGATCGGATTGTGGATCTGATAGAGCGTCCTAACGCAGGACCGGATCATGTTCATATTGAGGATGTAGCGGTTGAGGATGTTGTCCTAGAAGGGATTGGTGCTGAGGAGGATCCCGTGGAGGATCCTAACATGAATGAATAAAGGACCACTGAGGAATTGATGACCATGGTTAGGGGAACTACAAGAGGTAGGATTGGCCGGTCACTACCGGAGGTTCGTTCAAGTTGGTAAAGATAGTAGCCCTTTAACGCGGCTTTCTCGTAAGACTGAGAAGTTTGAATGGACAGAGAAATGCGAGAAAAGCTTTTAAGAACTGAAGCAAAGGTTGGTGACGACCCCTATGTTGGCGTTGCCTGATGGAAAATGAGATTTTGTGAAGTGTAGTGATGCTTCGCATAAGGAATTAGGGTGCTTCTTATACAGCACAAGGTAATCGCGTACGCGTCAAGACAATTAAGGGAATATAAAATTCGATATCCCCACCCATGAGCTTGGGCTCGTGCTAATAGTTTCGCCCTAAAGATTGGAGGGCACTACTTGTATGGAGAGAAGTGCGAGATTTACACAAGCCATAAGTGCTCTAGTACATTTTCACGCAGAAAGAGCTCAACATGTGCCAAATGAGGTGGTTAGAGCTAATCAAGGATTACGATTATGAGATTCTTTATCATCCAGGGAAAGCCAAAATGGTGGCTAATGCCCTTAGTAGAAAAAAGAAACTCAAGATGATATTGTCTCTAATAGAGTTGATAAGAGATTTTGAGAAAATGGAAATAGAAGTGAACATAACCGGAGCCGGTACCGAAAAGTTGTTTGAGATTGCAATACAACCCGATATATTGGAAAAGAACATATTGTGCCAGAAAAAGTGATGAATGAAGGCAGAGAGCCAATAAATAGATAAGAGATTAATACTGAGAAAGATGATAAGGGAATAATGAGGTATTCCTACAGAATTTGGGTTCCAAATGTTCAAGAGCTTAAAGATGAGATCTTAGATGAAAGCTAGTTTGAGGAATAAGATTTTGAGCAAACCCTAAACGTGATAGTCAGGGAGGTCGCCATCAAGATAGAAGGAACCCATAACATAATGGAGTGGAAAATGAGGATTTAAAATATGTAGGATGACCCCGATTATGGGGAGAAGGAGGGAACGTTCAGACTAAGGAAACGGAAGTCGAGTAAGGAAAGGAGACTTGAGACGGTACTCCTATACGACAATTTATGGACCTTTTTAGACAGAACTTAGACTATTATTCCCAACCACCACCCTGAGGAAACAATGTGGTGAGAAATTCTTTCAGGTTCTTTAAGTCGTTAAGCTCTCAGAGTTCCAAGGAACAAGCTGACTCAGTCGAGGCAAGAGCCTGGCTATAGGAAATATATGAATCATTTGAGATTCTAAATGATTGACGAATCACAAAAGACTGTTTTTGTCACTTACCCTCCTAAGAGAGAGACCACCCACTGGTGAAAGACAAAGAAAGGCACGGAGCAATAGGTTATGTTAAACTGCTTAAAGTTCAGTCAATTGTTTTCGAGAAAGTAAATCCCAAGATTATGGAGATAGTGTAAAAGCTTTAAGAGCCAGAACAAAGGCAGACGAATATGATGAATTATGAACCTAAGTTGTAAAAGTTGTCAAGATTCGTTCTGAGGACACGAATCCAGAATGACGGGATGTTTGAAATCAATGCTTATGTTGTGTTGGTTCATGTAATGGTTGTAATAGAAATGAAAATAAAAGACTAAAAGGGGAAGGAGTATAAAGGGATATAAAGGCAATAGAGCTTGAGGAATGATAAGGGAGTTGGGTATGAGGAAACCCTAAAGACTCATAGTAATAGAAATAGAAAAGTATATGATCGTCAGGATGAGGGTGATTCACCATGAGTTAAAGTTGACGGTTGAAGGCATAAGAGATACATATATTTTATCCCCTTTAAGTTGGGAGGATTCGAGGAAACCTTGAGATAGATCGAAGGATAAATATTGAGACGCGGATAGACTGAGGAGACAAGAAAGTAAGAAATTAGGAAAATTGGATGAAGGAAGTGACCTTCAAGAATGTGAAGTGTAAGACCGGTGGCATGATACCTAGAAAGGGAGACGTCAGGTATGAAAGATATCCCAACATTGAGATGACTGTTGAGATAAACAACAAAAGTACATAAGGATTTATTAAGAAGATTTTCACGTTGAACCCGACCAATATCTTCCAGAACATCCATGTTATCATTACCAAATCAGGAGAGAAAAGCGGATAATCATTGTTATCTTTTGGAGGCCATATGGATTGACCTCAATTTGAATAAAGATGCTATTATAAAATTTGTTATAGACTATCGAGGTGGGAACGATGAATAAGTTAATCTATCAAGAAAATATGACTTGATTTATCCATGTAAGGATGCATGTACCTTTATAAAGGTGGAATTAAGGATAGAACCTCGATAACTTGAGATGAATCCTAGGGGAATGCATAAAGGTTGGCATTTCGCCCTTAATAGGGACATCATGAGTTTTGGCAGTATAAATTAAAAAGGATTATGGTAACAACAACCTTTAAAGATCAGTAGAGAAATTTTTTAGAAGTACATAGACAATGGTTCTAGTATTAGTAAATGGTATTTTGATATGCCCTATATCTACGGAATACAGGAGGAGCGATTCAAGGATAACCTTAAAGGTTTTACAAGGAAAAAGGTAATATTCAAAGTTCTCAAGAATAGATATTTTAATAAAGGAAATATGACGTAATTATAATAATGCTAGGTGGGGCACATGTTGAACCATAAGAAAGTATAGATCGACCCAATGAGGGTCAAGTGTAATAACCCCAAAATTTTAAACTTTTTTGTAACCCTTATGAATAGTATTTTTGCTGATATTGTTGAATAAGAAAACTTTTCATGCCACACTATGTAGGGGTTCTTTTATTGTTATTCTGAGATCGTATTAGTACTCTTTATGATAAATAAGTGTATGTAAAGATCGTCAGAATCCAAATCCGAACACTTTGATTTTTCCCGAAAAAATCCACCAGATATCGAAAGAATTGAGTATAAGGCAACAGGATAAAAAGGATTTAAATTCAAGGATTTTAAGAGAGGATCATAAAAGGAATATAATGTATTGAGAAAGGATAAGGGAACCCAAGTAATAAGATCCCGGGTATGATCCTTCAAACGATAAACGAAAACGAAAGTTAAGCGAACCGTGTAACAGATCAGCGGTCATTAGCCAAGTAATTAGAAGCTAATCAAAGAGGTTAGTGGGGGTGATGTCATCAAACCAATAAGAAGACGACAAAGGTGGGAGGGTGACATCACATGGTGATATAAGCATGACCAAAGCAAAGTGTGTTGTTGGTTGATTTAGAACCACACAAAAGTTACCATGGTAAAAGGTAATAAAACAAAACAAAACAAATCAAAAGCAACTAACCAAGCCAAAACATTTCATTTTCACCAAAAACACAAAGTCATTTCACCTTCTTCATCCAAAAGCTCTCGGCTTTTTTCTTCTTCAAAGAAAGAAAATTCAAAATCCTAGTTCCAAGCTTTGTTAATTAGCAAGGTAATTATCTAAGACCCCTTATACATAGATATAGCTATCCCATAAGTTTGAGCTTCTAATTCACTCTCAATCTCTTCCTAAAAATCATGGAAGAAGAGGGTGAATAGTGTTTTTCAAGAACTAAAATTTTTGTTCTTGAGTTTTTGTTTAGATTAAGCTTGGATAAGGACTTTTAAGGGTGATTCCAAGCTAATTACTTGATTCTCCACTCTCCAAGGAAGGTATAACCCCTCCAAACCCTAACTTTACTTGAGTATTAGGTTTAGTTTTGTTGTTATAATTCATGAGAGGCTTGACTGTTGTGTATGTAGAGGTTAGTTGGTTTTGTGAAGTTTTTGGAGTTGTAATTCTTGGATTGTTGATTAATGAACTTAAGTATAGTTTAAATTCATGTTTGAGAATAGTATAAATTGATAATGTTGAGTTTTTGGGGCTGTTATGGTGAAGTATGGATGGAGTTTTGATTGGGATGTGATTGTGGGTTGATTGTGGGTTGATTTGGAGTGATATAAATTTGGGTAATCGCGTAAACATAGCCGTCGTAATGTCCGATTTACTTTAGACTGTTTTTGTTATTAACATTAGGACCCGTGAACTCACTGCTAGGTTTTGACCATTGCCATGATTAGATAGTTCATGTTACGAGCTTCGTTTTGATATGTAGTTCGTTTGATTCCGATGTACGGTTTAGGAGAAACGACCGTTTTAAGTAACGGCGTTTCGCGAATGAACCATTACCCCTCGCCTTTCTTTGAAACATAGGTTAAAGATCTAAAAGGACTAATTGGAGTATGAAACATTTATTTAAAGTGTATTAGGCAGTTGGTAAGACACTCGCGAAAGAATCGCCTTAAAACCCTTAATGGTTAATTTATTAAAAATGGTGGAGCTGAGGGTACTCGAGTGACTTAAGTGAATCGTTAAGCGCAAAAGCGAACGTTAGGGTCTAATTGGTTAAAGTATAGATTTATAAGTGACTTTGGTTTAATTTCCAACTTATATGTTGTTTATAGGTTACCAGACTCGTCCCAAGCCAGTTATAACCCCCAGTCGCTCAGGCAAGTTTTCTACACGTTATACTGTTGTTGTGATGTATACATTTGTATATGCATTATCTTGTGGTAGATGCATGATGGTTAATTAGCAAATTCTTGTGATATATTGTAGCATGTGATATGGTATATATGCATGCCTGTTTCATATTCTTGATACATATATCTGTTGATTCAGTTGATAATACTTATGCTAGAGATAAGCGGTAATTTGCATATACCCTTAGTATAGGGGACCCAAAGGTGAACTTTTTTCTAAAACCGGGAGTCGATGTTCCTGAGTATAATATATATATATGAATAGTTTTTAAAACTATGAATCAAATAAGGTTTATTCGATAACTTTATTTTATTAATGAATATTATTTTGAATATTCATTCGAGGGCTTATGACCCCGTTTATTTTATTGTTGAATATTATTTTGAATATTCATTTGAGGGCTTATGACCCCGCTTATTTTATTATTGAATATTATTTTGAATATTCATTCGAGGGCTTATAACCCCGTTTATTTTATTATTGAATATTATTTTGAATATTCATTCGAGGGCTTATGACCCCGTTTATTTTATTAATGAATATTATTTTGAATTTTCATTCGAGGACTTATGACTCCGATTAATTACTAATCATTATTCTTAATTTTATTAAAGAATAATGTGTCGATAATCAAACTCACTTTTGATTATTCAAATAAAGATAGTACTTTCGTATAAGTATATCTTTCGTTATTTAATATACATTGCAAGTATAAGTTTTAAAACTTCTACTTCAGTTATTTTTATAAAGATTATTCTTTATGAGAATATTATTTAAATAATAATATTCGGATATTTTCTAATAAATTGGGACTGATTTATTTCATTAAATCAGCATTACTCCAAACATTCTTATAAATATTTGCGAGTCTTCAAAATGATTTTAAAAGTTAGAGCGGATCCCAAAACTCATTTTTTATATATTTAAGATCTTCCTTTCAAAGGGGATTTAAATATTCGCTCAAAACCTGAGGGATCAGGCTCTGTGGTGTGTTTTATATTCGCAACGAGGTTGCTATTTTGATAAAAGAGTTTTTGATTACTTACCCAATACTCGGGAAGTAAAATTCTTGGAACAAGTTAATCCATTAACAGGCATCGCCTGGGAAATATTGGTGAGTTTTCCTTTCCAACTAGATACGACTTCTTGGTGGAGCCGTATCAACAAGTTTCTACTTGGGAAAAGTGGGGACGAGCTTTACGTTTCAGAGTCATGGATTTCATCTGAACTAGGAGTGGCGTAAGTGGTCGAGTGGCGCCGGCCCAGCCTTATTATATTGGCCCAAATGGCCTGGAAGTTCCGCAAGACGGTACATTCCTTAGGAGTCCAGTGTTCGGTTGACAAGTAAATCCGACAGGTTCTCCTCTACATGTAGAAAATGGTGGGGTTGTACTACTGCGACTGATCATCGTAAGTGGTCTTCCTGGCGCGACAAACTCCCGTAATGAGTTCATCATCCAGTTGGATAATTCTGCAACACTACCCGTAGCATTTCGATCGAAAGGCTACGAATGGGTGGTTGCCGAAGCATTGACAGGGTCAGACAGTTATAATCGTGTTTCCATTGAATGAAGTATCTCGTAACTTTATTTCCTTTAAAAATATTTCAAAGATTGAATCTATTCAAGTTTTAACTTATGGTCTCATCTATGGGATGACCTTTTGAAACTTATTATACTTTGAACAGTAGTAGTTCAAGTAGATTTCTAAAAATGGTATAAGTATTAGTGAAGTAATTGGTAAATTCATCTTCCTTTAAGCTTATATCTAGTAAGTAATTACCTTACACTTGATAAAGGATTCTAGTAAGTTATCCATTTAGATACTTGCATTATTGTTTACACTATATATTATCTTGCGAGCTGTAATGCTCACTCTTGCTTCATTTCTTCATCACACAACAACAGTTAGGAAAGATGGCCAGACTCAAGCAGACCCAGCGCAAGCACGTGGGAAGCGTCCTGCGTCTTCCCGTTGATGTTGTAGCTGCTATAGCTGCAGAGGTAGATCTACTGGTAGATCAGGCATTCTACTTTTGGGAACCAAATATTGTATAATTATAACTTGTGGTAGATAATGGCAATTAACTGTAAATTTATCAAGTAATCATTTTAGGTTGTAATAACTTTTAAATTGTGGATTCAAGGACTTGTACTTATTTCAATTTCATCTCTGAGACTATAACGGGTTGTGGTGTGTGTTAGTGTGGGGTCACAGTATGAGATTATTTATTATTAATTAAGTGAAGTGATATTGTGGAAAGAAAGACCGTGACGACCCGGATCCCTGACCCCGGATCTGGGGGTGTTACATCAAGATTGGTGAAAATAAGAAGGACCCATGATAAGAGACATCCTAAGTATGATTGAGAGTTAGCCGTGACAATGTTCACATCTAAAGACTAAGGCAATGACTAATGGAAAAATGGTGATTTTTTTTTCTTTCTCACCAGGACTTAAGAAAAGCATTTTCACATAAGCAGTGATTGAAATGAGGTAGAAAATTTAGTTGAAGGTGGTTAAAAGACATTGATTATAAGGAACTATTACTATCAGGAAAGACCAATGAGGTGGCCGACACTCTAAGTGCAAGAGAGCAATTATAGGCTCTCGTGCCAGAGGAATGCAGTGATAATGGTTGAAGCCGTGAAGGTTGTATTATGGTTTGGAAGATTGACATTCCTTCTGATGACTGTGCAATACCCAACCGTAATAGTAGTTTGGTAAAGGTTTAATTCGTGTAATCGCCATGAGTGGGCTATCTATCTTAGAAGGAACTATCTTGAGAATAAGCCAGGACCATGTTTCAAAAAGGACTTAATGAACCTTTGAGCTTCATGTCTCCTAATATAGACATATGATTTAGAATGGTATTAACCTACTATCGTTGCTTTCATTAAAACTCTTCTGCATTTTATCTGCTTCATGTCATGAATGTACGTCAGGATCAGGAGTGTTCTTCATGAATCATGAACGGTGATCATGTTACCTCCTTAGAAGAATTCGATACGATATGTATGGACTCCGTATGGTTAGCTATTAAGACTTCATGGAAAGCGAATGACTACAGTAGGTCAGTGGTGGACCATAGTAATGCTCCAATGAGTCTATGAATAATGAGACAATGACAACTGTGAGAGTTATATTGTAATGAATGTTGAGATTGAGTACCACTAATCGGGTCGTGGTGATGTATAAGTTATCATTGAATAGACTAATTAAGTAGATTATTTACCTATTGAATATTTATTCCTCCTTATCCATAGAGGGTCGTATAACTATACGAGGAAGGTTGCGATGCAAGCATAGAATTTTAGTAACGATGATGTCTAGAATGAGATCCTAGATTCGATTTTCGATGTCGAGGGAGTTTCAAAGGTGATTGTGTATAAGCTCGAGGAAGAGCATGGGTCCATAGAATTATGGACGGAATAGCAAAAATATTTAAGCATGTGAAATGCGATGCGATAATACTGGATATTGATATAGATACATATGTTTTGTTCTCCTATGATAAACCTCTATAGTTCAGAGGTAGATTCCAAGCCAGATATTTGTGGCAGTATTTTTTTTCATATACAATTCTCTTCAATTCGTTCTTTTCTCTTCTTTTCATTTCATGTAAGCTGAGAAGAACAACCCTTCCAGAAGGGGAGGTATTGCCGAATGACTACCTATCTGTGTGATAGAAGCCTAGTAGGATACCACATGTTGTTTAATTGCTTGTCAAGTACTAAAGGTTGACCACCTTCTGTACTAACTATGCGATATAACAAGTGTTCATGATCATAGTGATCTCTCAATAAATTCTTTTACTTCTATACGATGGATCAAGCTTTCAAAGATAGAAGCAGCTAGAAAGGAGTAGTATCAGTGCGGTGGTATTCCGAATCTAACGCGTTCGTGATACTAAGGTTGACGCAATTATTAAAAGGTTATAGAATGCTAACGAGCAAAAGTGTAACCAGTATAGTATTATATACGGAAGATAGTAATGACTACGAACTGGAAAAGAATGGGTATGGAGAAGCAAAAGCTATAATGCTAGAAGCTATGATGAGAGTCTATGCAATAGACTTGAAAGAATTTGAAATGGTCACTTAACACGGATTGAGTTTTCTTACGACAATAGATCATATGTCAGTATTGAGATATCGCCTTATGAGATCCTTGAGGGAAGAAAATGTCGATCTCCCTTATGATAGGATGATGTTACAGAGCGCAAGATGCTCAGACTAGTAGTGGTCCAAAGTGTTGGATTTTAAACGCAGCGGGGCATGGCAAAACACTTTTACACATATAAAATCCAAATAAAAGCATATAAATCGTGAATAAAAATTCGAGGGATCGAATCTAACCTTTAAAATAATTCGGAGACAACGATCAGAGATCCTTAGCAGTTGCTCCTCAAGTGTGAAGCACTCCACCGGTATCCACCAAGAAAATGATGTTAAGTAGGAGGAAGGATGTGGAGAGAATTGGGTTTTCCAAACTTTTTGGGTTTTGGGGTTCTCAGGTTAGAATAAAAATAGGGTCTATAATAGTGTATTTATAGGCAAAAATTTCAGCTGAAATTTTCCCATAAATATTATTATTATCCCATTTATTATTCTCATTAATAATTAAAACACCTTTTAATAATTAATCCTTTTTCTAAACACTTTAGAAATAATTCTCTCTCTTAATTTAATTTCCAAAAATTAAATCCTTAATTAATAATATTAAGAACTTTTCTTAATTAATTTATAATCAATTAAATCTCATTTAACTAATTATTAAATTTGCCAATTAATTATTTATTTCACAAATAAATAATTATTAGCCATTATTAATTAATTCCTCCATCAATAAATCATTCTCTTTTTATGGTGTGACCCTATAGGTTCAATATTAAGCCGGTAGTAGAAATAAATAATAATAAAACTATTTTATCATTATTTATATAAATTCTCTAATTTATTAAATATGATTAATTAATTAATCACATTTATTCTACATCGTGAGTGATGCTTCTCAACATATCGCGACTATCCGGATAATATGAATTCACTGCTTAGAATACCAAGAACCTATCAGTGAATAGTTACCGTACAATAAACTCCTTCTACCCTACAATGTCCTGATTAAATAGAAGGCATGGATCTCGTGTCAAACCTATCTAATTTAATCACTTGCTTACCATTTATTATGCGTATTTCTATGCAATTAGAAACTCCTTTCTAATTTTATTCACTCTGGTCAGAGATTCCTGAACTAGCATAAGTGGATCAGCCTTGAACATTCGCTTCCTTCACTCGAAGGGGTAGATCCTTTATTGATCATACACTATCTTCGTGTACAAATTCCTATACCCAGTAGAGCCCTAATAATTGTCCCTGGAGACTAAGAACTAAACCAAAGCATAGTTCAGTGTACACAAGATGACTATGATGACCTCAATTCTAAGGATACTTGTACAACTATCACTAGGTGAACAACTGCTGACATGTGAGTGAACTCCATCAGTTGTTCAGCTGTGCGAGTCATGTTCAGTGAACTTATTCTATAATAAGCACCTACATACTAGCTATAGTGTCACCACACAAATGTCTATGAGAACAGACATCCTTCATAATGAAGCAAGCATAGTATGTACCGATCTCTGCGGATTATTAATTACCAGTTAGTAATCCTACGACCAGGAACTATTTAAGTTTAGAGTTATCATTTTTAGGTCTCACTATTATGATCTCATCATAATCCATAAAAAGCTTTACTCTAAACTATGGTATATCTTATTTAAACACTTAAATAGATAAAGCCCGTAATAAAAACAAAACAAGTCTTTTATTAATATCAATGAAATCAAAACAGATTACATAAAAGTTATTCCTAAATCCTAATACATGATTGGACTTAGGACATATTCCTTTCACAAAGGACCAAGGATATAATAGATCTAATCAGAGGGCGGCTGGTAGTAGCCCAAGATGGACATAAAAAGTATGTTGATTTGACACGAAAGGACAAAGAATAGGAAATAGGGGACCTAGTAATGTTAAAGGTATCCCTTGGAAAGGATGGATGAGGTTCGGAAAGAAGCAAAGCTAAGCCCACGAATTGTTGGACCCTTTGAGGTATTAAGACGTATTGGGAAGTTAGCATATGAGCTAGCCCTACCCCCGAACATGTAGCAAGTTCATAACGTGTTCCACGTATCAATATTAAGGAAGTATAATCCGGATGCCAGACAAATAGGGGCATATGAGCGCATAGACATGCAACCCGACGTAACCTAAATGGAGCAACCAGGAAGGGTTATAGATTGAAAAGGAACAAGTGCTTAGGAGAAGGGTTATCAAACTAGGCAGAGTTTGGTGGTAGGACTACAATGTGGGAAAATTTACTCGAGAGTTAGAAAGTGCAATGCTAAGAGAGTATCCCTATTCATTTTCTATCTGATTCCGGGACGGAATCCTTTTAAGGAGGGGAGACTGTAATAACCCCAAAATTTTGAACTTTTTTTGTAACCCTTATGAATAGTGTTTTTGCTGATATTGCTGAATAAGAAAACTTTTCATGCCACACTGTGTAGGGGTTCTGTTATTGTTATTCTGAGATCGTATTAGTACTCTATATGATAAATAAGTGTATGTAAAGATCGTCAGAATCCAAATTCGAACACTTTGATTTTTCCCGAAAATCCACCAGATACCGAAAGAATTGAGTATAAGGCAACAGGATAAAAAGGATTTAAATTCAAGGATTATAAGAGAGGATCATAAAAGGAATATAATGTATTGAGAAAGGTTAAGGAAACCCAAGTAATAAGATCCCGAGTATGATCCCTCAAACGATAAAAGAAAACGAAAGTTAAGCGAACCGTATAACATATCAGCGGTCATTAGCCAAGTGATTAGAAGCTAATCAAAGAGGTTAGTGAGGATGATGTCATGAAACCAATAGGAAGAGGACAAGTGTGGGAGGATGACATAACAAGGTGACATAAGCATGACAAAAAGGAAGTGTATTGTTGGTTGATTCTTGGCCATGCAAAAGTTACCATAGTTAAAAGTAATAAATCAAAAAAAACAACATCAACCAAGCCAAAACAATTCATTTCACCAAAAAACACAAAGTTGACTTCATTTCTTCAAGGAAGCTCTCGGCTTTTCTCTTTATTTCAAGAAGGAAAATTCAAAATCTAAGATCCAAGCCTTGTTAATTAGTGAGGTAATTATCTAATACTCCTTATGCATAGATATAGCTATCCTATAAGTTTGAGCTTCCAATTTATTCACAATCTATTCCTAAAAATCATGGAAGAAGAGGGTGAATAGTGTTTTTCAAGAACTTAAATTTTTGTTCTTGAGTTTTTGTTTAGATTAAGCTTGGATAAGGACTTTTAAGGGTGATTCCAAGCTAATTACTTGATTCTCCACTCTCCAAGGAAGGTATAACCCCTCCAAACCCTAACTTTACTTTGAGTATTAGGTTTAGTTTTGTTGTTATGGTTCATGAGAAGCATGATTCTTGTAGACTTAGAGTGTGGTTTGTTTTGTAATGAGTTGAAGTTGTAATTCTTGGATTATTGATTAATGAACTTAAGTATAGTTTTAATTCATGTTTGAGAATAATATAAATTGGAAAACTTGAGGTGTTGGGGCTGTTGTAGTATGATATGGATGGATTTTGGTTGTATGAATGAATTGTGGTTGATTGGTGGTTGGTTGGGAGTAGAATAAAAATTGGTAATCGCGTAAACATAGCCATCGTAATGTTCGATCTACTTAAACTGTTTTTGCTCTTAACATCAGAACCCGAGAACTCACTGTTAGGATTTGACCATTTCCATGATTAGATAGTTCATGTTACGAGCTTCGTTTTGATATGTGGTTCGTTTAATCTGATGTACGGTTTAGGAGAAACGACCGTTTTAAGTAACGGCGTTTCGCGAACGAACCATTACTCCTCGCCTTACTTTGAAACATAGGTTAAAGACCTTAAAGGACTAATTGGAGTATGAATGATTTATGTAAAGTGTATTAGGAAGTTGGTAAGGCACTCGCGAAAGAATCGCCTTAAAACCCTTAATGGTTAATTTATTAAAAATGGTGGAGCTGAGGGTACTCGAGAGACTTAAGGGAATCGTTGAGGGCAAAGCGAGTGTTAGAGTCTAATTGGTTAAAGTATAGATTCATAAGCGACTTTGGTTTAATTCCAACTTACATGTTGTTTATAGGTTACCAGACTCGTCCCAAGCCATTTATCACCCCCAGTCGCTCAGGCAAGTTTTCTACCCGTTATACTGTTGTTGTGATGTATAAATGTATATGCATTATCTTGTGATAAATGCATGATTGTTATTAGCAAATCTTGTGATATATTGGAGCATGTTGATATGGTATATATGCATGCCTGTTTTTGTAATCTTGATATCTAATTGTTGATTCAAATGCTTATAAACTGCATAATACCTATGCTAGAGATAAGCAGTAGTTGCGTATACCCTTAGTATAGGGGTCTCAAAGGTGAACATTTTCTAAAACCGGGAGTCGATGTTCCCGAGTATATTATATATATATTTATATATATATATATATTGATATAGTTTTCAAAATTATTAATCGAATAAGGTTTATTCGATAACTTTATTTTATTTAATGAATATCATTCTGAATATTCATTCGAGGACTTATGACTCCGCTTATTTATTTAATAAATATTACTTTGAATATTCATTCGAGGACTTATGACTCTGTTTATTCTATTTAATGAATATTAGTTTGAATATTCATTCGAGGACTTATGACTCTGATTATTTACTAAATAATATTCTTTATTTTATTAAAGAATGATGTTTTGATAATCAAACTTATTTTCGATTATTCAAATAAAGATCGTACTTTCGTATAAGTATATCTTTGGTTATTTATTATTCATTTCAAGTATAAGTTTTAAAACTTGTACTTCAAAATATTTTTATAAAGATTATCCCTTATGAGAATATTATTTAAATAATAATATTCAGATATTATCTAATATATTGGGACTGATTTATTTTATTAAATCAGTATTACTCCAAACATTCTTAAAAATGTTTTCGAGTCTTCAAAATGATTTTTAAAAGTTAGAGCGGATCCCAAAACTCGTTTTCAGATTTAAGATCTTCCTTTCGAAGGGGACTTGAATATTCGCTCAAAAATCTAAGGGATCAGGCTCTGTGGTATATTTTATATTCGCAACGAGGTTGTTGTTTTGATAAATGAATTGATTACTTACCCAACGTTCGGGAAGAAAGTCCATCTATTGAGTCGGCAAAAGCAACATGGGCTCAGTGGGCGTCCATGAAAGTGTAAGTGGCTCAGTGGGAGTCCATCAAATGCGTAAGTGGCTGAGTGGCAGTCCAGCATAAGGTCCTATTACGACCAGGGTGATGACCAGTGGGAAATTCGTCCATCTACTAGTAAAAAAGGTTACTTATTGGTATCTTTGCCTGATCAGCAAGATATCAGGTTTATGCCAAGGTTTTCTCCTTTCCAAATTCATTGGATATTGCAACTCTGTTTATTATTTTCATAACAGAGGTTTTAAAGGAGTGTATGAAATGTATATATATAGGTGTATATATATATATCGGGACTTAATGAAGTATCTCGTAACTTCATTATTTATAATGAAATTTCAAGGATTGAATCTATTCAAGTCTTATCTTGTAGTCTCATCTATGTGATGAACTTTTGAAACTAATTATAACTTGAATGGTGGTAGTTCAAGTAGTATTTGGGAAAGATATAAGTATATTGGTGTATCTTGTAACTTCATCTTTTCAACTTATATCTGGTTATTGATTATCTGATGCATGACAAAGAAAAACGTTGAGACAAGGTTAGATATATGAGATCACCTTGCAACGATATTTTTATACAGTTATAAACTGGAACTCTGTGTATATTATACAGGTCAGAGGATTTCAAAGATTGTGAAAAGTATATATGTATATATACTGAATATTTTGCGACTTTCACAAGTACTATGAGAATGCTCATATATTGTTAATTATTCTACATATTATTTTGGTGGGCTTGTTGCTCACCCTTGCTTTCTTATTTCATCACACAATAACAGATAGACAAGATGAACAGGATCAAGCTCCCAATTCGCGAGCAGATAGGAAACGTTCTGCAGTTTCCTGTTGGCGTTGATGCCGTGTAGCTGAGGTAGGATCTACCAATAGGCTAGGCTTTCAAATTTCGATGTACCAAACTGTAATAACCCCCAAAATTTTCAACTTTTTGTAACCCTTGTGAATAGTGTTTTAGCTGAATGAGAAAACTTTTCATGCCACACTATGTAGGGGTTCTATTATGGATATTCTGAGATTTTATTAGTACTCTATATGGTATATGACTGTATGTAAAGACCGCCAGAATCCAATTCCGAACACTTTGGTTTTTCCCGGAAATACCCTAGATGCGGAAAGAATTGAGTATAAGGTAACAGGATAAAAATGATTTAAATTAAAGGATTATAATAGAGGATCATAAAAAGGAATATAATGTATTGAGAAAGGTTAAGGGAACCTAAGTAATAAGATCCCGGGTATGATCCTTCAAACGATAAACGAAAACGAAAGTTAAGCGAACCGTATAACAGATCAGCGGTCATTAGACAAACAATTAGGAAGTTAATCAAAGGGATTAGAGTGAGTGATGTCACCCAACCAATGAGAGGAGGACAAAGAGGGAAGGATGACATCACAACATGACATAGGCATGATATGGGAAGGAAGGAGGTGTGGTGGCTTTTTAACCACACAAAATCAAGGGCAAATAGGTAATTGATTAAATCAAACACAAAAATAAATCAACCAAGCCAAGCAAATTCATTCTTCATCAAAATCAAAAAGAAACCAAGGCATTGTTCTTGAAGAGCTCTCGGCTTTTTACTATTGCAAAAGGCAAGAAAATTCAAAATCAAAGATCCAAGCTTCCTAAATTGGTGAGTTAATTCCCTAATCATCTTCATGCTTAGTTAGGGCTATATCATGAGTTTAAGCCATCAATTCCTTCTTAATCTTCTTCATTTAATCAAAGAAGAAGACTATGAATAGTGTTTTCAAGTTTTTAACTTGAAATTTTCTTGTTTTCCTTGAAGATCCAAGCATTCCTAAGACTTCTCAAAGCTTCTTAAGGCTTCCTAGCTCCTCCCACCACTTCAAGGAAGGTATATCATCTCCAAACCCTAGATTCCTATGTATTATAAGATGATTTTGATTAGTAGGGTGATATTGTAGCTTGATGTTGTGATTTAGAGTTTGGGATTTGAAATGGTAGTGAAATGGAATGGTAGATGTTGTTGTTTTGATTAAAAGAACTTAAGTATGGTTAAAGTTAAGCTTAGGCATAAGTATGAATGTTAAAATTTAATTGGTTAGGGTTGTTATGATGTGCTAAGGATGGATGTTGGTTGTATGTTGGATTTGAGGTTGAATTGGGTTGGTTTTGAATGGTTTTAAATTGGGAAATCGCGTAAACATAGCCGTCGTAACGTCCGATTTTCTTTAGACTATTTTTGTGCATAACATTAGGACCCGAGAACCCCCTGCTAGATTATGACCATTGCCATGTTTAGATAGCTCATGTTACGAGCTTCGTTTTGATATGTAGTTCGTTCGATTCCGATGCACGGTTTAGGAGAAACGACCGTTTCAAGTAACGGCGTTTCACGAACAAAACTTTTCCCCTCGCCTTACTTTGAAACAAAGGTTAAAGACCAAAAAGGGTTAATTAATGCATGAAACATTTATGGTAAGTGTGTTAGGCAGTTGGTAAGATACTCGCGAAGGAATCGCCTTAAAACTCGTAAAGGTTAAATTATTAAAAATGGTGGAGCCGAGGGTACCCGAGTGACTTAAGTAAGTCAGTAAGCGCAAAACAAGCGTTAGAGTCTAAGTTAGTTAAAGTATAGATTTACAAGTGACTTTGGTTTAATTCCAACTTACTTGTTGTTTATAGGTTACCAGACTCGTCCCGAGCCTTTTATCACCCCAAGTCGCTCAGGCAAGTTTTCTACCCGTTATAACTGTTGTTGTGATGTATATATGGATTTGCATTATCTTGCGATAGATGCATGTTGGTTAATTATGTAACACCCCCAGATCCGGGGTCGGGGATCCGGGTCGTCACGGTCTTTCTTTCCACAATATCACTTCACTTAATTAATAATAAATAACCTTATGCTGTGACCCCACACTAACACACACCACAACCCGTTATAGTCTCAGAGATGAAATTTAAATAAGTACAAGTCTTTGAATCCACAATTTAAAAGTTATTACAACCCAAAATGATTACTTGATAAATTTACAGTTAATTGCCATTATCTGCCACAAGTTATAATTATACATAATTGATTCTCAAAAGTAGATGGTCTGATCTACAATAGATCTACCTCTGCAGCTATAGCAGCTACAACATCAACGGGAAGATGCGGGACGCTTCCCACGCGCTTGCGCTGGGTCTGCTGGAGTCTGGCCATCTTTCCTAACTGTTGTTGTATGATGAAAGAAGAAAGCAAGGGTGAGCAGTAAGCCCACCAAAATAATATGTATAATGATTTACAATATATGAGCCTACTCATAATACTCATGAAAGTCTTGGTCAAAAGAAATGAACCAAGTTTGATATCTTAATGCGATGAAGTCGCAAAATATTCAGTATATATACATATATACTTTTCAAAATATTGGAAGTCCTCTTCCAGGCATAATATACACAAAGTTCCAGTGTATAACTGTATAAAAATATCGTTGCAAGGTGATCTAATATATCTAACCTTGTCTCAACGTTTTTCTGAAAATCTTTGTCATTCATAAGACAATTATTAACTAGATATAAGTTTAAAAGATGAAGTTATAAGGTACTCCAATATACTTATATCTTTTCCAAATACTACTTGAACTACCACCGTTCAAGTTATAATTAATTTTAAGAAAAACATCCCATAGATGAGACCACAAGTTAAGACTTGAATAGATTCAATCTTTGAAATATTATTGAATGAAAAAGTTATGAGATACTTTATTTAGTCCCGATATATATATCCACATATATATATCTCTTAAACATTTCCTGGAACCTCTGTTATGTAAAGTATGAACAGAGTTTGAAACATCCAATGAATTTTGGAAAGGAAAAGAATTTTGGCATAAACCAGATATCTTGTTGATCAGGCAAAGATACCCATAAGTAACCTTTTCTACTAGTAGATGGACGAATTCCCCACTGGTCATCACCCTGGCCGCATTAGGACCTATGCTGGACTGCCACTCAGCCACTTATGCATTTGATGGACTCCCACTGAGCCACTTACACTATCATGGACGGCCACTGAGCCCATGTTGCTTATGCCGACTCAATAGATGGACTTACTTCCCGAACGTTGGGTAAGTAATCAATTCATTTACCAAAACTGCAACCTTGTTGCGAATATAAAATACACCAAAGAGCCGGATCCCTCAGGTTTTAAGCGAGTATTTAAATCCCCTTAAAAAGGAAGATCTTAAATATAAAAATGAGTTTTGGGATCCGCTCTCACTTTTAAAAATCATTTTGAAGACTCGAAAACACTTTATAGAGTGTTTGGAGTAAAGCTGATTTAATGAAGTAAATCAGTCCCCAGAATATTTAGAAAATGACTGAATATTATTAATTAAATAATATTCCCATAAAGAATAATCTTTATAAAAATAATTGAAGTAGAAGTATTAAAATTTATACTTGAAACGAGTATTAAATAACCAAAGATATACTTATATGAAAGTATTATCTTCATTTGAATAATCGAAAATAAGTTTGATTATCGAAACATTATTCTTTAATAAAATACAGAATATATCTCAGCAAATAATCGGAGTCATAGATCCTCAAATGAATATTCAAATAATATTCATTAAATAATATAAACTGAGTCATAAGTCCTCGAATGAATATTCAAATAATATTCAAATAATAAAATAAAAGGAGTCATAAGTCCTCGAATGAATATTCGAAATAATATTCATTAAATAAAATAAAGTTTAAAGTAATCGAATAACCCTTATTCGATTAATAGTTTTGAAAACTATGACCATATATATATATATAAGTATATATATATATATATCCACATATACAAAATCTACTCGGGATCCTCGACTCCCGGTTTTAGAAAATATTTCCACCTTTGGGTCCCTATACTAAGGGTATACGCAAATACCGCTTATCTCTAGCATAGGTATTATGCAACGAATAAGCATTTGAACCAACAGATATATAAATCAAGAATACGAAACAGGCATGCATATATATACCATATCAGCATGCTTCAATATATCGCAACATTTGCTAATTAACCAACATGCATCTATCGCAAGATAATGCATATACATATATTCATCACAACAACAGTATAACGGGTAGAAAACTTGCCTGAGCGACTTGGGGTGATAAAAGGCTCGGGATGAGTCTGGTAACCTATAAACAACAAGTAAGTTGGAATTAAACCAAAATCACTTGTAAATCTATACTTTAACTAACTTAGACTCTAACGCTTGTTTTGCGCTCACTGATTCGCTTAAGTCACTCGGGTACCCTCGGCTCCACCATTTTTAATAATTTAACCTTTACGAGTTTTAAAGCGATTCCTTCGAGAGTGTCTTACCAACTGCCTAACACACTTACCATAAATGTTTCATACATTAATTAACCCTTTTTGGTCTTTAACCTATGTTTCAAAGTAAGGCGAGGGGAAAAGTTTCGTTCGCGAAACGCCGTTACTTGAAACGGTCGTTTCTCCTAAACTGTGCATCGGAATCGAACGAACTACATATCAAAACGAAGCTCGTAACATGAGCTATCTAAACATGGCAGTGGTCATATTCTAGCAGGGCGTTCTCGGGTCCTAATGCCATGCACAAAAACAGTCCAAAGAAAATCGGACGTTACGACGGCTATGTTTACGCGTTTTCCCAATTTTAAACCATTCAATACCAACCACAAATCAACCCCAAATTAATCATACAACCAACATCCCTCCAAACCACATCATAACAGCCCCAACAAATCCAAATTAACCATTTATACTTATTCCCCACATGAACTAAAAGCTTTACTTAGGTTCTTTAACTAATTACCAAGATTTACAACTCCAACAATACAACAAAACCAACTAGTCTCTACAAACTCAACCAAACTTCAACCAATCAAGCATCATGCCTCACATATGCTATATCAAACACATTCAATCCTAATTACTCAAAACTAAAGCTAGGGTTTGTAGTTTATACCTTCCTTGGAGAGTGGAGAATCAAGAGAATGGCTTGGAATCACCCTTAAAGTCCTTATCCAAGCTTAATCTAAACAAAACTTCAAGAACACAAATTTTAGTTCTTGAAAAACACTATTCACCATCTTCTTTCATGATTTATAGAAAAAGATTGGCTTGGATTTAGAAGCTTAAACTTATAGGAAGTATGTAACTATCCATGGGGAAGCTTAGATAATTACCTTGCTAAATAGTAAGTGGAGGAGCTTGGATCTTCAAATTTTAAGAAAATGCACCCGAGAGCTTGAAGAAGAAGAAGAGAGATTTTTTTGTGTTTTGGCTTGATTTGCTTTTGGTTGGTTGATTTTTGTTGTTTGCTTTAGTGAATTACCTAGTTGCCCTTGGTTTTGTGTGGTTCTCATTCAACCACACCTCCTTCCTTCCCATGTCATGCTTGTGTCATCCTCATGATGTCATCCTCCCCTCCTTGTCCTCTTTCTATTGGTTGGATGACATCATCCCCACTAATCCCCTTGATTAACTTCCTAATCGTTTGCCTAATGACCGCTGATCTGTTATACGGTTCGCTTAACTTTCGTTTTCGTTTATCGTTTGAGGGATCATACCCGGGATCTTATTACTTAGGTTCCCTTAACCTTTCTCAATATATTGTATTCCTTTTATGATCCTCTCTTATAATCCTTTAATTTAAATCCTTTTTATCCTGTTACCTTATACTCAATTCTTTCCGTATCTATTGGATTTCCGGGAAAAATCAAAGTGTTCGGATTTGGATTCTGACGATCTTTACATACACTTATATCCCATATAAAGTACTAATAAAATCTCAGAATATCCATATCAGAACCCCTACATAGTGTGGCATGAAAAGTTTTCTCATTCAGCAAAAACACTATTCATAAGGGTTTCAAAAATTTCCCAAAAATTGGGGTTATTACAGTCTCCCCTCCTTAAAAGGATTCCGTCCCGGAATCAGATAGAAAATGAATAGGGATACTCTCTTAGCATTGTACTTTCTAACTCTCGAGTAAATTTTCCCACATTGTGGTTCTACCATCAAACTCTTACTAGTTTGATAACCCTTCTCCTAAGCACTCGTTCCCTTTTACTCTATACCCTTCCTGGTTGCTCCATATAGGTTACGTCTGGTTGCATGTCTATGCGCTCATATGCCCCTATTTGTCTGGCATCCGAATTACACTTCCTTAACATTGATACGTGGAACACGTTATGAACTTGCTACAGGTTCGGGGGTAGGGCTAGCTCATATGCTAACTTCGCAAACGTCTTAATATATCCGAGGGTCCAACAAATTGTAGACTTAGCTTTCCTTTCTTTCCGAACCTCATCAATCCTTTCCAAGGGATACCTATAACATTACTAGGTCCCCTATTTTGTACTCTTTATCCTTTCGTGTCAAATCAACATACTTATCATGTCCATCTTGGGCTACTACCAGCCGTCCTCTGATTAGATCTATCATATCCTTGGTCCTTTAGACCACTGCTGGTCCGAGCATCTTGCGCTCTACAACTTCATCCTAATATAAGGGAGATCGATATTGTCTTCCCTCAAGGATCTCATAAGGCGATATCTCAATACTGACATATGATCTATTGTCGTAAGAAAACTCAATCCGTGTTAAGTGATCATTCCAATTTCTTTCAAGTCTATTGCACAGACTCTCATTATAGCTTTTATCATTAGAACTTTTGCTTCTTAATACCCATTCTTTTCCAGTTCGTAATCGCTACTACCTTCCATTCCTAATATTATACTGGTTATACTTTTGCTCGTTAGCGTTCTATAACCTTTTAATAACCACGTCAACCTTAGTATCACGAATGTGTTCCCATTCCGCATACTACCACCACTTTATTACTCCTTTTTCAGTTGTTTCTATTTTCCAAAATTTGATCAATCAAATAGAAGTAAAGGAATTTGTTGAGAGATCACTATGATCATGAACACTTGTTATATCGCATAGTTAGTACAGAAGGTGGCCAGCCTTTAGTACTTGACAAGCAATTAAACAATAGCTGGTATCCTACTCGGCTTCTATCACACAGATAGATAGTCATTCGGCAATACCTCCCCTTCTGGAAGGGTTGTTCTTCTCAGCTTACATGAAATGAAAAGAAGAGAAAAGAACGAATGGAAGAGAATTGTATATATGAAAAAAATATACTGCCACAAAATATCCGGCTTGGAACCTACCTCTGAACTATAGAGGTTTGTCATAGGAGAACGAATCATATGAGTATTTATATCAACATCAAGTATTATAGCATCGTATTTCCCATGCCTAAATATTTCTATTCCGTCCATCATTCTATGGACCCATGCTCTTCATCGAGCTTATACACAATCACCTTTGAAACTCCCTCGACATCGAAAATCGAATCTGGGATCTCATTCTATATATCACCGTTACTAGAATTCTATGCTCGCACCGCAACCTTCCTCGTATAATAATACGACTCTCTTATTGATAAGAAAGAATAATTATTCACTAGGTAGATACTCTACTTAATTAGTCTATCAATGATAACTTATACACTACCACGACCCGATTAGTGGTACTCAATCTCAACACCCATTCTAATACAACTCTCACGGTTGTAATCAGCTCAATACTCGCAGAATCATTGATGCCTTACTATGGTCCACCACTGACCTACTGTAGTCATTCATTTTCCATGAAGTCTTAATAGCTAACCATACGGAGTCCATACATATCATATCTAATTCTCCTAAGGAGTTAACATAACCACCAATCACAATTCATGAAGAACACTCCAAACTCTGACGTACTTTCATGACATAAAGCAGATAAAATTGCAGAAGAGTTTCAATCAAAGCAATGATAGCAGGTTAATACCATTCTTAATCATAAGCCTTAAATAGAAGACTTAACTCAAAGGTTCGTCTAGTCCTTTTGGAAACATGGTCCTGGCTTATCCCAAGATAGGACCTCCTAAGATAGATAGCCCGTCCATGGCGATTACACGAATTAAACTTTTACCAACTACTATTACGGTTGGGTATTGCACAGTCATCAGAAGGAATGTCAATCTTCCAAACCATAATACAACCTTCCCAGTTTTAACCATCATCACTGTATTCCTTTGGCACAAGTGCCTATAATTATCCTCTTACCTTTAAAGTGTCGGCCACCTCTTTGGCCTTTCCTGATATTAAAATTTCCTTATAGTCAATGTCATTTTAACTACCTCCAAATAAATTTTCTACCTTATTTCAATCACTGCTTTTGTGAAGATGTATTCCTTAAAATCTGATGAGTAAAAAAAAATATCACCATTTTTCCATAAGTTATTGCCTCAGTCTTTAGAGGTTAATCACTGTCACGACTGACTATCAATCATACTTAGAACATCTTTTATCTTAAGTCCTAATTGCCCTGAATAATTTTGACCTTTACTGGTTCGATCCATACTTTCTCGTGGTTTAACACGTGCCCCACTTGGCATCATTATAATTATGTCATATTTCCTTTATCAACATTTTTATTCTTGAGAATTTCGAATATTTCCTTTCTCCTTGTAAAACCGCTAAGGTTATCTTTCAATCGTTCCTCCTGTATTCCCTATATACAGGGCATATCAAAATACCATTTACTAATACTAGAACCATTGTCTATATACTTCTGAAAAATTTCTCCACTGATCCTTAAAGGTTATTATTACCTTAATCCTTTCCAATTCATACTGTCAAAACTCATACTATCCCTATTAAGGGTGAAATGCCAACCTTTATGCATTCCCCTAGGATTCATTTTAAGTTACCAATGTTTTATCCTTAATTCCACGTTTAAAAGGTACCTGCATCCTTCCACGAATAAATCAAGTCATATATCCTTGATAGATTATCATATTCATCATTCCCACCTCGATAGTCTATGCCTTTTTTCACAATAGCATCCTTATTCAAGTTAAGGTCAATCCACATGGCCTCCAAAAGATAAAAATGGTTATCCGCTTTTGTTTCCTGATTTGGTAATGATCACATGGATGATCTGGAAGATCTTGGTCGTGTTCAACGTGAACTTCTTCTTAATAAATCCTTATTTACTTTTGTTGTTTATCTCAACAGTCATCTCAATGTTGGGATATCTTTCATACCTGGCGTCTCCCTTCCTAGGTATCAAGCCACCGGTCTTACACTTCACATTCTTGAAGGTCACTTCCTTCATCCAATTTTCTTAATTTCTTACTTTCTTGTCTCCTCAGTCTATCCGCGCCTCAATATTTATCCTTCGAACTATCTCAAGGTTTCCTCAAATCCTCCCAACTTACAGGGGATAAAATATATTTATCTCTTATGCCTTCAACCATCAATTTAACTCATGGTGAATCACCCTCATCCTGACGATTACATACTTTTCTATTTCTATTGCTACGAGTCTTTAGGGTTTCCTCATACCCAACTTCCTTATCATTCCTCAAACTCTATTGCCTTTATATTCCTTTCCACTTCAAATTTTTTTTTTCCTTTCTCTTATCATTATTTCATGAACCAACACAACATAAGCATTGATTTCAACATCCCGTCATTCTGGATTCGTGTCCTCAGAACGAATCTTGATAACTTTTACAACTTAAATTCATAATTCATCATACTCGTCTGCCTTTGTTCTGGCTCTAAAGCTTTTACACTCTCTCCATAACCTTGGGAATTACTTTCCCGAAAACAATTGGCTGAACTTTAATCAGTTCATCATAACCTCTGGCTCCGTGCCTTTCTTGGTCTTTCACCAGCGGGTGGTCTCTCTCTTAGGAGGGTAAGTGACAAAAACAGTCTTTTGTGGTTCATCAATCATTTAGAATCTCAAATGATTCCTATATTTCCTTTAGCCAGGCTCTTGCCTCGACTGGGTCAGCTTGTTCCCTGGAGCTCTGAGAGCTTAGAAACTTAAACGTCTTGAAAGAATTTCTCACCGCATTGTTTCCTCAAGGTGGTGGTTGGGGATAATAGTCTAAGTTCTTTTTAGACAGGTCCATGAATTGCCGTATAGGAGTACCGTCTCGGGTCTCCTTTCCTTACTCGACTTTCTATTTCCTTAGTATGAAATGTTTCATCCTACTCCCCATAATTGGGGTCATCTTTTAATTTAAAATCCTCATTTTCCACTCCATTATGTCATGGGTTCCTTCTATCTTGATGGCGACCTCCCTGACTATCACGTTCAGGGTTTGCTCTAAATCTTATTCCTCAAACTAGCTTTCATCTAAGATCTCATCCTTACGCTCTTGAACTTTCGGAACCCAAATTCTATAGGAATACCTCATTATTCCCTTATCATCTTTCTCGATATTAACCTCTTATCTATTTGTTGGCTCTCTGCCTTCATTCATAACTTTTTCTGGCACAATATGATCTTTTCCAATAATTCGGGCTGTATTGCTATCTCAAACAGCTTTTCGGTACCGGCTCCGGTTACCTTCACTACTATTTCCATTTTCTCAAAATCTCTTATAAACTCTCCAAAAGACATTATCATCTTGAGTCTCTCCTTTTTACTAAGGGCATCAGCCACCATATTGGCTTACCCCGAATGATAAAGAATCTGCCAATCATAATTCTTGATTAGCTCTAACCGCCTCCTCTGGCGTATGTTGAGCTCTTTCTACGTAAGAATGTACTAGAGCACTTATGGCTTAGGTAATTCTCGCACTTCTCTCCATACAAGTAGTGCCTCCAATCTTTAGGGTAAAACTATTGCCACGAGCCTAAGCTCATGGGCGGTGATATCAAATTTCATATTACCTTAATTGTCTTGACGCAGACGCGATTATCTTGCTGTGCTAAGAAGCACCCTAATTCCTTATGCGAAGCGTCACTTACAAATCACAAAATCTCCTTTTTCCATCCGGCAATGCCAGCATAGGGGCCATCACCAACCTCTGCTTCAGTTCTTGAAAGCTGTTCTCGCATTTCTCTGTCCATTCGAACTTCTCAGTCTTACGAGTAAGCCGCGTTAAAGGGGCTACTATCTTTACAACTTGAACGAACCTCCGGTAGTGACCGGCCAATCCTACCTCTGGTAGTCGACCAAACCATGGTCATCAATTCATCAGTGGTCCTTTATCCAATCCTGTCAGGATCCTCCATGGGGTCCTTCTCAACAACTATCCCTACTAGGACAACATCCTCAATATCAACATCATCCGGTCCTGCATTAGGACACTCTAACGGATCCATAATCTGATCTCCAATAACTAATAAAACATCATCGCGTTGTTGCTCCTCAACCTCAGGGTTCGGAGTTCCGCTACCATATACGATAACGAACTACGCTCCTATCACGATATTTATAAGGGTTCCCATAAGGGTTTTAACTGTCAGTACTACGTTAGGTAGCCCGACTATGAACTTGGCAAGAGTTCTTATTATCTTAGTGAATCTTATTATCTTAACGTCCCATCATCTCTGAGGTTTATAACGCTTAGCTCTGATACCATTTCTGTAACACCCCCAGATCCGGGGTCGGGGATCCGGGTCGTCACGGTCTTTCTTTCCACAATATCACTTCACTTAATTAATAATAAATAACCTTATGCTGTGACCCCACACTAACACACACCACAACCCGTTATAGTCTCAGAGATGAAATTTAAATAAGTACAAGTCTTTGAATCCACAATTTAAAAGTTATTACAACCCAAAATGATTACTTGATAAATTTACAGTTAATTGCCATTATCTGCCACAAGTTATAATTATACATAATTGATTCTCAAAAGTAGATGGTCTGATCTACAATAGATCTACCTCTGCAGCTATAGCAGCTACAACATCAACGGGAAGACGCGGGACGCTTCCCACGCGCTTGTGCTGGGTCTGCTGGAGTCTGGCCATCTTTCCTAACTGTTGTTGTGTGATGAAAGAAGAAAGCAAGGGTGAGCAGCAAGCCCACCAAAATAATATGTATAATGATTTACAATATATGAGCCTACTCATAATACTCATGAAAGTCTTGGTCAAAAGAAATGAACCAAGTTTGATATCTTAATGCGATGAAGTCGCAAAATATTCAGTATATATACATATATACTTTTCAAAATATTGGAAGTCCTCTTCCAGGCATAATATACACAAAGTTCCAGTGTATAACTGTATAAAAATATCGTTGCAAGGTGATCTAATATATCTAACCTTGTCTCAACGTTTTTATGAAAATCTTTGTCATTCATAAGACAATTATTAACTAGATATAAGTTTAAAAGATGAAGTTATAAGGTACTCCAATATACTTATATCTTTTCCAAATACTACTTGAACTACCACCGTTCAAGTTATAATTAATTTTAAGAAAAACATCCCATAGATGAGACCACAAGTTAAGACTTGAATAGATTCAATCTTTGAAATATTATTGAATGAAAAAGTTATGAGATACTTTATTTAGTCCCGATATATATATATCCACATATATATATCTCTTAAACATTTCCTGGAACCTCTGTTATGTAAAGTATGAACAGAGTTTGAAACATCCAATGAATTTTGGAAAGGAAAAGAATTTTGGCATAAACCAGATATCTTGCTGATCAGGCAAAGATACCCATAAGTAACCTTTTCTACTAGTAGATGGACGAATTCCCCACTGGTCATCACCCTGGCCGCATTAGGACCTATGCTGGACTGCCACTCAGCCACTTATGCATTTGATGGACTCCCACTGAGCCACTTACACTATCATGGACGCCCACTGAGCCCATGTTGCTTATGCCGACTCAATAGATGGACTTACTTCCCGAACGTTGGGTAAGTAATCAATTCATTTACCAAAACTGCAACCTTGTTGCGAATATAAAATACACCACAGAGCCGGATCCCTCAGGTTTTAAGCGAGTATTTAAATCCCCTTAAAAAGGAAGATCTTAAATATAAAAATGAGTTTTGGGATCCGCTCTCACTTTTAAAAATCATTTTGAAGACTCGAAAACACTTTATAGAGTGTTTGGAGTAAAGCTGATTTAATGAAGTAAATCAGTCCCCAGAATATTTAGAAAATGACTGAATATTATTAATTAAATAATATTCCCATAAAGAATAATCTTTATAAAAATAATTGAAGTAGAAGTATTAAAATTTATACTTGAAACGAGTATTAAATAACCAAAGATATACTTATATGAAACTTATTTTCGATTATTCAAATAAAGATAGTACTTTCGTATAAGTATATCTTTGGTTATTTAATACTCGTTTCAAGTATAAGTTTTAATACTTCTACTTCAATTATTTTTATAAAGATTATTCTTTATGGGAATATTATTTAAATAATAATATTCAGACATTTTCTAAATATACTGGGGACTGATTTACTTCATTAAATCAGCTTTACTCCAAACACTCTTTAAAGTGTTTTCGAGTCTTCAAAATGATTTTTAAAAGTTAGAGCGGATCCCAAAACTCATTTTTTTTATATTTAAGATCTTCCTATTTAAGGGGATTTAAATACTCGCTCAAAACCTGAGGGATCCGGCTCTGTGGTGTATTTTATATTCGCAACAAGATTGCAGTTTTGGTAAATGAATTGATTACTTACCCAACGTTCGGGAAGTAAGTCCATCTATTGAGTCGGCATAAGCAACATGGGCTCAGTGGGCGTCCATGATAGTGTAAGTGGCTCAGTGGGAGTCCATCAAATGCATAAGTGGCTGAGTGGCAGTCCAGCATAAGGTCCTATTGAGACCAGGGTGATGACCAGTGGGGAATTCGTCCATCTACTAGTAGAAAAGGTTACTTATTGGTATCTTTGCCTGATCAGCGAGATACCTGGTTTATGCCAAAATTCTTTTCCTTTCCCAAAAATTTATTGGATGTTTCAAACTCTGTTCATACTTTACATGACAGAGGTTTTCAGGAAATGTATAAAGAAGATGTATATGTGGATATATATATATATATATATATATATATCAGGACTTAATGAAGTATATCATAACTTTATTTCCTTTAATAATATTTCAAAGATTTAATCTATTTAAATCTTGTCTTGTAGTCTCATCTATCTGATGAACTGTTGAAAGCTCATTATACTTTGAACAGTGGTAGTTCAAGCAGCTTTTTTTAATGATATAAGTATAGTGAAGTATTTGGTAACTTCATCCCTTGTTTTTACTTATATCTAGTAAGTAATTATCTTACGCATGATAAAAGATTCTAGTAAGTATCCATTTAGATACTTATATTATTGTTATCACTATATATTATCTTGCGAGCTGTAAGGCTCACGCTTGCTTTATTTCTTCATCACACAACAACAGTTAGGAAAGATGGTCAGACTCCAGCAGACCCAGCGCAAGCGCGTGGGAAGCGTCCCGCATCTTCCCGATGATGTTGTAGCTGCTATAGCTGCAGAGGTAGATCTATTGGTAGATCAGGCATTCTATTTTTGAGAATCAAATTATGTATAATTATAACTTGTGGCAGATAATGGCAATTAACTGTAAATTTATCAAGTAATCATTTTGGGTTGTAATAACTTTTAAATTGTGGATTCAAAGACTTGTACTTATTTCAATTTCATCTCTGAGACTATAACGGGTTGTGGTGTGTGTTAGTGTGGGGTCACAGCATAAGGTTATTATTATTAATTAAGTGAAGTTATATTGTGGAAAGAAAGACCGTCACGACCCGGATCCCCGACCCCGGATCTGGGGGTGTTACAGAATTGGTATCAGAGCTAAGCGTTATAAACCTCAGAGATGATGCGTCGATATAATAACAAACTCACAAAGATAATAAGAACTCTTGCCAAGTTCATGGTCGGACTACTTAAATTAGTGCTGACAGTTAAAACCCTTACGGGAACCCTTATAAGTATCATGATAGTAACTTAGCTCGTTTAATGTGTAGGCGCCTGAGATAGAGGACCCTGAGATGTTCGAGCGTGAGCATGATGAGGCACTGCTAAATGTTGAGGATCAGGAGGAGCCTGAGATGGAGGAGGATGAGGAGGACCCCTCAGAGGAGTCAGAGACGGAGGTCATTGCTATTTCAGATGAGGAGGACCCCTCAGAGGAGTCAGAGACAGAGGTTATTGCTATTCCAGATGAGGAGGACCCGGATGAGGTCCCAGTAGCTGAGGAGCGTGTTGGACCTATGGTAGTGTATGCTGGTACCCCATTACCCACACTTCCGGTGGTCAGAGCCCTTACCCCTCCACCACTATCCTGGATTCCCGATGATGACAGCTCAGAGACCCATACTTCCGAGCCTAGGCAGACCGAAGAGGCACCCTCAGCGGCTCCGGATTCACCACCTCTTGACCCTGCCCACAGGCAGTCTTCGTTAGCTCATGGATATGTTCAGGATGTTCTGAGGACCCGAGTGGCTGTTGCCGAGGGCCGACTGGATGAGGCCAGGAGGGAGTTGGATGCAGAGAGGGCGGGTAGGCGTACCCGAGCTTATGAGACTAGGGCTTCTATACCCCGATCCTTGAGGAGGGAGCTTACGGGGATAGAGCTCACATCCCGAGTGAGGCTCAGATCAGTCCAGGGGGACAGGCATGGTAGGATCTCCAGGCGGCAGGCCGACTATATCTTCCGTCGTGCGATGGAAAGGGTATGGGAGCTGACCCGCTCCGGTGTGTGATTCAGGATTGATGATGGAATAGTCTAGTTGTCTAGTTAGCCGAGGCCTTAGTAAGAGCAAATTTTCCGGGATAGTTGACTTGTATATAGCATCCCTTTTTCTGACTAGACAGATAGACTCTTTTGTATCACTTTTGGGACAGATGACTGTAGCACTGTTGTACTTTTGACCAGATCAAACTATATATTTCTCGCATTATGTATATATTTGTTTCCTTCGGTTCAGTTCATTAGTGACGGGATCACTGTTTTTATCATTATTATTACTACACTTCGTATTAGAACTTTCTTAAAATAATAGAATTGCGATATACGATCTCCTCATTATAAGAGCTGTGCAAGGCACAATGTTGTATATGATTGTGACCTAACGTTGAATTTCCCAATAATTTTTTTTATTATCAGAATCATGCCGCCAAGAAAGATTGGGACTAGGGCGAACCCTGGATCTGAGGACCAGGGAAGCCATAACCAGGATGATAGGAACCAGGAACACAGTGAAGAGGAAGATGAGGATTATGTGGAACAGGATGACTCCCTGTATGAAGAGGAAGAAGAAACATATGATGTTGAGGGATTTGAGATAGAGGCTGAAGAAGGAGAAACCGAGGTTGAGCAACCAGTACCAAACCCAGGCATGGATCCCATGGGCCAGTTCATGCAACTCCTAAGGCAGAATTTGGAACGTCAACCCAACCCACCCCCTCAAGGAAATAATAATACTGTGGCAAACTCTTTCAGGGCTTTTAAGTCCCTTAAGCCCCCTGAGTTCCACGGATCAGCCGACCCAGTTGAGGCAAGGGCATGGTTAAAGGAAATGGAGAAATCCTTTGAGATTTTGAGTACCGATGAGGCACAGAAGACTGTATTTGCTACCTACCTTCTGAAAGGAGAAGCTAACTACTGGTGGGAGGCCAAGAAAAACATGAAGACAGATGCTATTATAACCTGGGAGAGATTTAGTCAGTTGTTTCTGGGAAAGTATTTCCCGAGGTTTATGGAAAACCAGATGGAGCTCAAGTTCTTGGAGCTAAAGCAGAATAACTTGTCTGTAGCAGAGTACGAAGCGAAATTTACTGAGTTATCAAGGTTTGTGCCGGAGTTTGTGAGCACCGAGGAAAAGAAAGCTAGGAGGTTTCAGCAGGGACTGAAACCGTGGATTCAGAATAGGGTGGCAATCCTTGAGCTTACGGACTATGCCACTCTGGTGCAAAAGGCAACGATTGTAGAAGTCGAAAGTGAACAGATGCAGAAGGAAAGAGAGAAGAAAGGAATAAGAGGAAAAGTATGAGCATGGGTGGAGGTTCCGCAGGAAGAAGCTTCCCAACTAGATTTAATCGAGGAGCAGTGTCCCTACCAGGAAGGAACACTGGGTTTAAGTGGCCAATGAGTGTGAGCGTGAGCCAGGGCGGCCAGAAGTCAAGAATGTCCTATTCCAACCAGTCTCGACCCCCATTGTCAGCCTGTAACATATGTGGAAGGAATCACACTGGGGAGTGTAAAGGAAAGCCAGTAACCTGTTTTAAGTGCGGTCGGGAAGGCCATTATTCAACTAAGTGCCCATCATCAACCCCTGCCGTCATTCCAACCACCACTTGTCATCAGTGTGGACGCCCAGGTCATTGGAAGAGGGAATGCCCAATGAACAAACCAGCAGCTTCGGGAGCAAGCAGGGCTGCTTCTAATAAGCCACCTACTGCGAGGATTTTCAACATGACAGTCCAGGATGCTATGAAAGATTCAGATGTGATAGCAGGTACCCTTTCTCTAAATTCAGTCAGTGCAAATGTTTTATTTGATTCAGGAGCAACTAAATCTTTTATATCAAAGGACTTTGCGCGTAAGTTAAGACTTAAGGCTGAACCCTTGATAGAACCCTTGCAAGTAGAAATAGCCAATCATGAAATTATTCCTGTTAACCAGATTCACCCCGCCTGTGAGATAGGCATAGGGGAGCAATCTTTTAGTGTTGATCTGATTCCTTTTAAATTAGGGGAGTTTGATGTAATTTTGGGAATGGACTGGCTATCTAGCAATGATGCTCAGATAGACTGTAAAGGGAAGAAAGTTAAGCTAAATGTCCCAGGGAAGAAAGAAGTTATATTTAGAGGAAAGAGGCAGACGCAGAAATTTTTGACCATGGCCCAGGCCAAAAGGATGCTACGAAAAGGAAGTGAGGCCTACCTAGCCTATGTGGTGGACACGCAGAAGGAGGTGCCTAACTTACAAGATATTTTAGTAGTCAACGAATTTGAAGATGTATTCCCACAAGACCTTCCGGGATTACCACCCGATAGGGTGATTGAATTTGCTATTGAGTTGGCCCCAGGGACGGCGCCAGTTTCAAAAGCACCTTACCGGTTAGCCCCGTTAGAAATGAAGGAATTAGCTATCCAATTGCAGGAACTCTTGGATAAGGGTATGATAAGACCCAGTGTGTCTCCATGGGGAGCACCAGTTTTATTTGTTAAGAAGAAAGATGGGAGCATGAGGCTGTGCATAGACTATCGAGAGTTAAACAAGCTAACCATAAAGAACAGGTACCCATTACCTAGAATAGACGATCTGTTCGACCAGCTATAGGATGCTGTTTATTTTTCCAAGATCGACTTGAGAACTGGATATCACCAACTAAAGATTAAACCCGAAGATATTTCCAAGACAGCGTTCCGTACCAGGTATGGGCATTATGAGTTCTTGGTAATGTCCTTTGGATTAACCAACGCCCCAGCGGCTTTCATGGATTTAATGAATAGAGTATTTAAGAAGTACTTGGACAAATGTGTGATAGTTTTTATCGATGATATTTTGATCTACTCAAGGACTGAGATAGAACATGCAGAGCATTTGAGGATAGCTCTAGGAATACTCAGAGAGGAACAGTTATATGCCAAATTCTTGAAGTGTGAATTCTGGCGGAATGAAGTACAGTTTTTAGGACATGTGATCAATAAAGAAGGAGTATTGGTCGACCCCTCCAAGATAGAGGCGGTCTCAAATTGGGAAAGGCCAACCACCCCCACAGAGGTAAGGAGTTTCATAGGATTGGCCGGCTACTATCGTAGATTTGTACAGGACTTTGCGAAGATCGCAGCCCCTTTGACACGACTTACTCGTAAGACAGAGAAGTTTGAATGGATGGAGAAATGCGAGAACAGTTTTCAGGAATTAAAGAAAAGGTTGATAACGGCTCCGGTATTGGCATTGCCGGACGGAAAAGGAGATTTTGTGATATATAGTGACGCGTCGCACAAAGGACTAGGGTGTGTGCTTATGCAGCACGGTAAAGTGATTGCGTATGCATCGAGACAATTGAAGGAATACGAGGTTAGATATCCTACTCATGACCTTGAGCTCGCGGCAATACTATTTGCCTTAAAAATTTGGAGGCACTACTTGTATGGAGAGAAGTGCGAGATTTTCACAGACCATAAGAGCCTCAAGTACATATTTACGCAGAAAGAGCTCAACATGCGCCAGAGGAGATGGTTAGAACTAATCAAGGACTATGATTGTGAGATTCTCTATCATCCAGGGAAAGCCAATGTGGTGGCTGATGCCCTTAGTAGAAAGGAAAGACTTAGAATGATAACGACTTCGGAAGAATTGATAAGGGATTTTGAGAGAATGGAAATAGAAGTAAAGGTAACCGGAACCGGAACAGAAAAGCTTTTGAGATCTCAATGCAGCCCGAGTTATTGGAAAAGTTCAGATTGTGCCAGGAGAAAATAATGAATGAAGGCAGAAAGTCAATGACTGGAGAGGAGATCCATACTGAGAAAGATGATAAAGGGATAATGAGGTACTCCTACCGGATTTGGGTTCCGAATGTTCAAGAGCTTAAAGATGAGATATTGGATGAAAGCCATAGTTCAAGGTATTCCATTCACCCGGGAAGTACCAAGTTGTATAGGGATTTAAAGGAATATTACTGGTGGCCCAACATGAAGAGGGACGTAGCAGAATGGGTAAGCAAATGTTTGACTTGCCAAAGGGTAAAGGCAGAGCACCAAAGACCCAGTGGACTCTTACGACCCCTGGAGATTTCCGAATGGAAATGGGAACAGATAGCGATGGATTTTGTTGTAGGCTTGCCAAGGATGAAAGCCAATCATGACGCCATTTGGGTAATTATAGACCGACTGACAAAGTCAGCTCATTTCATTCCTATCAATGAGAGATACACAGTCGATAGACTGGTGGACATTTACCTTAAGGAAATAGTAACGCGACATGGAGTCCCAGCGTCCATTGTCTCAGACCGAGACCCCAGGTTCAACTCCAGATTCTGGAGGAGCTTTCAGGAATGTGCGGGGACCAAGTTAAATATGAGTACCGCGTACCATCCCCAGATGGATGGGCAGAGTGAAAGGACCATCCAGACACTAGAGGATATGTTGAGAGTCTGTGCAATAGACTTTAAAGGGAGTTGGGATGATCACTTGCCGTTGATCAAGTTTTCTTATAACAATAGCTTTCATGCTAGCATCGGAATGCCGCCTTATGAGGCCCTGTACGGAAGAAGGTGTCGATCT
This sequence comes from Apium graveolens, assembly GCF_009905375.1. Lineage (NCBI taxonomy): Eukaryota > Viridiplantae > Streptophyta > Magnoliopsida > Apiales > Apiaceae > Apium > Apium graveolens. The sequence continues at coordinate 114,582,054 of NC_133656.1, forward strand.
CCCTTATACTGGGATTAAGTGGGGGAGCGGAAGATGCTCAGACCCGAAATGGTCCAAAGGACCAAAGATATAGTGGATCTTATCAGAGGGCGACTTGTAGCAGCCCAAGACAGACAGAAGAAATATGCAGACCTAGCCCGAAAGGACAAAGAATATGAAGTAGGGGACTTAGTACCACTAAAGGTATCCCCTTGGAATGGATTAATGAGGTTCGGAAGGAAAGGAAAACTAAGCCCAAGATACATTGGACCTTTTGAGATATTAAGATGGATTGGAAAGTTAGCTTACGAGCTAGCCTTACCCCCTAATTTGCAATAAGTTCATAATGTGTTCCATGTGTCAATGCTAAGGAAGTATCATCGGGATGCCAGACACATAGTGGAGTACGAGCAGGTGGATATGCAACCAGATCTAACTTACGTGGAGAAGCCAGTAAGGATTATAGATAAGAAGGAGCAGGTGCTTCGGAACAAAGTGATCAAGCTAGTTAGAGTACTATGGCAGAATCATAATGTGGAAGAATCAACTTGGGAACTAGAGAGCGCAATGCTAGAAAAGTACCCCCATTTGTTTTCTGTTTGATTCCGGGACAGAATCCTTTTAAGGAGGGGAGACTGTAATAACCCCCAAAATTTTCAACTTTTTGTAACCCTTGTGAATAGTGTTTTAGCTGAATGAGAAAACTTTTCATGCCACACTATGTAGGGGTTCTATTATGGATATTCTGAGATTTTATTAGTACTCTATATGGTATATGAGTGTATGTAAAGACCGCCAGAATCCAATTCCGAACACTTTGGTTTTTCCGGAAATACCCTAGATGCGGAAAGAATTGAGTATAAGGTAACATGATAAAAAGGATTTAAATTAAAGGATTATAATAGAGGATCATAAAAAGGAATATAATGTATTGAGAAAGGTTAAGGGAACCTAAGTAATAAGATCCCGGGTATGATCCTTCAAACGATAAACGAAAACGAAAGTTAAGCGAACCGTATAACAGATCAGCGGTCATTAGGCAAACAATTAGGAAGTTAATCAAAGGGATTAGAGTGAGTGATGTCACCCAACCAATGAGAGGAGGACAAAGAGGGAAGGATGACATCACAACATGACATAGGCATGACATGGGAAGGAAGGAGGTGTGGTGGCTTTTTAACCACACAAAATCAAGGGCAAATAGGTAATTGACTAAATCAAACACAAAAATAAATCAACCAAGCCAAGCAAATTCATTCTTCATCAAAATCAAAAAGAAACCAAGGCATTGTTCTTGAAGAGCTCTCGGCTCTTTACTATTGCAAAAGGCAAGAAAATTCAAAATCAAAGATCCAAGCTTCCTAAATTGGTGAGTTAATTCCCTAATCATCTTCATGCTTAGTTAGGGCTATATCATGAGTTTAAGCCATCAATTCCTTCTCAATCTTCTTCATTTAATCAAAGAAGAAGACTATGAATAGTGTTTTCAAGTTTTTAACTTGAAATTTTCTTGTTTTCCTTGAAGATCCAAGCATTCCTAAGACTTCTCAAAGCTTCTTAAGGCTTCCTAGCTCCTCCCACCACTTCAAGGAAGGTATATCATCTCCAAACCCTAGATTCCTATATATTATAAGATGATTTTGATTAGTAGGGTGATATTGTAGCTTGATGTTGTGATTTAGAGTTTGGGATTTGAAATGGTAGTGAAATGGAATGGTAGATGTTGTTGTTTTGATTAAAAGAACTTAAGTATGGTTAAAGTTAAGCTTAGGCATAAGTATGAATGTTAAAATTGAATTGGTTGGGGTTGTTATGATGTGATAAGGATGGATGTTGGTTGTATGTTGGATTTGAGGTTGAATTGGGTTGGTTTTGAATGGTTTTAAATTGGGAAATCGCGTAAACATAGCCGTCGTAACGTCTGATTTTCTTTAGACTGTTTTTGTGCATAACATTAGGACCCGAGAACCCCCTGCTAGATTATGACCATTGCCTTGTTTAGATAGCTCATGTTACGAGCTTCGTTTTGATATGTAGTTCGTTCGATTCCGATGCACGGTTTAGGAGAAACGACCGTTTCAAGTAACGGCGTTTCGCGAACAAAACTTTTTCCCTCGCCTTACTTTGAAACAAAGGTTAAAGACCAAAAAGGGTTAATTAATGCATGAAACATTTATGGTAAGTGTGTTTGGCAGTTGGTAAGACACTCGCGAAGGAATCGCCTTAAAACTCGTAAAGGTTAAATTATTAAAAATGGTGGAGCCGAGGGTACCCGAGTGACTTAAGCGAGTCAGTAAGCGCAAAACAAGCGTTAAAGTCTAAGTTAGTTAAAGTATAGATTTACAAGTGACTTTGGTTTAATTCCAACTTACTTGTTGTTTATAGGTTACCAGACTCATCCCGAGCCTTTTATCACCCCAAGTCACTCAGGCAAGTTTTCTACCCGTTATAACTGTTGTTGTGATGTATATATGGATTTGCATTATCTTGCGATAGATGCATGTTGGTTAATTAGCAAATGTTGCAATACATTGAAGCATGCTGCTATGATATATATATATATATATATGCATGCCTGTTTCGTATTCTTGCTATATATATCTGTTGATTCAGTTGATAATACCTATGCTAGAGGATAGCGGTAACTTGCATATACCCTTAGTATAGGGACCCAAAAGGTGGAAATATTTTCTAAACCGGGAGTCGAGGATCCCGAGTAGATTTTGTATATATGTATATAAATATATATATATACTTATATATATATATGGTTATAGTTTTCCAAACTATTAATCGAATAAGGTTTATTCGATAACTTTTATTTTATTATTTGAATATTATTTGAATATTCATTCGAGGGCTTATGACTCAGTTTATATTATTTAATGAATATTATTTGAATATTCATTTGAGGATGTATGACTCCTTTATTTTTATTTAATGAATATTATTTATAATATTCATTCGAGGTATTATGACTCCGCTTATTACTGAAATATATATTTATTATTTTATTAAAGAATAAGGTGTCAATAATCAAACTTATTTTCGATTATTCAAATAAAGATAGTACTTTCGTATAAGTATATCTTTGGTTATTTAATACTCGTTTCAAGTATAAGTTTTAATACTTCTACTTCAATTATTTTTATAAATATTATTCTTTATGGGAATATTATTTAAATAATAATATTCAGACATTTTCTAAATATACTGGGGACTGATTTACTTTATTAAATCAGCTTTACTCCAAACACTCTTTAAAGTGTTTTCGAGTCTTCAAAATGATTTTTAAAAGTTAGAGCGGATCCCAAAACTCATTTTTTTTATATTTAAGATCTTCCTTTTTAAGGGGATTTAAATACTCGCTCAAAACCTGAGGGATCCGGCTCTGTGGTGTATTTTATATTCGCAACAAGATTGCAGTTTTTGTAAATGAATTGATTACTTACCCAACGTTCGGGAAGTAAGTCCATCTATTGAGTCGGCATAAGCAACATGGGCTCAGTGGGCGTCCATGATAGTGTAAGTGGCTCAGTGGGAGTCCATCAAATGCATAAGTGGCTGAGTGGCAGTCCAGCATAAGGTCCTTTTGAGACCAGGGTGATGACCAGTGGGGAATTCGTCCATCTACTAGTAGAAAAGGTTACTTATTGGTATCTTTGCTTGATCAGCGAGATACCTGGTTTATGCCAAAATTCTTTTCCTTTCCCAAAAATTTATTGGATGTTTCAAACTCTGTTCATACTTTACATGACAGAGGTTTTCAGGAAATGTATAAAGAAGATGTATATGTGGATATATATATATATATATCAGGACTTAATGAAGTATATCATAACTTCATTTCCTTTAATAATATTTCAAAGATTTAATCTATTTAAATCTTGTCTTGTAGTCTCATCTATCTGATGAACTGTTGAAAGCTCATTATACTTTGAACAGTGGTAGTTCAAGCAGCTTTTTTTAATGATATAAGTATAGTGAAGTATTTGGTAACTTCATCCCTTGTTTTTACTTATATCTAGCAAGTAATTATCTTACGCATGATAAAAGATTCTAGTAAGTATCCATTTAGATACTTATATTATTGTTATCACTATATATTATCTTGCGAGCTGTAAGGCTCACTCTTGCTTTATTTCTTCATCACACAACAACAGTTAGGAAAGATGGTCAGACTCCAGCAGACCCAGCGCAAGCGCGTGGGAAGCGTCCCGCATCTTCCCGATGATGTTGTAGCTGCTATAGCTGCAGAGGTAGATCTATTGGTAGATCAGGCATTCTATTTTTGAGAATCAAATTATGTATAATTATAACTTGTGGCAGATAATGGCAATTAACTGTAAATTTATCAAGTAATCATTTTGGGTTGTAATAACTTTTAAATTGTGGATTCAAAGACTTGTACTTATTTCAATTTCATCTCTGAGACTATAACGGGTTGTGGTGTGTGTTAGTGTGGGGTCACAGCATAAGGTTATTATTATTAATTAAGTGAAGTGATATTGTGGAAAGAAAGACCGTGACGACCCGGATCCCCGACCCCGGATCTGGGGGTGTTACACAAACTTATGTATATTTATGAATTGTAATAATGGCAAAGAATATGTAAATTATTCAGAAACCCATTTAAGGTGAAATGGTTTATAACTGTGGAATAAAATGACTTGTGTTATTTTTGGTATTCATCTCTGAGACTATAACTTGTGGTGTGTGTGTATATTGTGGGGTCACAGTACGCAGTAGTTGGTTGACTGTTAAGATTAAGTATTGATAAGGGAAATGGAACTCGTGACAACCTGGATCCCCGACCCCGGATTTGGGGGTGTTACAATGTCTTAAAGGATTTCTGGAATACAGTTATGATAAGAACAGTGGTGCATGAGAAGCAAGCTATGTCCATGGTGGTTAATTGCTCCATTCAAGGTCAACATGTGGAGTTTTATGAATTTAATATAAATATGGCTTTGGGGATTCCTACTGACAAGTTGATGGAAGTCCCAACTTAAGATAAGCTAGCTGAATTCATGGACTTCATCAACTACAATGAAAGAATCAACTTAACTAGCTTGAACAAGAAGAACTTGAGGAAGGAATGGTTATTCCTGTTTGACTCTATTGTGAGAGCTTTCACATGTAGGAAGACAGGGTATGACAACATTTCAAGTGTGATCCAGAAGCTGGTATTCTCCATGGCCTACAATAGACACATCAATGTGGGGATGCTAATTCTGCAGGAACTAAGCACAAGGCTCACTATGCCTTTTATCTGCAAAAGATAAGGAAAATCTCTTTCCTAGGTTTATAATGTCTACTTTAAACCATAAAGTTCAAGACATTCATTTATGCAATGGTATAGATAGAACACAAATAGGCATCTATAAGCAAGTGTCCAAAGTGTTATTTAGTTCTCTTACTACAAATAATAAGGTAACTGTAAGTCTCAGAATCACTCCATTTAAGTTGGAAAGATTCAGGACTTACCGCTAGGAAAATTCCGATGGCTTCAAGTCTTGCAACAGGAGCAAAGGTTTCATCAAAATCTATTCCTTCTTGTTGATAATAGCCCTTAGCAACCAATCTAGCTTTGTTCCTGATGACTATGCCATTTTCATCCATCTTGTTTCTGAATACCCACTTGGTGTCAATTGGATTCTTTCCTTTTGGCTTGGGTACTAGCTTCCATACCTTGTTCCTTTCAAATTGGTTTAGCTCTTCCTGCATATCTAAAACCCAATCAGGATCCAACAGAGCTACTTTTACCTTCTTTGGTTCTTCCTTAGAAAGGAAACTACTATACAGACATTCTTCTCGAGTAGCTTTCCTTGTTTGAACTCTAGAAGATGCATCACCAATAATGAGATCAAAATAGTGATCTTTAGTCCATTTTCTCTATTGTGGTAGATTAGCTCTTGATGAAGAGACCTCATTGTTGTCTTGATGTGTGACTGAGTTTTGATTATAAGAAACTCCCCCTGAGTTTATGGATCTTTGACTTTAAGATGGGGTTCTCTGTAAGTGATCTGTTTTGACTCTCAGCTTCTCTTATTGTTCCGACGGATGATGTACTTTGTATTTCAACGGATGAAGCTGATTGTCTGCCAACGAATGAAGCATATTGTCTACCGATGGATGAAGTATTGTGTAACTCGACAAATGTTGAATTATGTGCTTCATTTGTAGTAGATTTTTTTGCATTATCCTTAGCCACTATTTCTTGATCGCTTTCATCATCACTGTCATCACTAACCATCTCAACATTATCAAATTTGAGGCTTTCATGGAAGTCTTCTGTTAGGAATATGTTGTGAACTTGATGATAAGTTAAACAAAACACCTTAGTAGATTTAACTTGGTGTATTTTATAGCACTCGATGGATGTTCAATAATAGTCCTGACGGATGATTTAATATAGTCCCAGCGGATGACAAATTGACATCCACCGGGTGAGTAACTTATGTAACAATAAGATCTGTAGCACATTTCTGCAAAAAACTTTGTGTAGGTTCTGTAGGAGCATATGAGTCATGTTGACTACTAGTGGATATGCAGAATAGGTTGATTAAATTGTAAATATGAGATGTCTTGTAATTTTATGTAAGTGAAATGGATTCAAGTGACAAATAGCTACCCGATGGATGATCAACAAAGCTACCTGACGGATGATCAACAAAGATACCCGAAGGATAACAAGCATGTACCCGACGGATGATCAAATTCAAATATCTATTGATAGTGACAACACAGTCACATGCGTTGAGTGTTTGCAAGAGGAATGTGGCATCCTATTTAGCAGGAAATTGAGAACAAAGAAGCATTACCATTTCCATGCAATTGTGGAGATTTTCAAAGATGCTGGAATAGAGTGGTGAAACAGCATGGAGTTAGACTAGATATGTTTTGTTTTATTATCTTGTCTTATTGTCATGTAAACTTGGTGATAGATAAACCAAGTGTAGCTAGTAGAATATTCAACTAAGCAAACACATTTCAAAGAGAGATAGAAAAAGTTATATCTGTCAAGAATTTATCTGTAGTTATTTGTTCTACTCGTAAGCAGCTGTGAGCTATTCAAGCTTCATAGGTTTCTCATTCGATAAATATATATATATATATATATATATATATATATATATATATATATATATATCTGGTGGATACTTTCAAATCCAACTGAAATTTTTAAAAGCTTGTGTTTTTATTACTTTGTGTTTTGATTTATGTAACTACTTCATTCCGCAATCTGCAAATCAAACACTTATAAATTTATCGAGTTAGAACAGTTTTAAAATCTTAAAAAAGTAGCCAGAATCATATTCAACCCCCCTTCTATAATTCTTGTAGTATTGTTAGGGAATAACAATTGGTATCAGAGCAAGCTCTTGAAGTACAAAGAGTTTAAAGATCACAACAAACATCGAGATGAACAAGAAGGATGTTGGAGTGAAAATTCCATTTCTGGACAAAGATAATTATCACCACTGGAAGGTGAAGATGCACCTACATCTTCTTTCCCAAGATGAGGCCTATGTGTATTGCATAGTGAGAGGTCCTCATGTACCAATGATAGCTGCAACTGGCAATGAGCCATCTGTTCCAAAACCAAGGCATGAATGGTCAGACCCTGATATTAGGCAAGTCAGGAAAGACAAGAAGGCCATGAATATATTGTTCAATAGAGTTGATGGTGATATGTTTGATAATATCATTAACTGCAAAACAACCAAAGAGGTTTGGGACACAATCCAGATTATTTGTTATGGTACTGAGCAAGTAAGGGAGAATAAGATGCAGCTGCTAATTCAGCAATATGAGCACTTCCACTGTGAAGATAGTGAGTCTCTCACTGATATATTTAGTAGATTTCAAAAGCTACTAAATACTCTAAAGTTGCATGGAAGAGTCTATCAAACAAAAGACTCTAACCTCAAGTTCCTGAGATCTCTTCCAAAAGAATGGAAACCTATGACAGTTTCTCTGAGAAATTCACAAGATTACAAGGAATTCACCTTGGAGAGACTGTATGGCATCCTAAAAACTTATGAGCTTTAAATTGAGAAAGATGAGAGGATGGAGAAAGAAAGGAAGAGAGGAGGGTCTATAGCACTGGTTGCTGAGTTAGAGAAAGAGGAAGAGATGAAGGTAGAAGCTGTTGAGTCTACTTCAAATCCTGTGAGAGCAAGAGTAAAGGGCTGGTAGCTGAAAGTGAAGATCATTTGAGCCAAGATGATATGGATGATATTGATGAACATTTAGCATTCCTTTCCAGAATATTTTCCAAGCTCAAGTCTAAAAAGAACTTTGGAGCATCCAAGCCAAGTAGAAACATGGTGGATAAATCTAAATTCAAATGTTTCAAATGTGGCTTGGCAGGGCATTTTGCCAGTGAGTGTAGAAAGTCAGATTCTAGCAAGAAGAAGTTTGAGCCTGTTGATTATAAACAGAAATATTTTGAGTTGCTCAAGCAAAAGGAAAGGGCTTCATTACACAAGAAAATGACTGGGCAGCTGATGGATTGGATGAAGATGAAGAAACAAGCTATATCAATCTAGCCCCGATGGCCAAGTCTGACGAAACAGAGACAAGTTCTTCAAGTAATCTAGGTAATCACCACTAACCTAGCACATTTATCTAAAGTTGAGTGTAATGATGCAATCAATGACATGTCCACGGAATTATATCACTTGAGTGTTACACTTAAGTCCCTCACTAAGGAAAATACTAAAATTAAAGAATTTTTTTTTTGAGTGAGAGGAATAATGTGTTACAGTCTCAGTTTATTGAATTTAAAAAATTAAGAATTGAGTGTAAGATTGCTAAGGATGAATTAACTGAGTCCTTGAAGAAAGAAGAGATTTTAAAGAAGCAGCTTGAACAAGAACATGAGGTGATTAAGGCATGGAAATCATCCAGATATGTCCATGCTCAAATCACTAAAGTTTAAGGTATTGAGTCCTTTTGTGATGCAGCCTGGAAGAAGAGTAAGGAGAAACTGGAATCCAATTTGGTTGAAGGATTGCTGACAGATATGGACTCGATGGATGATGAAAATCATCCGTCTTATAATCAAAAGGATTATACGTCGAGCGACAAAAAACCACATACGTCGGCTGTGAGTAAACCAGTGAGCAAAGCTAAGCTTGCCAAGCTGAATGACAAATATGGATTAGTTTCCAAAAACTTTGTTCAAGGAGAATCAAGTCAAGTGAAGAAGGAGAATGTAACACCCCCAAATCCGGGTTCGAGAATTCGGGTTGTCACGAGTTCCATTTCCCTTAATAATACTTAACCTTATCAATCAACCAACTGCTGCGTACTGTGACCCCACAATATACACACACACACCACAAGTTATAGTCTCAGAGATGAAAACCAAAAAGAACACAAGTCATTTTATTCCACAATTATAAACCATTTCACCTCAAAAGGGGTTTCTGAATAATTTACATATTCCTTGCCATTATTACAATTCATATTATACATAAGTCTGGTTCATCAATAGTTGAAAACCTAGCCTATTGGTAGCTCCTACCTCAGCTACGGCGGCATCAACGCTTCCAGAAAACTGGGGAACATTTTCTAACCGCTTGCGAATTAGAAGCTTGGTCTTGTTCATCTTTTCTATCTGTTGTTGTGTGATGAAAGAAGAAAGCAAGGGTGAGCAACAAGCCCACCGAAATAATATTTATAATAATTAACAATATATGAGCATTCTCATAGTACTTATGAAAGTCTTGGTCAAGAAGAAATGAACCAAGCTGATATCTTAACGCGACCAAGTCGCAAAATATTCAGTATATATATACATATATACTTTTCACAATCTTAAATATCCTCTGACATGTATAATATACACAGAGTTCCAGTTTATAACTGTATAAAATATCGTTGCAAGGTGATCTCCTATATCTAACCTTGTCTCAACGTTTTTCCGAAAATCTTTGACATGCACAAGATAATCATTTACTAGATATAAGTTTAAAAGATGAAGTTACAAGATACTCCAATATACTTATATCTGAATACTGCTTGAACTACCACCGTTCAAGTTATAATCAGTGTCAAAAGTTCATCACCCAGATGAGACTACAAGATAAGACTTGAATAGATTCAATCCTTGAAATATCATTATAAATAATGAAGTTACGAGATACTTCATTAAGTCCCGATATATATATACACCTATATATATACATTTCATACACTCCTTGAAAACCTCTATTATGAAAATTATAAACAGAGTTGCAATATCCAATGAATTTTGGAAAGGAGAAAACCTTGGCATAAACCTGATATCTTGCTGATCAGGCAAAGATACCAATAAGTAACCTTTTCTACTAGTAGACGGACGAATTTCCCGCTGGTCATCACCATGGTCGCAATAGGACCTTATGCTGGACTGCCACTCAGCCACTTACGCATTTGATGGACTCCCACTGAGCCACTTACACTTTCATGGACGCCCACTGAGCCCATGTTGCTTATGCCGACTCAAATAGATGGACTTACTTCCCGAACGTTGGGTAAGTAATCAATTCATTTACCAAAACCGCAACCATGTTGCGAATATAAAATACACCACAGAGCCGGATCCCTATGGTTTTGAGCGAGTATTTAAATCCCCTTTAAAAGGAAGATCTTAAATATATAAAAAATGAGTTTTGGGATCCGCTCTAACTTTTAAAAATCATTTTAAAGACTCGAAAACACTTTAAAGAGTGTTTGGAGTAATGCTGATTTAATAAAGTAAATCAGTCCCAATATATTAGAAAATATCTGAATATTATTATTTAAATAATATTCCCATAAAGAATAATCTTTATACAAATAATTGAAGTAGAAGTAGTAAAACTTATACTTGAAATGAGTATTAAATAACCAAAGATATACTTATACGAAAGTACTATCTTTATTTGAATAATCAAAAATAAGTTTGATTATCGACACCTTATTCTTTAATAAAATAAAGAATATATTTATGTAAATAATCGGAGTCATAGGTCCTCAAATGGATATTCAAATAATATTCATTAAATAATATAAACTGAGTCATAAGTCCCCGAATGAATATTCAAATAATATTCAGTTAATAAAATAAACTGAGTCATAAGCCCTCGAATGAATATTCGAAATAATATTCATTAAATAAAATAAAAGGAGTCATAAGCCCTCGAATGAATATTCGAATAATATTCAATAAAAAAAGGAGTCATAAGCCCCCGAATGAATATTTGAAATAATATTCATTAAATAAAATAAAAGGAGTCATAAGCCCCCGAATGAATATTCGAAATAATATTCATTAAACAAAATAAAAGGAGTCATAAGCCCCCGAATGAATATTCGAAATAATATTCATTAAATAAAATAAAAGGAGTCATAAGCCCTCGAATGAATATTCGAATAATATTCAATAAAAAAAGGAGTCATAAGCCCCCGAATGAATATTCGAAATAATATTCATTAAATAAAATAAAAGGAGTCATAAGCCCCCGAATGAATATTCGAAATAATATTCATTAAATAATATAAAGTTATCGAATAAACCTTATTTGATTAATAGTTTTGAAAACTACATCAATATATATATATATAAATATATATAAAATATACTCGGGAATATCTACTCCCGGTTTTAGAAAAGGGTACACCTTTGGGTCCCCTACACTCAGGTTATACGCAACTACTGCTTATCTCTAGCATAGGTATTATGCAACTAATAAGCATTTGAACCAACAGATATATAAATAAAGAATACGAAACCGGCATGCATATATATCATATCAACATGCTCCAATATATCGCAAGAATTTGCTAATAACAATCATGCACTTATCACAAGATAATACATATACATATATACATCACAACAACAGTATAACGGGTAGAAAACTTGCATGAGTGCTTCCGGATAGACTTAAGCTTAGAGTGGGTCCGATAACCTATGAACAACAACATAAGTCGGAATTAAACCCCGGTCGCTTAAGAAACTAGACTTTAATTATTTAGAGTCCTAACGTTCGCTTTCGCGCTTAACGATTCACTTAAGTCGCTCGAGTACCCTCGGCTCCACCATTTTTAATAAACTAGCCATTAAGAGTTTTAAGGCGATTCTTTCGCGAGCACCTTACCAACTGCCTAATCCACTTTACATAAATGTTTTATACCCCAAATAGTCATTTAAAGTCCTTAACCAAGGTTTCAAAGGAAGACGAGGGGTAATGGTTCGGTCGCGAAACGCCGTTACATTAAATGGTCGTTTCTCCTAAACCGTACATCAGATTCAAACGAACCACATATCAAAACGAAGATTGTAACATGAACTATCTAATAATGGCAATGGTCAAAACCTAACAGGGAGTTCTCGGGTCCTGATGTTAAGAGAAAAAACAGTCTAAAGTAAATCGGACATTACGACGGCTATGTTTACGCGATTTCCCAAATTTTTACCATTCCAAATCATATCAATCCAACTACCAATCAACAACAACTCAAGATACACATCAATGCTACTGATTTCAGTCATAATAATCTCAAGGATCTCAATCCAATCATATATTATAACATCTCCAAATTCAACTAAACTACTTAACAATTAAGCTCGAATCATGCTTATCATTCAAATTACTACTCATCCATCCAAACCATCTCCAAACTTCAACATTCAAACTTATTACTAAAGGGTGTGAAGATTTATACCTTTCTTGGAGGGTGGAAAGTTACTAGGAAGCCTTATGGAGCCTCCTACAAGCTTGATCTTTCCAAAGAAATCAAGAACACAAAGTTAGGCTTTAAAGTTTCTAAAAGTCCGATTGAAAGAACTGTAAAAATGAGGGTCTTACCTTGCATATTTGGACGAGACTTGTGAACAAGAGTTGTTGGCCATCTCAATACCTTTCCAAAGAGCTATAGAACACAACATTTGAGTGAGTATTGAAGGAGATATGGCAGTTTGAAGTTTCTGTGTTTATTTTGGCCGAGAGCTTGATGAAGAAAAGGGAAGAGCTTTTGTGTTTTTTGTGATTTGTTTTGATTTGCCTTGGTTGGTTGACTTTTGTTTTGTTTTAATCATTTTTAACCATGAAAAAAAAATTGTGTGGTTATAAATCAACCACGCTTCTTTCCCTTATGTCATGCTTTGGTCATCATGTGATGTCACCCTCCACACTTGTCATCTTCTTATTGGTTTGATGACATCATCATCCCTAACCTCCTTGATTAACTCTTAATTGTTTGCCTAATGACCGTTGATCTGTTATACGGTTCGCTTAACTTTCGTTTTCGTTTATCGTTTGAGGGATCATACCCGGGATCTTATTACTTAGGTTTCTTTAAACTTTTCTCAATACATTATATTCCTTTCATGATCCTCTTTTTTAATCCTTGAATTTAAATCCTTTTTATTCTGTTACCTTATACTCAATTCTTTCTGTATCTGGTAGATATTCGGGAAAAATCAAAGTGTTCGAATTTGGATTCTGACGATCTTTACATACACTTATTTATCATATAGAGTACTAATAATATCCCAGAAGATCAATAAAAGAGCCCCTACATAGTGTGACATGAAAAGTTTTCTTATTCAGCATAATCAGCAAAACACTATTCATAAGGGTTTCAAAAATTCCAAAAATTGGGGTTATTACAGTCTCCCCTCCTTAAAAGGATTCCGTCCCGGAATCAGATAGAAAATGAATAGCGATACTTTCTTAGCATTGCACTTTCTAATTCTCAAGTAAATTTTCCCACATTGTGGTTCTTCCATCAAACTCTAAATAGTTTGATAACCCTTCTCCTAAGCACTTGTTCCTTTTTCAATCTATAACCCTTCCTGGTTGCTCCATATAGGTTACGTCGTGTTGTATGTCTATGCGCTCATATGCCCTTATTTTTCTGGCATCCGAATTATACTTCCTTAATATTGATACGTGGAACACGTTATGAACTTGCTACATGTTCGGGGGTAGGGCTAGCTCGTATGCTAACTTCCCAGTACGTCTTAATACCTCAAAGGGTCCAACAATTCGTGGGCTTAGCTTTCTTTTCTTTCTGAACCTCATCCATCCTTTCCAAGGGAATACCTATAACAGCACTAGGTCCCCTACTTCCTATTCCTTGTCCTTTCATATCAAATCAACATACTTCGTGTGCCCATCTTGGGCTACTACCAGCCGTCCTCTAATTAAATCTATTATATCCTTGGTCCTTTGGACCACTGCTGGTCTAAGCATCTTACGCTCTGCAACATCATCATATCATAAGGGAGATCGACATTGTCTTCCCTCAATAAGGATCTTATAAGGCGACATCTCGATAATGACATATGATCTATTTTCATAAGAAAACTCAATCCGTGTTAAGTGATCATTCTAAATTCATTCAAGTCTATTGCACAGACTCTCATCATAGCTTCTAGCACTATGGCTTTTGCTTCTCAATACCCATTCTTTTCCAGTTTGTAGTCATTACTATCTTCCGTACATAATACTATACTGGTTACACTTTTGCTCGTTAGCGTTCTATAACCTTTTAATAACCACGTCAACCTTAGTATCACGAACGCGTTAGAATCGGAATACCACCGTACTGATACTACTTCCTTTAGCTGCTTCCATCTTCGAAAGCTTGGTCCTTCATATAGAAGTAAAATAATTTATTGAGAGATCACTATGATCATGAACACTTGTTATATCGCATAGTTAGTACAGAAGGTGGCCAGCCTTTAGTACTTGACAAGCAATTAAATAATAGATGGTATCCTACTAGGCTTCTATCACACAGATAGATAGTCATTCGGCAATACCTCCCCTTCTGGAAGGGTTGTTCTTCTCAGCTTATATGAAATGAAAAGGAGAGAAAAGAACGAACTGAAGAGAATTGTATATATATAAAATATACTGCCACAAAATATCTGGGTTGGAATCTACCTTTAAACTATAGAGGTTTGTCATAGGAGAACAAATCATATACGTATATATATCAACATCAAGTATTATCGCATCGTATTTCACATGCTTAAATATTTTTGCTATTTCGTCCATCATTCTATGGACCCATGCTCTTCCTCGAGCTTATACACAATCACCTTTGAAACTCCCTCGACATTGAAAATCGAATCTGGGATCTCATTCTATACATCATCGTTACTAGAATTCTATGCTTGCATCGCAACCTTCCTCGTATAGTCATACGACCCTCTATTGATAAGGAGGAATAAATATTCAATTGGTAAATAATCTACTTAATTAGTCTATTCAATGATAACTTATACATCACCATGACCCGATTAGTGGTACTCAATCTCAACATTCATTACAGTACAACTCTCACAGTTGTCATTGTCTCATTATTCATAGACTCATTGGAGCATTATTATGGTCTACCACTGACCTACTATAGTCATTCATTTTCCATGAAATCTTCATATCTAACCATACAAAGTCCATACCTACCTTATCGAATTCTTCTAAGGAGTTAACATAATCACCATTCATAATTCATGAAGAACACTCCAGATCTTGGCGTACATTCATGACATGAAGCAGATAAAATTGCAGAAGAGTTTCAATCAAAGCAACGATAGCAGGTTAATACCCTTCTTAATCATATGCCTTCAATAGAAGACTTAACTCAAAGGTTCGTTTAGTCCTTCTTGAAACATGGTCCTGGCTTATCTCAAGATAGTACCTTCTAAGATAGATAGCCCGCTCATGGTGATTACACGAATTAAACCTTTACTCAACTACTATTACGGTTGAGTATTGCACAGTCATCAAAAGGAATGTCAATCTTCCGAACCGTAATACAACCTTCCCGGCTTCAACCATCATCACTGTATTCCTCTCGCACGATCGCCTATAATTATCCTCTTACATTTAAAGTGTCGGCCACCTCTTTGGCCTTTCCTGATACCATTTCTGTAACACCCCCAAATCCGGGGTCGAGAATTCGGGTTGTCACGAGTTCCATTTCCCTTAATAATACTTAACCTTATCAATCAACCAACTGCTGCGTACTGTGACCCCACAATATACATACACACACCACAAGTTATAGTCTCAGAGATGAAAACCAAAAAGAACACAAGTCATTTTAACCACCTCCAACTAAATTTTCTACCTCATTTCAATCACTGCTTATGTGAAAATGCTTTTCTTAAGTCCTGGTGAGAAGAAAAAAAATCACCATTTTTTTTCCATAAGTCATTGCCTTAGTCATTAGATGTGAACATTGCCACGACTGACTCTCAATCATACTTAGAACATCTTTTATCTTAGGCCCTAATGGCCCTGAACAATTTCGACCTTTACTGGTTCGATCCATACTTTCTCATGGTTTAACACGTGCCCCACTTGGCATCATTATAATTATGTCATATTTCCTTTATCAACATTTTTACTCTTGAGAATTTTGAATATTACCTTTCTCCTTGTAAAACCTCTAAGGTTATCCTTGAATCGTTCCTCCTGTATTCCCTAGATACAGGGCATATCGAAATACCCTTTACTAATACTAGAACCATTGTCTATATGTTTCTGAAAAATTTCCCCACTAATACTTAAAGGTTGTTATTACCTTAATCCTTTCCAATTCATACTGTCAAAACTCATACTATCCCTATTAAGGGTGAAATGCCAACCTTTATGCATTCCCCTAGGATTCATTTTAAGTTACCGATGTTCTATCTTTAATGCCACCTTTAAAAAGGTACATGCATCCTTCCATGGATAAATCAAGTCATATATCCCTGATAAGGGTGTCTTATTCAATCATTCCCACCTCGATAGTATATGCCTAATTTTACAATAACATCTGTATTCAAAATGAGGTCAATCAATATGGCCTTCAAAAGATAACTACGGTTATCTATTTTTCTTGCTTGATTTGGTAACGATAACAAGGATGTTCTTGAAGATATTGGTCGTGTTCAACGTGAACTTCTTCTTAATAATTCCGTATTTACTTTTGTTGTTTATCTCAACAGTCATCTCAATGTTGGGATATCTCTCATACCTGGCGTCTCCCTTCCTGGGTATCAAGCCACCGGTCTTACACTTCACATTCTTGAAGGTCACTTCCTTCATCCAATTTTCCTAATTTCTTACTTCCTTGTCTCCTCAGTCTATCCGCGTCTCAATATTTATCCGTCGAACTATCTCAAGGTTTCCTCAAATCCTCCCAACTTACAGGGGATAAAATATATGTATCTCTTATTCCTTCAATCATCAAATTTAACTCATGGTGAATCACCCTCATCCTGACGATTACATACTTTTCTATTTCTATTGCTACGAGTCTTTAGGGTTTCCTCATACCCAACTCCCTTATCATTCCTCAAACTCTATTGCCTTTATATTTCTTTCCACTTCAGTTTCTTTTTATTTTCCTTTCTCTTATCATTATTTCATGAACCCATTAATCATTGACTTCAAGCACACATCGTTCTGGGATTCTTGTCATCAGAACGAATCTTGACAACTTTTACAACTTAGCTTCATATTTCATCATACTCGTCCGCCTTTGTTCTGACTCTAAAGTTTTTACACTATCTCCATAACCTTGGGAATTACTTTCCCGAAAACAATTGACTAAACTTTAATCAGTTTATTCTAACCTCTGGCTCCGTGCCTTTCTTGGTCTTTCACCAGTGGTGGCCCTTCTCTTAGGAGGGTAAGTGACAAAAATAGTCTTTTGTGATTCGTCCATCATTTAGAATCTCAAATGATTCATATATTTCCTTTAGCCAGGCTCTTGCCTCGACTGGGTCATCTTGTTCCTTGGAACTCTAAGGGCTTAGCGACTTAAAGGTCCTGAAAGAATTTCTCACCGCATTGTTTCCTCAGGGTGGTGGTTGGGGATAATAGTCTAAGTTCTGTCTAGAAAAGTCCATAAATTTTCGTATAGGAGTACCGTCTCGGGTCTCCTTTCCTTACTCGACTTCTGTTTCCTTAGTCTGAACATTCCCTCCTCCTCCCCATAATCGGGGTCCTCCTACATATTTTAAATCCTCATTTTCCACTTCATCATGTTATGGGTTCCTTCTATCTTGATGGCGACCTCCCTGACTATCATGTTCAAGGTTTGCTCTAAGTCTTATTCCTCAAACTAGCTTTCATCTAAGATCTCATCTTTAAGCTCTTGAACATTTGGAACCCAAATTCTGTAGGAATACCTCATTATTCCCTTATCATCTTTCTCGGTATTAGTCTCTTATCTATTTGTTGGCTCTCTGCCTTCATTCATCACTTTTTCTGGCACAATCTGTTCTTTTCCAATAATTCGGGCTGTATTGTAATCTCAAACAGCTTTTCGGTACCGGCTCCGGTTACCTTCACTTCTATTTCCATTTTCTCAAAACCTCTTATAAACTCTCTCAAAGACATTATCATCTTGAGTCTCTCCTTTTTACTAAGGGCATCAGCCACCACATTGGCTTTCCCCGAATGATAAAGAATCTCATAATCGTAATCCTTGATTAGCTCTAACCACCTCATTTGGCGCATGTTGAGCTCTTTCTGCGTGAAAATGTACTAGAGCACTTATGGCTTAGGTAAATCTCGCACTTCTCTCCATACAAGTAGTGCCTCCAATCTTTAGGGCAAAACTATTGCCACGAGCCCAAGCTCATGGGTGGGGATATCGAATTTTATATTCCCTTAATTGTCTTGACGCGTACACGATTACCTTGATGTGCTGTATAAGAAGCACCTTAATTCCTTATGTGAAGCGTCACTATAGATCACAAAATCTCCTTTTCCATCCGGCAATGCCATCATAGGGGCCGTCACCAATCATTGCTTCAGTTCTTAAAAGCTGTTCTCGTATTTCTCTGTCCATTCGAACTTCTCAGTCTTATGAGTAAGCCACGTTAAAGGGGCTACTATCTTTACAAACTTGAACGAACCTCTGGTAGTGACCGGCCAATCCTACCTCTGGTAGTCGCCCTAACCATGGTCATCAATTCCTCAATGGTCCTTTATTCATTCTTGTTAGGATCCTCCACGAGATCCTCCTCAGCAACAATCCCATCTAGGATAACATCCTCAACCACTACATCCTCAATATGAACATCATCTGGTCCTGCGTTAGGATGCTCTATCGGATCCATAATCCGATCTCCAATTAGTTATAAAACATCATCGCGTTGTTGCTCCTCAACCTCAGGGTTCGGAGTCCCGCTACCATCTACGATAACGAACTACGCTTCTATCACGATATTTATAAGGGTTCCCATAAGGGTTTTAACTGTCAGTACTACGTTAGGTAGCCCGACTATGAACTTGGCAAGAGTTCTTATTATCTTAGTGAACTTATTATCTTAACGTCACATCATCTCTGAGGTTTATAACGCTTCGCTCTGATACCATTTCTGTAACACCCCCAAATCCGGGTTCGAGAATTCGGGTTGTCACGAGTTCCATTTCCCTTAATAATACTTAACCTTATCAATCAACCAACTGCTGCGTACTGTGATCCCACAATATACACACACACACCACAAGTTATAGTCTCAGAGATGAAAACCAAAAAGAACACAAGTCATTTTATTCCACAATTATAAACCATTTCACCTCAAAAGGGGTTTCTGAATAATTTACATATTCCTTGCCATTATTACAATTCATATTATACATAAGTCTGGTTCATCAATAGTTGAAAACCTAGCCTATTGGTAGCTCCTACCTCAGCTACGGCGGCATCAACGCTTCCAGAAAACTGCGGAACATTTTCTAACCGCTTGCGAATTAGAAGCTTGGTCTTGTTCATCTTTTCTATCTGTTGTTGTGTGATGAAAGAAGAAAGCAAGGGTGAGCAACAAGCCCACCGAAATAATATTTATAATAATTAACAATATATGAGCATTCTCATAGTACTCATTAAAGTCTTGGTCAAGAAGAAATGAACCAAGCTGATATCTTAACGCGACCAAGTCGCAAAATATTCAGTATATATATACATATATACTTTTCACAATCTTTGAAATCCTCTGACATGTATAATATACACAGAGTTCCAGTTTATAACTGTATAAAATATCGTTGCAAGGTGATCTCCTATGTCTAACCTTGTCTCAACGTTTTTCCGAAAATCTTTGACATGCACAAGATAATCATTTACTAGATATAAGTTTATAAGATGAAGTTACAAGATACTCTAATATACTTATATCCGAATACTGCTTGAACTACCACCGTTCAAGTTATAATCAGTTTCAAAAGTTCTTCACCCAGATGAGACTACAAGATAAGACTTGAATAGATTCAATCCTTGAAATATCATTATAAATAATGAAGTTACGAGATACTTCATTAAGTCCCGATATATATATATACACACCTATATATATACATTTCATACACTCCTTGAAAACCTCTGTTATGTAAATTATAAACAGAGTTGCAATATCCAATGAATTTTGGAAAGGAGAAAACCTTGGCATAAACCTGATATCTTGCTGATCAGGCAAAGATACCAATAAGCAACCTTTTTTACTAGTAGACGGACGAATTCCCCACTGGTCATCACCCTGGTCGCAATAGGACCTTATGCTGGACTGCCACTCAGCCACTTACGCATTTGATGGACTCCCACTGAGCCACTTACACTTTCATAGACGCCCACTGAGCCCATGTTGCTTATGCCGACTCAAATAGATGGACTTACTTCCCGAACGTTGGGTAAGTAATCAATTCATTTACCAAAACTGCAACCTTGTTGCGAATATAAAATACACCACAGAGCCGGATCCCTCTGGTTTTGAGCGAGTATTTAAATCCCCTTTAAAAGGAAGATCTTAAATATATATAAAATGAGTTTTGGGATCCGCTCTAACTTTTAAAAATCATTTTAAAGACTCGAAAACACTTTAAAGAGTGTTTGGAGTAATGCTGATTTAATAAAGTAAATCAGTCCCAATATATTAGAAAATATCTGAATATTATTATTTAAATAATATTCCCATAAAGAATAATCTTTATACAAATAATTGAAGTAGAAGTAGTAAAACTTATACTTGAAATGAGTATTAAATAACCAAAGATATACTTATACGAAAGTACTATCTTTATTTGAATAATCAAAAATAAGTTTGATTATCGACACCTTATTCTTTAATAAAATAAAGAATATATTTCTGTAAATAATCGGAGTCATAGGTCCTCAAATGGATATTCAAATAATATTCATTAAATAATATAAACTGAGTCATAAGTCCCCGAATGAATATTCAAATAATATTCAGTTAATAAAATAAACTGAGTCATAAGCCCTCGAATGAATATTCGAAATAATATTCATTAAATAAAATAAAAGGAGTCATAAGCCCTCGAATGAATATTCGAATAATATTCAATAAAAAAAGGAGTCATAAGCCCCCGAATAAATATTTGAAATAATATTCATTAAATAAAATAAAAGGAGTCATAAATCCCCGAATGAATATTCGAAATAATATTCATTAAACAAAATAAAAGGAGTCATAAGCCCCCGAATGAATATTCGAAATAATATTCATTAAATAAAATAAAAGGAGTCATAAGCCCTCGAATGAATATTCGAATAATATTCAATAAAAAAAGGAGTCATAAGCCCCCGAATGAATATTTGAAATAATATTCATTAAATAAAATAAAAGGAGTCATAAGCCCCCGAATGAATATTCGAAATAATATTCATTAAATAATATAAAGTTATCGAATAAACCTTATTTGATTAATAGTTTTGAAAACTACATCAATATATATATAAATATATATAAAATATACTCGGAAACATCTACTCCCGGTTTTAGAAAAGGGTACACCTTTGGGTCCCCTACACTCAGGGTATACGAAACTACTGCTTATCTCTAGCATAGGTATTATGCAACTAATAAGCATTTGAACCAACAGATATATAAATAAAGAATACGAAACAGACATGCATATATATCATATCAACATGCTCCAATATATCGCAAGAATTTGCTAATAACAATCATGCACTTATCACAAGATAATGCATATACATATATACATCACAACAACAGTATAACGGGTAGAAAACTTGCCTGAGTGCTCCCGGATAGACTTAAGCTTAGAGTAGGTCCGATAACCTATGAACAACAACATAAGTCGGAATTAAACCCCGGTCGCTTAAGAAACTAGACTTTAATCATTTAGAGTCCTAACGTTCGCTTTCGCGCTTAACGATTCACTTAAGTCGCTCGAGTACCCTCGGCTCCACCATTTTTAATAAACTGGCCATTAAGATTTTTAAGGCGATTGTTTCGCGAGCACCTTACCAACTGCCTAATCCACTTTACATAAATGTTTCATACCCCAAATAGTCATTTAAAGTCCTTAACCAAGGTTTCAAAGGAAGGCGAGGGGTAATGGTTCGGTCGCGAAACGCCGTTACATTAAACGATCGTTTCTCCTAAACCGTACATCAGATTTAAACGAACCACATATCAAAACGAAGCTCGTAACATGAACTATCTAATCATGGCAATGGTCAAAACCTAACAGGGAGTTCTCGGGTCCTGATGTTAAGAGCAAAAACAGTCTAAAGTAAATCGGACATTACGACGGCTATGTTTACGCGATTTTCCAAATTTTTACCATTCCAAATCATATCAATCCAACTACCAATCAACAACAACTCAAGATACACATCAATGCTACTGATTTCAGTCATAATAAGCTCAAGGATCTCAATCCAATCATATATTATAACATCTCCAAATTCAACTAAACTACTTAACAATTAAGCTCGAATCATGCTTATCATTCAAATTACTACTCATCCATCCAAACCATCTCCAAACTTCAACATTCAAACTTATTACTAAAGGGTGTGAAGATTTATACCTTTCTTGGAGGGTGGAAAGTTACTAGGAAGCCTTATGGAGCCTCCTACAAGCTTGATCTTTCCAAAGAAATCAAGAACACAAAGTTAGGCTTTAAAGTTTCTAAAAGTCCGATTGAAAGAACTGTAAAAATGAGGGTCTTACCTTGCTTATTTGGACGAGACTTGTGAACAAGAGTTGTTGGTCATCTCAATACCTTTCCAAAGAGATATAGAACACAACATTTGAGCGAGTATTGAAGGAGATATGGAAGTTTGAAGTTTCTGTGTTTATTTTGGCCGAGTGCTTGATGAAGAAAAGGGAAGAGCTTTTGTGTTTTTTGTGATTTGTTTTGATTTGCCTAGGTTGGTTGACTTTTGTTTTGTTTTAATCATTTTTAACCATGAAAAAAAAATTGTGTGGTTATAAATCAACCACACTTCTTTCCCTTATGTCATGTTTTGGTCATCATGTGATGTCACCCTCCACACTTGTCCTCTTCTTGTTGGTTTGATGACATCATCATCCCTAACCTCCTTGATTAACTCTTAATTGTTTGCCTAATGACCGCTGATCTGTTATACGGTTCGCTTAACTTTCGTTTTCGTTTATCGTTTGAGGGATCATACCCGGGATCTTATTACTTAGGTTTCTGTAACCTTTCTCAATACATTATATTCCTTTCATGATCCTCTTTTTTAATCCTTGAATTTAAATCCTTTTTATTCTGTTACCTTATACTCAATTCTTTCTGTATCTGGTAGATTTTCGGGAAAAATCAAAGTGTTCGAATTTGGATTCTGACGATCTTTACAAACACTTATTTATCATATAGAGTACTAATAATATCCTAGAAGATCAATAAAAGAGCCCCTACATAGTGTGGTATGAAAAGTTTTCTTATTCAGCATAATCAGCAAAACACTATTCATAAGGGTTTCAAAAATTCCAAAAATTGGGGTTATTACAGAGAAGAAAGTCAATGTTGGTCATATGTCTATCAAGCAATTGAATGACAGATTAGAAAAGATTGAGGTTAAAACAGAAGCTAAAAAGAAAAACAATAGAAATGGGAAAGTAGGAATTAACAAACATAACAACTACATACCTGATAAATATGCTCCAAGAAAAATCTGTGTTAAGTGTGGTAGTGTTAATCATTTGTATGTTAATTGCAAACTTGCCATGCCTACTCTTATGTCTGCACCCTCTCCTTTTCCCAACATGACTTCCATGCCTACCATGCCTATGAATGCTATGTCTACCCAGAATATGAATGCACAATTTGTGAATATGCCATTTGCATCTAATCCTTACTATGCTGCATTTAGTATGCCTCAAATGACATTTAGCATGCCTTAATGGAATAACATGTTTACGAATAACATGCATCTTCCTGTCAATCAAAATATGCATGATAATTCTATTTTAATAACTGGTTTCAAAGGTCCAACTCAGATGACTAAGGATGAACCAGAAATTCCCAAGTCGAATGAGATCAAACCTAAGAAACCAAAGAAGAAAGTTAACAAGGTAGGACCCAAGGAAACTTGCGTACCAAAATCAACTTGATTTGATTTTGATGTGTACAGGGAAACAAAAAGAATCTTTGGTATCTGGATAGTGGTTGCTCAAGGTACATGACTGGAGATTCTACCCTGCTTACTAAGTTCAAGGAGAGAGTTGGCCCAAGTATTACTTTTGGAGATGACAGGAAGGGTTATAATGTGGGATATGGCTCGATTTCAAAGGATAATGTCATCATTGAAGAGGTTGCTCTAGTGGATGGTCTCAAGCACAATTTGTTGAGTATAAGCTAGCTTTGTGACAAGGGCAATTCAGTAACCTTCAATTCAGAAGCCTGTGTTGTGACAAAAAAAGGAGCAACATAGTAGTTCTCACTGGAGTGAGAAAAGGAAATGTGTATCTAGCTGACTTCAACTCATCAAATACAGTATATGTCACTTATTTTCTCAGTAAAGCAAGTCAAGATGAAAGTTGGCTATGGCACAAGAAGCTGTCCCATCTAAACTTCAAAACCATGAATGAACTTGTCAAGAAAGAACTGGTTAGAGGTATTCCTCAAGTGGATTTTACTAAGGATGGATTATGTGATGCCTGCCAAAATGGGAAGCAGATCAAAGCATCATTCAAGAAGAAGCTTGATTCAACAATTGAATAGCTTTTACAATTGCTACACATGGATTTGTTTGAACCAGTCAATGTATTGTCCATCTCAAGGAAAAGATTTTTCCTAGTAATTGTGGATGATTTCTCAAAGTTCTCTTTGACATATTTCATAAAGTCTAAAGATGAAGCTAGTGAAATCATCATCAATCACATAAGGCAAGTCAACAATCATCGTGACTTTAAAGTAAGAAGAATCAGGAGTGACAATGGAACTAAGTTCAAGAATTCTGTGATGAGATCATTTTGTGAAGAGAATGGGATTATGCATGAGTTTTCTGCAACAAGAACTCCACAACAAAATGGATTTGCGGAAAGAAAGAACAGATCCCTTATTGAAGCTGCAAGGACAATGCTTGAAGAATCAAAGTTACCAATATATTTTTGGGCTGAAGCTGTGAATACTTCCTGCTACACTCAGAATATCTCTTTGGTTAATCAAGCAAAGTGCATGACACCCTGCCAATTATTCAAGAATAGGAAGCCAACTCTAAATTTTCTTCATGTCTTTGGCTGCAAATGTTACATCTTAAGGAATCGAACTGATCAACAAAGGAAGTTTGATGTTAAAGCAGATGAAGGAATTTTTGTTGGATATGTTGTGGGTAAAGCATATAGAGTCTACAATCGAAGAACCAACATTGTTATGGAATCAGTACATGTTATGTTTGATGACAAAAAGATTGAAGGACTACAAGATGGATATGTCCATGAGAGCCTCAAGTTTGATAATGTGGAGATAGTTAGTGATGAAATTGATCAAGAAACAGTGACTAAGGATAATGCGGAAAAATCTACAACTAATGAAGCACACAATTCAACATCTGTCGAGTTGCAAAATGCTTCATCCGTCGGGAGACAATCTGCCTTATCCGTCGGGAGACAATCTGCCTTATCCGTCGGGAGACAATCAGCTTCATCCGTCGGGACACAAAGTGCATCATCCGTCGGAACATTAAGAGAAGCTGAAAGTCAGAATAGATCACCTACAGAAAGTTCTCTTTTCTCAAATCAAAGATTCACAAACTCAGGGGGAGTTTCTTATAATCAAAACTCAGTCACACATCAAGACAACAATGAGGCCTCTTCATCTAGAGCTAATCTACCTCAACAAAGGAAATGGACTAAAGATCACCCTTTTGAGCTCATCATTGGTGATGCATCTTCTAGAGTTCTGTGGCGCCCCAAAACCCGGGGTCTGGAGTCTCGGAGGCCACGCCATCTAAACTCACACAACTCACACTACAATATATAAATACTAACGCTTCACGACCCCACACTTATCACACACACACACACACTTACAGGTTATTGTCTTGGAAATGAACCATTCATAACTAGAGTAATTTTCAACCATCAAGTGATATTTATTACAACCAAAAAGTAATTAATCTTACCGGGGAGTGACCTTTAGGTAAGGCTAGTCCTCCGGCCAAATATACGTTTCTTGTTTATTACTTTACATAAGTCATACTTATAAATAAGCCGAACTATAAACAACTGAAAACTAATCCAGCTTATTCTGACTACCTGTGGTACAGCACCAAACAATCTACGGAACAGCTGGCCATTTCCTACCCGTTTTCTGGCTGTGGTTCTCATGGCAGGCATCTTGATTCAGTGTTGTGTTGTGTCAATTTAATAAAACAAGTGTGAGCTATAATGCCCAGCATAATAATGTACAGTATGAAAATGACTGTATGATAACATCATATATGATAATTATGTTTTATTCGAAAATAGTTTTCCTTGGTGATACACACCTTCTTATGAAAACAATTCTTTAAGGGATTTTAATATCCTGCGAATATCTTAATAGTAATCCCAGCACCTAGGCTTGGGTTACGGTATTGCATCTCAATTCCAATTGGAAGAATTAGGATATTAGTTGGAGCCACCGCATACGATGATTAGTCGTACTGCGATAAAAGTAACCTTTTCTACTAGTAGAGGGACGACACCTTCACATCTTGGTTATCACCCTTGCCGCGTACGGGATATGTGTCCTCATTTCGGGTATACACACACTTCGCAGGTCCATAGGTACATATTATACCGTCTCCTATGGTACCAGTAATCTATCCAATACACGAAGTACTTGGATCCTACCCCTCCCTTGTCCTTTAGGAAATCCTATCATATCTCGAGAACTCGAACCACATCATAGTTCCTCCAAGCGTTTTGCTTGTTGATAGGCATAGCTTTACTGTATATATATGTGTGTGTGTACTTCCAAAAGTTTTGGAGGAAGTACTAAGGATGTGAGTTGACCGTTGTCAACAGATAATTAAATAAGGGGGAAAAGTTTCTCCTTGAAACTGTATTCAAGATATTAAATAAGTCGGGATAATATTCTCCGACGATCTGAAATTACTCGAATGATTTTTCGAAATCAGAAAGTATGTTTTAAATCAGGATCTATTATTTTAAATCAAAATAAACTCTTTAATTAAATAATAAATAATTAAATGATAATCGATAAATAATTAAACCTCGAATGAGTTTACTCTTCAAAAGAGTATTTAAAATAATATTCCTCAACTAGTTTATGTTTACGCAATTAATAATCTTTAATAATTAATCAGGTTTGAAATAAATAATTGTTGGGGTATACTATACCCATGATAAAAGAATAAGTATATAGTATTTATTATTCGAATCAATAAAATATAGTTGAGGGAATATGATCGTTGGGAAATCGTTTTAATAAAAGTTCGAGGGGTTTTAATGTTTCATAAGTGGACGTTGAGTCCCTTTTAAAACGTACTACTATGGACTTATAAATGTCCTATAATATCACCGGAATGATTCCCAAGTTTTATCTTAAATCCCGACCGACTCTCGGTCTCATATAATATGTCACGCTTAAAGTGAAATAAACATTTCACGATATATACTTATTGTACAACATCGTTACAATATGCGAAAATTCAACAACTATGTATCATGGCAAGCATGGTATTTATGCAATGATAGTAAAACAATCCTTTCACAACATAACAGTAAAATGGAGTTGGTTTCATAAACTTGTCTGGGTATTTCGAGGTGGAGGATGCTCAGGTTCCGCTCGGAAATCTATAACCATAAACACATTTCATTTCGTTAGGTCCCGTTCTAATTTACTGCGATTCGCACTCATGTGCTACTTATTACGCACCCTATCAAGTTATACTACCCTTATTATCCTTTTAAGTCCTTATACACATCATGGTCGCTTCATTTTTCTAAGTATCTTAGGTTTATTCTTATTATCGTCGTCGGCTCCGCTTATGGATTCTCAGGGTTTCTACTCGCGCAGTCTCGGCTCTAACATTTTTATAAAATTGAAAAATCATTACTTTCACTTGAAATTTTATGGCAGTTAGGAAACTCAATATGTTACTCTCTGTAAAAATTTCATGATTTATGAACACTTTTAAGTCTCTCCTTTATATTTTCAAAGTTCGTGATTCGTAGCAGTTTTTGTCGCGTAAATCACTTTTAGTAAAACGGCCATAACTTTTGATCCGTAAATCGGAATCAAGCGATTCAAGCGCCTAAACGACCCTTATAAAATTTTCTATCCTAAACAAGGGTTACTTTTCAAGAAAATACAGTTTACAACTTCGGGACTTTCTGCAGAAACTTAAAGTTACGATTTGTTGGTTTTAACGAAGTTATGTTTACGATCGGGGTTTCGTTTACGCCCTAACTCTTAACACAATCACCAACAATCATCATTCCATCATCAACACAAAAACTCCTCTCAAGAACATCATGTTATTGAGGCAACAACAATCAACCTTAAATCTACTTAACTTAAACACCAAGATTTCATCAATACCACTCATTGAACTAAGTTTACTACAACATACTAAATGGATCTTAAAATGAATCTTAAATAAAGTTGTGCCAAAGATTTTTACCTTTATTGAAATATTGAGATGTGTTCTTGAGGATGGTGGAGGCTTGGAAGTGCTTGGTATGATTTTTGGAACCTAAAACTACCATTGAAATGAAGAACCCAAAGAGAGGTTACTATTTATACTATTCACTGGTGAGTTTCTTAATTTTATTTCACCCATCAAACCTTGATAAAAAGAGATGAAAGAATTTTATTACCTTAGTTTAATTGCTAGGAGGCTTGAGAATTAATGGGAGAATTTAACAAGAGCTGGAACTTTGAGTTTTGAATTTGAATTCCCTTGGTGATGATGAAATAGCCGAATGAAACAAAGTGATGGGGGTATTTATACTTGCTTAGTTGCTTAGCTTGGTTGATTTGCTAGGTTGCTTCTAGGAAGATGGGGTGATATCTTGCACTTGATTTTATTCTTCCTAGTATAGCATTCTAGGTTTATTCTTTGTAGAAAATCTTGGGGACAAATCTTTGTAGCTTGCTAGGTTACAAGCTAAACTACATGGTTAGCTTCCTTAGCACACTATTTTGCTATCTAGCTTGATCATCCTATGGTTAGCTCACTATTTAATGAAATAACCATGGTTACTTTCTTACCATGGTTTAGTTAGTGCGTTACGTTTATTTAATCATTTACGCGTTCGCTCGTTTGCTTAAACGTTTTCGTAATACTTACTCGTAAATGATTCGCGACGTAATTCCTTTTGTATTCATTCCTTATATTTTTTAATTATCCTACTTGAATATAAATCCATAGGGTTTTAATCTCGTAATTATATTATGATTCCCGTAATCCTCGATGAGTCGTAAATACAGTCGTTTTTCAAAGTTCGTTTTATTCGAAAACTAATAGCATTTATATACACTCATTTGATACGTATAATCGTAATATCAACTCTGAAACTCATTTTCTCTTGCACTACATAGTGTGGGCTCAAAATTTTTTCCCATTCGTCAGGGTTACTATTCATTTAAAAGTTTTACAAGGTCTCAAAAATTCGAGTTATTACAGTCTTCCCCTCTAACAAGGATTCCGTCCCGGAATCGAGTAGAAAATAAGTGGGGATATCTATTCCTCATTGCGTCTTCAAGTTCCCAAGTTGACTCTTCGACATTTTGATTTCTCCATAAGATCCTAACCAGCTTCACAGTCTTGTTCCTCAGCACTTTCTCTTTTTGGTCCATTATCCTTACTGGTTGCTCGATATAGGTCAGGTCTGGTTGTAAATCTACCTGCTCGTATTCTATTACATGTCGTGCGTCTGCATGGTACTTCCTTAACATGGACATGTGGAACACGTTGTGTACTTGTTGCAAATTAGGAGGCAAGGCGAGCTCGTAAGCTAGAGGTCCTATTCTTCTTAAAATTTCAAAGGGTCCTATGAATCTGGGACTCAGCTTCCCATTCTTTCCAAATCTCATTACTCCTTTCCACGGAGATACCTTTAATAGCACAGAATCTCCTACTGCATATTTCCTATCCTTCCTGGTCTGGTCGGCGTACTTCTTTTATCTGTCCTGGGCTGCTACCAGTCTTTTCCTGATGAGTCCTACCATTTCCCTGGTCTGTTGGACTAACTCTGGTCCTAATATCTTGTGTTCTCCAATTTTATCCCAACACAGGGGAGAGCGACATCTCCTTCCGTAAAGAGCTTCATACGGGGGCATTCCTATGCTAGCGTGATGGCTATTGTTGTAAGCAAATTCAATCAGGGGTAAGTGGTCATCCCAATTTCCTTTGAAATCAATGGCACATACTCGTAGCATATCTTCTAGGGTCTGAATAGTCCTTTCGCTTTGTCCATCAGTCTGGGGGTGGTAAGCGGTACTCATGTTTAGTCTGGTGCCTACGCATTCCTGGAAGCTTCTCCAAAATCGGGAATTAAACTTCGGGTCTCTATCTGACACTATGGCTACTGGAACGCCGTGTCTAACTACTATTTCCTTCAAGTAAATATCCACCAACTTGTCTACAGTGTATCTTTCGTTGATTGGTAGGAAGTGTGCGGACTTGGTCAATCTATCTATGATAACCCATATGGTATCGTGATTGGTCTTTGTTCTTGGTAAGCCTGTCACAAAATCTATGGCTATATGCTCCCATTTCCATTCCGAAATCTCTAGGGGTCGTAATAGTCCACTAGGTCGCTGATGTTCAGCCTTCACTCTCTGGTATGTCAAGCACTTGTTGACCCACTCTGCTACTTCTCTCTTCATGTTAGGCCACCAATAATATTCCTGAAGGTCACGGTACATTTTTGTACTTCCTGGGTGGATTGAATATCTAGAGTTGTGCCCTTCATGCAGCAGCTCATCCTTTAACTCTTGCATATTTGGAATCCAAATTCGGGACGCATACCTAATGATCCCTTTCTCATCCTTCTCGCATCTCACTTCTTCAACGATCAATGTTCCTCTTTCCTCACTCATCTTCTTTTCCTGACATACTCGTATCTTTTCAGTCAGCTCCGGTACTAGCTTAATCTCAAATAATCCTTCTGTTCCCTTACCGGTCATCCTCACGTCAATTTCCATCTTCTCAAATTCCTTAATCAACTCCTCTGATGTCATTATCATCTTGAGTCTTTCCTTCCTACTAAGGGCGTCAGCCACCATATTGGCTTTACCCGAGTGATACAAAATTTCACAGTCGTAGTCTTTTATTAACTCTAACCATCTCCTCTGTCTCATGTTCAGTTCCTTCTGAGTGAAAATATACTTGAGGCTTTTATGGTCAGTGTAGATCTCGCATTTCTCACCGTATAGGTAGTGTCTCCAAATTTTTAGGGCAAACACTATGGCTGCTAATTCTAGATCGTGCGTCGGGTATCTGCTCTCATATTCCTTCAATTATCGAGAGGCATACGCTATAACTTTGTCATGCTGCATCAGTACACATCCTAATCCTTTAAGCAATGCGTCGCCGTATATCACAAACTCTCCCTTTCCATCGGGAAGAGCGAGCACTGGTACTGACACCAGCCTCCTTTTCAGTTCTTGAAAACTTTCCTCACATTTATCTGTCCATACAAACTTTTCTGTCTTCCGGGTAAGTCTAGTCAGTTGACCGGCTATCTTAGCAAAATCTTGCACGAATCTTCAGTAATATCCTGCTAAACCCACAAAACTCCTAACCTATGTTGGGGTAGTTGGTCTTTCCCAATTGGATACAGCCTCTATTTTGGCAGGGTCAACTAAAACTCCTTTGCTACTTATCACATGTCCTAAAAACTGAACTTCTCTCAACCAAAACTCGCACTTCGAGAACTTGGCATACAATTTCTCATTCCTCAAGATTTCTAAGACCATCCTCAAATGTTCTGCGTGTTCTTGCTCTGTCTTTGAGTAGATCAGAATATCATCGATAAAAACTATCACACATATATCCAGGTACTTTTTGAACACTCTGTTCATTAAATCCATAAAGGTTGTGGGTGCATTTGTTAACCCAAACGACATAACTAAGAACTCATAGTGTCCATACCTAGTGCGAAAATCAGTCTTCGGCATATCTTCTGGTTTGATTTTCAACTGGTGATATCTTGTTCTCAAATCTATTTTGGAAAAATATACGGCTCCCTTGAGTTGGTCGAATAGGTCATTAATCCTGGGGAGAGGGTACCTATTCTTTATAGTCAGCTTATTCAGCTCTCAAAAGTCTATGCATAATCTCATACTGCCATCCTTTTTCTTTACGAACAGTATTGGCGCTCCCCATGGCGACACACTAGGTCTTATCATTCCATTATCTAGTAACTCTTGCAGTTGAGAAGCTAATTCTTTCATCTCAACTGGGGCTAGCCTATATGGGGGCCTTGGATACTAGTGTCGTTCATGGTGCTAATTCTATAGCGAACTATATTTCTCGGTCAGGTGGTAATCCTGGTAAGTTCTCTAGAAATACATCCTCAAATTCGTTTAGTACGGGTATGTCCTGTATATTAGGGACTTCTTTCTTGGTATCTATCACATAAGCCAAATAAGCTTCGTTACCTTTCCTTAACAATC
Source organism: Apium graveolens (assembly GCF_009905375.1). NCBI lineage: Eukaryota > Viridiplantae > Streptophyta > Magnoliopsida > Apiales > Apiaceae > Apium > Apium graveolens. The sequence continues at coordinate 114,614,957 of NC_133656.1, forward strand.
TTTTTGCCTGTAGCATGGTTAGAAATTTTTGGTTTTGTCGTTGACCTTTAAACACTACTTCTTTTTCATTCTGCACTCTTATCTTTACTCTCTTCCGTTCACAATCTATTTGCGCTCCGTTATTGGATAACCAATCCATTCCTAAGATTACATCAAATTCTCCTAACGCAAATGGGATTAGGTCAACCTCGAAGATCCTCCCTTCTAACTTCAACTTGCACTTAGGGTGTACTTGATTTACAGGAATTATTTCTTTATTTGCTATTTCCACTCGTAATATCTCACGTAAGGGTATGGCATTAAGTTTTAACTTTTTAGCAAAATCTTGAGATATAAAAGACTTGGTTGCTCTAGAATCAAATAGGACATTTGCATGTTCGAAATTTAACAAAAGGGTACCTGCTATCACGTCAGTGTTTCGGACAGCATCTTAAACAATCATGTTGAAGGTCCTAGCAGCTGGGGGTTGGTTGGATACAGCTCTGCTCATACCTGAGGCTGGGGGCTTCATTATTGGGAAATCCTTCCTCATGTGTCCTACTTTCCCACATTGGAAACATGTCTTGCTATATTGGGGACAGTTGTTGGCAAGGTGTCCGGGTTGGTCGCACCTGTAACATTTCAGAGGGGCTCTTGCCTGATTACATATCCCAAGGTATCTTCTCTTACAGGTCTGGCAATCTGGTATTGGGGCATGGGGTTATCTATGAAATGTGGCCCTAGATTGTCCGCCGCCCTGGCCAACACTCTCACTCGGGGCCTTTTTGAATCCGAGGCCTCGTGCAGGTTGGGACACCGCTCCCCTGACGAACCTGCTCGGAAGGCTCCTATTTCCGGTTCCTATTCATTGGCTTTCTATCTTCCTTTTCCTATTTTCCTTCTCCTTCACACTCTGCTCACTGCCAGCTTCAACAATCGAGGCTTTCTGTACTAAGGTGGCATAGTCTGTCAGCTCTAACACTGCCACTCGATTCTGTATCCACTGTTTCAGACCAAGCTGAAACCTTCGTGCTTTCTTCTCTTCGGTGTTCACAAATTCAGGCACAAATCTCGATAACTCAGTAAATTTGGCCTCATATTCTGCTACAGTCATCTTATCCTGTTTCAACTCCAGAAACTTAATCTCCATATGGGTTTCCATAAACCTAGGGAAATACTTGTCTAAGAACAGTCGGGTAAATCTATCCCATGAAATCACAGCATCAGTTTCTAGGTTTCGTTTGGACTCCCACCAATAGTTAGCTTCTCCTTTCAGCATGTAAGAAGCGAAAATGGTCTTATGTCGTTCCTCAACTCCTAGTATCTCGAAGGACTTTTCTATCTCCTTGAGCCAGGCCCGTGCTTCAACGGGGTCGGCAGTTCCTAGAAACTCTGGGGCTTTGAGAGATTTGAAGGCTCTAAAGGCAGTAGCTACAGTCTGTTGGGCAGCATATGGTTATGGTGGAATAGGCTGTTGGTTCAGATTTGCTCTTAACAGTTCCATAAATTCATTCATAGGGTTTCCTCCCTTATGGGTATCCTCAGCCTCTTCTTCTACATATTCTTCCTCATCATATTCATTATAGTCTAGGTCTTCTTCACTTTCCTCATTCACTACAGGGTCAGGTTCACCTCGTTGTTGGTTAACAGATTCTGCGGGTTGTGCCCTGGTTCCTCTTCTACGGGGTGGCATGTTCTGATAATGAAAATTGGTCAACGTAGTTGTAATTATAACAGTTGGATTATTTTATTCATATGCAAGCATGTCATTTATTACTTAGAAGGTTTTTATAAAGTGCAATAATATAGACATCATTTCTTAATAACTGCTTAGATATTTATTAATAAGATCTCCCACTTATATCTTGGGGATGAAACAACTAGCCGAGTTCATACATGCCTGATTACAATCTATCACTACTAGTCCTGAATACTGAAATGAAAATACATAAGCCGTGTACCATGAAGGGCTAGGAACGCTATCTACTACTAGCTATCCTATCAAAATTGGTGATAAGTCACCCAGCCTTCTTCAAGGTCCATATCTAGTTACTAGTCTCTCAGTCACTATCACTGCGAGTGAGGTCACGCACCCTCCTCATCGCTCCTGCAATCATCAGCTCTGCATCAACTACCGGGATGTATCCTCCCACCGCTGTCATCCTCATCTGAACCCTGGTACGGAGCTTGATCCCATCGATCTCTCTGCGGGCTATGGCTGTGAAAGCAGCTCTAAAATCTCCTGGGTATCCTAGTCGGGTGGCTCTCTCAGCTGTCAGTGCCTGGCGTAACACCCCAATGCGAGCAGATGTTGCAGTGATCTCACCGTTAAGATGTCCCACTACCCAGTCGTGTACGACTACATGTATGGTCACCGGTGGTGGTAGAGGTGAATCTGGGTCGCTAGAGGATATGTCATGAACCTCGTGGAACTGTGCATGTATCGCCACCTCCTCATCATCATCAGTATAGGGCATAGGGCTCTGAATCCCTGGGATGGTGTAGGAGAGCGAATAGGCGGGTAAGGGTACATCTCTACATCTCTCCAGACTACGCAATTAGCTATGGGGACAGGAAGGTCAGTCTCCTCCTCAAGGACATCCTCACTAGGGTCATCATCTGAATCATCAATGGATGGGCTCTCTGGCTCGGGAATAGGGTCACGCTCAGGGACCATGACATCATCAACAGGATCAATCTCCCTAATAAGCTCCACTGGTACCTGACACAATAGGCAATGTGTTACTAACTTAGATTCGGAATTCCCATTAGGGTAAAACAGTCAAGACTACCAGTGTAGCCCGACGACGAACTCGACTTGAGTTCTAATTGATTATTTTATTATTCCTATGTCTACGTATTTTATATCCTATCATTTCCAAGATTTGATAACCTAAGGCTCTGATACCATTTCTATGGGGCCCCAAAACCCGGGGTCAGGAGTCTCGGAGGCCATGCCATCTAAACTCAGACAACTCACACTACAATATATAAATACTCACGCTTCACGACCCCACACTTATCACACACACACACACACTTATAGGTTATTGTCTTGGAAATGAACCATTCATAACTAGAGTAATTTTCAACCATCAAGTGATATTTATTACAAACAAAAAGTAATTAATCTTATCGAGGAGTGATCTTTAGGTAAGGCTAGTCCGCCGGCCAAATATACGTTTCTTGTTTATTACCTTACATAAGTCATACTTATAAATAAGCCGAACTATAACAACTGAAAACTAATCCAGCTTATTCTGACTACCTGTGGTACAGCACCAAACAATCTACGGAACAGCTGGCCATTTCCTCCCCGTATCCTGGCTGTGGTTCTCATGGCAGGCATCTTAATTCACTGTTGTGTTGTGTCAATTTAAGAAAACAAGTGTGAGCTATAATGCCCAACATAATAATGTACAGTATGAAAATGACTGTATGATAACATCATATATGATAATTATGTTTTATTCGAAAATTGTGTTCCTTGGTGATACACACCTTCTTATGAAAACAATTCTTTAAGGGATTTTAATATTCTGCGAATACCTTTATAGTAATCCCAGCACCTAGGCTTGGATTAAGGTATTGCATCTCAATTCCAATTGAAAGAATTATGACATTCGTTGGAGCCACCGCATACGATGATCAGTCGTACTGCGATAAAAGTAACCTTTTCTACTAGTAGAGAGACGACACCTTCACATCTTGGTTATCACCCTTGCCACATACGGGCTATATGTCCTCATTTCGGGTATACACACACTTCGCAGGTCCATAGGTACATATTGTACTATCTTCTACGGTACTAGTAGTCTATCCAATACACGAAGTACTTGGATCCTACCCCTCCCTTGTCCTTTAGGAAATCCTATCATATCTCGAGAACTCGAACCACATCGAAGTTCCTTCAAGCGTTTTGCTTGTTGATAGGCATAGCTTTATTGTATATATATATATGTACTTCCGAAAGTTTCGGAGGAAGTACTAAGGATGTGAGTTGACCGTTGTCAACAGATAATTAAATAAGGGGAAAAAGTTTCTCCTTGAAACTATATTCAAGATATTAAATAAGTCGGGATAATATTCTCCGACGATCTAAAATTACTCGAATGATTTTTCGAAATCAGAAATTATGTTTTAAATCAGGATATATTATTTTAAATCAAAATAAACTCTTTAATTAAATAATAAATAATTAAATGATAATCGATAAATAATTAAACCTCGAATGAGTTCTCTTCAAAAGAGTATTTAAAATAATATTCCTCAACTAGTTTATGTTTACGCAATTAATAATCTTTAATAATTAATCAGGTTTGAAATAAATAATTGTTGGGGTATACTATGTCCATGAAAAAAGAATAAGTGTAAAGTATTTATTATTCGAATCAATAAAATATAGTTGAGGGAATATGATCGTTGGGAAATCGTTTTAATAAAAGTTCGAGGGGTTTTAATGTTTCTTAAGTGGACGTTGAGTCCCTTTTAAAACGTACTACTATGGACTTATAACCATCCTATAATATCACCGAAATGATTCCCGGGTTTTATCTTAAATCCCGACCGACTATCGGTCTCATATAATATGTCACGCTTAAAGCGAAATAAACATCTCACGATATATACTTATCGTACAACATCGCTACATTATGTGAAAATTCAACAACTATGTATCATGGCAAGCATGATATTTATGCAATGATAGTAAAACAATCCTTTCACAACACAACAGTAAAATGGAGTTGGTTTTGTAAACTTGCCTGGGTATCTCGAGGTGGAGGATGCTCTAGGTTCCGCTCGGAAATCTATAACCATAAACACATTTCATTTCGTTAGGTTCCGTTCTAATTTATGGCGACTCGCACTCATGTGCTACTTATTACGCACCCTCTCAATTTATACTACCCATATTATACTTTTAAGTCCTTATTCACATCGTGGTCGCTTCATTTTTCTAAGTATCTTAGGTTCATTCTTATTATCGTCGTCGTCTCCGCTTATGGATTCTCACGGTTTCTACTCGCGCGGTCTCGGCTCCGACATTTTTATAAAATTGAAAATTCATTATTTTCACTTGAAATTTTTAATGGAAGTTAGGAAACTCAATATGTTACTCTCTGTAAACATTTCATGATTTATGAACACTTTTAATTCTATCCTTTATATTTTCAAAGTTCGTGATTCGTACCAGTTTTTGTCGCGTAAATCACTTTTAATAAAACGGCCATAACTTTTGATCCGTAAATCGGAATCAAGCGATTCAAGCGCCTAAACGATCCTTATAACATTGTCTATCATAAATAAGTGTTATTTTTCAAGAAACTACAGGTTAAAACTTCAGGACTTTCTGCAGAAACTTAAAGTTATGATTTGTTGGTTTTAACGAAGTTACGTTTACTATCGGCGCTTTGTTTACGCCCTAACTCTCAGCACAACCACTAACAATCATCATTCCATCATCAACACTCAAACTCATCTCAAGAACATCATGTTCTTGAGGTAACAACAATCAACCTTAAATCTACTTAACTTAAACACCTAGATTTCATCAATACCACTCATTGAACTAAGTTTTCTACCACATACTAAATAGATCTTAAAATGAATCTTAAATAAAGTTGGGCCAAAGATTTTTACCTTTCCTGAAATCTTGAGATGTGTTCTTGAGGATGGTGGAGGCTTGGAAGTGCTTGGTATGATTTTTGGAACCTAAAACCACCATTGAAATCAAGAACCCAAAGAGAGGTTACTATTCATACTATTCACTAGTGAGTTTCTTGATTTATTTCACCCATTAAACCTTGATATAAAGAGATGAAAGAATTTTATTACCTTAGTTTAATTGCTAGGAGGCTTGAGAATTAGTGGGAGAATTTAACAAGAGCTAGAACTTTGAGTTTTGAATTTGAATTCCCTTGGTGATGATGAAATAGCCGAATGGAACAAAGTGATGGGGGGGTATTTATACTTGCTTGGTTGCTTAGCTTGGTTGATTTGCTAGGTTGCTTCTAGGAAGATGGGGTGATATCTTGTACTTGATTTTATTCTTCCTAGTATAGCATTCTAGGTTTATTCTTTGTAGCAAATCTTGGGGACAAATCTTTGTAGCTTGCTAGGTTACAAGCTAAACTATATGGTTAGCTTCCTTAGCACACTATTTTGCTATCTAGCTTGATCATCCTATGGTTAGCTCACTATTTGATGAAGTAACCATGGTTAATTTCTTACCATGGTTTAGTTAGTGCGTTACGTTTATTTAATCATTTACGCGTGCGCTCGTTTGCTTAAACATTTTCGTAATACTTACTCGTAAATGGTTCGCGACGTAATTCATTTCGTATTCATTCCTTATATTTTTAATTATCATACTTGATGTTAGATATATTTGATAATGTCATGGCTAATATGTTTTATGTTTAGCTTTCAGATCTTAATTGAACAGGATAAATCAGTACTTAACTGTTGATCAGTACTTATACTGGAAGTCAGGACTTAAGGATATCAGTACTTATGTTATCAGGAGATAATCATCAGAAGATAGATATCAGAACTTAAGTGCTGAAGGATGATCAGAGAAGGACAGTAGCTGATTAAAGGAAAGAAGATCGAGATAAACATAAGAAGAGATATGCATGAAGAAGGAATTTCGTGAAGAATGGAATACTTGGAAGAAAAGATATATGATTGATATATTTTAGGAAGCAGAATTATATTCCATATCAATTAGCGATTATCTTGTAACTATGTAGTATAAAAACACAGACATAGGGTTTACACTATAAGTGTTATCATTATTCGAGAAGATTATTCATTGTAACCCTAGCAGCTCTCGTGATATTGTTCATCACTGAGAGGTAACAGTTCCATACTGTAACAGAGTTTATTGTTTCAATAAAGTTTGTTTTCTGTTACTTAAGTTCTTAAAGTTCGATTTGATTGTATTATACACTGTATTCACCCCCTCTACAGTGTGTGTGTGACCTAACAAGTGGTATCAGAGCCTATCTGTTAACACACATACAGTTAAAGATCCAAACACAATCATGTCGGACACAGAAACTCCAACTAAGCCTACCAAAACTGAGGAACCACCAAAGACACAAATTCAGAGTCGGTATGAGACCATCAGAGTTCCCATACTGAGACCATCTGAATATCCCATATGGAAGGTAAGGATGACCATGTTCCTGGAAGCAACAGATCCAGAATACCTTGATAGAATCAAGGAAGGCCCTCACAAACCAACCAAGCTCACTGTTGCAGTTGCAGGTGAAGCAGCAAAGACCGTACCAAAGGAGAAGAGTGATTATACTGCTGAAGATATAGCATCAATTTCTAAGGATGCCAAGGTACGACACTTACTGCATAGTGCCATTGATAATGTAATGTCAAACAGGGTACTCAACTGCAAGACTGCTAAGGAGATATGGGATGCTCTGGAAACAAGGTGTCAGGGAACGGAGACAATTAAGAAGAACGGGAAGACAATACTCACTCAAGAGTATGAACACTTTGACTCAAAGACTAATGAGTCATTGAATGATTTATATGATAGATTTGTCAAACTTTTGAATGATTTGTCATTGATTAATAAAGAGTATGATCTTGAAGATTCAAACCTTAAGTTCCTGTTAGCTCTTCCTGAATGCTGGGATTTGAAGGCAACGACAATAAGAGACAACTATAATCTTGATGAAACAACTCTTGATGAAATCTATGGTATGCTCAAGACTCATGAGCTTGAGATGGAACAAAGAAGCAAGAGGAAAGGAGGAAAGTCAAGGACAGTTGCTCTTAAGGCTGAAGAAGAATCCCCCAAAACATCTCCCTCAAAGAAAGACAAGGGTAAAGCTCTTTTCATAAAGTCTGATACTGAGTCATCAAGTTCTGAGAGTGATGATGACTCAGATTCTGAAAGCTTGCCTGAGACTGATGCTGATGAGGAGATGATGAAGCTGTGTGCTCTTATGGTGAAAGGAATCACAAAGATTGCATACAGGAAGTTCAGGAAGGGAAAAAAGTTTTCCAGGAAAGGCATAAGTTCTGATAAGAAGAATTTCAGAAGATCTGAAGGCAGAGGAGGAAAGTCTGACAGAGGAGATTACACCAATGTTAAATGCTATAACTGTGGTGAGAAAGGCCACATATCTCCTGATTGCAAGAAGGTAAAGGGTGACAAAGGCAAGGCTCTTGTCACAAAGCAGAAAAGCTGGACAAACACCTCAGACTCTGAAAGTGAGGAGAACTATGCATTGATGGCAAATGTTGATAAATCAAGTGCTGAGAGCAGTTCTGAAGCTGCTGAAACAAAGGTACCTCAGACTACTTATGCTTTTCATACTGATGATATTAATGAGTTGACAAGATATCTTAAAACCATGTTTGTTAGTTATAGAGATCAAACTTTAACATGTGAGAGATTAACTTCTGAAAATCTTGCATTTAAGAAAAGAAATGATTTCTTAGAAAAAGAGTTAGTCATGTTCCATCAAACTCAGAAGGATAGAGATGATGCCTTTTATGTTAGGGATGAAGTGCTAAAAATGAATGAATCTCTAAAAACTGAGTTAGAAAAGGAAAGAGAGATTATCAGGACTTGGACTAACTCTGGCAAAACGACTCAAAATTTGCTAAGTAGTGGAAACTAGAAAGAGGGCTTAGGTTATGGAGAAGATAAGAATGATAAAGGAACTGAAGAAATTAAGCCTGTTGATAAGCAAAAGCCAAAGTTAAAACCTGTTAAGTTTGTAACTGTTAAGTCTAAAAATGAGAAATCAGAAGTTACAAAGGAATTAACTTCTGACAAACTAAAATAGGAAAAGACAGCTGAAGTGAACATAGGCTTAATGACAAAGAAGTAGCTTAAGCATAAGCTGAAAGATGTTAAGAATGCAAACAAGGTAAAATCACCTAGGAAAAATAGGAATGGAAAGGAAGGTGTGAATAAAAGCAATAATTATAAACCTGTTCCTGATGCTTCTAGGAAAACATGTCATAACTGTGGAAGTTCTAACCATCTGGCTTCTTTTTGCAGGAAGAATAAGAATATTAACTCCTTACCTTCAAAATCAGGAGTTAAGAGTCAGTCTGTTAGATACAAACCACAAAATCCTTGTTTTCATTGTGGTAGTTTATGGCATTCCATTTATACTTGTAAGGAATATCATAGCTTGTACTATGATTATTATCAAATAAAACCTTCTTTGAAGAAAGTTTCCATTGTTCCTTCTAGTGTAAATTCTGATTCAAAGTCTGATAGTGTAAGTTCTGATAAGAAAAATGTTAACATAAACTCTGATGCTAAATCCGCTGCAAATGTTAACAAACTTAAAAAGGCCAAAGGATCCAAGCAAGTCAAGGTCCTTAAAACTAATAATTAGTGGTCTTTGTGATTGCAGGGCAACAGGAAAAATATTCTAGTTCTGGACAGTGGATGTTCAGGACATATGACTGGAAATAAGGCCCTGCTATCAGACTTTGTGGAGAAAGCTGGCCCAAGTGTTTCTTATGGAGATGGCAATATTGGAAAAACATTGGGATATGGCAATATCAATCTTGGAAATGTCATAATTAAAGAAGTAGCTCTGGTCTCAGGACTTAAACACAACCTACTGAGTATAAGTCAAATCTGTGACAGAGGTTATCGTGTTGATTTCTTTGAAGAACACTGTGAAATTGTGAGTAAATCTAAAGGCAAAGTTGTTCTGAAAGGATACAGGCGTGGTAACATTTATGAAGCTAAGCTTTTAACAAGTACTGATGGTTCTGCAATCTGTCTGATGAGTAGAGCATCAATTGAAGAAAGCTGGAATTGGCACAAGAAACTCTCTCATTTAAATTTCAACAATATAAATGAACTGGTCAAGAAAGATCTTGTGAGAGGATTGGCAAAAACAGTATTTGCTCCTGATGGTCTTTGTGATTCCTGTCAGAAAGCCAAACAAAGAAAATCTTCATTCAAGAGCAAGACTGAATCATCAATTCTTGAGCCTTATCATCTACTACATGTTGATCTATTTGGTCCAGTAAATGTCATGTCTATTACAAAGAAGAAGTATGCGTTGGTCATAGTGGATGAGTTCACCAGATACACATGGGTGTATTTCTTGCACACAAAAAGTGAAATTGCATCTATCTTGATTGATCATGTCAAACAGCTGGATAAAATGGTCAAAGATTCTGTGAAAATTTTAAGGAGTGATAATGGCACTGAGTTTAAGAATTTGATAATGGAAGAGTTCTGCAAAAACCATGGAATAAAGCAGGAATTTTCTGCTCCTGGAACTCCATAGCAGAATGGAGTTGTTGAAAGAAAGAATAGGACTCTCATTGAAGCTGCACGTACAATGCTTGAAGAAGCAAAGCTTCCAACCTATTTCTGGGCTGAAGCTGTGCAGACTGCTTATTTTACTCAAAATGCAACACTCATTAACAAGCATGGAAAAGCACCATATGAGATGGTGAAGAAAAAGAAGCCAAATCTGAAATACTTTCATGTATTTGGATGCAAGTGTTTTGTTCTCAAGACTCATCCTGAACAGCTATCAAAGTTTGATCTAAAAGCTGATGAAGGAATCTTTGTTGGATATCCACTTTCCACAAAAGCCTTTAGAGTCTATAATTTGAGAACAAAAGTGGTGATGGAATCTATCGATGTCTCTTTTGATTACAAGAATATTACTGGTCTTGAAGATTTCATTGACCATGATCAGCTGAGATTTGAAAATGAAGACTCAAATTCTAATACTGAAAATCCTGACAGTCTAAGTCCTGATACTGTAAACCCTGATGGATTAAACTCTGATGTTATTGAAACTGTGGTAACTACGTCAAAGGAAGATGCACCTATGCAGGGGGAGCATACTCAAGATCCTACCACAGCTCAAGAAACATCATAACATACATCTGGCTCTTCAAGTTCTGATTCGTCAAGTTCTGATAAGCCAAGTTCTGATAGTGCTGAAAATCTAAATACTGAAGAATCTAACTCAGAGAGCACAGTTTTAGGGGGAGCATCAGAAAATGAAGATAGCATGGATCATGGGGGAGCATCCAGTTCTAGAGAAAACCTTCCATCTGCAAGGAAGTGGACAAAATCACATACACCTGATTTGATAATTGGAAATCCTGATGCAGGTGTCAGAACTAGAACAGGTACTTCAAATGAATGTCTCTACAATTCTTTTCTCTCTCAGACTGAGCCAAAGAAAGTTGAAGAAGCTCTTCAAGATGCTGATTGGGTGCAAGCAATGCAGGAAGAGTTAAATGAATTTGAAAGAAACAAAGTCTGGACCCTAGTGCCAAGACCAAAGAATAGATCTGTTGTTGGTACAAAATGGGTATTCAGAAACAAAACTGACAGTGATGGCATAATTACAAGGAATAAGGCAAGACTGGTCGTAAAAGGATATTCTCAACATGAGGGAATTGATCATGATGAAACATTTGCACCAGTTGCTAGGTTAGAAGCCATAAGGATATTTTTGGCTTATGCTGCTCACAAAAAGTTTACTGTCTTTCAAATGGATGTGAAAAGTGCTTTTCTCAATGGAGAATTGGAGGAGGAAGTATATGTTGAACAACCTCCAGGCTTTGTAGATTCCAAACATCCAGATTATGTCTACAGGCTTGATAAAGCACTTTATGGACTTAAGCAAGCTCCTAGAGCATGGTATGAGACTTTAGCACAGTTTCTTCTGGAAAGTGGATTCAACAGAGGAACAATAGACAAAACACTTTTTTATCTCAACCATGGAAAGGACCTGCTTCTTTTCCAGATTTATGTTGATGATATCATCTTTGGATCTACAAATGACAGACTTTGCAAGAAGTTTGCCAAACTAATGCAGTCAAGATATCAGATGAGTATGATGGGGGAACTTAGCTATTTTCTGGGCCTTCAAGTCAAGCAGAATGAAGAAGGCACTTTTATTTGTCAAACTAAGTACACCAGAAACTTGCTGAAGAAATTTGGAATGCAAGATTGTTCAAGTGCATCCACTCATATGGCCACTGCAACAAAACTGGATAAGTATACTGGTAAATCAGTAGATATTACTGACTACAGAGGTATGATTGGCTCTCTACTCTATCTAACTGCTAGTAGACCTGATATCATGTATGCTACCTGTCTTTGTGCAAGATTTCAAGCAGATCCAAGAGAACCTCACTTAACAGCTGTGAAAAGAATCTTTAAATATCTTAAAGGAACAGCTGATCTGGGATTGTGGTATCCTAGAGAATCAGACTTTAAACTAATAGGTTACTCAGATGCAGATTTTGCAGGTTGCAAAATTGACAGGAAATGCACAAGTGGAAGCTGCCAATTTCTTGGAGGCAGATTGGTTTCTTGGTACAGCAAGAAACAAAAGTCAATTTCCACATCAACTACAGAAGCAGAGTATATTGCTGCAGGAAGCTGTTGTGCACGGATTCTTTGGATGAAGAATCAGTTACTGGATTATGGGTTAACATATTTCAAAATCCCTATTTACTGTGATAATCAAAGTGCTATTGCTATGACAGGTAATCCAGTTCAACACTCTATGACAAAGCACATCAGCATCAGGTACCACTTCATCAGGGAACATGTGGATGAAGGTACAGTAGAATTGCATTTTGTTCCCACAGATCAACAACTAGCAGATATCTTCACAAAACCACTCTGTGAAGCTACTTTTACAAGATTGGTAAATGAACTTGGAATGGTTTCAGGTTCTTTCTCTAAATCTGCTTAGTCTTGTTCTGTGTTATCAGACTTTATGCTCAGTATTTACAGAATTAATCTCATTGTGTATTCTGTGCTTAATTGATAAATGTTTTTAAGTACTGACTGTTGTCTGATATATGTTTCTAAACTCTGATAAGTGATATGTCTGTTCAAGTAACTATTCAATCCTATGAGGATAACTGTGCTAGATACTGACCTAGTAGTCTTCAATAAACAAATGATTCCATGTAAGAAGTAATTATTTCAGTGGAAATCTTATGACACTAGCAAATTCTGATAATTGAGCTTAGTTAAGTTTACTTTGTATATCTTATTACTAAGTCACAAATTAGAATAATGCTACTCATATGTTAAGTTCTGATACTAGTAAAACTGCTGAATGTACTAAGTGCTGATAAACCTCACTTATCAAAAGAAAAAGCAAAAAGATCAAAGAATAAAATCAGGTACTCCTTTGAGATCTAGAGTAAAAATGTGGAAGGGACGACCCAAGTGCATTGCTGGTATTAAGTAAATATGCATTAGAAAAGCAAAATATTTTCTTGGTGACTTTTCACACTTTATGATTACTGGAGAAATACTCTGATAATAGCATAAATTCTGATAAGCAGTCGTGACTCACTTACACTAAGAAGCCACTGTAAAATAGAATTTCAAAAGATGCATAAAATTAGCACAAAACAGTTGAGGTGGACTCAAGCATGAACTCATTCATCAGTAGGTTTCAGGACAATGACAGCTCTTTAGCAAAATTTTAGTTATGCCTTATTTCTAAGATGTACTGAAGTGAATTAGACTTTACTCTTTGTCTGTTATTTAGCTTAATGCACACACTAATCACTCCATCTGAATGATGAAAATTACTGTGGAGGTCTCTGTTATTCTAGATAAACAGTCATTGTGTCACTTTGCATAAATTCTGAGGACAAGCTCTGGTTTCATATTCTGATGATTAAGTTCTGAAGAGTATAACTCAAAACTTGTATGAGGACTTACTAAGATGGGCATTCCTTCTTCGAGTTAAGAAATTATGTTCTGATGACTGTTAAGTTCTGGTATAGGTCTAAGTTCTGATTTCTCAGTCTAATCCTTTACTTGGCTTATCTGTGAATAAAATTTGGTAACAGTCTCAGTTCGAACTAGAATATATTGAAGTGGAAGATTAATAGTCACTATGGTTAGGGTTAATGGTATTTGTACCTGAACAGTCCAATGTTACTTGTTTCTTGTGCGCTTTAAACCATGTTTCCTCTTTCCAATGAATGTTATTCTTTTTCAAAGTCTAGGGAGACGAGGTAGAATTAATTCTACCTGTCGGCATTCAATACTTTTACGTCTCCTAACTTTCTCTTGCCTTTATTAGCAGCCACTTCACATCAGCCTTTCCATCAAATTCTTCTCACACACTTATCTTCATACTTTTTCTTTCAAAAACATAATGGTCAGATACAACATGTTTTTGAACTACCAAAACTTCAATATGGAGCTAAGCTGTGCTGACTGGCAACAGGAATGGCATGTCACAGCCATTCCTGAGGAGATATGGGACTCTGTCCCACAGGAGGTACTGACCCACCTCCTGTTCTTCTATATGGATTATCATCGCCATTTGGAGCGATTGGAGGAGGAAAGACTGGCAGCTCTCCGCCAGCAAGAGCGAATCATCAGACTCGCCATTCCGTTTGTCGAGAGTAGGAAGAAGAAGAAATGATTTAATCTTATCTTCTTCCTATTTTTCTTCATCATCAGCTCTGTCAGGCTTCTTAGCTAGGACTAAAGCTGTTGATGTTAGGTTTAGAAGCTTAGGGAAAATCTTGTATAAGTATTGATGTAATTTCCATTTCATGAATGTATTATCTTGATATATTAATGAAAGTTGTTTTTACTTCAAGATTTTGTCTCTGAGTTATTTTATCTTGTGTTAATAAATCCTGATTGATATTCTGATGACCATATAAATTTTGTTTTATATTAAGTTTTGATTCATTTTCAGCACTTACTTATCTAATTTATCTTGGTCATTTTCATGTGATTTATTTTCAGAATATTAATGATGCAGTGAAAAATAATTCAATCAGTGATAACGGTTTAAATTTTGAATTAAAACTGTTTCTCTTGATAAATGGAATGGTTTTTCCTTGAAACTAGGCAAATGGGTAAGTAATGATTCCTGTTTTCTCGAGCCCAGTAACTGTCCGTTATTACTGCATGTCTGACAGGTGTCCAACGGTAACATTTTTGTTCAAAGTATAAGTACAACAGAGAGAGGATTTCTTTAATCTTTTATTTCCTTCATATTTTTTTTCTCTCTACTTACTCTCCTTCTTCTCACGTTGGTTTTTCATACAGACATTTTATCAAACACCTAACAGGCACTTTTGAATCTCAATTTTTCACATGGCACCTAAGGATTTAATCATTGATGGAGCTAAGTTTGTTCCAAACAACTATGCTGCAATTCTTGATCATGCTGAAGCTCCATCTGAATTGCATTTTGTGCAAGATCTTCTTGCACACAGTGAGATTGGGTACGCATTAACACAGCCTGAAGTCTTTTCGAGTCATCAAGTTCTGACGTTTTGGCGGACTGGGCACTTTGATGATGGTGGTAAACATGGCACTCCCAGTATTGTTTTTGAAGTGGGTGATTCATCTTTTGTAGTCACTCCTGGTACAATACGCAAAGCTCTACATCTCCAAGAAAATTGTACTTTTTCAACTCCAGAGGAATCAGCACTTCAGGAGTTAATGGCTGATTTGGGATATGAAAAGAGTTTGGCAAAGCTTGGGTAGTTAAAAAGGGCTAATATCAGAAGAGAATGGAGTTTCTTCTTTGACTGCATCACCAAAGCTTTTGGGAACAAATGTTCGAATTTTGATGTTATCCCAATTCTTAGTCAGCACATAGGGTATGCTATTATCCATCAAACTCATTTTGATTTTGCAACTGGAATAATTGGTTCTATTGGGGATAGGATGACAGAGGATAGAAATGTTTTTTATTTTGCTAGATTCTGTCAACTTATTTACACTTATTGTACTGATGAACCTCAATTAGTCAGCACCCAAACCCCACCTTTTAGAGTTGCAAAACGATATTTTAATGATTTGGTAAATGCTGATACTAAGAAAACAGTGGTTAGACCTTTACAGATGCCTCAGTCTGTAAAACAGATCCTAGTAAATGCTGATCCTGATACTTATAGATCTGTTTACTCTGATGTCCAACCAACCACAAACACCCAAAAACCATCATCCTCAACACCTACCACTCATACTACTCAACCTACCCTCAGGACTTATCTCAAATCCTATCTCTCTACTTCACAGACTGTTCAACCCTCATCCTCCAAGCCAAAGAGGACAAAAACTATTCCTCAAACACCTCAAAAGAGGAGGAGGACTGTACTGAGAGATGAATCTGATACTGAGGAACAGGTTCCTTCTTCAGAACCTGTTGTAGGTGAAGCTGAGAAAGTGACTTCTCAGAAGGATTCTGGAATTGGGGGATCTAGGCTTCTCAAACGGCTTAGAAGAATGACAGTTCCTGAAACTCCCAAGGAATCCAAATCAACAACGAGATAGAAGAAACAGAGGGCAAAAAGGCCAGTTTCAGATGATGAAGAGGAAGCAACTAAGGAAGGGGATCAGGAATCTCTGATCTCACAAGACAAGGAATTTGCTCCAGTCACTTCTTCTCCATCAACTCCATCTCAGGAAGCTGTTTCTGAAAAGGCTAACACACCTTCTGTGTCTTCTGTTGATCCAGGCACAAGTGCTGATATTGATGTTCAAAACTTGGTTGTGCCTGCAGTAATTCTCTTAGAAGCTCCACCAACAAATATTCCTTCCACAACACCTGTTACCGATGCTGTTCAAACTCCAGAGTTATCAACAACACCTTCTCTGCATTAAGATGCTGATGATCAGAATTTAGGTGAGCATCAGGATATGGCTGTTGATCAGAACTTAGAACAAGATCAGCAATTAGAGGATGCTGAAGCCTCCATTGCTACTCACACTATTGTCTTATCAGTAGATACTGATTCTTTAAGTTCTGATGCTGCACATGCTGGAGATACTGGTGATGCTGCTCCAACTGTAGATGCTGATGAAGCAGGTCCTTCAGGACTTACTCCTCAACATACTCTTCCTAAGTCTGAACTGGTTAAGAAGTTTGTTACCGGAGAAGCACCAGTACCTTGGAGTGAAACTCGTGCAGGTCAGGAGTGGACTAAGGAATGGAACTCAGTTTCATGTGTTCCAACTGAAAAACATCTTGCTGAGCACTTGACTAAAGCTGATGCAATGTTAAATTCTGATGATTTTAAAACTCAGCTTAGGGTCACTGCATTGAGTACTAAACATCTACAAGGTCTTCATTCAACTACTCATGCAGAGCTACACAAGATTCAGGAGAACTTTATCAAACAGGAATAAGTTTGGAAAATTGATAAGAAAAAGTTCTTCCAACCTACCATTGACAGGATTGCTTATATTGAGAAGACTCAAGATCATCAACAAGCTCAGATTGATGAAATTCTGAAAAATCAAGCTTCTCAGCAATCACAACTAACTGAAATCCAATCCTCAGTGGAATTGCTTCTCTCTCTTCTACTACCTGCTGATGCCAAAAAGGGGGAGAAAGTGATTAAGTCCAAATGCAAGACTGATAAGACACTAACAGGAAAGGATAATGAAAAAGATGATCAAGGAAGCTATGGAATGGGTAGAGGTCATAGTCAAGGTAGAGGATTCACATCAAGACAAGCTAGTCACAGGACAAGTTCTGATACTGGGAAAAGAATAAGTTCTGCTGCTGGTAAAAGGATAAGTTTTGATGAACTTCTAGATCTTGATGAGGAAATGTCAGGACAGTTATTTCTTCAGGAAAATCCAGGAATGGACTTGGAAAGTTTAAAGGAAGAAGAAGCCAGACTTAAATCAGAGAAAGTCACATCTAAATCTGAAGCTTCTGGTAAAAAGTCACTTCCAAAACTCAAAGGCATTGTGATCAAAGAAAGGACACATACTGAAGCAACATTGGCTAGATCACAATCACAGATAGATCCAAGATCCAAGGGTAAAGAAAAGGTTGGTGAATCTATCAAGGTTTATGTACCTCCTGAGAATGAAGAAATTACTGATGAAAAGGATGATCTTGCTCTGACTTCAAGAAAAGTTCTTAAAACAACCTCTGACATGGCTCAAGTTGTTCAGAGTCAAGAAATTGTAAGTTCTGATATTCAGAAGAAGCAAGTAACCTCTGACATAGCTCAAGTTAACTTGATATCAGAAGATAGATCAAAGACACTCCTACCAGGATTCACTAAAGCAAAACAGACTCAACCTTTGAAGACTATTGCAACTAAGGAATGGAACTCAGTTTCATGTGTTCCAACTGAAAAACATCTTGCTGAGCACTTGACTAAAGCTGATGCAATGTTAAATTCTGATGATTTTAAAACTCAGCTTAGGGTCACTTCATTGAGTACTAAACATCTACAAGGTCTTCATTCAACTACTCATACAGAGCTACACAAGATTCAGGAGAACTTTATCAAACAGGAACAAGTTTGGAAAATTGATAAAAAAAAGTTCTTCCAACCTACCATTGACAGGATTGCTTATATTGAGAAGACTCAAGATCATCAACAAGCTCAGATTGATGAAATTCTGAAAAATCAAGCTTCTCAGCAATCACAACTAACTGAAATCCAATCCTCAGTGGAATTGCTTCTCTCTCTTCTACTACCTACTGATGCCAAAAAGGGGGAGAAAGTGATTAAGTCCAAATGCAAGACTGACAAGACACTGACAGGAAAGGATAATGAAAAAGATGATCAAGGAAGCTATGGAATGGGTAGAGGTCATAGTCAAGGTAGAGGATTCACATCAAGACAAGCTAGTCACAGGACAAGTTCTGATACTGGGAAAAGAATAAGTTCTGCTGCTGGTAAAAGGATAAGTTCTGATGAACTTCTAGATCTTGATGAGGAAATGTCAAGACAGTTATTTCTTCAGGAAAATCCAGGAATGGACTTGGAAAGTTAAAGGAAGAAGAAGCCAGACTTAAATCAGAGAAAGTCACATCTAAATCTGAAGCTTCTGGTAAAAAGTCACTTCCAAAACTCAAAGGCATTGTGATCAAAGAAAGGACACATACTGAAGCAACATTGGCTAGATCACAATCACAGATAGATCCAAGATCCAAGGGTAAAGAAAAGGTTGGTGAATCTATCAAGGTTTATGTACCTCCTGAGAATGAAGAAATTACTGATGAAAAGGATGATCTTGCTCTGACTTCAAGAAAAGTTCTTAAAACAACCTCTGACATGGCTCAAGTTGTTCAGGGTCAAGAAATTGTAAGTTCTGATATTCAGAAGAAGCAAGTAACCTCTGACATAGCTCAAGTTAACTTGATATCAGAAGATAGATCAAAGACACTCCTACCAGGATTCACTAAAGCAAAACAGACTCAACCTTTGAAGACTACTGCAAGTGGTTTTGAAGCAAGAGTAGTTACTGGAAATGAAGCAAGAGATAAAACTGGATTGGGAAGTGCTGATGAAAGAAGAGTACACAACACTACCAATGATCCAACTTCCTTGAGTGAACCAGGTATTGGAGCAACTCCTGAGAGATTGAATCAACTGGAATCTGTACAGATGGTTTACCATACCTACTTGAAAGAATACATCATGTTGTATTTCATGACAGATGGTAGGGTTTATCATATAAGACAAAATGTCATTCCATTGAAGTATTTTGAAGAATTGGAGCATGTACTTTTCTTACTTCAAGTGGATGACAGAATAACAGGGACTGTTGCAAACTACTTAAAAGAACAGATTCAGAGACAGAAAAAGCTTTATTCTGTTAAGTCTGACAGCACATATGTTCCAAAGTACAGAGATCATAATGGTGATATTGTTGATATGAAGCCTAATACTGCACAGATCAGAACATATCTTGGTATTAAGGGACTTGAATTCAATCTGGAGTCTGACAAAGCTTATGTCATAAGACTAGATCAGGAGTTGAGAAAAGCAAAGATCAATGATCTCAGAGCTGCAATCTTTCAAACTGGTGAAGATACTGCAGAGCTTAAAGATGTCAAAAGGAGAATGATTGATGAACTCAGATATGCTGAGAAATATTTGTTGAAGAACTATCTCAGAACAACTCCTGACATCAGAGAGATCAGAAGATGATGAAGCCAAGTCGAAGATCTACAACTGCTTAAATTCTGATATTTATATAGACTGAAGTTGTTATCAGAAGTTGAAATTGGTAAAAGCTTTAAGGATTGTAAGTTGTAGTTATCTAGTCTAATTCTCATGCATTTGTACTTAATGTTTTTGACATCATCAAATATCTGTTAAACTTGTATATTATGCTAATTTACAAGTTGGGGGAGATTGTTAGATATATTTGATAATGTCATGGCTAATATGTTTTATGTTTAGCTTTCAGATCTTACTTGAACAGGATAAATCAGTACTTAACTGTTGATCAGTACTTATACTGGAAGTCAGGACTTAAGGATATCAGTACTTATGTTATCAGGAGATAATCATCAGAAGATAGATATCAGAACTTAAGTGCTGAAGGATGATCAGAGAAGGACAGTAGCTGATTAAAGGAAAGAAGATCGAGATAAACATAAGAAGAGATATGCATGAAGAAGGAATTCCATGAAGAATGGAATACTTGGAAGAAAAGATATCTGATTGATATATTTTAGGAAGCAGAATTATATTCCATATCAGTTAGCGATTATCTTGTAACTGTGTAGTATATAAACACAGACATAGGGTTTACACTATAAGTGTTATCATTATTCGAGAAGATTATTCATTGTAACCCTAGCAGCTCTCGTGATATTGTTCATCACTGAGAGGTAACAGTTCCATACTGTAACAGAGTTTATTGTTTCAATAAAGTTTGTTTTCTGTTACTTAAGTTCTTAAAGTTCGATTTGATTGTATTATACACTGTATTCACCCCCTCTACAGTGTGTGTGTGACCTAACACTTGAATATAAATCCGTACGGTTTTAATCTCATAATTATATTGTGATTCCCGTAATCCTCGATGATTCATAAATACGGTCGTTTTTCAAAGTTCGTTTTCTTCGAAAACTAATAGCATTTACATACCCTCATTTGATACGTACAATCGTAATATCAACTCCGAAACTCATTTTCTCATGCACTACATAGTGTGGGCTCAAAAGTTTTTCCCGTCAGTTAGGGTTACTATTCATTTAAACATTTTAATCGAGTTATTACAAGTTCAAACAAGGAGAGCAACTTAAGAAGAATGTCTATATAGAAGCTTCCTATCTAAGGAAGAACCAAAGAAGGTAGAAGAAGCTTTGTTGGATCCTGATTGGATTTTAGGTATGCAGGAGGAACTAAACCAATTTGAAAGGAACAAGGTATGGAAGTTGTACCCAACCTAAAGGAAAGAATCCAATTGACACCAAATGGGTATTCAGAAACAAGATGGATGAAAATGGCATTGTGGTCAGGAACAAAGCTAGATTGGTTGCTAAGGGCTATTATCAACAAGAAGGAATAGATTTTGATGATACCTTTGCTCCTGTTGCAAGACTTGAAGCCATCAGAATCTTCTTAGCCTATACAACCCATGCCAATTTCAAGGTCTATCAAATGGATGTCAAAAGTGCCTTTCTAAATGGAGATTTGGAGGAGGAAGTCTATGTCAGTCAACCTCCTGGTTTTGAAGATTCAAATTTTCCAGAATATGTCTACTATCTTTTGAAAGCACTTTATGGACTGTAGCAAGCACCTAGAGCCTAGTATGACACTCAGTCAAAGTTTCTTTTGGAAAATCACTTCACAGGAGGTACTGTTGATAAAACTTTATTCTTTAGAAATGTTAATGGCTTTAGTATACTTGTTCAAATTTATGTAGATGATATTATATTTGGCTCTACAGATGAAAAACTTTGCAAAAAGTTTACCAAATTGATGTAAAGTAAGTATGAAATGAGCATGATGGGAGAACTACTTACTTTCTTGGTTTACAAGTTAAGCAAGTTAGTGATGGAATATTCATTAGTCAAACTAAATATATTCATGATCTTTTAAAGAAGTTTGATCTAATGGATTGCACATCTTCAAAAACTCCCATGGCCACTACAAATAAGCTTGAGTTAAACACTACTGAAAAGTCTGTGGATATTTCAAGCTATAGAGGCATGGTTGGCTCACTTCTATACTTAAAAGCTAGTAGGCCAGATATAATGTTTGCTACTTGTCTTTGTGCTAGATTTCAGGATGATCCTAGAGAATCTCACTTAGTAGCTATCAAGAGAATTTTCAGATATCTCAAGGGAACACCAAAACTTGGCATTTGGTACCCTAGAGATTCTGGTTTTGATCTAACTGGTTATTCAGATGCAGATTATGCAGGGTGTAAAATAGACAGAAAAAGTACAACAGGAAGCTGTCAATTTTTAGGGAACAAGCTTGTGTCCTGGTTTAGTACAAAGCAAAATTCAGTTTCTACTTCTATAGCTGAAGCTGAATATATTGTTGCTGACAGTTGCTGTGCACGGATTTTGTGGATGAAAAACTAATTTTTGGACTATGGTCTACAAGTGGACAGAATTCCCATTTTCTGTGATAACACAAGTGCAATTGCCATCACTGAAAATCCAGTGCAGCATTCAAGAACAAAGCATATAGACATCAAGTACCACTTCATAAGGGAACATGTGATGAATGGTACTGTGGAACTTCATTTTGTTCCAAGTGAAAAGCAGCTTGCAGATATCTTTACCAAGCCACTTGATGAGTCCACCTTTTCAAGGTTGGTAAGTGAGTTAGGTATGCTTAATTATTCTTGAATCATTTCAGATATTTTTGCAAGTTATAATGCAGCCAGAAAATTAATTAATTTTTCAGCTTTGGATGAAATTTTGCCTAAGTCAAAATTTACATCCCGGCGGATGCTCATTATCCATCAGGTTTGGTCATCCGTCGGTATATTATTTGTTAATAAAATCAATTATTTTTCTGGAGTATTTTATAACTCGACGGATAATTGCTTTATCCTCATCCGTCGAATTGTCTCAATCTTAGCCGTCGGAACTCTAGACATTATCCATCGAGTATACTTACAGTTTGTAAGCATAATACGACGGATAATTGAAAGAATTTTTACAGTTTATTTATTTTCAAATGGCTATTTTGGGCGATTTTAATTGATCACTTTATTTCACTTTATTATTTTTATCAGTTTATTTCTGAGATAGTATAAAACCAGAATTCATTTTTATTCTACTCTTTTATCATTCTCAAGAATCAATTGCTCTAACTTTATTCTTCCTCAATAGAAAATTACTCTCTCTGCAAATTTCAAATCTTTAGCAATGGCACCAGTAGTCAAAATCATGTCCCAATTTGGATTTATCTATGAAGAGAACAACTTCACAGCTCTTGTGAACAAGGAGATTCAACAGTCTGGAGATTATCACAAAATGATGGATTTTATGAAAGGCTGTAAACTCAACTATGTGATGCTGGAATCTCCCACAATCTACTGTGAGGTTGTAGAGGAGATATGGACAACTGTTGTGTATAGTTCAACTGACAAAACCATAACTTTCACTCTCAAAGGTAAGCAGTTTTGCATTAATAGTGATATTATCAAAGCATGCTTTAAAATTCTAGATAACACTACCACTATTCCACACACTGATGCTGATATAGTTACCATGCTTAATTCTATGGGCTATGCACTTTCTACTTCTAAGTTCAGTGAAATTAGGAGGTTAGGTCTTAGAAAGGAATGGAACTATTTATGTGATGTGGTAACTAAAGTATTTTCTGGCAAGGTTAGTAACTTTGATTCTGTTAACATTTCCATGCTTTATATGCTAGTTACCGATAAGTACTTTAACTTCAGTGACTTAATCATATTTGAGTTAGGGTTTAAGTTAGGAGAACTCAATAAGAGAGGTAAAGTGTCTATTATGCTAGATTCTTTATGATACTTGCTAACCATCTTATTGAGGATATTGCAATTGAGAACCCAACCAACAAGATGAATTGTTGGGTTCAAGAAAGAAGAATTATTACAGATTTTAATAGAGCAAATCACCATAAAGAGGTGCCCCTCTTCTACTTTCTAGTCATGGAGGGACCTCAGGTAAGTGAGGTAAGCACCAATGTCTCCACTCTTCCATCCTCACACATTTCTTTGCCTTCTAGTGTAGCTATGACATCTGTGTCAATGACCCAACAGATGCCTACCCAAGCTACCAAACCAACAATTTCAAAATCCAAAGCTAAGAAAGCCCCCTCTGATTTCTCTCAAAAGAAATCAGCTGCAAAATCTACTAAACACAAAGAGGGGAGTGTGAAAGTGAGTAAGCAAGGTGAGGGATGGGGTGAAAATCAAAGAAACCCTAAGGATAAGGATGGTGAGATGAGTGTACCTAAGCCTAGCCACACCACAGTTTCCCAACAAACTGTGGTTGTTAATAAGGAAATTAGCTCATTTATATCTTCATCCTCCCAAAAGGATGTTACTATTGAAACAAGCTCCCAACCAGGAGCACATGCCAAGAGGGTTAGGGACACTAGTTCACCACAGACTTATGCTAGAAAGAAAAGATCAAAAACCCTTGGGGATGCACAGGGAACACACAGTGCAAACTGGTGCTAAAGACCCAGTCACTGCAAATAACGACTCGTGTATTTTTCTTTTTATTCTTAATATTTAAAAGTGTAATAGGGGAATAAATAATTAAATAAATGTGTGTATTGATTTTGACAACAGTTGTTGATTGTTATTTATTTATTTTTGATATGTTGATATGGGGATTGGATTATGTGATTTATTAGTGAATTATACGATTTTATTTCGCTTGTAAAAGTGATTTTATTACAGTTTTAATTCCATAAATATTTGGATTGTTTTTAAAATTGGTTTTATAATTTAATAATTTCAATAATTATTTTTAGGACTTTATAAAATTGAGAAATTAATATTTCACTAATTATTTATCTTTAAATAATTTTTTTGAGTGTGTTTATTTGTAAAATCCATATTTAATTATGGAAATCTTCAAAAATCATGAAACTCATATTTTATTAAGTTCGTATTATTCTGAGAATTTTAAAATTATTTTGGAAATTTTCGGGATTCACTTCACTCACGCGTCGTTTCGTTTGATTGTTAAAAAGCGGGTATAAAGTGCACCTTAAAAATTATCTTAAAATTATGAAATTTATGTTTTTATTAAGTCTGGGATATTTATAAAATTTTAAAGTTGTTTCAATAAATTTTTGAAGTTGTTTCTCGCGAACTCGGTTCGTAAATAAAAACTGCGGGATGTAATTAACCCTGTACGACTCGGTTTGGGGGGAATAAGAGAGTGACACGTATCCTAATTAAAGGATATGTGTCAGCAGCTGGTAATTTGGGGGATTAAAACATCACCTCTCCTTTGTCTCTCTCTCGGCCTCGGCTGTAACTCTCTTCGTTTCTCTCTCGATTCTCTCTTGAATTCTCTCTGTTTTCTCTCATAAAAATCTCTTCTTGTCCTCTTTCATCTACTCACCTGTTCGTGTCTCTTTCCCTCTTTCTCTCGGTGCTTCCGGTCGCTGCCGTTCTCATTTTTCCGGCTTGTTTCCTCCGATGATCCGCCGCTTATTTGGCTTGGCTTGTTCGATTTATATATGTATATGCATGTAAATGTGTATATGATTATGTGTGTGTGTGCTTTATTGTGTATATGCTCGATTGTGTATGTGAGTGTGTGTGTGTGTATGTTGTGTGTGTGCTTTTGTGTTGTGTGTGCGTGTTTGTGTTGTGTGTGCATGTCTGTGTTGTGTGTGTGTGGTGTGGCGGTGGCTGCGGCGGTGGCCGTGTTTGTCGCCGTGTTTCCTTGTTGTACATCTCTGTGGTGATTCTGTTGGGTTTTCTGTGTTGTGGGCTTGCAGTTGGGCCGGATATTTTTTCGGGCTTTTACCATTGGGCCTGTTTATGCTGATGGGTTTTTTATTTGGGCTTTGTTGGACCACCTGTGTGTTGTTGATTTTGATTGTGCAGATTTTAATTATAATATATGTATTACAGGGAATTTTGAGTAATATTCGTGATAAAAATAAATTTATACGGAAAAAAAATTCAGTAATCTTCGGCGAAATTTTTGGTTGGAATCCGAATTATCGGGTACCCCGAGAATTTTGCCACCGTACCGCGATGACTCGTTACGAGCGGGCGGTGGATCGTGATGACGTTGTTCTGAGTCCTAAATCTTATAATTAAAATAAAATGACTTACGTAAAATACTTTCGGACTTAAATAATTAATTATGATTTGTGTTGTGGTTTAAGTTGTATGGAAATTTTGGAGTCGATATTGTGGATTGTTGTGATTGTTGACGTCGATTGTAATCGACGGGTAGGCTTATAAACAAAGGGGTTGCTGCCAACATTTTCTAAAAATATATTTTTAAAACGTACGTATTTATGTTATACGCGTTACCTCTATTTGTGTTCGGATTACGTGATTACGTAATTATGTGTATAATAACTATTCGAGTTGGGTTATCGGATTGGGTTATTAGGATTTGAGGATATCAAGCATGTCAGTATAACTGATTAGGGTACTCTGTATTTGTAGATCCCAATCGAGTTTCCCTAGGACCGAAGTCAGCATGAAAGCTACTTAGGATTTTGTAAAGCATTGCAAGGCAAGTACCCCTGACCATTCTTTTATGGTTTAGTACGTATGAATAGCTAAATGTTTTATTCTCCTAATGGAACAGAAACATTTTATGTTACGTACCCCCTGTAGTTATAAATCACTGTTTTAAATCTGTTTTGGGGAAAAGTAACTTTGAAAGGTACCTATCTCGAATAAAATGATTTGTGAACTGGATTTTATATGTGTGCTGGTAAAACGAATGATTTTGAAAATGAGATAGATACAAGTGTTTGGAAAACTGGATAAAACGATCAGATATGGGATACATAGGGGCCAGAGTAGGCCTATTGAGGTGGCGTAAGAGGCTAATTGGGTTGCGCGCAATATATAACCGATTAGTCCAGCAGGTCAGAGACCTAGCTAGTCTCTGAGTTCCGGAATAGGTAAATGGGATGGCAGTTAGAGCCGTCTGGTGTTGATAACCTGATCAGTTGTCTTCACATATTCGTTACGTATCTAATTTGGATTTGTGATACCCGTAAGGGCATAAGTTGTTGATACAGCGGTTTTATAAATGTGAATAACATGCTAAAATTGGACTTTGGTACTTACACAATACACTACTACGTTGTTTTGATAAAGCATGCTAGTTAGTGATATCCAGTTATCTCATATTTTCATTATATAATGTTGATGACATGATTACAGCTCTGTTCCTATTATTGTTTACATTACTGTTTTTATCTGTTCATTCATATATTGGTACTGCTGAGCGATTATACTCACCCTTGCAAACTGTTATGTATATCTCGTAGATACCTAGAAGACCAGTCAGACATACCCGTGTTCCCACCCCTTCAGGACCCGGCTCCTCTGAGGTAGTGTTTGTCAGGCCATGTGCGGTCTGATGAGTTACTGAGTAAAGTTAGAGTGTGTTAGATGTTGAATAAATGGTTTGTAATAGTGTGAACCTGAATCATACTTGAACCTGGATTGGATCTTGGTTTGGGGTCAAGTTAGTATATATTAATAATAATCTTGTTGTTTATATTTTGGTATTAGTTTTTGGTGACGTCAACTCCTAACCTCGGGGTTGAGGCCGTCACACTGCACCTTCTCAAAGTCAGGTTGATGTGGCTCCAATAATGTGGAGTCACAGCCAAAATCTTTAATAATTGAAGCACCTGAAACACCAAATTCACCCACACACTCACTGGGTGTAGGCCCATGTGCGATCATTGACCCAGATGGCTGTTGAGAGGGCTAGATCCATTGACCGTTTCATTAGCTCAGAGTTCAGGGCTGTGCAGTATCAGGACCTAGTGAACTGGCTAGTGTTTGAGCTATGTTCCATCGGTGGCAGTGGTAGTGGTTAGACCAGGTTTGCAGCAGAGAGATACAGAGCTCAGAGTGGACCTCCAGGAGTTCTGTAGTTGTTTACCTTGTATATGTACATTATGTTGTGATAGTTTGTAGTAGGCGAAGGCTACCATGACAGACAGTTTTGGTGTGTATTTGGATGATTTCTTTTCAGTTGAATTTTCGGTTGTACTAGTTGGATTCATTTTGGTTATTGTATTGTAGCTGCTTTATTTCATTGTTCAGCTTTTATATATTGTGCGTTGTTATTATTGTTGTTACTATTATTGTAGCTTCTGTTGCTGGCATTTTTAGATTATGATCATTCACTCAGGATGGATTCAATTAAACTGGGGATGAGGATATTGTCTTAGTGGCAACGCTCTCCTGATGCATAAATATAAACTGCTTGGAGCAATCCATTTTCTTATATATGACTGTTATGCTTTAGGAGATGCCACTAAAGAGAAACTCTCAACCCAATAACGGATTTGCAGGGTGTAATACCTGGGATATATCGTGTAATTATTTTTGCTAATGAATAAATATTATGCATGTTCAGTAATTATTCTATGAATTATTTATAAAGTGGTATATGTGTTTGAATGTTTAAAAATAATATAAATTGAGTATTTTAATTTTTATATGTCCAAAATAAAATATAGATAATTGTCTTATCTTCCTATTTATTTTTATGTTGATTTATGATTTTATAGGAAATTTATGGATTTTATAAATTCTTTTTCCGAGTAATTATAAGCTATTTTATATAATCATGAACCAGCCGACTTCTCCCGTTTTTACGTTTTTATAACCTGAAACTCTTCCAAAAAATCCTTCCTAACCTAATTGCAATATTCCGAACATTTTCCATGTTTCGACTTTTTCGATATGGCGTACAGTTTGTCCTGTGCGGGTCCCCGCGCAATATTTTTGATATAAAATTCATTTCGGTAAATCAATAAAACTCATATTTTCGATAAACGGGATCTTTCTATTAAACTATTATAATTATCACCTCGTAATACGTGTAATCAGGCACTGAGACCAAGACCGCAGTACAAATTTTACTGATTTGGATAATTATATCGAAAACCGGTACCGTTTGGATAAGGTTTAATAAATAAACGTACTATTTTATATCTGGAATGATCCAACGGGATACTAATTTTCCGTAATTATAAATAGCCTTTACCGTATTTTATTTCATACCGAAAATCATTTGCAAACAGCATTTACAGAATTTTCCAGAGAAATACTTATATTCATATAAAATTTCTGAGAATCAAACCAACAAATCAAGGTGTTATCGATATTCGTTTAAAAAGCTTAGGTAATCAAAACGAATGGTTTGAAGAGTACTATCAGATTATCCAAGTTTCAGAACTGCAGAATCAAAGGTTGATTTTATATAATTTTATTTATTTTCGAATTATTTTGATTAAAATTATGAATTTTTGTTCGGATAATTGTATGTTGTAGAGCTTGTCTTCCTGACGATTTTGATATTTCATATGACTGATTTGGAGTTCAATAACATGTTCAAAATTGAGTTTAATTTTTTTATTTTAAAATTAGGGTTTATAATTTGTTTGAATGTTTTTCATTGAATTTAGGGGTTTCTTATTTAAGGATTTGTAGACGTTCTAGATGGGTGGGTTTTGTTCCCCATGAAATTTGCAATCGATTCGTGTATAGTTTGTTAAAAGACGATCCCTGGTTTGAACGGAGTTGTCTTTTAAAGTTTTGTCGGAACCGACGAGTTTCTTGAGCATTTTCCGGTCGATTCTGGATAGGGGTGGGTGTTTTGATTGCACATATAGGTTCATGGTGATTTGTACTCCAATTCTGGAGAGTTTGGTGGCCTGAGGTGGCCGGAATCGTGTTCTCCGGCCACACTCCGGCGAGTCGACGGCGGGGGTTTGCAAAATTGCAAACAGGCCCCTGAACTTTTGAAGAAGAAACAATTGAGTCCCTGTAGTTTCCAGAATTTGCAAATTTATGATTCCTGTTTATAAAATATTTAAAAATCATATTTCCTATTTATTTAAATTATTAAAATTTGTTTTTAATTATTAAAAAATTCCAAAAATTATTATTTTAATTCCAAAAATTATTTTTTAATTCAAAAATAAATCTGAATTAATTAGTTAATTAATTTTAGTTTATAATTAATTAGCTAATTTGTCAATTAATTCAAAAATTAATTGATTAATTGATTTAATTAATTATTAATTAATTTTAATTAATTATTTAATTAGATTTAATTATTTATTATTGATTTAAAATTTCCGAAAAATAGTTTTGAGCTTTAAAATATTATTTTAAATTATTTTCAAGGCTCGATAATTATTATAAAATTATTTTGAAGCCAGATTTGGCCAACCGAACTCCATTTATTGCTTTAAAATATATCCAACGACCCGTTTTGACTCCGAAAAATGTTTTAAAAATCATATTAAATATCCGAAAGACTGTTTATGACCTGAAACTTCCTTATAAATGAAATTTCATTAATTGTTTGACGTGTTATGTGTTATATGTGACTTGTTTATTTGAATGTCGGACTATGTGATCAGTGTTTACTTGTTTTTAGTATAACTTTCAATCCATTAATCGGATTTAAAATGAAGGGTAATAAGAAGTGTATATCGAATAGAATCGTATGAGTTGAGTATTGATAGATACTTATGATATGTGACCAAAAGAGGGAAGGCGTAGGAAAGGAAAGCAAATAGTCGAGGAATAGAAGATTGTGATTGGAAGTTAGTGAAGTATAGCAAGCTAATACTAGGCAAGTGTTTTGAACCTTCTCAAGATATATTGTAGATAATTGATAGCCCTGTTTTATGATGCAAGTGTTTTGAAACACTGAACCCTAAACCTTGATTCCACTTATTAATCTTTGAGCCGTAAACCTTATTCTTTCTGAACCATTGATTGTTGGTTACCTAAATACAAACCACTAAGATACAATACTACTCCACAAATATATACAAACTAAATACCAAACACTGAACCAAGATTGCTCATATACTCAAACCATTGTACCTTATGCATTGAAAGATCGAATCCTTATAACCTTGGAACTTTAATTCTTTTGTTATCCAATTCTTTCACCACCTGATAGCCATTCTTTGAAATTGCCATATTGTTCCTTTGTGAAAATTGAAACCATCTCATCATTGGATATCCAATGTTGCTTATGATTCTGTTTATTGCTTTATATTGTTTATTATGTTATTATGATATAATTGGATTGTTTATAAAATTGTGGACCAGATTCGTGGTCAGACCAGATTGGTGGTCAAGTTAGGCCAATGTGTGCCTTGGATCCAGTAATCAGAGCAGAGATGTGTGCATTGCTTGGGGTTAGTGCGTGACTGATCAGCAGCCTAACCTTGGTTTTTAAAATGAAAATATAATATCCAATTCTAAATCATTAATCATTGTTCACTTGATACCTTTACTCTTTTCACTTGATGATCATTATTCTCAGTCTTGTCAATATGGAGTGGGCTAAGTGGGTTTTGGAGGAGCTTGAGGAGATTGGAGGTCCAGACTTGCCATGAGCCAGAGGCACAGAGATGGAGATGTTGATCAGTGTTGTTGTGGTTGTTTAGTATGTACAGTAGTGTGTAGTATGTAACAGTAGACTTTTTGGTTTGTATTTATAGACTAGATCTGCTGACTAGTGAGTAGGTTTGTTGTACCCTTTTGCTTTTACTTCTGAAGCGTTTTAACGCTTGTACTACCTAAAACTTTTAATCTATATATATCAGTACTTTTTTTCCTTTCCAACATTGTCATTTACATTACTGCACCTGTTTTACTTTACTTTATTTATTGCACCAGTTATACCACCTGTGATACCATGTACCCTATCCCTTTTTACTGTTTACATTCTGTAAAGAAGCATGCAATTTACTTAGTCAACTGTTACAACTGTTTTCAAAAAGAGATATTTCTGTTTTACAAAACTTTTCTTTTATGCAAAGGATTTGATTTAAAAGCTAAATAAGTTGTTTGATTCTTTACAGAAAATGCCTTCCAGAAGAAATACCTGCACCAACACCCAGAATGAAGAAACCAACAACAACAACAACAACCAAGACAATACTAACCAGAATGCAAACCCAGGACCCATATACCCAGCAGTAGCCCAGATTCTTCAAATCTTGGCTCAACAAATAGTTCACCTGACTCAACAACAACAAAGACAGACCAACCCCCAGGTAACTTTCAAAACTTTCCAGGCAGTCAACCCACCAGAATTCAAGGGTTCCTTAGATCTGATTGAAGCGAATGTTTGGTTAAAGGAAATGAGAAGTTATTTTCTTTAGTTAAAGTGAAGGAAGAATAGAAGGTTGAGTTTGCAAGTTATTAAATAAGAATGAGGCCACCTATTGGTAGGAAACTGTGAAGACATTGGAAGGTACATATGTTATTACTTGGGAGAGGTTTAAAGAATTATTTCTAGAAAAGTATTTTCCCCGGTTTGTTCAGGATCAAATGGAGCTGAAGTTTTTAGAGTTAAAGCAAGGAAATATGTCGGTAGCTGATTATGAGAGTAAGTTTGAAGAATTTTCAAGGTATGTGCCATCATATGTGGATACTGACAGGAAGAAGGCCAAGAGATTCCAGCAAGGTTTGAAGCCATGGATCAAAGGGAAGGTAGCCATATTTGAATTGGATACATATGCAGGAGTTGTACAGAAAGCTATGATTGCAGAAACAGAGAACGAGATGTCACAGAAAGAGAAGGAAAGTAAGAAGAGAAAGTTTGAAGGGAGTGAAGGACAGTCACAACCAGGGAAGTTTCCAAATTTTAGGAAGGGCAAGTTTCAGCCAGGGAGAAATTTTAATTTCAAGAAGCAAAATGCAGGTGACGGAAGTCAAGGCAACCGTCCTGTTAATGTGAATCAGCCGAATCAGTTGAGGCTAACTTTTCCAGATTGTCAAGTATGTGGGAAGAAACATGGAGGAGTTTGTAATAAGTTAAACATGGTTTGTTTTAAGTGTAATCAGAAAGGGCACTATTCGAGGGAGTGCCGCAATCAGCCAGCGAGAGAACCAGTAAACAAGGATCAGCCTACTCGAAATCTAGCGGTTAAGCTTCTAGCTATTGGATTTATATGCTTTAAATGTGGGATGCCAGGATATATAGCCAGGGATTGTAAGACACCAGCCCTAGTCAGTAATGCATTAATAATTATGGGATCTACTCCAACAGTGAATGAGACTCCAAGGGCTAGAGTTTTTGATATATCTGTGAAGGACGCTATCCAGGATACTGATGACGTGGTAGGTAAGCTTAATGTGAATTTTTTATATGCTAAAGTGTTAATAGATTCGGGAGCAACTCGATCGTTCATTTCTCAAGATTTTGTTAATAAGTTAAATTATCCTGTTGAGTATTTAAATGAAATAATGACTGTGGAATTAGAAAATCAAGAACGTATATCTGTTAATCAAGTTTGAGGGAATTATGAGATTGAGATTTATGGTAATAAGTTTTGTGTGGATTTGATACCACTTAAGCTAGGAGAGTTTGACGTTATCTTAGGAATGGATTGGTTATCTAAGCATGATGCCCAGTAGATTGTCAAAATAAGAAGGTAATGGTGAAGACGCCAGACGAAAGAATAGTAACGTTTAAGGGCCAGAAACAAGCAAAAAAGTTCTTAACGATGATTCAAGCCAAGAAGTTACTACGACAAGGATGCGAGCATTTCGTTGCATATATGATTGATAGAAGCCAGGAGCCAGTAAAACTTGAGGATTTCCGGTAGTCAATGAATTTCCAGACGTATTTCCCGATGAGTTACCAGGACTTCCTCCAGACAGAGAAATTGAGTTTGTGATCGACTTAGCACCTGGAACGGAACCAATGTCCAAGGCCCCGTACAGAATGGTGCCCCTTGAGATGAAGGAACTAGCAAAGCAATTACAAGAGCTGTTAGAGAAAGGAGTAATCAGACCTAGTGTAACCCCGTGGGGTGCACCGGTACTATTTGTCAAGAAGAAGTATGGAAGCATGAGACTGTGCATCGACTATCGAGAGCTCAACAAGCTTACAATCAAGAACAAGTATCCGTTACCTAGAATTGATGATTTGTTCAACCAACTAAAAGGAGCCAAGTACTTCTCCAAGATTGATCTAAGATCGGGATATCACCAACTAAAGATTAAGCCAGAGGATATACCAAAGACAGCTTTCAGAACAAGGTATGGACATTATGAATTTCTAGTGATGTCTTTTGGATTAACTAATGCCCCGGCAGCATTCATGGACCTGATGAACAGAATTTTCAAGGAATACTTGGACAAGTTTGTTATTGTGTTTATAGATGATATTTTGATTTATTCAACGACAGAAGAGGATCATGCAAAACATTTGAGGACAGCTTTGAAGATTTTAAGGAAGAAGAAGTTATATGCTAAATTCTCGAAGTGTGAGTTTTGGTTATAGGAAGTTCAGTTCTTAGGACACATAGTCAGTAATAAAGGGATCAAAGTGGACCCAGCGAAGATTGAAGCGATTACAAATTGGGAAAGATCGAGAACACCAACAGAGGTAAGAAGTTTCTTGGGATTAGCGGGATATTATCGCCGATTTGTTCAAAATTTCTCAAGGATTGCAACACCATTGACAAAGCTTACATGGAAGAATGAAAAGTTTATATGGAATGACAAATATGAAGAAAGTTTTCAGGATTTGAAGCGAAGATTAATTACAGCACCTGTTTTGTCACTTCCAGATGACCAAAGGAATTTCGTAATCTATAGCGATGCTTCTCATAAAGGACTAGGATGTGTTCTGATGCAACATGATAAAGTTATTGTGTATGTGTCAAGGCAATTGAAACCACACGAACAGAAGCATCCAACTCATGATTTGGAGTTAGCGGCTATAGTATTCGCTTTAAATATTTGGAGACATTATCTATATGGAGAAAAATGCGAGATTTATACGGATCACAAAAGCTTGAAGTACATATTCACACAAAAGGAGCTTAATATGAGATAGAGAAGATGGTTAGAGTTGATTAAGGATTACGATTGCATGATTAACTATCATCCCGGTAAAGCAAATATTGTGGCGGACGCGTTAAGTCGGAAAGAAAAGTTGAATGTGTTATCAGTACCCGAAGAGATATACAAGGAATTTCAGAAACTGGAATTGGAAATCAGAGTTTGCAAGCTTGATGAAGCAAAAGTGTATAGTATGACTTTCCAGCCGAAGTTCTTAGAAAAGATAAGGAAGTGTCAAGAGGAGGTAATGGATCAGGACATTAATTGTTTAGTAGGTGAGGAGTTGTGCACGCAAAAGGACGATCAAGGTATTCTTAGATTTTCTTCTAGAATTTAGATTCCACCAGTTACGGAGTTGAAGAATGAAATTTTACAGGAAGCTCATAATTCAAGATATTCAATCCATCAAGAGAGTACCAAAATGTACAGAGATTTAAAGGAAAATTATTGGTGTCCAGATATGAAGAGGGAGATTGCAGAATGGGTTAGCAGATGTTATACATGTTATAGAGTTAAAGCAGAGCATCAGAGACCAAGTAGATTGTTGCAGCCATTAGAGATTCCAGAGTGGAAGTGGGAGCACATTGCCATGGATTTCATAGTCAGATTACCAAGGACAAAAACCAATCATGATGCCATTTGGGTTATAGTGGACAGACTTACCAAGTCAGCTCATTTTCTTCCTATAAATGAAAGATTTTCACTAGACAAGTTAGTCCATATGTACCTGAAAGAAATCGTAGTTCGTCATGGAGTTCCTGTGTCTATCGTATCCAATCGAGATCCGATATTTAATTCAAGATTTTGGAAGAGTTTTCAAGAATGTTTGGGAACGAGGCTGAATATGAGTACGACTTACCATCAACAGACGGACGGCCAGAGTGAAAGAACAATCCAGACAATCGAAGACATGTTACGTGTTTGTGTTATTGATTTCAAAAGAAGTTGGGATGAGCATTTACCCTTGGTAGAATTTGCTTATAACAACAGTTATCATGCCAGTATTGGGATGCCACCCTATGAAGCTCTTAATGGACGCAAATGTCGATCTCCCATATATTGGGACGAAGTAGGAGAACGCAAAATACTTGGACCTGAATTGGTGCAACAGACGAAGGAAGTTGTTGAAGTTATCCAGAAGAGATTGATAGCAGCACAAGACCGTCAAAGGAAGTATGCAGATCAATCAAGGAAAGATATGGAATTCGAAGAAGGAAATATGGTACTGTTAAAAGTATCACCGTGGAAAGGATTGACAAGATTTGGGAAGAAAGGAAAATTGAGCCCTAGATATGTTGGACCTTTTGAGATTCTAAAGCGTGTTGGCAAAGTAGCTTACGAGTTGGCATTACCCCCGTACATGGAGCATATTCACAATGTTTTTCACGTATCGATGCTTAAGAAGTATAATCCAGACTCCAGGCATGTAATCGAATATAAGCCAATAGAATTTCAAGCAGATTTGTCGTATGTAGAGAGTCCGATAGAAATTCTAGAAGGAAGAGAGAAAGTGTTAAGAAATAAAGTGGTAAAGTTAGTAAGAGTACTGTGGAGAAACCCGAGGGTTGAAGAATCAACCTGGGAGTTTGAAAGTGATATGAGAGAAAAGTATCCTCATTTGTTTTCTTAGGAGATTATGAGGACAGAATCCTTTTAAGGGGGCAAGGATGTAATACCTGGGATATATCGTGTAATTATTTTTGCTAATGAATAAATATTATGCATGTTCAGTAATTCTTCTGTGAATTACTTGTTAAGTGGTATATGTGTTTGAATGTTTAAAAATAATATAAATTGAGTATTTTAATTTTTATATGTCCAAAATAAAATATAAATAATTGTCTTATCTTCTTATTTATTTTTATGTTGATTTATGATTTAATAGGAAATTTATGGATTTTATAAATTCTTGTTCCTAGTAATTATAAACTATTTTATATAATCAAGAACTAGCCGACTTCACCCGTTTTTATAGTTTTATAACCCGAAACTCTTCCGAAAACTCCTTCCTAACCTAATTGCAATATTCCGAACATTTTCCATGTTTCGACTTTTTTGATCCGGCGTATAGTTTGTCCTGTGCGGGTCCCGGCACAAAATTTTTGATATAAAATTCATTTTGGTAAATCAATAAAACTCGTATTTTTGATAAACAGGATATTTCTATTAAACTATTATAATTATCACCTCGTAATACGTGTATCCAGGCGCTGAGACCAAGATCGCGGTACAAATTGTACTGATTTGGATAATTATCTCGAAAACCGGTACCGTTTGGATCTGTTTTAATAAATAAATGTACTATTTTATATCTGAAATGATCCAACGGGATACTAATTTTCCGTAATTATAAATAGCCTTTACCGTATTTTATTTCGTACCGAAAATCATTTGCAAACAGCATTTACAGAATTTTCCAGAGAAAATACTTATACTCATATAAACTTTCTGAGAATCAAACCAACAAATCAAGGTGTTATCGATATCCGTTTGGAAAGCTATGGTAATCAAAACGAAGGGTTTGAGGAGTACTATCAGATTATCAAAGTTTCAGAACTGCAGAATCAAAGGTTGATTTTATATAATTTTATTTATTTTCGAATTATTTTGATTAAAATTATTAATTTTTGTTCGGATGATTGTTTGAATGATTTGATGATTGTATGTTGTAGAGCATGTCTTCCTGATAATTTTGATATGTCATATGACTGATTTGGAGTTCAATAACATGTTCAAAATTGAGTTTAATTATTGAATTTTAAAATTAGGGTTTATAATTCGTTTGAATGTTCTTGATTGAATTTGGGGGTTACTTATTTAAGGATTTGTAGACGTTATAGATGGGTAGGTTTTGTTCCCCTTGAAATTTGCAATCGATTCGTGTATAGTTTGTTAACAGACAATCCCTGGTTTGAACGGAGTTGTCTTTTAAAGTTTCGCCGGAACCGGCGAGTTTCTTTAGCATTTTCCGGTCGATTCTGGAAAGGGGTGGGTGTTTTGATTGCACATATAGGTTCCTGGTGATTTGTACTCCAATTCTGGAGAGTTTGGTGGCCTGAGGTGGCTGGAATCGTGTTCTCCGGCCACACTTCGGCGAGTCGACGGTGGGGGTTTGCGAAATTGCAAACAGGCCCCTGAACTTTTGAAGAAGAAATAGTTGAGTCCCTATAGTTTCCAGAATTTGCAAATTTAGTATTTATGTTTATAAAATATTTAAAAATCGTATTTCCTATCTATTTAAATTATAAAAATTTGTTTTTAATTATTAAAAAATTCCAAAAATTATCATTTTAATTCCAAAAATATTTTTTTAATTCAAAAATAAATATGAATTAATTAGTTAATTAATTTTAGTTAATAATTAATTAGCTAATTGGTCAATTAATTCAAAAATTAATTGAATAATTGATTTAATTAATTATTAATTGATTTTAATTATTAATTTAATTAGATTTAATTATTTATTATTGATTTAAAATTTCTGAAAAATAGTTTAAAGGTTTAAAATATTATTTTAAATTATTTTCAAGGCTCGATAATTATTATAAAATTATTTTGAAGCCAGATTTGGCCAACCGAACTCTGTTTATTGCTTTAAAATTTATCCAACGACCCGTTTTGACTCCGAAAAATGTTTTAAAAATCATATTAAATACTCGAAAGACTGTTTATGACCCGAGACTTCCTTATAAATGAAATTTTATTGATTGTTTGACGTGTTATGTGTTATATGTGACTTGTTTGTTTGACTGTCGGACTATGTGATCAGTATTTACTTGTTTTTAATATAACTTTCAATCCATTAATCGGATTTGGGTAAAACGAAGGGTAGATAGAAGTGTATACCGAATAGAATCGTATGAGTTGAGTATTGATAGATACTTATGATATGTGAGCAGAAGAGGCAAGGCGTAGGAAAGGAAAGCAAGTAGTCAAGGAATAGGAGATTGTGCTTGGAAGTTAGTGAAGTATAGCAAGCTAATACCAGGTAAATGTTCTGAACCTTCTCAAGATATATTGTAGACAATTGATAGCCCTATTTTATGATGCAAGTGCTTTGAAGCACTGAACCCTAAACCTTGATTCCAGTTATTGATCTTTGATCCGTAAACCTTATTTTTTCTGAACCATTGATTGTTGATTACCTAAATACAAACCACTAAGATACAATACTACTCCACAAATATATACAAACTAAATACCAAATACTGAACCAAGATTGCTCATATACTAAAACCATTTACCTTATGCATTGAAAGATCGAATCCTTATAACCTTGGAACTTTAATTCTTTTGTTATCCAATTCTTTTACCACCTGATAACCATTCTTTGAAATTGCCATATTGTTCCTTTGTGAAGATTGAAACCATCTCATCATTGGACATCCAATGTTGCTTATGATTTTGTTTATTGCTTTATATTGTTTATTCTGTTATTATGATAGAATTGTATTGTTTTATAAAATTGTGGACTAGATTCGTGGTCAGACCAGATTGGTGGTCAAGTTAGGCCAATGTGTGCCTTGGATCCAATAATCAGAGCAGAGATGTGTGCCTTGCTCGGGGTTAGTGCGTGACTGATCAGCAGCCTAACCTTGGTTTTTAAAATGAAAATATAATATCCAATTCTAAATCATTAATCATTGTTCACTTGATACCTTAACTCTTTTCACTTGATGATCATTATTATCAGTCTTGTCAATATGACTTGCTGAGCTAGTTAGCTCATTTGTGCGATATTGTTTATGTTCTTTTCCAATTAAGAAGGAACCTTTTGGTAGCGAGGATCCCCAATCCAGTGCGAGAGTAAGGGGTCCAGGTTGATCGAGTTAAGCTAGCTGACAGCTTTTAGGATAGTTTAAGTTTGTAAAGTTTGTAATGAGGTTTAATATTCAGTTGTAAATTTGAAAAATTGGGATTTGGGAGTTTGTAATATAAGTGTGTGTGTGGCTTGTGCACATACTTTAACCTGTTGAGATCCGTGGTAGTTGGTCAGTAAGATCACTGCATATTATTATTATCCTTATTATTGTTATAAGCAGGATATAAATAAGGTGTGCGTGTGTGGACCCCAAACTTCTGACCCGGGTTTGGAGGGTGCTACACTGGGGATCCTTCCATGAGTGAATTGATGAACTTGTTGCATCAGCAGTCTACACAGCTGGCTCGACAGCAACAACAATTGCAGCAACAACAATAACAACAATAACAACAACAGCAACGTCAGCACATACAGCAACAACAACAGCAAATTAACAGCAGCAACTGCAAATCCAGCATCAGCATGAGATGAGGGGGGCAAATCAGAGTGTTAGTTTTAATTCTTTCCAGGCAGTGAAACCCCCGGAGTTTAAAGGAGAAGTGGATCATGTTGCCGCCAGGATATGGTTAAAGGAGATGGAAAAGGCATTTGCGCTCACCAAGGTAAGTGAGGATTTAAAGACAGATTATGCTAGTTATTTTCTGAAGAATGATTTGAATTATTGGTGGGAGTCTACGCGAGCTCTAGAAGAAGGCCCTGTTCCATGGGCCAGATTCACAGAGTTGTTTTTGGAGAAATACTTTCCGGACTGTCTCCAAAGTCAAATAGAGATGGAATTTTTGGAATTGAAACAAGGAGATAGGAGTATCACGGAGTATGAAGCAAAGTTTACGGAGTTGGCCCGTATAACACCAGAATATGTGAGTTCGAAGACCCAGAAAGTGAAACGGTTTTAGCAAGGGTTGAAGCCAGAAATAAGAAGTGGAATTGTAGCTCTACAACTTAAGACGTATACTTCGGTAGTCCAGGCTGCCCTAGTGATAGAAAGTGATCAGAGGTTGGCCGCCAAAGAGCAGGGTGAAAAGAAAAAGAAGTTTAAAAGTAAACCTGTTAGGTCAGAATCAGGTGTAGCCAGTAAGAAGTTCCAGTGTTGGTCTCGAAAGAATAAGAATAAGAAGTTTATAAGACAGAGTTTCCCCCAGGCTAGGCCCGGTACTACTTCAGTTAATTCTACCCCGACGAGGGTTAGTAAGCCAGTGGTTGATTGTAAGACATGTGGGAAGAAGCACAGTGGACAGTGTCGAGAAAATATCAACTATTTTAAGTGTGGCCAGAAGGGTCATTATTCCACGGAGTGTAAGTCTGAAACTCAAGGAGTAACTTGTTTTAGTTACGGCAAAGTGGGACATATAGCTAGGAATTGCAAGTCGGTGACTCAAGGTAATGTTGGAAGGAGTGTGTCCCAAGGACCAGCAACCAGTACTGCTAGAGCTAGGACCTTTAAGATGACCAAGAAATCTCCAGTTTATGATTCCGATGGGGTTACAGGTATGCTTTTTCTTAATTCTGTACCTGTTAACGTTTTGTTTGATTCGGGAGCGTCCAAATCTTTTATATCTGTGAATTATGTGAATAAAATGCAATTGATGTTAGAAGACTTAGAGGAACCTTTGACCATAAAAGTGGCTAATAAAGATAAAGTGCCCGTAAGTCAATTTTGTCCTAGATGTTTCCTAGAGATTTCAGGATATATGTTCCCTGTTGACCTAATACCTTTCGAGTTGGGAGACTTTGATGTTATTTTAGGCATGGATTGGTTGTCTCTATATAAGGTGAATATTGACTGTAAGAAAAAGAGAGTTATTATGTTCACCCCAGATAATAAAAGAATCAGCTATTAAGGACAAAGGAAAAATGAAAAGTTTCTTTCAGTAATACAAGCAAAGAGATTATTACGGCAAGGATGTGGAGCATATTTGGCTCATGTGGTGGATACGAAGAAAGAGATCCCAACTTTGGATGAGATTCCCATAGTGAGAGAATTCCCTGACATTTTCCCAGAAGAGTTACCAGGATTGCCACATGATCGAGAGATAGAGTTCTCCATTGATTTGATACCTGGAGCTGAACCAGTTTCTAAGGCTCCATACAGGATGGCCCCAATGGAAATGAAAGAATTGGCTAAGCAACTTCAAGAACTATTGGATAAGGAAGTTATTTGACCTAGTGTTTCTCCGTGGGGTGCTCCAGTGCTATTCTTAAAGAAGAAAGATGGAAGTATGAGATTGTGCATTGACTAAAAAGAGTTGAATAAGTTGACAATAAAGAACAAGTAACCCTTGCCACGCATCGATGATTTGTTTGATCAGCTTAAAAGGGCGTGTTACTTCTCAAAGATTGATTTAAGGTCTGGCTACCACCAATTGAAGATAAAGCCCGAAGATATCCCTAAGACTACATTCAGAACAAGGTATGGCCATTATGAGTTTCTAGTAATGTCGTTTGGATTGACAAATGCGCCAGCAGCTTTTATGGATCTAATGAATAGGGTGTATAAGGAGTATCTGGATAAGTTTGTTATTGTATTTATTGATGACATCCTCATATATTCAAAGAATTCATAAGATCATGCAACGCATCTACAGATTGCCCTTCAGAAATTGAGAAAAAAATAATTATATGCAAAGTTCTCCAAGTGTGAGTTTTGGCTGACAGAAGTATAGTTTCTTGGACATGTGGTGAGCAGGGAGGGTATCAAAGTAGACCCAGTAAAGATTGAAGCCGTATCCAGGTGGGAACAACCGAAGACTCCGAAGGAAATAAGAAGTTTTCTCGGATTAGCTGGATATTATCGGAGATTTGTGAAAGATTTCTCGAAGATTGCATCCCAATTAACCAAGTTGACCAGGAAGAATGACAAGTTCATTTGGACGGAAAAGTGTGAAGAAAGTTTCCAGGAATTGAAACAGAGATTAGTGACGGCTCCAGTATTAGCATTTCTAGATGAGACGGGAAACTTTGTGATCTATAGAGACTCTTCTTTGAAAGGATTGGGTTGTGTACTAATGCAGCATGACAAAGTTATTGTTTATGCCTCCAGGCAACTAAAGCCTCACGAGCAGAAATATCCAGTTCATGACCTTGAGTTGGCAGCTATAGTGTTTGCTTTGAAGTTATGGTGTTACTACTTGTATGGAGAGAAATGCGATATTTATACGGATCATAAGAGCTTAGAGTACATATTCATGCAGAAGGATTTGAACATGAGACAGAGAAGGTGGTTGGAACTGATCAAGGACTACGATTGTTCGATTAATTATCACCCAGGTAAAGCCAATGTGGTGACTGATGCCTTGAGTAGAAAAGAAAGGTTGAATATGATTAAGATTGTGGAAGAACTAGCACAAGACTTGGAAAGAATGAATTGAGGTTCGAGTACCTAGTGAAAGTCAAGAGCAACTATATAAAGTTACCTTCCAACCGGCATTGATGGAAAAGATCAAAAGGTGTCAAGAAGGAGTTATGGAACAAGGGTTGGATACTTTGACGGGAGAAGAGATGTGTACTCAAAAAGATAATCAAGGTTTGTATAGATTTTCATCTAGAGTTTGGATTCCTAATGTAACGGAATTAAAGAATGAAGTATTACACGAAGCGCATAACTCTAGGTTTTCTATCCACCCTGGTAGTACTAAGATGTATCAAGACTTGAAGAGAAATTTTTGGTGGCCAAGAACGAAGAAGGATATTGCCAATTGGGTTAGTAAGTGTCATGTATGTCAAACAGTGAAAGCAGAGCATCAACGACCAAGTGGATTGTTGGAGATTCCTCAATGAAAATGGGAAGAGATTGCTATGGATTTTGTAGTAGGATTGCCAAAGACGAGAGCAAATCATGATGCTATTTGGGTAATCATTGATAGATTGACTAAGTCAACGCATTTTCTTCCGATCAATGAAAGGTATTCGTTGGAAAAGTTAGTTAAGTTATACTTGGATGAGGTAGTTACCAAACATGGAGTGCATGTGT
The DNA here is from genome assembly GCF_009905375.1 of Apium graveolens. Taxonomy (NCBI): domain Eukaryota; kingdom Viridiplantae; phylum Streptophyta; class Magnoliopsida; order Apiales; family Apiaceae; genus Apium; species Apium graveolens. The sequence continues at coordinate 114,658,547 of NC_133656.1, forward strand.
CTATAGTGTCAGATCGAGACCCGAGATTTAATTCCAGATTTTGGACTAAATTCCAAGAGTGCCTAGGAACAAAGTTAAATATGAGCACCGCTTATCATCCTCAGATAGACGGCCAAAGTGAAAGAACGATTCAGATCATAGAGGATATGTTGAGAGTCTGTGTTTTGGATTTTAAGGGTAATTGGGATGAACACTTACCTTTGATTGAGTTCTCGTATAATAGCAGTTACCATGCCAGTATTGGGGATGCCGCCTTACGAAGCTTTGTATGGACGTAAGTGTAGATCACCGTTGTATTGGGATGAGGTAGGAGAAAAGAAAGTGTTAGGTTCCGAGTTGGTTCAGCAAACCAGAGATGCAATAGTATTGATTCGGAAAAGGTTAGAAGCAGCCCAAGATCGACAGAGAAAGAACGCATATTTGCATAGGAAAGATATGAATTTCGAGATAGGGGCTCTAGTAATATTAAAGGTATCACCTTGGAAAGGGTTAGTGCGCTTTGGGAAAAAAAGGTAAACTTAGTCCCAGATTTATAGGACCCTTTGAGGTTTTGAAGAAAGTGGGAAAGGTTGCTTACGAGATAGCGTTACCACCGCAGTGGCAGCACATTCATAATGTGTTCCACATATCTATGTTGAAACCTTATATCCCTAGTTCGAATCAAGTCATAGAATATGAACCGATTGAGCTGCAGCCATATTTGTCCTATGTGGTACAACCAATCCGAATCTTAGACCGTAAAGAACGAGTCCTTAGGAATAAGTCAATCCCCATAGTGAAAGTCTTGTGGAGAAATCCTCGAGTAGAAGAGTCTACTTGGGAATTATGTAATATCCGGGGAAATATTATGTGTTAAATAAATATGTATTATGTGTTTTACAAATTTAAAGTGATCATTTCCATGATATTAGATGTACAGTGGTTATATGTATTTCGTGCGGGCCAGAAAATTTTTCGATTGATTAATATATGTTTAAACTGTAATTATATGAACTTATCTACAATCGGGACGCGTATTTCTCAGCGTTCTTTATAAGATACCTGCTTTATTTGATTTTATGTGCGTTTGAGTATATTTTACGTGTTTTCAGGATTTTCTGGTAATTTAGGGATCGTTTCCGTTTTTCAAAAATCAACGGACCGGGACCCCACCGGGACGGTAAACCCCACAAAATCCGTGTTTTTATTTTTATAAATTATTCGTATTTCAAATACCCTTTATTTTTGTATTTTTGAATTATTCGAAATTTTTGGGAAATTTTGATATTAAATTTGTATTTTATCATTTTTGAAATTATTCCCCGTAATTAATATTTTGGGGCTTTAATTATTATAATTAAAGGATAAAAACACCCTTAAATAATTTAGGGGATATAATTTATTATAAGTATAAATAGCAGATTTATTGTATTTTATTTTATTTTATTTTCAGAAATTATTAAAAATAAAACAAAAATTCAGGAAAATGGAAATTGGGGATTTAGGGTTCTAGGGTTTATTCTTGAACAAATTCGATCGATTGATATAGCTAGAAGCATCTGTTTGCTGTGATTTCAATTGCAAATCAAAGCCTGATTCTCGACCGTTCTTTTGGTATAGGTATTATGATTTAAGATGGTGTATTTTGTAAAATCGAAGTTTTAAGTTCTTCGTTTTAATTTCTTAATTTCTGGACTGTTGAATGATTGTTGGTTGCTTTTGTTAATTGAATAAACTTCCTGATGTTGTTTAGAATAGATTTATATAATTATTTGAATTGTTTGAGCTCAAAATCGATGTAGCCGAGTTCTGGGCTTTTGTAAAATTTTAAATCGGATTTCTTATGATTCTTGAATTTAAGCTTGATTTTGATTAGATGAACGTATTCCTGGTGTTCGTAGCTTCAAATCCGTATATTAATCGTTGATTTTGGTAGCGGGTGGAGTGAAATCATTTTTCCGATTGAGTTCATCGGAAAACTCGGGTTTGATCGGAGATTTCAACTCCGGTGATATTTACATATTCTGGGCTGGTAGGGATGATTATGGACTGAATTAGGATCGTAGGGATAACAAAATCAGTTGAAACAGAGCCAGGAAAGCCGTGTTTTTATGTCGCCGGAGTCTCGCCGGACCTGACAGGGCCGCCGGAGAACTCACCGGTTTCTGGGTTTTCCAGAAATCCGGCGGGTTGTTCTTGGCGACCCGGCCGGTTCTTGGCAACCTGGAAATCGACCCAATCCTGACCCGTTTTCAATCTAATTTTCCCAAATGCAAAACCAAGAACTTGTTTCTGATTTAATTCTTTTTACTTTATTTCAAAATTTACTTTCTTATTTTTAAAAAATCATTTAAATTGTTTTCAAAAATCATTTAATAATTATTTTAAAGACCAAAAATTATTTTCTGAATTATTTTAAATTTCTAAAATTATTTCCTTTAGTTATTTTCAAAAATGCAATTTGATTTATTTATTTATAGTTATTGTAGTTAATTATTTATAAATTTAATTAATTGATTAAATATCAATTAATCAATAAATTTTATTTATAAATAGTTAAATAAATGTAAATTATTTATAATTAAGTCAAATTATTTCTAAAAATTATTTTAAAGTTTTAAAAATTATATTTTGGTATTTAAAAATCAATTAATATTTTATTAATTGATTTAAATCTATTTATTTCTTATTTTATTCATAATAATTAAACCGTGCGTCCGTTTAATACGAAACGAACGTGTACAGACTCAGAAAAATATTGCGCTTCCAATAAAAATACTCTTGAGACCTAATTTCTTTTGTATTGCAATGTCATTTGATTTGGGAATCAGTTTGAGTCGGTATTTGATCGATAAATGCTAATATTGAACTGATTTTCATTCTGAACGCACTGAGATGTATCTTTTAATGATCTGACTTATGCATTACATGAAATATGTGATTACGTGTTATAAAAATGCCATGATTACGTGTTACGTGATATATATGCTATTTGTTTACAGTTTAAAATGTCATGCTAGTTATAAACGATCGGGTAGATGTTAAGACGTATCGTTACGTCGATTAAGTTTGGTCTATCAATTAAGATAGTTCTTTTGTTTATAGAATCGAGTAGCAAGGAGTGCAGTCAAGTGTTAGATGGAGATAGTAGCCAGCAGTTATAAGCAGAGTTATAGTAAGAGGTTATCGAGCATACCAGGCAAGTACCCCTAACTTCACTTATCGTTCAAGTGATGTTCATTTCGAGTTATATTATGCATGTACCTATATCTTTATTTCATTCAATTGATATTGACTCTGGACTTTATTCTTTCAATAACTATACTATTCTAAGTTCTGAATAGTTAAACATTTTATGTTTCGCTATAAATTACTCTATACAGTGAAGCCTTGAATTGAGATTAGCGAATAACTAATTGTTCTGGTTATTTCGCCATTGGTTGTTGAGAAAACTCCGGACCATGAGAAATGGGGATTTATGTGGTTAAGGATGTCATTGATTCGACTCCTTTGACGGAAAATTGTTTTTTTATGGGTTGGATGGTTGCGTAAGAGGCCGTGGCGGCGGTCCAGTGTGAGCTATGTGTTATACAGGATATAACACATTGCTAGGCCAATATGTGCCTTGGGTATCTTTTGTTTAGTTGGATATGCTTCGGCATACCGGTGTTGCTCCGCGGCTGATCACCGGCGGCAACACACCGTCGTTTGAGGATTCCAATCCCAAAATAAAATATATTGCAATTGTTGTTTATTTGTCAAAGGTATGTCAGTTTTTGATACTGCTCAGGTATTGTGGTTGGTTTTGTTCATCAGATATATTATTGTTATTGTCAAAAATCATAAGCTATTTACTGCTTGCTGAGCATTTCTTTCGCTCATACTTGTTTCATATCTTGATTCTTTCAGCTAGGCCAGGGCAAGCTTGAGTTCCAGGTTGGACTAGAAGTTGTGTGCTTGTAGATAGTTTTGTGTGTTTCCAGGTAGATAGTTTGGGACGCTTAACTAGCCTAGAGGTTTGTAATAAAATTTGAATAAGTTGTAAAACTAATTAGAATTATGGTTTGTAATAACAGTTGGTTTGTAATAGTGTCTGTTCCATACTATAACCTGTGATCGATCCAGTACAGGTAATATTACACTAATTAATACTTTAAATGATTTTTCTGAGTGTGTTTATTTGTAAAATCCATATTTAATTATGAAAATCTTCAAAAATCATGAAACTCATATTTTATTATGTCCGTATTCTTCTGAGAATTTTACAATTATTTTGGAAATTTTCGGGATTCATTTCACCCGCGCATTATTTCGTTTGATCGTTAAAAAGCGGGCATAAAGTTCACCTTAAAAATTATTTTAAAATTATGAAATTTATGTTTTTATTAAGTCCAAGATATTTATAAAATTTTAAAGTTGTTTCAATAAATTTTCAAAGTTGTTTCTCGCGAACTAGGTTCGTAAATAATAACTGGGGGATGTAATTAACCCTGTACGACTCGGTTTGGCGGGAATAAGAGAGTGACACGTATCCTAATTAAAGGATACGTGTCAGCAACTGGTAATTTGGGGGATTAAAACATCACCTCTCCTTTGTCTCTCTCTCGGCCTCGGCCGTAACTCTCTTCGTTTCTCTCTCGATTCTCTCTCGAATTCTCTCTGTTTTCTCTCATAAAAATCTCTTCTTGTCCTCTCTCCTCTACTCTCCTGTTCGTGTCTCTTTCCCTCTTTCTCTAGGTGCTTCTGGTCGTCGTCGTTCTCATTTTTTCGGCTTGTTTCCTCCGGTGAGCCGCCGCGTATTTGGCTTGGCTGGTTCAATTTATATATGTATATGCATGTAAATGTGTATATGATTATGTGTGTGTGTGTGTGTGTGCTTTATTATGTGTGTGTGCTCGATTGTGTGTATGAGTGTGTGTGTTGTGTATGAGTGTGTATGTGTTGTGTGTGTGTGTCTGTGTTGTGTGTGTGTGGTGTGGCGGTGGCTACTTGTTAGATATATTTGAGATGTCATGTCTAATGTGTTTCATGTTTAGTTTTCAGATCTTAACAAACAGGAAATATCAGTACTTACTAGAAGTCAGAACTTAAGGATATTAGAAATTAGGTTATCAGAAGATAAATATCAGAAGATAGATATCAGAACTTAAGTATGGGAGGACTTACAGTTAAGGAAGGAAGCTTATTTACAGGAAAGAAGATTGAGACTAATACAAAAGAAGATATGCATGGAAAGAGTTAGAAGATAAGAAAACTTGTATAAGATATCTGATTGATATATTTTAGGAGACAATATTATATTCCATATCAATTAGAAGTTATCTTGTAACTGTGTAGTATATAAACACAGACATAGGTTTACACTCTATGTGTTATCTGTCACACTCCAACTTTACCAATAGTTTAAATATAACTATTACAATATTTTAAAAGAAGTAAACATAACCAAATCCAAGATCTTACAGTTTAGGGTTTGGAACAGCCCAACACTATCATCTATTACATCTGATTTTTAAAATAGCGAGTCCTCACACAAAACTACTATCACTTATTCTACCTGAGCTCGAACATAAGCATCAGCATCACAGGTCTTACGGGCGGTCTGCTTGAATCTAACCATAGCTGCTAGCTGAAATATCAGGGTAAAGCAAGGAGTGAGCCAAATGCTCAACAAGTGCTAAACAATACGATACAAAACATAAATCAAAATATATATTAAGGAATGACAGTGAGAGGACATAACCAATGATATCGAGAGATAAGACTTTTGGGTGGTGACATCATTTTGTTTGTATCAAAACAATTTTAAAATCATACTTTTAATCAAAATCATTTTATGACGCTACGGATTACAGCCGGTGATCAGCCGTGAAGTAATCCTGAACCTCGCTGGGTTCTAAATCATTAATGGGAATCCCTAGGCAACTTTTAAGACTAATATAAGTGTGGAAAGGACTCGCGTCTCAGTCCAGATTCACCATTCAAAGAAAACATTTATCCCCCTTTGGGACTGAAAACTCACATTTTATTTATTTCAAAAACTGATGCCGAATTATAACAATATCTTTTTTTTACAGTAAACATTTTTATCAAGGGATTATAGATCAACTCGAAACACGGGGAAATGGTACTAAATCTCAGGACCATGAATCACAAAACTATACTCTATTAGGGAAACTGAATGGTTTTCATATATCAAAGTTTGGACAAGGGGATTTAGTGAGGCTATTGGATATCATGAAGGGTAATGTCACATTGGGCTTAAAGCAATGGTTTCTCATCAAGGTTCAAGTGTTGGATCATCAAGAAGGTAAGCTTCATGAATACTAAGGGTGTTAAGGTATGCAGAAATGATCTTTAGCTCAGGATATATCAGAATTGTCAAGCATTAAGATAAGAAAGAGGGGTATCAATTAATGAGGAATCACTTTGATAAGTATCTGACTTTCAGGGTTCAAGGTAAGGTTCTATAGCGGTTCAAGTATCAGGATGAGATATCAATACTTAGGAATCATCAGCATGTTAATCAAGAGAATCAACCAAGAGTTATAACTACCCTTTCTTTTATCATGGCATTCGAATTACTTTAATATACTATCATGATAAGACTACTTTGCAATACGTACTCGAGGGTTCATGGCATCTCTATATAATTCAAAGATAAACATAAGATACACTTGATTTAATATAGCAAATGACACATGATAGTTGCAGCAATGTATGAACTATTAGCAGTGAATATGAAGGACAAGTTGAATCAATTGCCTTGAGAAAGGCTGGTCTGGTTTGACTGGTAGGAGCAACTGGAAGCTTCACTCGACCTTTATGGCAAGTTTTCCCTCGTCTCGAGATCCTACATAAATAATAATAATCCTCATTATAATATATTCTCACCAACTTAACCTATTTACAACCCGAATTTAAACACGGATGGCACTTAGGCCTATATGCACTTAATTTAAATTCACCTTTAAATTATAATTGCACACACATAGCCACATAATCACATATCATATATTAATACCAAATAACACCATATACACCATAATGCAACACTAGGCTTGGATGATCTCGATCCCCAACTAAGTCACTTGATCGCTAAATTAGACAAAGTCTCCAAATTGGGTCTTCTAACTCGATGTGCCTTTACTAAACTATCCAAAACCTATTGACCCTCACTTGTGCCTTTTGCTCTACGGACCTTATACTATATTACAACTATGGTGGACAACCTAAATGTTACTCCTAAGTGTTCTAATACTATGTGATAAGTGAAAGTGCTCACTTGTGCAAATTCAGAATGACAACTATGGTTTCTTGAGTGCATTACACACTCTTAAAATACAATTTTTCCTTCAAAAATTTTACACAAGACTCTCCTGACCTAAGGGAATCTCCCAAACTTGATGTGGCTCAAGGGCCTGGCTTGGGCCTTCTTGGGCCTAAGCTAAAAGTCCAAGGTTCCCCTGTTTTTCTGGGCAGAAAATGCCCTGACTTGAATTAACTTTTGACACATGGTTCTAACTCATATCCTATGAACTATGGCTGGAAAAACTTCTCTGACACTCCCTCTAACTAAGGCCCAACAGGACCTAATGAGGGCCTACCCATGACATGGTCAAATCTCCCTATTTCTAAGTTGCAACAAAACTGTCCCCTGCTGGACAGATTTTGTTATTCTACTTGTGCGCCTAACCAAATGACATGCAAACCTCCAACCAACACCTAAAACCTTTTATATACTCCCAATACTAACTTCTGGTGGCTTGGGCCTCAAAGTTCACATCAATGACATGGTCAAAACTCACTCTAAACCTCAGGGTACTATACTGATTTTCTGCAGAAACTATGACTCTCCTTTCTCCAAGGTTTTGACTTGACAAACTCAACCACCAACAACCCAATACCCAAACCAAGACTTAAACATGGTGATCTACTAAACTAACTCCCTTATACTCAAAATAATTTTGGTGGAGATCATCCTTACCTAAGGTGCAATTATGGTAAAACAAAAGAAACCACATTTCACAACTCACAAATTATCAAGTCTTTGAAACAACAAGTTATGCATTTTATAAAAGATATACACGAATTATTACCATGCATCAAGAAGAATTAATCAATATTAACATATTATTCCTACTGAAATTAAAGCTTACTAATAAAATCTTTCCAAATGATCAAAATCTTATAACATTCTAAGAGAAATCCACATGCATACATGTCTTCGAGTTTTGCAAGCCAAACAACATGTTTTCTAAATATGTTTTACCAAGAAATTTACATGCAAGCCTAGAACTATATCTAGATGATCAATTAGCATGCAAGGGGTTTCATCAAATTTTCACTACAGAATTCAAGCCATTATCACATAAACATGCAAAAATTGAACAAAGCAACAAGAATGATCTCAAGGACCATTCATTCGGCTCCCCTATGGTCATGGCCGAATGAAATGGAAGGTAATGGCAATTTAACATCAAGAGTTTCCTTCTCAAGACTTGGCACTTCTCCATTCCTTGTAGTCCTCTCAAAAACAACCTTAAATTCACAAGAATCAAGGTTGTACTTTGAGTTTCAACTAAAACCTTAACATGCAACCTTAAAACTTAAACTTTCTACTCAAAACTCTTTGAAATATAAGTGATCATGGTATGGGAAGTAATATTTACTTGTGTAAAATGTGGAAACTTGATTGAGAAAGAAAGAAAATGGGGAGGGGGTTGATCTCGGCAAAACCCGAGAGTGAAGGGGGGGAGGCCGAGAGTGAGAGAGAGGAGGGAGGGAAGAAAGAGTGTGGTGGTGAGTGGAGTGTGAAATGATCATGGATTTTACTTGTTTTATGGTTTTTATTTTGACAAATGTGATTGGAAATAGGAATTGACATGACAACCCTTCCACTTATACTTGGATCATTTTGCATGCAAGGGTAAAGAAGGAATTTGGCTAGAAATATAAGAGTTAGTGGGGTGGTAATTGTCTCTTTAGCCCTTTTGGATTGAATAGAAAGGATTTGCATGCAAGGACAACTATGTAATTTGCTAATTATGACAATTAATATTTATAAAGATTTATTTTTATAAAATAAAATACAAGTTCAAAAATTATAAAATTTATACCATAAAATAACTTGGATTTTTAGAAATTTTATAAAACTACTTTTGAAATTTGTGAACAAAATAACTTTTAAAAAGAAATTTATTCAAGGTTTAAGAGATTCCTTATAAATCAAAAATGAAAGAAATAAATAAACTTTTGATTTGAATAATCATTTACCACATAACAAAATTTAAGACGCGGAAATTCTCATTCACACAAGCATACAATAGTTGAATATATTGGCATTCGGCTTTATAATTACACCAAATTTACAATTAATATTACACAAAAATGTCGGTTGTAACATCCTCTCCCCCTTAAGGGATTTTGTCCCCAGAATCTAAGAGAACAGATGAGGATACCGGGAGCGCTTATCAGACTCTAACTCCCAAGTCGATTCTTCGACCTTAGGGTCCTCCAAAGTACTTTTACTAATTTTACTGACTTATTTCTAAGACTCTTCTCTTGCCAGCCGAGTATTTTGACCGGTTGCTCCACAAATGACAGGTCTGCCTGAATTTCTACTGGTTCATATTCTATCACATGGCTAGCGTCAGGATTGTAATTCTTAAGCAACGACACATGGAACACATTATGCACATGCTGATACTGAGGTGGTAAGGCCAACTCGTAGGCCACCTTCCCCACTTGACTCAAAATTTCAAAAGGACCTATGTATCTAGGTGCTAACTTCCCTTTCTTGCCAAATCTAGACAACCCTTTTCTAGGTGACACCTTTAACAAAATAGCTTCGCCAATTTGGAATTGAACATCTTTACGCGCTGGATCCGCATACTTCCTCTGTCTATCTTGAGCAGCAAGCAACCTTTTCTGAATTAACTTGACTGAGTCATGCAACTGTTGTACCAATTCCGAGCCAAGAATCTTTCCTTCTCCTACTTCATCCCAACTTGTTGGTGATCTACATTTTCTCCCGTACAAAGCTTCGTATGGTGGCATACCGATATTGGAATGATAGCTATTGTTATAAGAGAATTCAATCAACGGCAAGTGGTCATCCCAACTTCCTGCAAAATCGATTGCACAACTGCGCAACATGTCTTCGATTGTTTGAACTGTCCTTTCGCTTTGTCCATCAGTCTGCGGGTGGTACGCCGTGCTCATATTCAATTTCGTGCCAAGACATTCTTGAAATTGCTTCCAAAATCTCGAGTTAAATCGGGGATCTCTTTCTGAAACTATTGATACAGGTACTCCATGCCTTAGTATGATTTCGCGCACATACAGATGAACCAATTTGTCTAATGAAGACTTCTCGTTAATTGGAAGGAAATGCGCTGACTTTGTAAGACGATCAACTATAACCCATATAGTGTCATGCCCGGATTTCGTTCGCGGTAGTCCTACTATAAAGTCCATAGCGATATTTTCCCATTTCTATTCTGGAATCTTTAGGGGCTGAATTAATCCGCTTGGTCGTTGATGTTCTGCCTTCACTTTCTGACAAGTATAACACTTCGCAACCCATTCCGCTACGTCTCGCTTCATATTTGGCCACCAAAAGTTTTTCTTTAAGTCCCGATACATTTTGGTACTTCCCGGGTGGATTGAAAATTTCGAATTGTGGGCTTCGTGTAGGATCTCATTCTTTAATTCAGGTACATGAGGAATCCATATTCTGGAAGAAAACCTTAGTATCCCTTGCTCATCCCTTTTGAGTATTAATCTCCTCTCCAGATAACTGATTCTTCTCTTTCTCCATTACTTCTTCTTGACATTTCTTTATCTTTTCCACCAATGTTGGATGAAAAGTCATTGCACGACAAACTTCCTCAACTTTTCCGCAAGCACAAAGTTCCAGTCCAAACCTCTTGATTTCTTCAGATAACTCTTTTGATGTTATCATCATATTCAGTCTCTCCTTCCTACTTGGAGCATCGGCCACAACATTCGCCTTTCCAGGATGGTAATTTATCGAGCAGTCATAGTCCTTGATCAATTCCAGCCATCTCCTCTGCCTCATATTGAGCTCCTTCTGTGTGAAAATGTACTTTAAACTCTTGTGATCCGTGTAGATTTCACACTTTTCTCCGAAAAGGTAATGTCTCCAAATCTTAAGTGCGAATACTATGGCGGCTAGTTCCAAGTCATGCATCAGGTACTTCAACTCATGTGGTTTCAACTGTCTTGACGCATATGCGATCACCTTACTGTGTTGCATTAACACACAGCCCAAACCCTTATGTGAAGCGTCGCTGAATATTACAAAGTTTCCTTGATCATCTGGTAGCACTAACACCGGAGCTGTTACCAATCTCTGTTTCAGCTCTTGAAAGCTATCCTCACATTTTGCACTCCATTCAAACTTTTGATTCTTTCTAGTTAACTTGGTCAAAGGCGTGGCGATTTTCGAAAAATCCTTGACGAACCTTCTATAGTATCCTGCCAACCCTAGAAAACTTCGCACTTCCGTAGGAGTCTTTGGCCTCTCCCAACTCATAACTGCCTCAATCTTTGCCGGATCCACTTTAACTCCTTCATTTCCAATGACATGCCCCAAAAATTGAACTTCCTTTAACCAAAACTCACATTTGGTAAACTTGGCATACAACTTCTCTTGATGAAGTATTTCCAATGTTATCCAAAGGTGCTGTTTATGTTCTTCTTCCGACTTAGAATAAATAAGGATGTCATCAATGAATACCACGACAAACTTGTCCAAATACTTCTTAAATACTCGATTCATCAGATCCATAAATGCGGCCGGGGCGTTGGTCAATCCAAACGGTATTACTAGAAATTCATAATGCCCATATCTGGTCCTAAATGCTGTCTTGGGAATATCTTCTTCTTTGATCTTTAATTGATGGTATCCCGATCTCAAATTGATCTTTGAAAAGCATTTTGCTCCCTTTAGCTGATCAAAAAGATCATATATTCTTGGTAGCGGGTAGCGGTTCTTGATCGTTACCTTATTCAACTCCCGATAATCTATGCATAGTCGCATACTCCCATCTTTCTTCTTGACAAACAGAACAGGTGCTCCCCATGGCGACGTACTTGGCCGTATCACTCCCTTATCCAACAATTCTTGTAGCTGGCTCGCCAACTCCTTCATTTCTGCTCGTGCCATCCTATATGGGGCCTTTGAAACTGGTTCTGTGCCTGGAGCAAGGTTGATCTCGAACTCGATTTGTCGGTCTGGTGGTAATCCTGGTAGTTCGTCGGGAAACACATCGGGAAACTCGTTAACTACAGAAATATCTTCTATGTTGGGGCTGCCTTTTTCTGAATCCACTACATAAGCTGGGAACGACTCACAACCTTTTCTAAGTAGCTTCTTAGCCTGAACGATTGTAAGAAATAGTTGCTCTTGCCTCTGCCCCTTAAATACTACCTTCTCTCCACTCTTTGTCTTTAAATACACTTTCTTGGTCTTACAATTAATCTGAGCGCTATTTTCTCCTAACCAATCCATGCCTAAAATTATGTCAAACTCTCCCAACTTGAAGAGTATCAAGTCGGCTGAAAACTTATACCCCGAAATATCAATCTCACACTTCGGACAGAATTGATTCACAAGAATCTTCTCTTGGTTCACAATTACCACATTTACTACCTCACTCATAATCATTTTATCACATTGAAGCTTATCAACAAAAGATTCTGATATGAAAGATCTTGTTGCTCCCGAATCAATCAATACTTTAGCTTTGACATTATTGAGTAAAAGTGTACCTGCTATCACCTCAGAATTCTAAACAGCATCCTTCATCTTCAGATCAAATGTCCTTGCTGTTGCTTGCGGGGTTGGTGTAGGTGGTGGAGGTAATGCCAATACCTCAACTGGCACGCTCACACTGGTACTTGCCAAGTTCATCAGGGCTTCTTTGACTGGTCCGGTTGCCTTGCACTCCCTAGCTATGTGTCCAGTCTTCCCATACTTGTAACACGTAACTCCTGGCTTCGGCATCCTGCACTCATTCGCCAAATGTCCCTTCTGATTGCACCTATAGCATGTCATGCTCAGCTTATTACATAATCCAGGGTGCCTTCTTCCACAGTGCTTGCATTCCGGTCTCGGGAACTTATTTTCTCCAACTTGCCCTTGGCTCGCCTGATTGTTCCCCTTCGATTCTTGCCTTTTACCCAAATTTCCCTTCTTTTGAAAATTTCCGCCCTTCTGGAATCCGATCCTCTTTACATTCTGATCTTGTGAACTTCCAGCTTCAGACTTTTATCCATAAAATGGAACCTTCCTCTTCTTGTTATCTTTTTCCTTCCTTGACTGCATCCCATTATTCTCAATCAGAGCAGCTTTCTGAACTACTCCTGCATAAGTTTCAAGCTCAAACATAGCCATTCGATCTCTGATCCAAGGCTTCAATCCTTGCTGAAATTTCTTCGCTTTTTCCTCCTCGGTGCTGGTATACTTGGTCACAAACCTTGACAACTCAGTAAACTTCTTTTCATACTCCAGTACAGTCATGTTCCCTTGCTTCAGCTCCAAAAATTTAAGCTCCATCTGATTCTGCACGTACTTAGGGTAATACTTGTCCAGAAATAACTTCTTAAATCTCTCCCAAGAAACCTGCTGAGTGACTTCCATAGCTTTTACTGATTCCCACCAATAGATGACTTCACCCTTCAAGAAGTAAGTAGCATACGGCATATTCTGATCGTCTCCTAACTGTACCAACTCAAAAGCCCTTTCCATTTCCTTAATCCATGTGTTAGCTATTACTGGATCAGTGGTATCATGAAATGCAGGTGGTTTCACATTCTGAAAAGCCTTGAAAGTGACAATTTGTCTAGGTGGTACTGGTGGTTCAGGTGGTTGGTGTGGTTCACGGTTATCTTGGTTTTCAATTCATTGTTGAAGAGTTAGTTGTTGTTGAGCTATAGCATTGGTTTGCTGTTGCAAAGTTTCCAGTAGTCGAAGAATATTTGGGTCTGGGGTGGATGTGGTTGTTGGGTTCTTCTTTTTGGGAGGCATGATCCTGGAATAAGAGTTATGTTAAAACAGATATGAACAATTTGAGGGTATCACATGGCATTCTTATTTACATGTGAGGTCAAGTTTCAAATTAAGCAGATATGGTAATGCATATAAAAGTGTATAATAACAGTTGAGAGCAAATGGAACGATAGAGCATAACTATTGAAATTTAAAGGTCACCATACATAGGATTAGAACAAAGTCTGATTCGAGGAACAACAGGCTTATTTAAAGGAAATAACGGAAACAACTGGGAATTCTACGGAGTCTGATAGTACAACATCATGAAAAGTAAATGGAAAAAACTAAGGCTCCACTCCATCTGAACGGGGCTTGGTAGTCTTTTCCTCTCGAAGCGTCTTCACAATGCTCTGGAGGTCATCCTCCACCATCTGAATGATATACTGTCTGGTGCAGTCCCGGTGCGTTGGCATCTCCTCAAGCTTGGTGTTGACGTACTGAACCAAGGTCTCAAGTCTCGCAGTCATCTGCTCCTTGGGCTTCCCTTCGTAGTTTCGGCTGTCCGGGTACACGTTCTTCAGTCGGTCTATCAGTCGGTCGTACTTGCCCTGAAGCATGTCGAACTCGCGCCTCAACTCAGCATACACAGTGAAAGCAATAGTGTCGTCCGACCCAGAGGATGACGAGGAATACGCCCTTTGCTGACAACCAATAAGAGGAGTATTAATAATAAATTTACTTAACCTACTCTCTCGCATAATATCTATAACCTACACACATATCCTATACCTATTTGGGCTGTCCAGGGACTCTAAACCGTGGCTCTGATACCAAAACCTGTCACACCCCAACTTTACCAATAGTTTAAATATAACTATTACAACATTTTAAAAGAAGTAAACATAACCAAATCCAAGATCTTACAGTTTAGGGTTTGGAACAGCCCAACACTACCATCTATTACATCTGATTTTTAAAATAGCGAGTCCTCACACAAAACTACTATCACTTATTCTACCTGAGCTCGAACATAAGCATCAGCATCACAGGTCTTACGGGCGGTCTGCTTGAATCTAACCATAGCTGCTAGCTGAAATATCAGGGTAAAGCAAGGAGTGAGCCAAATACTCAACAAGTGCTAAACAATACGATACAAAACATAAATCAAAATATATATTAAGGAATGACAGTGAGAGGACATAACCAATGATATCGAGAGATAAGACTTTTGGGTGGTGGCATCATTTTGTTTGTATCAAAACAATTTCAAAATCATACTTTTAATCAAAATCATTTTATGACGCTACGGATTACAGCCGGTAATCAGCCGCGAAGTAATCCTGAACCTCGTTGGGTTCTAAAACATTAATGGGAATCCCTAGGAAACTTTTAAGCCTAATATAAGTGTGGAAAGGACTCGCGTCTCAGTCCAGATCCACCATTCAAAGAAAACATTTATCCCCCTTTGGGACTGAAAACTCACATTTTATTTATTTCAAAACCTGATGCCGAATTATAACAATATCTTTTTTTTACAGTAAATATTTTTATCAAGGGATTATAGATCAACTCGAAACACGGGGAAATGGTACTAAATCTCAGGGCCATGAATCACAAAACTATACTCTATTAGGGAAACTGAATGGTTTTCATATATCAAAGTTTGGACAAGGGGATTTAGTGAGGCTATTGGATATCATTAAGGGTAATGCCAAATTGGGCTTAAAGCAATGGTTTCTCATCAAGGTTCAAGTGTTGGATCATCAAGAAGGTAAGCTTCATAAATACTAAGGGTGTTAAGGTATACAGAAATGATCTTTAGCTCAGGATATATCAGAATTGTCAAGCTTTAGGATAAGAAAGAGGGGTATCAATCAATGAGGAATCACTTTGATAAGTATCTGACTTTCAGGGTTCAAGGTAAGGTTCTATACGGGTTCAAGTATCAGTATGAGATATCAATACTTAGGAATCATCAGCATGTTAATCAAGAGAATCAACCAAGAGTTATAACTACCCTTTCTTTTATCATGGCATTCGAATTACTTTAATATACTATCATGATAAGACTACTTTGCAATACGTACTCGAGGGTTCATGGCATCTCTATATAATTCAAAGATAAATATAAGATACGCTTGATTTAATATAGCAAATGATACAGGATTGTTACAGCAATGTATGAACTATTAGCAGTGAATATGAAGGACAAGTTGAATCACTTGCCTTGAGAAAGGCTGGTCTGGTTTGACTGGTAGGAGCAACTGGAAGCTTCACTCGACCTTTATGGCAAGTTTTTCCTCGTCTCGAGATCCTACATAAATAATAATAATCCTCATTATAATATATTCTCACCAACTTAACCTATTTACAACCTGAATTTAAACACGGATGGCACTTAGGCCTATATGCACTTAATTTATATTCACCTTTAAATTATAATTGCACACACATAGCCACATAATCACATATCATATATTAATACCAAATAACACCATATACACCATAATGCAACACTAGGCTTGGATGATCTCGATCCCCAACTAAGTCACTTGATCGCTAAACTAGACAAAGTCTCCAAATTGGGCCTTCTAACTCGATGTGCCTTTACTAAAATATCTAAAACCTATTGACCCTCACTTGTGCCTTTTGCTCTACTGACCTTATACTATCTTAAAACTATGGTGGTCAACCTAAATCTTACTCCTAAGTGTTCTAAAACTATGTGATAAGTGAAAGTGCTCACTGGTGCAAATTCAGAATGACAACTATGGTTTCTTGAGTGCATTACACACTCTTAAAATACAAGTTTTCCTTCAAAACTTTTACACAAGACTCTCCTGACCTAAGGGCATCTCCCAAAATTGATGTGGCTCAAGGGCCTGGCTTGGGCTCTTGGGCCTAAGCTAAAAGTCCAAAGTTCCTCTGTTTTTCTGGGCAGAAAATGCCCTGACTTGAATTAACTTGTGACACATGGTTCTAACTCATATCCTATAAACTATGGCTGGAAAACCTTGTCTGACACTCCCTCTAACTAAGGCCCAACAGGGCCTAATGAGGGCCTACCCATGACATGGTCAAATCTCCCTATTTCTAAGTTGCAACAAAACTGTCCCCTATTGGACAGATTTTGTTATTCTACTTGTGCACCTAACCAAATGACATGGAAACCTTCAACCAACACCTAAAACCCTTTATATACTCCCAATACTAACTTCTGGTGGCTTGGGCCTCAAAGTTCACATCAATGACATGGTAAAAACTCACTCTAAACCTCAGGGTACTATACTGATTTTCTTCAGAAACTATGACTCTCCTTTCTCCAAGGTTTTGACTTGACAAACTCAACCACCAACAACCCAATACCCAAACCAAGACTTAAACATGGTGATCTACTGAACTAACTCCCTTATACTCAAAATAATTTTGGTGGAGATCATCCTTACCTAAGGTGCAATTATGGCAAAACAAAAGAAACCACATTTCACAACTCACAAATTATCAAGTCTTTGAAACAACAAGTTATGCATTTTGTAAAAGATATACACGAATTATTACCATGCATCAAGAAGCATTAATCAATATTAACACATTATTCCTACTGAAATTAAAGCTTACTAATAAAATCTTTCCAAATGATCAAAATCTTATAATATTCTAAGAGAAATCCACATGCATACATGTCTTCGAGTTTTGCAAGCCAAACAACATGTTTTCTAAATATGTTTTACCAAGAAATTTACATGCAAGCCTAGAGCTATATCTAGATGATCACTTAGCATGCAAGGGGTTTCATCAAATTTTCACTACAGAATTCAAGCCATTATCACATAAACATGCAAAAATTGAACAAAGCAACAAGAATGATCTCAAGGACCATTCATTCGGCTCCCCTATGGTCATGGCCGAATGAAATGGAAGGGAATGGCCATTTAACATCAAGAGTTTCCTTCTCAAGACTTGGCACTTCTCCATTCCTTGTAGTCCTCTCAAAAACAACCTTAAATCCACAAGAATCAAGGTTGTACTTTGAGTTTCAACTAAAACCTTAACATGCAACCTTAAAACTTAAACTTTCTACTCAAAACTCTTTGAAATATAAGTGATCATGGTATGGGAAGTAACATTTACTTGTGTAAAATGTGGAAACTTGATTGAGAAAGAAAGAAAATGGGGAGGGGGTTGATCTCGGCAAAACCCGAGAGTGAGGGGGGGAGGCCGAGAGTGAGAGAGAGGAGGGAGGGAAGAAAGAGTGTGGTGTTGAGTGGAGTGTGAAATGATCATGGCTTTTACTTGTTTTATGATTTTTGTTTTGACAAATGTGAGTGGGAATAGGAATTGACATGACTACCCTTCCACTTATACTTGGATCATTTTGCATGCAAGGGTAAAAAAGGAATTTGGCTAGAAATATAAGAGTTGGTGGGGTGGTAATTGTCTCTTTAGCCCTTTTGGATTGAATAGAAAGGATTTACATGCAAGGACAACTATGTAATTTGCTAATTATGACAATTAACATTTATAAAGATTTATTTTTATTAAATAAAATACAAGTTCAAAAAATACAAAATTTATACCATAAAATAACTTGGATTTTTAGAAATTTTATAAAACTACTTCTGAAATTTGTGAACAAAATAACTTTTAAAAAGAAATTTATTCAAGGTTTAAGATATTCCTTATAAATCAAAAATAAAAGAAATAAATAAACTTTTGATTTGAATAATCATTTACCACATAACAAAATTTAAGACGCAGAAAATCTCATTCACAAAAGCATACAATAGTTGAATATATTGGCATTCGGCTTTATAATTACACCAAATTTACAATTAATATTACACGAAAATGCCGGTTGTAACATTATCATTATCGAGAAGATCATACATTATAACCTAGCAGCTCTCGTGATATTTGTTCATCACTGAGAGAGAACAGTTTCATTGTAATAGAGTTTATTATATTGAATATATCTGTTTACTGTTACTTGTGTTCGAAATCGATTTGATTGTATTAAACACTGTATTCAACCCCCTTCTATAGTGTTGTGTGACCTAACAATTGGTATCAGGGCTTATCTGTTAACACACATACAGTAAAGATCCAAACAATCATGTCTGAAGAAGCAGAAAATCCAACCAAGCCCACCAAAACTGAAGAAACTAAAAACACTCAAACCCACAGTCGATTTGTAGTTGCAGATCAGCCAACAAAGACCATACCAAAGGAGAAAAGTGAGTATAAAGCTGAAGATATCTCATCCATTTCCAAGGATGCAAAGGTAAGGCATTTACTGCATAGTGCCATTGATAATGTCATGTCAAACAGGGTAATTCATTGCAAGACTGCAAAGGAGATATGGGATGCTTTGGAGACAAGATGCCAGGGAACTGATGTAATCAAGAAGAACAGGAGGACTATACTCACTCAAGAGTATGAGCACTTTGACTCAAAAGCTGATGAGTCATTAACTGACTTATATGACAGGTTTGTCAAACTCTTGAATGATCTGTCACTGGTGGACAAGAAATATGATCTTGAAGATTCAAATCTAAAATTCCTTTTAGCTCTTCCTGAAAGTTGGGATTTGAAGTCTACTACTATAAGAGACAACTATGCTCTTGATGAAACTACTCTTGATGAAATTTATGTTATGCTCAAGACTTATGAACTTGAGATGGATCAAAGGAGCAAGAGGCATGGGAGAAAGTCAAGGACAGTTGCTCTTAAGGCTGAGGAGGAATCCCCCAAAGTGGATGTCTCAAAGAAAGGCAAAGGAAAGGCTCTCATCATAAAGTCTGATTCAGAATCATCAACATCTGATGACAATGATTCAGAAACTGAAAGTTTACCTGAAATAGATGTTGATGAAGAAATGATGAAATTGTGTGCTCTTATGGTGAAGGGTATCACAAAGATAGCCTACAGGAAATTCAGAAGGGGAAAGAAGTTTTCCAAGAAAGGTGGAAGTTCTTATAAGAAAGGGTTCAGAAAGTATGAAGGCAAAAGTGCAAAGTCTGATAGAGGAGATAATTCAAATGTCAAATGCTACAATTATGGTGAAAGAGGCCACATATCTCCTGACTGCAAGAAAGGAAAGAGTGACAAAGGCAAGGCACTTGTCACAAAGAAGAAAAGCTGGAAAGACTCTTCAGATTCTGAAGATGAGGTGAATTATGCTTTAATGGCAAATGCTGATGGCAGCCCTGAAACTGCTGAATTAAAGATACCTCAAACAACTTATGCTTTTCATATTGATAATATTACTGAGTTGAGATTATATCTTAAAACCATGTTTATTAGTTACAGAGATCAAACTCTAACATGTGAAAGATTAACTTCTGAAAATCTTGCTTATAAGAAAAGGAACGACTATTTAGAAAAGGAGTTAGTTAAGTTCCATCAAACTCAGAAAGAAAGAGATGATGCTTTTAATGTTAGAGATGAAGTGCTAAAATTGAATCAATCTCTAAAAACTGAGTTAGAAAAGAAAGAGAGATTATCAGGACTTGGACTAACTATGGCAGAACAACTCAGAATGTATAAGTAGTGGAAACTGGAAAGAGGGCTTAGGTTATGGAGATGATAAAAGTGAAAAAGGAACTGAATAAATTGAGCCAATTATTGTTAAACAAACTGCTAAGCCAAAGGTAAATCATGTTAAGTTTGTAGCTAAAACTGTAAAGTCTGATTCTGAAAAGATAAAAGAGTCTATGATAGAAGTTCGGGAGAAGTCAACTTCTGAAAAATTAGAACAGGATAAACCAGCTGAAGTCAACATAGGCTTAATGACAAAGAAGCAGCTTAAGCATAAGCTGAAAGAAATAAGGATTGTCAATAAGGTAAAGGCAGCTAGGAAAAATAGGAATGGAAAGGAAGGTGTGAATAAAAGCAATAACTATATGCCTGTTCCTAATGCTCCTAGAAAGAAGTGTTATAACTGTGGAAACTCTAACCATCTTGCTTCTTTTTACAGGAAGAATAAGAATATAAACTTTTTACCTCCTAAGTCAGGAGTTAAGAGTCATTCTGTTAGGTTTAAGCCACAAAATCCTTATTTTCATTGTGATAGTTTATGGCATTCTATTTATACTTGTAAGGAATATTATAGTTTGTACTTTGATTATTATCAAATAAAACCTTCTTTGAAGAAAGTTGATTTAATTCCTTCTAGTGTAAAGTCTGATGTAAAGTCTGATATAAGTTCTGATAAAGAGCATGTTAGCATAAACTCTGATATTAAATCCGCTGCAAATGCAAACAAACTTAAAAAGGCCAAAGGATCTAAGCAAGTCGGGGTCCTTAAAACTAACCATTAGTGGTCTTTGTGATTGCAGGGCAACAGGAAAAACATCCTAGTACTGGATAGTGAATGTTCAGGACATATGACTGGAAATAAAGCCCTGCTCTTAGATTTTGTAGAGAAAGCTGGCCCAGGAGTTTCTTATGGAGATGGCAACATGGGAAAAACTCTGGGATATGGCAATATTAATCTTCGGAATGTCATCATTGAAACAGTAGCTCTTGTCTTAGGACTTAAACACAATCTGCTGAGTATGAGTCAAATCTGTGACAGAGGTTATCATGTGGATTTATTTGAAGAACACTGTGAAGTTGTAAGCAATTCTACGGGGAAAGTGGTTTTGAAAGGTTACAGGCATGGTAACATTTATGAAGCCAGACTTTCAACAAGTTCTGATGGTTCTGCAATCTGTCTGTTGAGTAGAGCATCAATTGAAGAAATATGGAATTGGCACAAAAGACTCTCTCATTTAAACTTTAACAACATAAATGAGCTTGTAAAGAAAGATCTTGTGAGAGGACTTCCAAAATCAGTATTTGTTCCTGATGGCCTTTGTGATTCATGTCAAAAGGCAAAACAAAGAAAATCTTCTTTCAAGAGCAAAACTGAGTCATCAATTCTTGAGCCTTATCACCTACTGCATGTTGATCTAATTGGTCCAGTCAATGTCATGTCTATTTCAAAGAAGAAATATGTTATAGCTATAGTGGATGAGTTCACAAGGTACACTTGGGTGTATTTCCTCACAAGAAGAATGAGACTGCATTTACTCTAACTGATCATGTCAGACAACTGGATAAGTTGGTCAAAGATTCTGTTAAAATTATAAGAAGTGATAATGGCACCGAGTTCAAGAATTCAATCATGGAAGAGTTCTGCAAAGAGCATGGAATCAAACAGGAATTTTCTGCACCTGGAACTCCACAGCAAAATGGAGTTGTAGAAAGAAAGAACAAGACTCTCATTGAAGTTGCACGAACTATGCTTGATGAAGCAAAGCTGCCAACCTACTTTTGGGCTGAAGCTGTGTAGACTGCTTGTTTTACACAGAATGCTACACTCATAAACAAGGGAAAACACCATATGAGATGGTGAAGAAAAAGAAGCCAAATCTGAAATACTTTCATGTATTTGGTTGCAATTGTTGTGTTCTTAAGACTCATCCTGAACAGCTGTCAAAATTTGATCTAAAAGTTGATGAAGGAATTTTTGTTGGATATCCACTTTCCACAAAAGCCTTCAAATTCTACAATTTAAGAACAAGGGTTGTCATGGAATCTATCAATGTATCTTTTGATGATAAGAAGATTACTGGACTTGAAGATTTCAATGATCACGATCAGCTGAGATTTGAAAATGAAGACTTAAATTCTAATTCTGTAAATTCTGATGACTTATACTTTGATCATGTAAGTACTGATGTCATTGAATCTGTGGTAACAACTCCAAAGGAAAATGCACCTGTCCAGGGGGAGCAAGCTGGAAATCCTACCACATCTCAAGACTCTCAAGAAGCATCAGAACCTGTCACTAGCTCTTCAAGTTCTGATTCATCTAGTTTTGATAAGCCAAATTCTGATAATTCTGGAAACTCTGATACTTCAAATCCTGAAGGATCCAAGTCAAATTCTGAAGTCTCAGAGAGCATAACTACAGGGGGAGCATCAGAAAATGCTGATGGAGATAGCATGGATCATGGGGGAGGATCCAGTTCTAGAAGTCAACTTCAATCTGCAAGGAAGTGGACCTAATCACATATATCTGACTTAATTATTGGAGATCCTGAAGCAGGTGTCAGAACTAGAACTGCAACAACAAATGAATGTCTCTATCATTCTTTTCTATCTCAGACTGAACCAAAGAAAGTGGAAGAAGCTCTTCAAGATGCTGATTGGGTGCAAGCAATGCAGGAAGAGTAAAATGAATTTGAAAGAAATAAAGTCTGGACCCTAGTGCCAAGACCAAAGAACAGATCAATAGTTGGTACAAAATGGGTGTTCAGAAATAAAACTGACAGTGATGGAATAATTACAAGGAACAAAGAAAGGCTGGTTGCTAAGGGTTACTCTCAACAGGATGGTATTGATTATGATGAAACTTTTGCACCAGTTGCTAGATTAAAAGCCATAAGAATCTTTTTGGCTTATACTGCTCACAAAAAGTTTAAAGTCTTTCAAATGAATGTGAAAAGTGCTTTTCTTAATGGAGAATTGGAAGAAGAGGTCTATGTTGAACAACCTCCAGGCTTTGTAGATTCAAAATTTCCAAATCATATCTACAGGCTTGACAAAGCACTTTATGGCCTTAAGCAAGCTCCTAGAGCATGGTATGAGACTTTAGCTCAATTCCTTCTGGAAAGTGAATTTCACAGAGGTACAATTAATAAAACACTGTTCTACCTGAACCATGGAAAGGACTTACTTTTGGTGCAGATATATGTTGATGATATCATATTTGGTTCTACAAATGCCAAACTCTGTGAGAGGTTTGCAAAGCTAATGCAGTCAAGATATTAAATGAGTATGATGGGAGAACTCAGCTATTTTCTAGGAATTCAAGTCAAGCAAAATAAAGAAGGTACTTTTATCTGTCAATCCAAGTACACCAGAAATTTACTGAAGAAATTTGGAATGCAAGATTGTTCAACTGCATCCACTCTCATAGCCACTGCAACCAAGTTAGATAAAGATACTGGCTCATCAGTAGATATTACTAACTACAGAGGTATGATTGGTTCTTTACTCTATTTAACTGCAAGTAGACCTGATATCATGTATGCTACATGTCTTTGTGCAAGATTTCAGGCTGATCCAAGAGAACCTCATTTAATAGTTGTGAAAATAATTTTCAAGTACCTTAAGGGTACAGCTGATATGGGATTGTGGTATCCTAGAGAATCAGATTTTAAGCTAATAGGTTACTCAGATGCAGATTTTGTAGGATGCAAAATAGACAGGAAAAGCACTAGTGGAAGCTGCCAATTTCTTGGAGGCAGATTGGTTTCTTGGTTTAGCAAGAAATAGAAGTCAATTTCCACATCAACTGCAGAAGTAGAATATATTGCTGCAGGAAGTTGTTGTGCACGGATTCTTTGGATGAAGAATCAGTTACTGGAATATGGGTTAGAATTTTCTAAAATCCCTATTTATTGTGATAATCAAAGTGCTATTGCTATGACAGGTAATTCAGTTCAACACTCAATGACAAAGCACATCAGCATTAGGTACCATTTCATAAGGGAACATGTGATGGAAGGTACAGTGGAATTGCATTTTGTCCTAACAGATCAACAACTAGATGATATCTTCACAAAACCACTATGTGAAGCTACTTTTACAAGACTGGTAAATGAACTTGGAAAGGTTTCAGGTTATTTCTCTAAATCTGCTTAGTTTTTGTACTCATGCATCAGACTTTATGATCAGTGTTTGCAGATTGTTTTATTTTCATAAAATATGTGCAATAATTAAAATTCATTAAATACTGATTGTTATCTGATGTGGATCTTTAAACTCTGATAGTGTTTTGAATGTTCTGTGACTATTCAATCCAATGAGGATAACTGTGCTAGATGTTGATCTAGTAGTCTTTAACATACTAGAAATCCCATGTTTGAATTAGTTGTTTATGTGGAAACTCATTAACACAGGTAAATTCTGATTTTGAGCTTAGACAAG
Source organism: Apium graveolens (assembly GCF_009905375.1). Classification (NCBI taxonomy): domain Eukaryota; kingdom Viridiplantae; phylum Streptophyta; class Magnoliopsida; order Apiales; family Apiaceae; genus Apium; species Apium graveolens. The sequence goes on from NC_133656.1 coordinate 114,683,526, forward strand.
TTTACTTTTTGTATCTTATTACTAAGTCACAAACTAGATTCTTGCTTCTTATCTGTTAAATTCTGATGTCAGTAAATCTTAAGGATGAACTAAATGCTGATAAGCCTCACTTATCAAAAGAAAAGAAAATAAAATAAAAGTCTGGTACTCCTTTGAGATCTAGAGTAAATATGTGGAAGGGAAGACCCAAATGCATTATTGGTATTAAGTAATATGCATTAGAAAAGCAAATAAATTTTTCTTGGTGACTTTTCACATTCTCTGATTAGTGGAGAAATACTCTGATAATAGCATAAATTCTGATAAGCAGTCGTGACTCACTTACACTGAGAAGCCACTGTAAAAAGGAATTTCAAAAGATGCATAAAATGAGCACAAACAGTTGAGGTGGACTCATGCATAAATTTGTTCTATAGTAGACTTTATGATTGATGACAGATTTTAAGCACTTTTCTTAGTTATGCCTTATTTCTAAGATGTACTGAAGTTTATCAGACTTTAATCTTTATCTGATATTCTGCTGAATGCACACACTTTCACTCCATATGAATGATGAAAATTAATGTGGTGATTAAGTTGTTTTTAACAAACAGTTAAGTGTCATTTGCATAAATTCTGAGGACAAGTTCCGATGAAAGTTCTGATGATTTAACTCTGAAGAATCAAGTCAGTATTTGTATGAAGAATCACAGAAAAAGATATTCACTTTTTGAGTTCAGAAGCCATATTCTGATGACTGTTAAAATCTGATATAAGTTAAAGTTCTGATATTAAATCCTGATGGAATCTCTGATGCTAACGTGGCATTATTCTTTACTTGACTTATTTGTGGTAAATACTGAACGATCATATTTAATCAGAATATTTAGGTGAGATAAAAACAGTCATAATCATTAAGGGTTAGTGGTAAACGTGTTTGTCTTGAAAAACTACATGTGCACAGTAATTGTTACTTATTTCCAGTGCCCACTAACTCCTGCTTTAACTTTTTACTGACTGTTATTATTACACATCGGTCTAGGGAGACGAGGCATCATTATTTCTACTCTTAATCGTTAAATAGTCCTGAGTCCCTTGGTATTCCGATGGCTATTTAAACCGACAATTCATGTCAGCCAAATCATCTTCCATTTTCTCACAAACTCACTCTCTCTCTTAATTCTCATCATTTCTCTTCTTCATAAACAAAAATGGTTCTTTTCAACTTGTTCATAAACTATGAAAATTTCAATGTAGAGTTGAGTTGTGATGACTGGCAACAGGAGTGGCATGTCACCGACATTCCTGAAGAGATCTGGAACTCTGTTCCACAAGAGGTTCACATAGACCTCTTGTTCTTTTCGATGGACTATCAGCTCCTTCTTGATCGATTGGAAGAAGAAAGGAGAGAGGCTCTCCTTCAGCAAGAACGGATCATCGGCCTTGCAGTGCTCTTTGTCAGCAGCAGGACGAACCAGTCGATAGGTTTTCTTCTTAGACCAAGGTTGTTGATGATAACAATCTTAGACTAGGACTATCTTGTAATTTTTGCATGTAAATGTACTCGTTTGATATATTAATGAAATTTCCTTTAATTTCAAGATTTAATCTCTGTTTCTCTCATATTATGTGATTGTGAATGTTCTAATTGTAATTTGTTAATCTTTACTTCATCTATTTGAACTATATCTTTTGATGAATGTTTTGATTAAAATTATGGTCAATAATAAATTGTGATGATTTGAGAAATAGTTGAAGCACAGGTTCATGCATCAGAACCCGTGACAGTTGGAGCTGAGAATGTTACTTCTTAGAAAGAAACTGTTATTCCTAGAGGACTAACAATGAGATTTACAGAAGGGGGGTTGAATGTAAATCTCAAAACTTTTTCAGGTTTTGAGAAGTTTATTAAAGCAGTGTGTTCTAGATGAACAAGTGTATGAATTGCTTTGAGCTAATGCAGACAGATATATATTCAAACACAAAATGTAAAGAACACAACAAACTTTAAAAACTTTTCTGGTGGATTTGTTGTTCCACCAGAGATGGTATATTAGAAAATCTGTGTTCAACAATGTTGATCACAGCTGCATCCTAGTACAAACTAGATGAATTTTCTCTCAAGATATTTCTTAACAGCTCTGGAAAATCTCTCTCTAATTACTAGCTTCTTCTTGGTTTATATATTACCAAGTGTACAAGTGAAAAACAATATAAAATTACAATAGTAAAATAAGTTCTTCACTTGCTTCTTTTCCTGTTCACTCCAGTACTTTGTTGACTATTGCATCTTTGTACTAAAGAAGAACGGCTGCTTTTTCTGTTGATCCTGAAATTCGGCTACCACATCTCAGTTTTCTCTGTCAACCCATGTGCCTCTGTCTGTAGGTACAACTACCACTTATCAACGGCTAATTAGCAGAACATCCGTTGAAGCTTTCATCCGTTAATGACTTCATCCGTTGAAGGATGTTATCCGTTGAAGCTTTCATCCGTTGATGCATTTATCCGTTGATGCTCTCATCCGTTGAAGGATGTTATCCGTTGAAGCTTTAGAGACATCCGTTGAAGCTTAGCTTCTCATCCGTTGAAGGTCTTTAAGTCATCCGTTGATACCACTTCATTTATACAAAATTACAAGGCATGAAATATTTACAATTGGCCTTCCTATCTGCATATCATCTAGTAGTCAACATGACTTATAGTTTCTCTCAACTTCTAAGAATTACATTTTAAATACAGAGACTGAAATATGCTACAATACTAGACTTATTTCTAAGTAAAGCTACACCATCAACGGATAGCCAAAGTGGTCTTATCCGTTGAGGCTACTGACACTAAATTTCTACTTAAGTATTTTGTTAAACATATCATCAAACTAATGCACATATATTCCTAACAATCTCCCCCTATTTATGTCTATAAGAATTGTAGGCATAAATTCAGGGTTAACTTGATGATAACAAAACACTTAACAAATATTTGAATTGAAACTAAGTAGAAATATAAAAGTGCTGCAAAAGTGTATGTACTAGGAGGTAATTGAAGATTTACAGTATTTCCAAGGGTGCTCCTCTAGCCTGAGCAAATCATTATTTTCTTCTTTGTTCCCTGGTTTTCTTTCCTAGCCCTTTGTCATTTTCCTCAAATTGGAGTTGGAGTTGTCTGAAGAATTCAGCTTCATCTTCATCACTGATATCCAACTTAGATTGCATTTCTTTGAGAGTTTCATTGCTGGCAATCTTGAGTTGGTCTTCAAGTCTGAAAAATCTTCTGACTCCTTTGTCATCTCTAAATTCCATCAACCAATGAGGTGATTTGTGAATTTTAGTTCCCCTTTCTTGTATGAGTAAGGTTCTGGGCAAAGCATTTGGTTCCCTCCAAGTCTTCCTTATGTTGGCAATCTTGTTGAGAATTTCAGTCTTGGCTGTTCTGGTAAAGCCAGAATCCTTTTTGATGGCTGAAAAGACTCTGATCAAGGTAGAGTAGCCTTCATTTAGAATCCTGTAGAGAGGCCATGTTCTTTCCCCAGCTCCCTTATATCTGAAAACCAATCTCTCTGGTAGCTGTCTGTAGGCAGCTATTCCCCTTACTTCCTCCAGCTCATCCAGATAGAGATTAATGTCTGAAGCTTCTTTTATGTCACAGATGTGAACATAATCATCTTTAGAAATGGGTGGCTTAGGGTTAGGTTTTTGTTTTTGAGTGAATTTCTTAGAGGTTAGGGGAGGTGTAGATTTAGATTTTCTTTTCTGTTTCTTTGGTAGTGGTAGAGTGGTTAAAAAGGTAGGCAATGTGATGTTGTCCCAATCAATAGGTTCCTCTTTTGGAATGATTGGTTCACCATGGATATTTATAGAGGGATCAGCAACAAAAGGTTTAGGTATGGAAGGTAGTGGTTTAGATATAGATTTGGTATCTTCAGGGTTATCTTCACTCCTTCTGTGTGCCTTGGCCTTTCTTCTGTTTCCCTTCTGCCATTCCTCTCTTTCTTCCATATTTTCACCAAATATGCTCCCAAGAACCTCATCTAAGTTAGCAATCTTTTCTTCACCCCTGACTTCAATTCCTTTCATTTCTCCAACTTGGCTTGACTTTAGCTGTTTTTCAAGCTTTGCTTGTGCTCTTTTGTCAGCCTTGAGTTTTACAGCTTCTTTCTTCAACCTTCTGGTTTCTTCCCTTTTGGCCTTTAGAAATTTGGGATGTCCTTGCATCACACAGATACTCTTTCCCTCTCTATAGATAAAGGCCATGTCCATTCTCTCACCCTTGTCCTTGGTCTCCTTCTTCTTTATGATGCTTGCACTTAGAACTTTGTCTCCATCAGGTTTTGGAAGAGGAAAGTCTACTTCCTGCATCTGAGCAAAGTCTAGGGGATTCTTTGTGGAGTCCATACTGGATCTAGTGTTAGGCTTTAGAACCATAGGTTTTAAATTCTTGAAAGAAGTCTCTCCAACCTTATTTCTTCCTACTGGCTTGAGCTCCATGTTGATTGGTTCAATCTTTGTGCTAAATTTCACAGATGTTGATTTATTTTGTGTAGAACCAAACACCAATTGCAACCTTTCATCAATTCTCCTCCATTGTTCTTTCATTTGTATTTCAGCTGCTGCTAGCTGAATCAAATCAATTCCATCAGGTTTTCCCTTGATTTGAATGATTGGAGAGGTAGTGATGGCAGGAACTAGCACTTTAGATATCTGAATCTTTGTAGAGGGCTCTCCTTCCCCTTCCCTTTTATTCTCCCCCTTTTTGTTATCATCAAGGAGAGGGGTCAAGCCTTGTGCTTTTGCCAGCTGCATTAGGAGATTGGTTTGAGATTGTTGGTTGAGAAGAAGGGTGGCCACAGAATCTTCAATTCCTTGAACTCTGTCTTCCAACTTGGCCAGCCTTTGTTCAGTAACTGATTCCTTTTTCAATCTCGAAACCAAGTCCTGCAAAGTACCATAGGGCATGACTGAATCCAATTTTTCTGAAGTGAAGGATTTCAAGTCAGCAATATCTTTCCTGAGATCATCTAGACTCATATCTTGCTTTACTTTCTGCAACTTCATGAGATGCAGTGAGTCCAGGTGAGCTTGGAGGATAGCCTTGATATTTGCATTTGAAGTGTTCTGAATGGCCTGTTGAATAGTGATGATTTGTTTGACCAAGTGGACATTGAATTCACCTGTTCTATGCTCCTTAGTCAAGGCCCATTCAGGTAGATTAGGAATGGAATTAGGGTCTTCATCTCCCCCTATGTTCATGCTTCCATCAGAAGAAATAGAGTCATCATCATCAGAATTTACTCCAAATTCCTCAGATGGCTCACCAGCTGTAGAAGGCATCCTGTTAATAGCAGCTTTATCCCTTTGAAGAGATTCTGTTGAGTGCACTAGATGTAGTGTCCTCTCTGCCTCCTCATTGCCCTGAGCAGCCAACAGTTGATAGGCTGTCACAGGATGAGTAAAAGTGTCAGCATCCAAGGAAATGTTATCAATTACAGCTTTGTAATGTTGCTGAAATTGTCTTTCCTTTTCAGCATCATCCACAATCATTGACTCATGAGCAATGGCTGGTTCCACCCTTGTATCAACTGTACCTGCTTTTCTCTCTTTTTCTCTATGTTCTTGCATCAGGGGCTCCCCCTGGCTCACACATCTCACTCCCTCACCTTCACCTTCTAAGGTGGTACTCCACTCACTGACTTTTGCCATGCTGGAAGAAATAGCATGCATTTTTGTGCTCTCAATCTCTCCTTTTGCCTGGGAGCAACCCAGCCTCTCACTCAAATTTTCACTCCCTGCCCTCAATCCTAAAAGTGATTGCACAGTATTCATGTCTTCTACACTTGGAATCATTTCAGTTATTTGTGTAGAGACTATCAACGGATGTGGAATATCCGTTGAAGTTGAAACTGTTGTTATCAACGGATAACTGCTGTTAAGCTTATCCGTTGAAGAGCAACCACTTGTCAACGGATGAGTGATATCCGTTGAAGAAGGAAAAGAAGATGAAATTGAAAGTGATATAATTGTTGAATCTGTATAGATTGATTTGATATGTGTTGATACAGATCCTTCAATTATATCTGAAAGAATTTGCGGGTGATCCAACAAATCATCTAAAAGATGATGATCACCTGTATTTGAGTGGGGCTCCTCCCTGAGTTGTAAAGAGGGAGAATCAGGAATTGATGGGAATAACATATCCACATCCAGAGATGGTGAAGAAGTTTTGGTGATTGATGTGTAGTTATTGTGAGAGAATGGGGCTGTGACTCCACATTTATTGGAGTCACATCAAACTGAGTTTGAGAAGGCACAGAGACAGATGGATGTATCTGTGCAGTGTGTGCACCCTGTGTAGAAGATTGGGTTCTAGCCTTCTTCCTTCTAATAAAAGCTTTTGTAGGTGAGTGTTTGGCTTTAGTGTCCCTCCCTCTTTTGTTCTGTGTTCCTGGTTGGGAACTCTTTTCAATAGTAACATCCTTTTGGGAGGATGCTACTAGGGATGTGCTAGAAACCTTTTCAACCACCACAGCTTTTTGAGAAACTGGGGCTTGGCTAGCTTGGGAAGCACTCAACTCTCCTTCCTTATCCTGGGGGTTTCTTTGATGTTCACCCCTCCCCTCACCACTCACACCCTGTTCACTTCCCTCAGGGTTAATGGTTGTTGTTACAACTGTTGTCTTTTGAGAAACAACAGAGGTGGTTTTCTTTGTCTTGGATTTTGAAAGTTTAGATTTGGTGACCTTGGTAGAAATCTGTTGGGGCATTGACACAGATTTCATGGCCACACTAGAAGATAAAGAAATAGAGGGGTTGGAAGAAGTAGGAGTTGTAGAAGCAATTACCTCACCTACCTGGGGTGCATTCATGATTGGTAAATATACCAATTGCACACTGCTGTTTAGATCCATTCTCTTCAAGTCTGCAAGAACTCTTTTCTCTTGTGCCCAGCACTTGAGTTTATTATTCTCATTGATTATGACTAAACCTTCAGCAACATGGTTAGCCAATAACATAAAGAATCTAGCATAATAGATGTTATTAGGTCTATTAGCTTTGTTACCTAATCTAGTACCTAATTCTAGCATCACATAGTTGCTAAAGTTAAAGTACCTATCAGAAACAAGCATATAGAACATATTAACAAGAGATGAAGTTATGGCATCAAAATTACTAATTTTCCCAGAGAAAACCTTTATGAAGGCATCCCCAAGAAAACTCCATTCTTTCCTAAGGCCTTTTCGTCTAATACCCCCTAAATTAGCAGAGTTAAGAGAGTAACCTATGGAATCTAACATGCTGGATACATCACTATCAGTGTGTGGTGTCATGGCATTGTTCTCAGGTAATTTAAAACATGCTTGTAAGTCATCACAGTTAATACAGTGATTTTTACCTTTGAGAGTGAAGGAGATAGTCATATCCATGGAGTTGAACTCAGCAGTTGTCCAAATCTCCTCAACTACTTCACAGAAAATCGTTGGGGCTTCCAGCATTGCATAGCTAAGTTTACAGTTTTTGATGAAGTCCATCATTTTGTGATAATCTGAGTGGGCTTCATTCTTTTCTACCAGAGCTATGAAATTGTTCTTCTCGTAGATGAACCCAGATTGAGACATAATCTTCACGACTGGTGCCATTGTTGTGAGTAGAAATTGCAGAGAATAACTTGAAGGTTTTGCAGAGAGAAAATGGTAAATGCTTGAAATTCTAAGAAAGCGTAAAGTAATAATGAACAATCAGAAGGGCTTATATGCTTTCAAAGAAAAAGAAATAAATAAAGGATTAATCAATAAGTAGGTGTTAGTGAATTTCAGCCGTTTAAGAATAAACTGTAAGTATTCTAATAACTACCTTTAAAACCAATACATACAGATGTATGTATGGTATCAACGGTTAAGAAAATAGAATCAACGGCTGTGAAACACCTCAAACGTCTGATGTGACATTTCAACGGATAATGTAAATTGTCATCCGTTGAAAGGTACTTCAGCTTTATCCGTTGACGGATAAAAGTTCCAGAGATATACTTGTCTTTCAACGGATAATGAATATCCGTTGATAGAGCAATTTTGACTTTCAACGGATAGGGAACATCCGTTGATGGAATAAACTTTGTTAAAAGTCAAATTTGTTCTAGCAACTAATATATTTCAGGCTACTCATCAAATTGCAAAGAAGACATGAATTTTAAGAGTAATTAAGCATACCTAGCTCACTTACCAATCTTGTGAATGTTGATTCATCAAGTGGCTTGGTAAATATGTCAGCAATTTGTTGTTCACTTGGAACAAAATGTAGTTCCACTGTACCATTCATGACATGCTCCCTAATGAAGTGGTACTTGATATCAATGTGCTTGGTCCTTGAGTGCTGTACAGGATTCTCTGTTATGGCTATGGCACTTGTGTTGTCACAAAAGATAGGTATTCTATCAACATGAAGTCCATAATCAAGGAGTTGATTCCTCATCCATAACATTTGAGAACAGCAACTTCCAGCAGCAATGTATTCAGCCTCAGCTGTAGAAGTAGAGACTGAATTTTGCTTTTTGCTAAACCATGATACAAGCTTGTTTCCCAGGAATTGGCAGGAGCCTGTTGTACTTTTCCTGTCTATTTTGCAACCTGCATAGTCTGCATCTGAATAACCAATTAGATCAAAGCCAGATTCTCTAGGATACCAAATTCCTAAATTTGGTGTACCCTTGAGATATCTGAAAATTCTCTTGATAGCAATTAAGTGAGACTCCCTAGGATCAGCTTGAAATCTAGCACACAGACATGTAGCAAACATTATATCTGGTCTGCTAGCAGTTAAATATAAAAGTGAACCAACCATGCCTCTATAACTTGTAATGTCCACAGACCTTTCAGTCTTATTTAATTCAAGTTTGGTGGCAGTGGCCATGGGAGTTTTTGCAGATGAGCATTCCATTAAGTCAAACTTCTTTAAAAGATCATAAATATATTTAGTTTGACTAATGAAAATTCCATCACTAACTTGTTTAACTTGTAAACCAAGAAAATAGGTTAGTTCTCCCATTAGGCTCATTTCATATTTACTTTGCATTAGCTTAGCAAACTTTTTGCAAAGTTTATCATCTATAGAGCCAAATATTATGTCATCTACATAAATTTGAACAAGTATACTAGAGCCATTAACATCCCTAAAGAAGAGAGTTTTATCAACAGTACCTCTAGTGAAGTGATTCTCCAAAAGAAATTTTGATAAGGTTTCATACCAGGCTCTAGGTGCTTGCTTCAGTCCATAGAGTGCTTTCAACAGATAATACACATAGTCTGGAAAATTTGGATCTTCAAATCCTGGAGGTTGACTTACATAGACTTCTTCCTCTAATTTCCCATTTAGAAATGCACTCTTGACATCCATTTGATAGACTTTGAAATTGGCATGGGCTGCATGGGCTAGAAATATTCTGATGGCTTCAAGTCTTGCAACAGGAGCATATGTTTCATCAAAATCTATTCCCTCTTGCTGAGAATAGCCTTTAGCAACCAGTCTGGCTTTATTCTTTATGATAATGCCATTTTCATCCATCTTGTTTCTGAATACCCACTTTGTGTCAATAGGACTCTTGTTCTTTGGTTTGGGTACCAGCTTCCAAACTTGGTTTCTCTCAAATTGGTTTAGCTCTTCCTGCATAGCTAATATCCAATCTGGATCCAATAGAGCTTCTTTCACTTTCTTAGGTTCATCCTGAGATAGAAAACTACTGTACAGACATTCATCTTGAGTAGCTCTTCTTGTTTGCACTTTAGATGATGCATCACCAATGATCAGTTCAAAGGGATGATTCTTGGTCCATTTCCTTTGTGGTGGAAGATGTGCTCTAGATGAGGTGGCCTCAGTATTGTCATGATGTGAGACAGAGTGTTGACTAGTTGAAACTCCCCCTGAGTTGTTGGTCCTTTGCAGGGAACTTGGAGTTCTATCAACTGATGATGTAAATCGATTATCCGTTGATGAACTGTGATCAACGGATGCTTCATTTTGTACTTCAACGGATGGTGCACTATGTCTTTCAACGGATACTGCATTGCTTCTATCAATGGATGCAGTATTTTGTGCATTATCCAGGGGCATGTTTTGAATCCCTTTTGAAGTGTCATCTCCATCAGTCTCCTCTTCACTATCATCACAATATATCTCAATATTGTCAAATTTGAGTCTCTCATTATGTCCCTCATCTGTTAGTCCATCAATCTTTTTATCATCAAACACAACATGCACAGATTCCATAACAATGTTGGTTCTTAGATTGTAGACCCTATAAGATTTTCCAGCTGAATAACCAACAAATATTCCTTCATCAGCCTTTGCATCAAACTTCCCTTTATGGTCAGATTGATTCCTCAGTATAAAGCATTTACATCCAAAGACATGAAGAAAGTTTAGAGTTGGTTTTCTTCTCTTGAACAACTGATAAGGAGTCATGCCTTTAGCTTGATTGATCAAAGAAATATTCTGAGTGAAGCAGGCACAATTAACAGCTTCAGCCCAGAAATATGTTGGTAACTTTGATTCTTCAAGCATTGTTCTCGCAGCTTCAATTAAAGATCTGTTCTTTCTTTCAACAACCCCATTTTGCTGAGGTGTTTTTGGAGCTGAGAACTCATGCATGATTCCATTTTCTTCACAGAACAGCCTTAATGTCAAATTCTTGAACTCAGTTCCATTGTCACTCCTGATATTTCTAACCTTCAAGTCAGGATGATTGTTGACTTGCCTGATGTGATTGATAATGATTTCACTTGCTTCATCCTTTGATCCAAGAAAACAGACCCATGAGAACTTAGAGAAATCATCTACAATCACTAAGCAATATCTTTTTCTTGCTATTGACAATACATTGACTGGTCCAAACAAATCCATATGTAGCAGCTGTAATGGTTCATCAATTGTTGTTTCAAGCTTCTTCTGAAATGATGATTTCCTTTGTTTGCCTTTCTTACAAGCATCACACAGACCATCCCTTGAGAATTCAACAAGAGGAATTCCTCTTACTAAGTCCTTTTTGACTAGATCATTCATTGTTTTGAAATTCAAATGGGATAGCTTCTTGTGCCATAGCCAACTCTCAACTGAACTTGCTTTGCTGAAGAGACAAGTAATAGATTCTGCATCTGTAGAGTTGAAGTCAGCTAAGTACACATTTCCTTTTCTAACTCCAGTTAGAACCACTTTGTTGTCTTCCTTACTAGTGACAACACAGGCTTCAGAATTGAAGGAAACTGTATTCCCTCTATCACATAGTTGACTGATACTCAGTAAGTTGTGCTTGAGACCATCAACTAATGCAACTTCTTCAATGATGACATTCCTTGTTGAAATCAAGCCATATCCCATAGTAAACCCTTTGCTGTCATCTCCAAAGGTTATGCTGGGGCCAGCTCTCTCTTTAAACTCTGTGAGCAGGGAGAAATCTCCAGTCATGTGTCTTGAACAGCCACTGTCCAAGTACCATAGATTTCTTCTATTTTCCTGCACACCACAAAATCAATCAATTTGATTTTGGTACCCAAGTTTCCTTGGGTCCATTCTTGTTAGCCTTTCTCCTAGACTTCATTCCTCCTGCATCTTTAGACTTAGGTGAGTTTGAGTCAACCTTGGTCTTAGATATGGTTGGTTGAGGTGTAGGGTTAGTCACAACATTATCCATCACATTTATAGAATTATTAGGCATGGATTGTGCATACATGTTATTCCACATTGGCATATTGTATGGCATTTGAGGCATACTGAATGCAGCAAGATAAGGATTGTTAAAATATGGCATGTTTGCAAAATGTGCATAAGGATTTTGTTGAGACATAACAGGCATAGCATGTAGAGGTGATACAGACATGTTAGGCATGGAAGAGGGTACAGTTATGGGAGATTTCTTAATAGATTTACAGTTAGCAGATAGATGATTAACACTACTACAATGCACACAGCTTTTTCTAGGAGCATACTTGTCAGGTGTGTAATTGTTATGTTTGTTAACACCTACCTTCCCATTTCTGTTGGATTTCCTTTTGGATTCCTTTTTATCCTCAACCATCTTGAGCCTATTGTTTAACTGTTCTAAGGTCATGTACCCTACATTCACCTTTCTGACATCTTTGGATGTGCTTGCTCCTTCTTTGACAAAGTTCTTTGAAGTTGAACCAAACTTTTTGTTGAGTTTCTTTAGATTTTCTCTTTTAGAAACATCTGCCTGTTTTAATTGAGGAACCTTCAACGGATGTTCCTTTTCTTCCTTCAACGGATAACTTTCATCATCCGTTGATTCCACATCCGTTGACAGTCCATCAATTAATTCCAGTTTCTTTTTATTTTTATCCCAGGCAGTTTCACAGAATGATTCAATTCCTTGGACTTTGGCAATTTGAGCACTTACATCCCTAGATGTTTTCCAGGCTTTAATCACCTCTTGCTCTTTCTCTAATTGATTGGAAAGTATTTCTACTTTCTTAACAGATTCAGCTAGTTCATTTTCAACAGATATACAATGCAATTTGGTTTTCTCTAGGTCAATCAACTTATTTTCTAACACAGTATTTCTATTACTTAAAAACAGATTGTTCTCTTTGATCCTACTATTTTCTTTAGCAAGAGATTTAAGAGACACACGCAAATGATACAATTCAGTAGACATGTCATTGAAAGCATCATTGCACTCTTCTTTAGTAAGCTGTGTTAAATCAGTAGTGATTACCTGATTGCTTGATGAACTAACTTCGTTTTCTTCAGAATCAGCCATGAGAGCAAGGTTGACATAATCCACATCTTCATCCTCTTCATCTCCATCAGCTGCCCAGTCCTTTTCTTGAGTAATGAAAGCCCTTTCCTTCTGTTTGAGTAGATCAAAATATTTCTTTTTGTAATCTACTTGTTCAAATTTCTTCTTTTCAGAGGTTGGCTTTCTGCACTCACTTGCAAAGTGTCCACTTATACCACAGTTAAAACACTTGAACTTGGATTTGTCCACCATGTTCTTATAGGGTTTAGTGGCTCTAGTGTTTTTCCTGAACTTCATCTTTGCAAATCTCCTGGACAGAAATGCAAGATGCTCATCAATACCATCAGAGTCATCTTGACTGGAGTTGTCTTCATTTTCAGCAACTTGCTCTTTACCCTTGTCTGATTCTGGATTTCTTACACCATCTTTGGAGCTTGATGTAGATCTCACAGTTTCTTTTCTGCATTCTTTCTCATTTTCAGCTACCAATGCAACTGAACCTCCTTTCTTTCTCCCCCTCTCCAATACCTCATCCTGTTCCAACTCTAGTTCATAAGTCTTCAAGATTCCATATAATCTTTCAAGAGTAAAGTCCTTATAATCCTGAGAGTTTCTTAAGGAAACAGTCATGGGTTTCCATTCCTTTGGTAAGGATCTCAAAAATTTAAGATTTGAATCCTTCACCTGGTACACTCTACCATACAGCTTCAGTCCATTCAACAGCTTTTGGAATCTATTAAATGTGTCATTTAAAGATTCATTCTCTTCAAAATGAAAGTACTCATACTGTTGAATGAGAAGCTGCATTTTGTTCTCTTTTACTTGTTCTGTACCTTCACACAGCAACTGAACTGTGTCCCAAACCTCTTTGGCAGTTGAACAATTTATCACATTATCAAACATATCCTTGTCAAGACCATTAAACAAAATGTTCATAGCCTTCTTATCCTTGTGGACTTCTTCTGTGTCTTCCATTGTCCATTCTGCTCTAGGTTTTGGAATGGATTGACCAACAGCAATTGTGGCCGTAGCAACTGTGGCTACTTTGTGGGGAATGTGAGGACCATTCTCAATGCAGTTTACATAACCTTCATCTTGGGAGAGTAGATGAAGGTGCATTTTCACCTTCCAGTGGTGATAACTGTCTTTGTCAAGAACTGGGATCTTTACTCCAATATCCTTCTTACTCATCTTTGTTAGATTCCAAGATCTTTAAACTCTTTGTGTGTCAAGAGCTTGCTCTGATACCAATTGTTATTCCTAGAGGACTAACAATGAGATTTACAGAAGGGGGGTTGAATGTAAATCTCAAAACTTTTTCAGGTTTTGAGAAGTTTATTAAAGCAGTGTGTTCTAGATGAACAAGTGTATGAATTGCTTTGAGCTAATGCAGACAGATATATATTCAAACACAAAATGTAAAGAACACAACAAACTTTAAAAACTTTTCTGGTGGATTTGTTGTTCCACCAGAGATGGTATATTAGAAAATCTGTGTTCAACAATGTTGATCACAGCTGCATCCTAGTACAAACTAGATGAATTTTCTCTCAAGATATTTCTTAACAGCTCTGGAAAATCTCTCTCTAATTACTAGCTTCTTCTTGGTTTATATATTACCAAGTGTACAAGTGAAAAACAATATAAAATTACAATAGTAAAATAAGTTCTTCACTTGCTTCTTTTCCTGTTCACTCCAGTACTTTGTTGACTATTGCATCTTTGTACTAAAGAAGAACGGCTGCTTTTTCTGTTGATCCTGAAATTCGGCTACCACATCTCAGTTTTCTCTGTCAACCCATGTGCCTCTGTCTGTAGGTACAACTACCACTTATCAACGGCTAATTAGCAGAACATCCGTTGAAGCTTTCATCCGTTAATGACTTCATCCGTTGAAGGATGTTATCCGTTGAAGCTTTCATCCGTTGATGCATTTATCCGTTGATGCTCTCATCCGTTGAAGGATGTTATCCGTTGAAGCTTTAGAGACATCCGTTGAAGCTTAGCTTCTCATCCGTTGAAGGTCTTTAAGTCATCCGTTGATACCACTTCATTTATACAAAATTACAAGGCATGAAATATTTACAATTGGCCTTCCTATCTGCATATCATCTAGTAGTCAACATGACTTATAGTTTCTCTCAACTTCTAAGAATTACATTTTAAATACAGAGACTGAAATATGCTACAATACTAGACTTATTTCAAAGTAAAGCTACACCATCAACGGATAGCCAAAGTGGTCTTATCCGTTGAGGCTACTGACACTAAATTTCTACTTAAGTATTTTGTTAAACATATCATCAAACTAATGCACATATATTCCTAACAGAAACAGCAGCTCAAAGTTCTGATACTTTGAAAAGAAAGAAATCTGTAAGTTCTGTTGTTGTTGAAGCAACTCCTTCATTGGCAAGGAGATTGAAGAAAATGAAGGCTAGGAGGTATTTGACTAAGGCTCCATCAGAAGATACTGAAGAAGCTGGGGAAGGGGATCAGGAATGTCTGATCTCACAAGAACCAATTATCATTGAAGCCCTTCCAACTCAAGCCAAAGACACTGCTAATGATGCAGTGGTTACCCCTCCTGTCTCTTCTATTAAAGCTACAGATGATGCTAAAGAACAAGCTACAACTTCAGAAATAGATATTCATTATCTGAATATACCAACTGTTCTTTATCTGGAAGCTCCATCCACAGCAGCTCAGCAATCTCCAACTCATTCTCCAATTTTAAATGCTGAGATACCATCTACACCAACCACACCAGCTCTGGAGATAAATTCTGATGCTCAAAATTTAAATGAAGTTATTCCTGAATCTCCAGTTGCTTCACACACTGTTGTGCTGTCAGAACATAATGAGTCTTCCTCAAGTTCTGAAGACAGTGAATCTGTTGAGACTCCAGTACCCATTCTGGGCAAGGAAGCATTGGTAAAGAAATTTGTTGAACAGGATGCACCTATTCCTTGGGAGGATACTCATAGAGGTGTGGAGTGGACCAAGAAGTGGAATGACACTGATTTCATTCCAAGCTCTAACGTTCTGACAGAGCATATTGCTAAAGCTGATGAGTTGCTCATAAATGTTGATTTAAAGACACAACTCAAGATCACAGCTCTGTCTACCAAACATCTTCAAGGTCTACATTCTTCTACTCATGAAAAGGTTGATACACTAAGGGAAAAAGCTGATAAGCTAGATCTATAGATCAAGCTTGACAAGAATAGATATATCAGACCTACTCTTGAGAAAATTGAAGCCATTGAGAAGATTCAAGAGAAGCAACAGGCCCAAATTGATGAGGTTCTGGCTAACCAAGCTTCTCAGAAAGCTCAATTGGATGAAATCCAATCTTCAGTTGAACTTCTTCTCTCTCTCTTACTTCCTGATGATGCCAAAAAGGGGGAGAAGGTAGTTAAGTCCAAATGCTCACCTACTCAAATACTGAAGAAGAAGGATGATAAAGGTGATGACCAGGGAAACTCTGATAAGAGCAGAGGTCAAGGAAAAGTTCAAGGAAAATCTTCTACACAGAACAAGTCAAGTTCTGATGCTGTGAATGCTAAAAGTCTGAAGTCAAGTTCTGATAAGCAAAGTCTGATGTCAAGATCTGATATTCTGATTCAGTCAGGATCTAAAGACTCTCAGAAGTTTTTACAAACTCTGAAGCTAAAAGGGAAGTAGACTACTATTTATTACAAAGATCCTAAAATCCAGAAACTTGATGAGGAGATAGCTAGAAGATTATTTCTAAAACAAAATCCAGGACTGGATTTGGAAACTCTCAAGGAGGAAGAAGCTAGATTTGCAGCTGAGAAGACAAATCTTAAGTCTAAAGCTTCTGATGCAAAGAAACCTTTAAGGCCTAAGGAAAAAGGCATTGTGATCAGGGAAAAGTCAAATTCTGAGACTTCAAAGTCCAAGACTAGATCACAAACTGAGATTGATCCTAAGTCAAAAGGAAAAGAAAAGGTTGGTGAACCTTTAAAGATTGATAAAAAGATAAGTTCTTCCGTTCCAGTCTATCAAACTACAATGCATGATTGTAATAACCCCAATTTTTGAGAAATTTTGAAACCCTTATGAATAGTGTTTTTGCTGAACGAGAAAACTTTTCATGCCACGCTATGTAGGGGTTCTGTTATTGATCTTATGGGATATTATTAGTACTCTATGTGGTATATAAGTGTATGTAAAGATCGTCAGAATCCAATTCCGAACACTTTGATTTTTCCCGGAAATTCACAAGATACGGAGAGAATTGAGTATAAGGTAACAGGATAAAAAGGATTTAAATTAAAGGATTATAGGAGAGGATCATAAAAGGAATATAATATATTGAGAAAGGTTAAGGGAACCTAAGTAATAAGATCCCGGGTATGATCCCTCAAACGATAAACGAGAACGAAAGATAAGTGAACCGTAAAACAAATAAGTGACCAAGAGACAAGCTTGTACAAGAAGCCAGGGATTGTGACATCATCAAACCACAAGGTGTGGACAAGTGGGAGCATTATGACATGTGCAAGGTGACATAGGCATGACAAGAAAGGAAGGAGATGTGGTGATTTTTTAATCACACAAAACCAAGGGCAACTAGGTAATTCACTAAAACAAACAACAAAAATCAACCAACCAAAAGCAAATCAAGCCAAAACACAAAATTCTCTCTTCTTCTTCTTCATGCTCTCGGGTGGTTTTCTTAAAAAATGAAAGTCCAAGCTCCTCCACTTACTATTTAGCAAGGTAATTATCTAAGCTTCCCCATGGATAGTTACATACTTCCTATAAGTTTAAGCTTCTAATTCCAAGCCAATCTTTTTCTATAAATCATGAAAGAAGATGGTGAATAGTGTTTTCAAGAACTAAAATTTGTGTTCTTGAAGTTTTGTTTAGATTAAGCTTGGATAAGGACTTTAAGGGTGATTCCAAGCCATTCTCTTGATTCTCCACTCTCCAAGGAAGGTATAACTTCTCAAACCCTTAGTATTAAGTTTTGTTGGTTTGGATTTCATAATGTTAGATGATGGGTTAGTGTAATGAGTGTGTACTCATGATAGAGCTTTGTTTAGTAAGTGGTTTTGTTGATTTTGGAGTTAGGAGTGATGCTTGTTAGATTTGAAGTTCTTGGTCACATTTTTGACTTGGTGTAGATGAATAAATTGGTAATATTGAGTTGATTTGGGGCTGTTGTGGTGTAGTTTAATTGGAGGTTTGATTGGGTTGTGAATTGGAGTTGAAATTGTGGTTGATTGAATTGGTTTAAATTTGGGAAATCGCGTAAATATAGCCGTCGTAACGTCCGATTTTCTGTAGACTGTTTTTGTACATAACATTAGGACCCGAGAACCCCCTGCTAGATTATGACCACTGCCATGTTTAGATAGCTCATGTTACGAGCTTCGTTTTGATATGTAGTTCGTTCGATTCCGATGCACGGTTTAGGAGAAACGACCGTTTCAAGTAACGGCGTTTCGCGAACGAAACTTTTCCCCTCGCCTTACTTTGAAACATAGGTTAAAGACCAAAAAGGGTTAATTAATGTATGAAACATTTATGGTAAGTGTGTTAGGCAGTTGGTAAGACACTCGCGAAGGAATCGCTTTAAAACTCGTAAAGGTTAAATTATTAAAAATGGTGGAGCCGAGGGTACCCGAGTGACTTAAGCGAATCAGTGAGCGCAAAACAAGCGTTAGAGTCTAAGTTAGTTAAAGTATAGATTTACAAGTGACTTTGGTTTAATTCCAACTTACTTGTTGCTTATAGGTTACCAGACTCGTCCCGAGCCATTCGTAACCCCCAGTCGCTCAGGCAAGTTTTCTACCCGTTATACTGTTGTTGTGATGTATATGTGTATATGCATGATCTTGCGATAAATGCATATTGGTTATTTAGCAAATTCTTGCGATATATTGTAGCATGTGATATGGTATATGCATGCCTACTTCATATTCTTGAAATATATATCTGTTGGTTCAGTTGATAATACCTATGCTAGAGAATAGCGGTAACTTGCATATACCCTTAGTATAGGGACCCAAAGGTGAAAATATTTTTCTAAAACCGGGAGTCGAGGATCCCGAGTAGATTTTGTATATATGGATATGGATATATATATATATATATATATATATATATATATATATATATATATGGTTATAGTTTTCCAAACTATTAATCGAATAAGGTTTATTCGATAACTTTAACTTTATTTATTTATTTGAATATTATTTCGAATATTATTCGAGGGCTTATGACTCTTTTATATTATTATTGAATATTATTTGAATATTCATTCGAGGGCTTATGACTCTTTTATATATTATTATTGAATATTATTTGAATATTCATTCGAGGGCTTATGACTCAGTTTATATTATTTAGTGAATATTATTTGAATATTCATTTGAGGATCTATTACTCCGATTATTTGCTGAAATATATTCTTTATTTTATTAAAGAATAAGGTGTTAATAATCAAACTTATTTTCGATTATTCAAATAAAGATGATACTTTCATATAAGTATATCTTTGGTTATTTAATACTCGTTTCAAGTATAAGTTTTAATACTTCTACTTCAATTATTTTTATAAAGATTATTCTTTATGGGAATATTATTTAAATAATAATATTCAGTCATTTTCTAAATATTCTGGGGACTGATTTACTTCATTAAATCAGCTTTACTCCAAACACTCTTTAAAGTGTTTTCGAGTCTTCAAAATGATTTTTAAAGTCAGTGCGAATCCCAAAACTCATTTTTATATTTAAGATCTTCCTTTTTAAGGGGATTTAAATACTCGCTCAAAACCTGGGGAATCCGGCTCTGTGGTGTATTTTATATTCGCAACGAGGTTGCAGTTTTGGTAAATGAATTGATTACTTGCCCAACGTTCGGGAAGTAAGCCCATCTAATTGAGTCGGCATAAGCGACAGGTCGGGGTACGGTCTATGAAAGTGTAAGTGGCTGGGTGGCAGTCCATCAACGCGTGAGGGGCCGGGTAACGGTCTAGCGCGAGGTCCTAATGCGGCCAGGGTGATGACCGGTGAGGAATTCATCCATCTACAGTAGAAAAGGTTACTTATTGGTATCTTTGCCTGATCAGCAAGATATCTGGTTTATGCCAAAAAAAAATTTCCTTTCCAAAATTCATTGGATGTTTCAAATCTCCTTCATACTTTACATAACAGAGGTTCCAGGAAATGTTTAAGAGATATATATATGTGGATATATATATATCGGGACTAAATAAAGTATCTCGTAACTTTATTTCATTCAATAATATTTCAAAGATTGAATCTATTCAAATCTTGTCTTGTAGTCTCATCTATGTGATGAACTTTTGAAACTGATTATAACTTGAACGGTGGTAGTTCAAGTAGTATTGGGAAAGATATAAGTATATTGGGGTATTTGGTAACCTCATCTTTTAAACTTATATCTAATTAATAATTGTCTTATGTATGACAAAGATTTTCAGAAAAACGTTGAGACAAGGTTAGATATATGAGATCACCTTGCAACGATATTTTTTTATACAGTTATACACTAGGACTTTGTGTATATTATGCATGGAAGAGGACTTCCAATATTTTGAAAAGTATATGTATATATACTGAATATTTTGCGACTTTATCGCATTAAGTTATCAACTTGGTTCATTTCTTTTGACCAAGACTTTCATGAGTATTATGAGTAGGCTCATATATTGTAAATCATTATACATATTATTTTGGTGGGCTTGCTGCTCACCCTTGCTTTCTTCTTTCATCACACAACAACAGTTAGGAAAGATGGCCAGACTCCAGCAGACCCAGCGCAAGCGCGTGGGAAGCGTCCCGCGTCTTCCCGTTGATGTTGTAGCTGCTATAGCTGCAGAGGTAGATCTATTGTAGATCAGACCATCTACTTTTGAGAATCAATTATGTATAATTATAACTTGTGGCAGATAATGGCAATTAACTGTAAATTTATCAAGTAATCATTTTGGGTTGTAATAACTTTTAAATTATGGATTCAAAGACTTGTACTTATTTAAATTTCATCTCTGAGACTATAACGGGTTGTGGTGTGTGTTAGTGTGGGGTCACAGCATAAGGTTATTTATTATTAATTAAGTGAAGTGATATTGTGGAAAGAAAGACCGTGACGACCCGGATCCCCGACCCCGGATCTGGGGGTGTTACAATGATGATGATTTAATAGAAGATGAAACTGTTCAAATTCTGAAGAGAAGAAAGATAATTGAAGAATCTAAAACAACCTCTGACACTGCTCAAGTTGTTCAGAATGAAGAACAACAAGTTACAGAAGAAACAACAAATTCTGATCAAGTTGATTTGAAAAAGATGACAATTGCAGATAAGAAGAAGCTGTTATAGAAGAAATCTACTCCAGTTGAACCAAAATCCAATCTTATGATTAATCAACTCACAACATTTGGGTTGAGAGCCAAGCAACCTAGAGATAGAGCTGGATTAGGTTCTGATGAAGAGAAGATACAAACAGGAGTAGAAGTTACTCTAAGAGATCCTTTCATGTTGACAGACAAACCATATAAACAAATCAAACAAAAGCACCTTGACAAAGTGCTGTCTGCTCAAATTGTGATAGATGCACATGATAAGGATAATCTAAAGGAGAAATTGATCTTATTTCTCAATGATGGACTAACTTACAGACTAGCTGATACTGATGTGCTAAAGAAGTCTGTCAAAGAACTTCAACATATTCATTATCTTCTGGAAGTAAAATCTGATGTTACAAGAAGATGGTCAGAATACATTTTGAAGGCTATAAGAGATCTACTTAGAATCTCTGGTACAAAGACTTCTCAGTATATACCAATGATTACTGAAGATGATGGAAGAGAAATTCCTATGCTGAAGAACTCTGCTAAGGTGGAAGTTATTCTGAAAGGAAGATGCTTATGTTATAATGAAAACTCTTCACATCCTAGAGTTATCAGACTTGGTGATGGACTTGAAAGAACATCAATTCAAGCTCTCAGAATAGCCATTTATCAAATTGGTGATAGTAAAGATGAAGAACTGATGCAGGTCAAAACACGGTTAGTTGATGTTCTGAGAAAAGCTAAAGATAAGCTGGTAAAAGATTTTGTTAAGAATCATTATGGATTCAGATTGATCTAGTGATGTTGGTAAAGCTACAGGGACTGTAAGTTATAGTTAATAGTCTTATTAAACTCTCATTGCATTTGAACTTAAATGTTTTTGACATCATCAAATCTATTAACTTGTATATTTTTGCATAATTTACAAGTTGGGGAAGATTGTTAGATATATTTGAGATGTCATGTCTAATGTGTGTCATATTTAGTTTTCAGATCTTAACAAACAGGAAATATCAGTACTTACTGGAAGTCAGAACTTAAGGATATCATAATTTAGGTTATCAGAAGATAAATATCAGAAGATAGATATCAAAACTTAAGTACGGGAGGACTTACAGTTAAGGAAGGAAGCTGATTTACAGGAAAGAAGATCGAGACTAATACAAAAGATGATATGCATGGAAAGAGTAAGAAGATAAGAAGACTTGTATAAGATATCTGATTGATATATTTTAGGAGACAGAATTATATTCCATATCAATTAGAAGTTATCTTGTAACTGTGTAGTATATAAACACAGATATAGGTTTACACTATATGTGTTATCATTATCGAGAAGATCACATATTGTAACCTAGCAGCTCTCATGATATTTGTTCATCACTGAGAGAGAACAGTTCCATTATAACAGAGTTTAGGTACAAGTGTTTGGAAAACTGGATAAAACGATAAGATATGGGATACATAGGGGCCAGAGTAGGCCTATTGAGGTGGCGTAAGAGGCTAATTCGGTTGTGCGCAATATATAACCGATTAGTCCAGTAGGTTAGAGACCTAGCTAGTCTCTGAGTTCCGGAACAGGTAAATGGGATGGCAGTTAGAGCCGACTGGTGTTGATAGCCTGATCAGCTGTCTTCACATATCCGTTACATATCTGATTTGGATTTGTGATTCCCGTAAGGGCATAAGTAGTTGATACAGCGGTTTTATAAATGTGAATAGCATGCTAAAATTGGACTCTGGTACTTACACAGCACACTACTACGTTGTTTTGATAAAGCATGTTAGTCAGTGATATCCAGTTATCTCAGATTTTCATTATATAATGTTGATGAAATGATTACAGCTCTGTTCCTATTATTGTTTACATTACTGTTTTTATCCTGTTATTCATATATTGGTACTGCTGAGTGATTATGCCCTTGTAAACTGTTATGTATATATCACAGATGCCTAGAAGACCAGTCAGACATACCTGTGTTCCCGCCCCTTCAGGACCCGGCTCCTCTGAGGTAGTGTTTGTCAGGCCATGTGCGGTCTGATGAGTTACTGAGTAAAGTTAGAGTGTGTTAGATGTTGAATAAATGGTTTGTAATAGTGTGAACCTGAATCATACTTGAATCTGGATTGGATCTTAGTTTGGGGTCAAGTTAGTATATATTAATAATAATCTTGTTGTTTATAGTTTGGTATTAGTTTTTGGTGACGTCAACTCCTGACCTCGGGGTTGAGGCCGTCACACTGCACCTTCTCAAAGTCAGGTTGATGTGGCTCCAATAAATGTGGAGTCACAGCCAAAATATTTAATAATTGAAGCACCTGAAACACCAAATTCACCCACACACTCACTGGATGTTGACATGATCAATACATCACTTCCAAATTTTCCATCTTTAACTCTATTGGAGAAGCCAAAAATCCAAGCAAGTGAGCATCATCTTTTAGATGATTTGTTGGCTCACTTGCCAATTCTTTCTGAGTCTATTGAGACATCTGTGCCCAAATTTTCATCAATCTGCACAAAGTCTACAATAGTCTCCACTCCAAACTCATTCATTTCTTCTATCTCGATGGATATCATTCATCCGTCGAGTAGTGATTGTATCCGGATGGATGTGCCTAACAGCAGTCATCCTTCGGCTAGTCAAACTACTACCCCGATGGATATTCCTCATTCGTCGGGAGTCTCTGCACAACTTCAAATTTCTTCAATTATCACAAGTACAAAGGACTTAGTGGTAGTACAATCACTCTTAGGACTGAAGGAAGGGAGTGAACTGAGTGAGAGGTTGGGTTGCTCCCAGGCAAAAGGAGAGAATATGAGTGAACAAATACAGACCATTTCTTCATATATTGCAATAGTGAGTGAGAAGAGTCCCACCTTAGATGGTGAAGGTAGGGGTGTGAGGGTGGGAAGCCAAGGGGAGCCCTTGATGCAAAAAGAGAGAGATATTGAGAGAAATGCAGGTACATGAGTGATAAGGATGGACACCATTGCAAGTGAGTCAATGAATGTCAGTGATGCAGAAAGGGAAAGGCTATTTCAGCAAGAATACCAAGTTGTCATAGATTCTATTTCCCCGGATGCTGAGACATTTACTCATCATGTTTCAGCTTATCAAACTCTAGTTGAACAGGGCAATGAGGCTGAAAGAATGCTTAATTTGGTGCACACCACTCAATTCATGCAAAAAGCTAAGGATGCCATCAAAGCCATGCCACCTAAAGCTGATGATGATATAGACTATGGCACTGGTGAATCTGAAGATCCTTTTGAAGATGATGGTGATGATAGTGAAGAGCCCATGGATATAGGGGGAGCAGCAGGCACCAGCTCTAGATCTGGCCTGCCATCTTGGGCATTCTCCAAGGAATGTGATCTTCAACATTTCAAGATCATTCTCATACATCAAATCCAGGAGACACGTAATGCTCTTCAATCTACAACAGATGATGGCACCAGGATGCTCTTACACGCACATCTTAATTCTCTACAAATGCATCAAATCCAAGGCTTTCAACATAATCAGGATGTCACTTCTATCAAGACTGAGATTGATCAAGTGAAGAAGGATATTTCTGAAAGATTGGATGCTAAACTTCCAGAAGTAACAATGCTTGATATTAAGAGACAACTAAGGAAGAACTCTGATCTTGCCATAAAAGTGGACTCCTTGGATAAAAGAATGACTGTTATGGAAGCTTCTCTCACAGCTATACATCTACATCAAACACAGCAAACTCAACTACTGCAACAGCTGGTGGCTGCACAATCTTCTTCCTCCACTCTACTTGATGATAACAAAAAGGGGGAGAAATCATTATCTCAAATCAGTCAAGCAGAGCCATCTAGTGAGGGGGAGAAAGTGGTAAATGTACAAATCATCCAAGTAATTATTCCAGAAATTACTCTGCCAAAGCCACCAATATTGGACAACATTGATCTGATCCAAATAACAGTTGCTAAGCTTGAGTCAAAGTCAATCCCTAAGATGCTTGATGTTGCAGTTGTGGAGAAGGAATTAGATGATAAATGGAGAAAGATAGATGCAGAAATTTAACAAAAGTTTAGGCCAATTCGGAAATCAGACAAAGTCTTGAATCATCACTCTCAAGTCAAGAAGATTTATGTGAATGAAATGAGTATGAATTATCTGGAAAAAGGCCAAACATCTTGCATCAAATCTCTAAAAGCAAATCTTATCATGAAGCCTAAAAGAAACTACTCTAAGTTTTCAGACAATAATCCTATGGATACTGTGTATGAAACACCTAGGCTAGATGAGAAGAAGCTGTTGGCTAGGTCAATTTCATTTTACAAAGATCCAGCTGATTCAGTACTTAAAAGAAGATTAGCCAAGATTTATAGAAATGGTAAGGAAATTTGTGTGGTGTCTGGACACCCTATGTTTGTGGAAGCTAAAAAGGAAGAGAAGGAAAGAATCAGGCAAGAAAAGAAGCAAGTTGCTCTGGATGCTAAGAAGCTCAAACAAAAGAAGAAGCAAGCTACTATCTAGGCCAAACTTCAAGCTGCAAAGACCACAACTGAGATTTCTGCACAACCATCTGTGATTGCTGAACCTCAAGATCATAAAATGCAACATAAACCACAATAGAAAAGAAGATTCAGATACAAGCTTCACTCCAAAAAAAATTGGACTTCAGTGATGAGGAAATGGAAGACTATATTCCCAAAAAGCCTACAACTTCAACTCAGACATCAAAACCCTTAGTGGTATTTGAAGAATTCAAGGTGGTTGATCCAACTAGGAACATTCATGGTGAGCCCATAATTCCTAAGGATAAGCCAGTAGACTGGGATAGTTTGCCAATTCATGAGCTAAATTTTCCTATCTTCAACAAGCCAAAGAAGACAAAGACAAGAGCAATCAAAAAAGTGAAGCCTGTGACTCTTAGATCCAAGACCCTAACCAAATCTCAATCTACAGTCAACAAGGGAGATTTGTTATATATCTGTGACATCAAGGAGTTCTCTGACATAAACCTCTACTTAGATGAATTGGAAGAAGTTAGAGGAATTGATGCTCACAGACATCTTCCAGAAAGGATGGTGTTTAAATATAAGGGAAGAAAAGAGATAATATGGCCACTTCACAAGATTCTTCTAGAAAGCCAATATGTTCTAATAAAGATCTACTCATCTTTGAAAAAGAACTTTGGATACAATATGACTGCAAGGAGATTAGTTCTAAAGAAGATTGAGGAGCTGAGCAGTAATAAAGTCAAAGATGCACTACCAAAACCTCTGTCAATTCCCTTCACAGGAAAGATAGTGCATTTGAGGCCTTATTGGCTGACGGAATTCAGGGATGAAAAGGGAGTAAGAAGATTCTTCAGATTGGAGGACCAGTTGAGTATCTCTAGCAATGAGACTCTATTGGAAATGCAAGAAATGCTAGATGTAATATCCCATATTTTCAAATATTATTATTATTATTATTTGGAATTGTTTATGTGATTTTATGTGAATTTTGGTGAATTATCTGGTAATTGGAGTTGATGTTTTGGATGTTTATATATGATATTCTTTGAGTATTCTAATTTTTATATGTCCAGAATAAAATATAGATAATTGTGATATTTTTCTGGTAATTTTTGGATTGTTACATGATTTTATAATGATTTATGAATTATTATTTATTTTCTGAATAATTACCAAAATTATTTTATAAAGTCGGGAATCATTCAACCTCGACCGTTTTTGCGTTTTTACAACCCGAAACTCTTCCGAAAACTCCTTCCTAACCTAATCTGGTAATTCCGGACATTTTCCGTGTTTTGACTTTTTTGATCCGGGTTACGGTTTGACCCGTGCGCGGCCCGGCGCAAGATTTAGAGGACGATAACCATTTCGATAAATCAACAAAACCCGTATTCTCGAGAGACGGGATATTTTTACGTTATTTTCGTATATAGTGTTTTATAAGAAGCCCGGTTTTGATGATTATCCAAATCTGGTATTAAATTATATCATTTTTATAGTTAGTTAACGGCTAAGTAGTCTATTTTTGGATTGTTTTGTAGTTACTTAGCGGCTAAGCAACTAATTTAACGATCCGAAATGATCCAGAACGAACCAATATTCCGTAAAACTAAATAGCCTATTTCTTATTTCATTTATTTCGTTTATTCATTTGCAACCAGTAAAAATACAGTAAATACAGAGAAAAACCCTAGAAACCGATACGTTCCTGAGAATCAAATGCACGAACGAGGACGTTACCAAACTCGAATCCGGGCGTGTAATATATCAAATCGAATCCCTCGAAAAGTACTTTCTGATTCAACCAACCATTTCAGTACAGAAATCAAGGTGATTTTCTTATTTAATTATTTTAATTCGAATTATTTAGGGAATAAAATATGAATTTTTGCAAACGTGATTATTTGAGTATTTTGATGATTCCATGTTGTAGATCATGTTTTTCTGGTCAATTTCATATATATTATACTTAAAAAATAGAGTTCAATATCATGTAGTAATTGAAGTTTGATTTTCTGGAAATTCTGTAAAAAGCTGCTCTTGGTGTTCTTGAAGAGTTCTGAGAATCAAACCCAAATTTGAAGGTGATATTGAACTCCAAATCACAAGTATTTATAACCGTTGTGAAGCCCTTGATGGGAGCTATCTGTTTGTACCCATATCATCAGCAAAGGTTGATTATTCAACAATTTCGATTTTTCAGTTTTATTAGTTAAATTCGGTTTTTGAGTTTAAGGGATTGTTTGATGTTTTGGATGGTTGATTGTTATTTCTAGAGAACTAACAATGAGATTTACAGAAGGGGGGTTGAATGTAAATCTCAAAACTTTTTCAAGTTTTGAGCAGTTTATAGAGACTGTGTGTTCAAGATGAACAAGTGTGTGAATTGCTTTAAGCTGATACAGACAGATATATATTCAAACACAAATGTAAAGAACACAATAAACCTTTAAAAACTTTTCTGGTGGATTTGTTGTTCCACCAGAGATGGTATTTCAGAAATTCTGTGATCTAAGAATTTGATCACAGCTGCATCCTAGTACAAACTAGATAATTTTTCTCTCAAGATTTTTCTAAACAGCTCTGGAAAAATTCTTATCTAATTACTAGCTACTACTTGGTTTATATGTTACCAAGTTTACAAGTGAAGACATGGATATATAAAATAATAAAGTAAGATCTCCACTTGTTTCTTCTCCAGTTCACTCCAGTACTTTGTTGACTTAATGACTCTTTATACTAGAGTAGAACGGCTGCTTTTTCTGATGTTCCTGAAATTAGGCTGCCACATTTCAGTTATCTCTGTTCACCCACGTGCCTCTGTTTGTAGGTACAACTTACCACTTATCAACGGTTAATCAACAGAACATCCGTTGAAGCTTTCATCCGTTGATTCACTCATCCGTTGAAGGATGTTATCCGTTGAAGCTTTAGAGACATCCGTTGAAGCTTAGCTTCTCATCCGTTGAAGGTCTTTAAGTCATCCGTTGATACCACTTCATTTATACAAAATTACAAGGCATGAAATATTTACAATTGGCCTTCCTATCTGCATATCTTCTAGTAGTCAACATGACTCATAGTTTCTCTCAACTTCTAAGAATTACATCTTAAATACAGAGACTGAAATATGCTACAACACTAGACTTATTTCTAAGTAAAGCTACACCATCAACGGATAGCCAAAGTGGTCTTATCCGTTGAGGCTACAGACACTGAATTTCTACTTAAGTGTTTTGTTAAACATATCATCAAACTAATGCACATATATTCCTAACAATCTCCCCCTATTTATGTCTATAAGAATTGTAGGCATAAATTCAGGGTTAACTTGATGATAACAAAACACTTAACAGATATATGAATTGAAACTAAGTAGAAATTTGAAAATGCTGCAAAAATGTATGTACTAGGAGGAAATTGAAGATTTACAGTATTTCCAAGGATACTCCTTTAGCCTGAGCAAATCATCTTTTTCTTCTTTGTTCCCTGGTTTTCTTTCCTAGCCCTTTGTCATTTTCCTCAATTTGGAGTTGGAGTTGTCTGAAGAATTCAGCTTCATCTTCAACACTGATATCCAACTTAGATTGCATTTCCTTGAGAGTTTCATTGCTGGCAATCTTGAGTTGGTCTTCAAGTCTGAAAAATCTTCTGACTCCTTTATCATCTCTAAATTCCATCAACCAATGAGGCTGATTTATGAATTGTAATTCCCCTTTCTTGAATGAGTAAAGTCCTGGGTAAAGCATTGGGCTCCCTCCAAGTTTTCCTTATATTGGCAATCTTGTTGAGAATTTCAGTCTTGGCAGTTCTGGTAAAGCCAGAATCCTTTTGTATAGCTGAAAAGACTCTAATCAAGGTAGAGTAGCCTTCATTCAGAATCCTGTGGAGAGGCCATGTTCTTTCCCCAGCTCCTTTGTATCTGAACACTAATCTCTCTGGTAGCTGTCTGTAAGCAGCTATTCCTCTTACATCCTCCAGCTCATCCAGATAGAGTTCAATGTCTGAAATTTCTTTTATGTCACAGATGTGAACATAATCATCTTTAGAAATGGATGGCTTAGGCTTAGGCTTTTGTTTTTGAGTGAATTTCTTAGAGGTTATGGGAGGTGTAGATTTGGGTTTTCTTTTCTGTTTCTTTGGTAGTGGAAGAGTGGTTAGAAAGGTAGGCAATTTGATGGTGTCCCAATCAATAGGTTCCTCTTTTGGAATGATTGGTTCACCATGGATGTTTATAGTGGGATTAGCAACAAGAGGTTCAGGTATGGAAGGTAGTGGTTTAGATATAGATTTGGTTACTTCAGTATTATCTTCACTCCTTCTATGTGCCTTGGCCTTTCTTCTGTTTCCCTTCTGCCATTCCTCTCTTTCTTCCATACTCTCACCAAATATACTCCCAAAAACCTCATCTAGGTTTGCAATCTTGTCTTCACCCCTGACTTCAATTCCTTTCTCTTCTTCAACTTGACTTGACTTTAGCTGTTGTTCAAGCTTTGCTTGTGCTCTTTTGTCAGCCTTTAGTTGCTTGACTTCTTCCTTCTTGGCTATTGAGAATTTGGGATGTCCTTGCATCACACATATGCTCTTTCCCTCTCTAGAGATAATAGCCCTATTTCTCCTTACAGCCTCATCCATGGTCTCTTTGAGATAAGCAATACTCCTACCTAGAAGCTTGTTCTCATCAGCTTTTGGAGGAGGAAAGTCCACTTCTTTTAAAGGATTCTTTGTAGAGTCCTTATTGGATCTTTTATTGGGCTTGAGAATTATAGCTTGTAGTTCTTTGGAAGAAGCTTCTCCATCCTTATGTCTCCCTACTGGCTTGAGCTCCATGTTGATTGGTTCAATCTTTGTGCTATATTTCACAGATGTTGATTTATCTTGTGTAGAGCCAAACAACAGTTGCAACCTTTCATCAATTCTCCTCCTTTGCTCTTTCACTTGAATTTCAGCTGCTGCTAGCTGAATCAAATCAATTCCATCAGGCTTTCCTTTGATTTGAATGATTGGAGAAGTAGTGATGGCAGGAACTAGCACTTTAGATATTTTGATTTTTGTAGATGGCTCTCCTTCCCCTTCCCTTTTACTCTCCCCCTTTTTGTTATCATCAAGGAGAGGGGTCAAGCCTTGTGCTTTTGCCAGCTGCATTAGGAGACTGGTTTGAGATTGTTGGTTGTGAAGAATGGTGGCCACAGAATCTTCAATAACTTGAACTCTGTCTTCCAACTTGGCCAGCCTTTTCTCAGTAACTGATTCCTTTTTCAATCTCAAAATCAAGTCCTGCAATGTACCATAGGGCATGACTGAATCCAATTTTTCAGAACTGTAGGATTTCAAGTCAGCAATATCCTTCTGAGATCATCCATACTCAGATTCTGCTTTACTTGCTGCAACTTCATGAGATGCAGTGAGTCCAGGTGAGCTTGAAGGATAGCCTTGATACTTGCATGTGAAGTGTTCTGAATGGCCTGTTGAATAGTGTTGATTTGTTTGACTAAGGAGACATTGAATTCCCCTGATCTATACTCCTTTGTCAAAGCCCATTCAGGTAGATTTGGAATTGAACTAGGGCCTTCATCTCCCCCTAAGTTCATGCTTCCATCAAAAGAAACAGAGTCATCATCATCAGAATTTACTCCAAATTCCTCAGATGGCTCACCAGCTGTAGAAGGCATCTTGTTAATAGCAGCTTTATCCCTTTGAAGAGATTCTGTTGTGTGTACTAGATGTAGTGTCTTTTCTGCCTCCTCATTGCCCTGAGCAGCCAACATTTGATAGGCTGACACAGGATGAGTAAAAGTGTCAGCATCCAAGGAAATGTTATCAATTACAGCTTTGTAATGTTGCTGAAATTGTCTTTCCTTTTCAGCATCATGCACAATCATTGACTCACTAGCAATGGCTGGTTCCACCCTTATATCTACTGTACCTGCCTTTCTCTCTTTTTCTCTATTTTCTTGCATCAGGGGCTCCCCCTGGCTCACACAACTCACTCCCTCACCTTCACCTACTAAGGTGGTACTCCTCTCACTTACTTTTGCCATGCTGGAAGAAATAGCATGCATTTTTGAGCTCTCAATCTCTCCTTTTGCCTGGGAGCAACCCAGCCTCTCACTCAAATTTTCACTCCCTTCCCTCAATCCTAAGAGTGATTGCACAGTATTCATGTCTTCTTACACTTGGAATTGATTCAGTTATGTGTGGAGAGACTATCAACGGATGTGGAATATCCGTTGAAGGTGAAACTGATGTTATCAACGGATAACTGCTGTTAAGCTTATCCGTTGAAGAGCAACCACTTGTCAACGGATGAGTGATATCCGTTGAAGAAGGAAAAGAAGTTGAAATTGAAAGTGATATAACTGTTGAATCTGTGTAGATTGATTTGAGATGTGGTGACACAGATCCTTCAATTATATCTGAAAGAATTTGCGGGTGATCCAACAAATCATCTAAGAGATGATGATCACCTGTATTTGAGTGGGGCTCCTCCCTGAGTTGTAAAGAGGGAGAATCAGGAATTGATGGGAATAACATATCCACATCCAGAGATGGTGATGAAGTGTTTGGTGATTGATGTGTGATTATTGTGAGAGAATGGGGCTGTGACTCCACATTTATTGGAGCCACATCAAACTGAGTTTGAGAAGGCATAGATACAGATGGATGTATCTGTGCAGTGTGTGCACCCTGTGTAGAAGATTGGGTTCTAGCCTTCTTTCTTCTAATAAAAGCTTTTGTTGGTGAGTGTTTGGCTTCAGTGTCCCTCCCTCGTTTGTTCTGTGTTCCTGGTTGGGAACTATTTTCAATAGTAACATCCTTTTGGGAGGATGCAACTAGGGATGTGCTAGATACCTTTTCAACCACCACAGCTTTTTGAGAAACTGTGGCTTGGCTAGCTTGGGAAGCACTTAACTCTCCTTCCTTATCCTGGGGGTTTCTTTGATGTTCACCCCTCCCCTCACCACTCACACCCTGTTCACTCCCCTCAGGGTTAATGGTTGGTGTTACAACTGTTGTCTTTTGAGAAACAACAGAGGTGGTTTTCTTTGTCTTTGATTTTGAAAGTTTAGTTTTGGTGACCTTGGTAGAAATCTGTTGGGGCATTGTCACAGATTTCATGGCCACACTAGAAGATAAAGAAATAGAGGGGTTGGAAGAAGTAGGAGTTGTAGAAGCAATTACCTCACCTACCTGAGGTGCATTCATGATTGGTAAATATACCAATGGCACACTGCTGTTGAGATCCATTCTCAATAAATCTGCAAGAACTCTTTTCTCTTGTGCCCAGCACTTGAGTTTATTATTCTCATTGATTATGACCAAACCTTCAGCAACATGGTTAGCCAATAACATAAAGAATCTAGCATAATAGATGTTATTAGGTCTATTAGCTTTGTTACCTAATCTAGTACCCAATTCTAGCATCACATAGTTGCTAAGTTAAAATACCTATCAGAAACAAGCATATAGAGCATATTAACAAGAGATGAAGTTATGGCATCAAAATTACTAATTTTCCCAGAGAAAACCTTTATAAAGGCATCCCCAAGAAAACTCCATTCTTTCCTAAGGCCTTTTCTTCTAATACTCCCTAAACTAGCAGAGTTAAGAGAATAACCTATGGAATCTAACATGCTGGATACATCATTATCAGTGTGTGGTGTCATGGCATTGTTCTCAGGTAATTTAAAACATGCTTGTAAATCATCACAGTTAATACAGTGATTTTTACCTTTGAGAGTGAAGGAGATAGTCATATCTATGGAGTTGAACTCAGCAGTTGTCCAAATCTCCTCAACTACTTCACAGTAAATCGTTGGGGCTTCCAGCATTGCATAGCTAAGTTTACAGTTTTTGATGAAGTCCATCATTTTGTGATAGTCTGAATGGGCTTCATTCTTTTCTACCAAAGCTATGAAATTGTTCTTCTCATAGATGAACCCAGATTGAGACATAATTTTCACGACTGGTGCCATTGTTGTGAGTAGAAATTGCAGAGAATAACTTGAAGGTTTTGCAGAGAGAAAATGGTAAATGCTTGAAATTTTAAGAAAGCGTAAAGTAAAAATGAAAAATCAGAAGGGCTTATATGCTTTAAAAAAAGATAGTAAAAGATTAATCAATAAGTATATGTTAGTGAATTTCAGCCGTTTAAGAATAAACTGTAAGTATTCTAACAACTACCTTTAAAACCAATACATACAGATGTATGTATGAGTATCAACGGTTAAGAAAATAGAATCAACGGCTGTGAAACACCTGAATCGACTGATGTGACATTTTCAACGGATAAGGCAAATTGTCATCCGTTGAAAGGTACTTCAGTTTTATCCGTTGACGGATAAAAATTCCAGAAATGTATTTGTCTTTCAACGGATAATGAATATCCGTTGATAGAGCAATTTTGACTTTCAACGGATAGGAAACATCCGTTGATGGAATAAACTTTGTTAAAAGTCAAATTTGTTCTAGCAACTAATATATTTCAGGCTTCAATTCAAATTGCAATAAGGACATGAATTTTAAGAGTAATTAAGCATACCTAGCTCACTTACTAATCTTGTGAATGTTGATTCATCAAGTGGCTTGGTAAATATGTCTGCAATTTGTTGTTCACTTGGAACAAAATGTAGTTCCACTGTACCATTCATGACATGCTCCCTAATGAAGTGGTACTTGATATCAATGTGCTTGGTTCTTGAGTGCTGTACAGGATTCTCTGTTATGGCTATGGCACTTGTGTTGTCACAAAAGATAGGAATTCTATCAACATGAAGTCCATAGTCAAGGAGTTGATTTCTCATCCATAACACTTGAGAGCAGCAACTTCCAGCAGCAATGTATTCAGCCTCAGCTGTAGAAGTAGAGACTGAATTTTGCTTTTTGCTAAACCATGATACAAGCTTGTTTCCCAGGAATTGGCAGGAGCCTGTTGTACTTTTCCTGTCTATTTTGCAACCTGCATAGTCTGTATCTGAATAACCAATTAGATCAAAGCCAGATTCTCTAGGATATCAAATACCTAAATTTGGTGTACCCTTGAGATATCTGAAAATCCTTTTGATAGCTATTAAGTGAGACTCCCTAGGATCAGCTTGAAATCTAGCACACAGACATGTAGCAAACATTATATTTGGTCTGCTAGCAGTTAAATATAAAAGTGAACCAACCATGCCTCTATAACTTGTAATGTCCACAGACCTTTCAGTCGTATTTAATTCAAGTTTGGTGGCAGTGGCCATGGGAGTTTTTGCAGATGAACATTCCATTAAGTCAAACTTCTTTAAAAGATCATGAATATATTTAGTTTGACTAATGAAAATTCCATTACTAACTTGTTTAATTTGTAAACCAAGAAAATAGGTTAGTTCTCCCATAAGGCTCATTTCATAATTACTTTGCATTAGCTTAGCAAACTTTTTACAAAGTTTATCATCTTTAGAACCAAATATTATGTCGTCTACATAAATTTGAACAAGTATACTAGAGCCATTAACATTCCTAAAGAAGAGAGTTTTATCAACAGTACCTCTAGTGAAGTGATTCTCCAAAAAAATTTTGATAAGGTTTCATACCAGGCTCTAGGTGCTTGCTTCAGTCCATAGAGTGCTTTCAACAGATAATATACATAGTCTGGAAAATTTGGATCTTCAAATCCTGGAGGTTGACTTACATAGACTTCTTCCTCTAATTTCCCATTTAGAAATGCACTCTTGACATCCATTTGATAGACTTTGATATTGGCATGAGCTGCATAGGCTAGAAAAATTCTGATGGCTTCAAGTCTTGCAACAGGAGCATATGTCTCATCAAAATCTATTCCCTCTTGCTGAGAATAGCCTTTAGCAACCAATCTGGCTTTATTCCTTATGATAATGCCATTTTCATCCATCTTGTTTCTGAATACCCATTTTGTGTCAATAGGACTCTTGTTCTTTGGTTTGGGTACCAGCTTCCAAACTTGGTTTCTCTCAAATTGGTTTAGCTCTTCCTGCATAGCTAATATCCAATCTGGATCCAATAAGGCTTCTTCCACTTTCTTAGGTTCCTCCTGAGATAGAAAACTACTATACAGACATTCATCTTGAGTAGCTCTTCTTGTTTGCACTTTAGATGATGCATCACCAATGATCAGTTCAAAGGGATGATTCTTGGTCCATTTCCTTTGAATTGGAAGATGTGCTCTAGATGAGGTGGCCTCAGTATTGTCATGATGTGAGACAGAGTGTTGACTAGTTGAAACTCCCCCTGAGTTGTTGGTCCTTTGCAGGGAACTTGGAGTTCTATCAACTGATGATGTAAATCGATTATCCGTTGATAAACTATGATCAACGGATGCTTCATTTAGTACTTCAACGGATGATACACCATGTCTTTCAACGGATACTGCATTGCCTCTATCAACGGATGCAGAATTCTGACTTTCAACGGATGCAGTATTTTGTGCATTATCCAAGGGCATGTTTTGAATCCCTTTTGAAGTGTTATCTCCATCAGTCTCCTCTTCACTATCATCACAATATATCTCAATGTTGTCAAATTTGAGTCTCTCATATTGTCCCTCATCTGTTAGTCCATCAATCTTTTTATCATCAAACACAACATGCACAGATTCCATAACAATGTTGGTTCTTAGATTGTAGACCCTATAAGATTTTCCAGCTGAATAACCAACAAATATCCCTTCATCAGCCTTTGCATCAAACTTCCCTTTATGGTCAGATTGATTCCTTAGTATAAAGCATTTACATCCAAAGACATGAAGAAAGTTTAGAGTTGGTTTTCTTCTCTTGAACAACTGATAAGGAGTCATGCCTTTAGCTTGATTGATCAAAGAGATATTTTGAGTGAAACAGGCACAATTAACAGCTTCAGCCCAGAAATATGTTGGTAACTTTGATTCTTCAAGCATTGTTCTGGCAGCCTCAATTAAAGATCTGTTCTTTCTTTCAACTACCCCATTTTGCTGAGGTGTTCTTGGAGCTGAGAACTCATGCATGATTCCATTTTCTTCACAGAACAGCCTCATTGATAAATTCTTGAACTCAGTTCCATTGTCACTCCTGATATTCCTAACCTTCAGGTCAGGATGATTATTGACTTGCCTGATGTGATTGATAATGATTTCACTTGCTTCATTCTTTGATCCAAGAAAATAGACCCATGAAAACTTTGAGAAATCATCTACAATCACTAAGCAATATCTTTTTCTTGCAATTGACAATACATTGACTGGTCCAAACAAATCCATATGTAGCAGCTGTAATGGTTCATCAATTGTTGTTTCAAGCTTCTTTTTGAATGATGCTTTCCTTTGTTTGCCTTTCTGACAAGCATCACACAAACCATCCCTTGAGAATTTAACAAGAGGAATTCCTCTTACTAGGTCCTTTTTGACTAGATCATTCATTGTCTTGAAATTCAAATGGGATAGCTTCTTGTGCCATAGCCAACTCTCAACTGAACTTGCTTTGCTGAAGAGACAAGTAATGGATTCTGCATTTGCAGAGTTGAAGTCAGCTAAGTACACATTTCCTTTTCTAACTCCAGTTAGAACCACTTTGTTATCTTTCTTACTAGTGACAACACAGGCTTCAGAATTGAAGGAAACTGTATTCCCTTTATCACATAGTTGACTGATGCTCAGTAAGTTATGTTTGAGACCATCAACTAATGCAACTTCATCAATGATGACATTCCTTGTTGAAATCAAGCCATATCCCATAGTAAACCCTTTGCTGTCATCTCCAAAGGTTATGCTAGGGCCAGCTCTTTCCTTAAACTCTGTGAGCAGGGAGAAATCTCCTGTCATGTGTCTTGAACAGCCACTGTCCAAGTACCATAGATTTCTTCTATTTCCCTGCACACCATAAAATCAATCAATTTGATTTTGGTACCCAAGTTTCCTTGGGTCCATTCTTGTTAGCCTTTCTCCTAGACTTCATTCCTCCTGCATCTCTAGACTTAGGTAACTTTGAGTCAACCTTGGTCTTGGATGTAGTTGGTTGAGGTGTAGGGTTAGTCACAGAATCATTTAGCACATTTAGAATATGATAAGGCATGGATTGTGCATACATGTTATTCCACATAGGCATATTGTATGGCATTTGAGGCATACTAAATGCAGCAAGATAAGGATTGTTAAAATATGGCATGTTTGCAAAATGTGCATAAGGATTCTGTTGAGACATAGTAGGCATAGCATGTAGAGATGATGCAGACATGTTAGGCATGGAAGAGGGTACAGTTATGGGGGTTTTCTTAATAGATTTGCAATTAGCAGATAGATGATTAACACTACTACAATGCACACAGCTTTTTCTAGGAGCATACCTATCAGGTGTGTAATTGTTATGTTTGTTAACACCTACCTTCCCATTTCTGTTAGATTTTCTTTTAGTTTCCTTTTTATCCTCAACCATCTTGAGCCTATTATTTAACTGTTCTAAGGTCATGTGCCCTATATTCACCTTACTGACATCTTTGGATGTGCTTGCTTCTTCTTTAACAAAGTTCTTGGAAGTTGAACCAAACTTTTTGTTGAGTTTCTTTAGATTTTCACTATTAGAAACATCTGCCTGTTTTAATTGAGGAACCTTCAACGGATGCTCATTTTCTTCCTTCAACGGATAACCTTCATCATCCGTTGATTCCACATCCGTTGACAGCCCATCAATTAATTCCAGTTTCTTTTTGTTTTTATCCCAGGCATTTTCACAGAATGATTCAATTCCTTGGACCTTGGCAATTTGAGCACTAACATCCCTAGATGTTTTCCAGGCTTTAATCACCTCTTGCTCTCTCTTCAATTGATTAGAAAGTATTTCTACTTTCTTAATAGATTCAGCTAGTTCATTCTCAACAGATATACAATGCAGCTTGGTTTTCTCTAGGTCAATCAACTTATCTTCTAACATAGCATTTCTATTACTTAAAAACAGATTGTTCTCTTTAATCCTACTATTTTCTTTAGCAAGAGATTTAAGAGACACACACAAATGATACAATTCAGTAGACATGTCATTAAAAGCATCATTGCACTCTTCTTTAGTAAGTTGTGTTACATCAGTAGTGATTACCTGAGTTGTTACCTGATTGCTTGATGAACTGACTTCATTTTCCTCAGAATCAGCCATGAGAGCTAAGTTGACATACTCCACATCTTCATTCTCTTCCTCTCCATCAGCTGCCCAATCTTTTTCTTGAGTAATGAAAGCCCTTTCCTTTTGCTTGAGCAGATCAAAATATTTCTTCTTGTAATCTACTTGGTCAAATTTCTTCTTTTCAGAAGTTGGCTTTCTGCACTCACTTGCAAAGTGTCCACTTATACCACAATTGAAACACTTGAACTTTGATTTGTCCACCATGTTCTTATGAGGTTTAGTGGCTCTAGTGTTTTTCTTAAACTTCATCTTTGCAAATCTCCTGGACAGAAATGCAAGATGCTCATCAACACTATCAGAGTCATCTTGACTGGAGTTGTCTTCATTCTCAGCAACTTGCTCTTTTCCTTTGCTTGATTCCTGATATCTTGTACCATCTTTGGAGTTTGATGTAGATCTCACAGTTTCTTGTCTGCATTCCCTCTCATTTTCAGCTACCAATGCAACTGAACTTCCTTTCTTTCTCCCCTTCTCCAATACCTCATCCTGTTCCAACTCTAGTTCATAAGTCTTCAAGATTCCATATAATCTTTCAAGAGTGAAGTCCTTATAATCCTGAGAGTTTCTTAAGGAGACAGTCATGGGTTTCCATTCCTTTGGCAAGGATCTTAAGAATTTAAGATTTGAATCCTTCACCTGGTACACTCTACCATACAGCTTCAACCCATTCAACAGCTTTTGGAATCTGTTAAATGTGTCATTTAAAGATTCATTTTCTTCAAAATGAAAATACTCATACTGTTGAATGAGAAGCTGCATCTTGTTCTCTTTTACTTGTTCTGTACCTTCACACAGCAGCTGAACTGTGTCCCAAACCTCTTTGGCAGTTGAGCAATTTATCACATTATCAAACATATCCTTGTCAAGACCATTAAACAAAATGTTCATAGCCTTCTTATCCTTGTGGACTTCTTCTGTGTCTTCCATTGTCCATTCTGCTCTAGGTTTTGGAATGGATTGACCAACAGCAATTGTGGCCGTAGCAACTGTGGCTACTTTGTGGGGAATGTGAGGACCATTCTCAATACAGTTTACATAACCTTCATCTTGGGAGAGTAGATGAAGGTGCATTTTCACCTTCCAGTGGTGATAACTGTCTCTGTCAAGAACTGGGATTTTTAGTCCAATATCCTTCTTACTCATCTTTGTTAACTTCCAAGATCTTTAAACTCTTTGTTTGTCAAGAGCCTGCTCTGATACCAATTGTTATTTCTAGAGAACTAACAATGAGATTTACAGAAGGGGGGTTGAATGTAAATCTCAAAACTTTTTCAAGTTTTGAGCAGTTTATAAAGACTGTGTGTTCAAGATGAACAAGTGTGTGAATTGCTTTAAGCTGATACAGACAGATATATATTCAAACACAAATGTAAAGAACACAATAAACCTTTAAAAACTTTTCTGGTGGATTTGTTGTTCCACCAGAGATGGTATTTCAGAAATTCTGTGATCTAAGAATTTGATCACAGGTGCATCCTAGTACAAACTAGATAATTTTTCTCTCAAGATTTTTCTAAACAGCTCTGGAAAAATTCTTATCTAATTACTAGCTACTACTTGGTTTATATGTTACCAAGTTTACAAGTGAAGACATGGATATATAAAATAATAAAGTAAGATCTCCACTTGTTTCTTCTCCAGTTCACTCCAGTACTTTGTTGACTTAATGACTCTTTATACTAGAGTAGAACGGCTGCTTTTTCTGATGTTCCTGAAATTAGGCTGCCACATTTCAGTTATCTCTGTTCACCCACGTGCCTCTGTTTGTAGGTACAACTACCACTTATCAACGGTTAATCAACAGAACATCCGTTGAAGCTTTCATCCGTTGATTCACTCATCCGTTGAAGGATGTTATCCGTTGAAGCTTTAGAGACATCCGTTGAAGCTTAGCTTCTCATCCGTTGAAGGTCTTTAAGTCATCCGTTGATACCACTTCATTTATACAAAATTACAAGGCATGAAATATTTACAATTGGCCTTCCTATCTGCATATCTTCTAGTAGTCAACATGACTCATAGTTTCTCTCAACTTCTAAGAATTACATCTTAAATACAGAGACTGAAATATGCTACAACACTAGACTTATTTCTAAGTAAAGCTACACCATCAACGGATAGCCAAAGTGGTCTTATCCGTTGAGGCTACAGACACTGAATTTCTACTTAAGTGTTTTGTTAAACATATCATCAAACTAATGCACATATATTCCTAACATTGATTATCGTTCCTGGAGTTCTAAGGATCGATTTGGAATATATTTTTGTTAATTTTAGTTCTGATTTCGTGAAGTTCGAGTTTTAGTTTTTAGTTTTTTTAATTCGAACTTATGTTTTTTATTTTGATGCTGGGTTGATATGGTTAGGGTTGATAGATTATACGATTTCTGGGCTTCATTTTCATGTGTAGATCGTATTTTTTGGTTGAGAAATCACTGGGTTCGATACGTGGCCGGAAAGGGAGCTTGAATTCGTCGACTTCCATGGGATTTTCGCCGGAATTGACAAACCACTGTTCGTTTTCGAATTTGTTGATTGATCCGTATATGTGGACTGCTGGTGTATGTTTTGCATTAAAAATCGGGATTAACCGAGCTGTTTTACTGGCCATCGGAGCTCGCCGAAAGTCCGGTTGGAGAACCGGAATCTGGGCTCATTCCAGAAACCAGCCGGTGTTCAACCCGGATCCGGCCGAGTTCTTGGCGGCCCGGTTTAAAACCCTGGTTCAATCCAAAAACCCCCTTTCCTGTTTGTAAAAATTTGTTTCTGGATTTTCTTTTTACAAATAATTCAAAAATCCTA
The DNA here is from genome assembly GCF_009905375.1 of Apium graveolens. Lineage (NCBI taxonomy): Eukaryota > Viridiplantae > Streptophyta > Magnoliopsida > Apiales > Apiaceae > Apium > Apium graveolens. The sequence goes on from NC_133656.1 coordinate 114,725,074, forward strand.
TTTTTAATTTCTAAAAATTCATTTTTACTTTGAAAATCATTATTTTAATTCTGAAAATTTATTTTTAATTTAAAAAAACAAATTATTCAATTAATTAATTTTAGTTGATAATTAATTATTTAATTAGTCAATTAATTTAAATATTAATTGATTAATTAATTTAATTAGTTATTAATTAATTTTAATCGATTATTTAATTAGATTTAATTACTTATTTTTGACTTAAAAATTCCAAAAAATAGTTTCGAGCTTTAAAATAATATTTTAAATTATTTTCCAGGCTCGATTATTCTTATAAAATTATTTTCGGGTGTTCGAGCCCTATTATGTAATTATTAAACGATTCAGAGACCCGTTTTAATTCTGAAAAATGTTCAAAATTTTATAATAAATACACCATTCATCCGTTTAATACGAAACAAACGCTTCCAGACTCAGAAAAATATTCCGCTTTCAATAAAAATACTTTCGAGATCCAAATCCTTTTGTTTCGAAAGGTCGCTTGTTTTACAAGTCATTATGAGTCAATTATTGATCGATAAATCATATTTTTGACCCGATTTCAGTTTTAAACATACCGAGTCGAACCTTTTGATGAACCGAGTCATATGTGATATGAATTATATGATACATGAGTTATGTGCTTATGTGCTATGTGAATTATGTGTGTATGTGGATCAAGAATCCTATGTTTGTCTGTTATATTTATGTGTGGGCTATCGTATGGGTAGATAATTGACTTTTGACGCGCAGTTCGTCGAGCGATTATCGTCTAGGTGAATAAAGTTATATCTTTTAATTATAGATGTGGATCATTCGAGTTGATCAGGACAAGACATTGGATAAAGAATAAGATGGAATGGTATTGGGTAGCTGGCTTCTAGCAATCGCAGGAGCCGTATATCAGTAAAGTGTTGAAAGGAAGGACGATGATATTTTGAGACAGAATGCCAGGATAGATGCGTCTTTGCGAGTGTGACTAACTGCTAAATCCCAAAGGCAAGTATCCATATCATCACTTATCGTTCAAGTGATATTTATTTTAAATCTTCTTATGCAAGTATTGCTTTCCCAATTCTCAGTTCAGAATAAATAAATGTTTTACATATCGCGGAATTAAATGATTATGTTTATGCAAGTATTCTTCTGCTATTCTATGTTCAGAATAGCTAAGTGATTTTACTTATCAAATTACTGGATTTATAAATGTTTTGGATTTTGTGAAAGATGATTGTGTTGCGAGTATTCCTGCCCAAGTGAATGGGGGAATAAAATTATTTAGGATGTCAAATGATTCGGCTCCTTTTTCAATAAAAAGGTTTTTAAGATTGGAATGGTTACTGGTTATTGGTTACAACATAGGTGATCGAGATATCGGTCTAGCTGTAATATCTTTCAAGGCTTGTTATGCCTTTTCTGGCGCCCTATAGGTACCGTATGGCTGCGAGATACGGGTAGTACCTATACTTACGGTATGGCTGCGGGATACCGGTGTTGTTTCGCTACTGATCATCGGAAACAGCATGAAATATAATTGGTTCCAATCTAAATTGATATCTAAATTTCTTTATTGTTTTGATAATCATAGAATAAATGATTTATCATCTGTTTTCATTTTGGAATAATGGTAAAATGCAGTTTTAATTCAGATTCTGATTTATGTTGATACTTACGTTGTTGTTAAATATCAAAGGTGGTATTAGCATAGATGATTAATGTTGACTTCGGTATGGGATGTTGTGAGCATCAAAGTTCGTATTGATATCTAATTTGATATAACAACAAAATAAGTATTAATATCAAGAGTTCGGTTTTGAGTAAAATTTTATGATTCATTCCATAATCATTGCTTCTTGTTATTGTTGTTTATGATATTTCCGTAAACACTGTTTTACGAGTTTTATTCTCGTTAAGATTCAAAGTATTGCTGAAGCATTTCGCTCAAAAATATCAAAATGGTTTTGAATACAATTAAGGAACCAATTCTGGGGTTCCTCAACTAAAATTTTATGATTCAGTAATTATGATTTTAAATGTTCTGCTCTAATGTATATGTCGGTTTTATATTAAAAGACCCTATATATGTCATAATGATCTTGCTGAGCATTCTCTTCGCTCATACTTGCCTATTTTCAAATTTAACCTCCAGTGAGGATTAGCTTGCGCTGTTTAGCTACGTAATTCGAGGAAGCAAAGAAGAAGCTTTTGGAAGGTGGTTGGTCCAGGGTTTGCGAACTAGTGTAAGTTTTATTGTATTAAGTTGTTTATATTATATTATATTATAGTTGTATATTTTATAGTTGGGTCTAGTATACTTCTTTTCGAAGTTATACTAGGGGGTTTAGCTTTGGGTTAGGAATTTGTTGAAAAAAAATTTAAAAGAAAGTGAAAATTTATTTGTGGACTTTGGATTTCTTGTTTCTAGAACTGTAACCTTAAAAGATCTTGGATTAGTTTGGCGTCATAAATGATAAATATCTTCCGCTGGCATTTATTTATTGATTAAACAGATTAATTTGGATTGAGATTTTATAGTGACGACCATATCCTCTGACCCCGGATTTGGGGGCGTTACAGGTTGGTATCAGAGCTGAGGTTATAGTAAACTAGAAACGAGAGTGTGTAGGAGTGTGTATAGCTATGTGAGGACGTTTGAGCTCATATCGAGTTCCTGTTGGACTATTGGATATAGTACCAACGAGTAAGTTAAGATAGGCGCATTCGTTTGAGATGGTTGTGCTGAGCTGGATGGAACTCCAGGAAGCTGCAAACTTCTATTATGGAATCTTCCGAGACTATGATTCGACGACGATGAAGATTATCGATATCCTTGGAACATGAAGAAGCGTCTAGAATCAAATGGTGAGTCAACTAGAGAGTTCAAATTGGAGATAAATATTAAGACTTTGGCAATACCTTCTTTTTTTATAAATTCTTTTGACTTCTCTCAAAAAGAAATATCAGTTAGAATACATAATCCCTAACACCAGTTTATTCATTTTGTGCCAGAATTTTTATTCTTTGGACTTCATTTCCTTCAGAAATATCAGCTTTGAAATCTTTCCAGTTTTATTCATTTGATTTTGGATTCTTTTGATATTCGTATATTCTGACTGAGATGAACAACCCTAACTATAAGGGACACAAGGTATACATGTCTGTGTGATAGGAGTTGGATGGGACGCCATCACTTGTGTGTGTTGTTACTACAAGAAGGTTAACAACCTTTAGTAGTGTTTTAATTTGGACACGCAATACCAAGTTCATTTGATCATATTGATCTCTCAGTTATTCTTTTATTTCAACAATATTTTTCTCAAATTCAGATTTTGGTTCCGTTATGGTATCAAATTCTTTTCTTTTTGAAATTTCATGATTTTATCATCCCAAACATTCGAAGGTATGCCAATCAAGTTAAGCTGAGTTATCCTGATCGAGTCAAAGTAAGGCTATGTGATGGGATTATCAACAGCAACAGTGGATTGCAATGTGATTAAAATATCAGTGGCGTATACCGAAGTCGGTCTGTTTCTTTATTTCTCTCTTTATCTATCTCTCTCTTTCTTTTCTTTCTTTTTATCTTTCTCTCTATTCTTTTTCTCGCAAGTAGTAAAAGAAATTCTATTGAGGAATTGGTCAAAGGATGAGGATGGAACACTGATGCACAGCGAAGCTCCTGTAAAAGTTTTATTAGACAAGGAATACATGATTTATTTGAGATTTTGGAAAATTGAGGTTATTTGGGAAATGGAAAGTTGGTAAGAAAAGATCCCTAGTGCTCTCTTCTGCTGATTCCGAGGATGGAATCCTTATAAGGGGTAGATTGTAATATCCCATATTTTCAAATATTATTATTATTATTATTTGGAATTGTTTATGTGATTTTATGTGAATTTTGGTGAATTATCTGGTAATTGGAGTTGATGTTTTGGATGTTTATATATGATATTCTTTGAGTATTCTAATTTTTATATGTCCAGAATAAAATATAGATAAATGTGATATTTTTCTGGTAATTTTTGGATTGTTACATGATTTTATAATGATTTATGAATTATTAATTATTTTCTGAATAATTACCAAAATTATTTTATAAAGTCGGGAATCGTTCAACCTCAACCGTTTTTGCGTTTTTACAACCCGAAACTCTCCCGAAAACTCATTCCTAACCTAATCTGGTAATTCCGGACATTTTCCGTGTTTTGACTTTTTCGATCCGGATTACGGTTTGACCCGTGCGCGGCCCGCCGCAAGATTTTCGGTATGATAATCATTTCGATAAATCAACAAAACCCGTAATCTCGAGAGACGGGATATTTTTATATTATTTTCGTATATAGTGTTTTATAAGAAGCCCGGTTTTGATGATTATCCAAATCTGGTATTAAATTGTATCATTTTTATAGTTACTTAGCGGCTAGGTAATCTATTTTTGGATCGTTTTGTAGTTACTTATCGGCTAAACAACTAATTTAACAATCCAAAATGATCCAGAACGAACCAATATTCCGTAAATATAAATAGCCTATTTCTTATTTCGTTTATTTCGTTTATTCATTTGCAACTAGTAAAAATACAGTAAATACAGAGAAAAACCCTAGAAACCGATACGTTCCTGAGAATCAAATGCACGAACGAGGACGTTACCGAACTCCGATTCAGGCGTGTAATATATCAAATCGAAGCTCTCGAAAAATACTTTCTGATTCAACCAACCATTTCAGCATAGAAATCAAGGTGATTTTCTTATTTAATTATTTTAATTTGAATTATTTAGGGAATTAAATATGAATTTTGCAGTCGTGATTATTTGAGTGTTTTGATGATTCCATGTTGTAGAGCATGTTTTTCTGGTCATTCATATATTATACTTCAAAAATAGAGTTCAATATCATGTAGTAATTGAAGTTTGATTTTCTGGAAATTCTGTAAAAAGCTGTTCTTGGTGTTCTTGTAGAGTTCTGAGAATCAAACCCAAATTTGAAGGTGATATTGAACTCCAAATCACAAGTATTTGTAACCGTTGTGAAGCCCTTGATGGGAGCTATATGTTCGTATCCATATCATCAACAGAGGTTGATTATTCAACAATTTCGATTTTTCAGTTTTATTAGTTAAATTCGGTTTTTGAGTTAAAGGGATTGTTTGATGATTTGGATGGTTGATTATTATTCCTGGAGTTCTAAGGATCGATTTGGAATATATTTTTGTTAATTTTAGTTCCGATTTCGTGAAGTTCGAGTTTTAGTTTTTAGTTTTTTTAATTCGAACTTATATTTTTGATTTTTATGCTGGGTTGATATGGTTAGGGTTGATAGATTGTACGATTTCTGGGCTTCATTATCATGTATAGATCGTAGTTTTTGGTTACGAAATCACTGGGTTCGATACGTGGCCGGAAAGGGAGCTTGAATTCGCCGGCTTCCATGGGATTTTCGCTGGAATTGAAGAACCACTGTTCGTTTTCGATTTTTGTTGATTGATCCATATATCTGGACTGCTGGTGTATGTTTTGCATTAAAAATCGGGATTAACCGAACTGTTTTACTGGCCATCGGAGCTCGCCGGAAGTTCAGTTGGACCGCCGAAATCTGGGCTCATTCCAGAAACCGGCCAGTGTTCAACCCGGATCCGGCCGAGTTCTTGGTGGCCCGGTTTAAAACCCGGGTTCGATCCAAAAAGCCCTTTTCCTGTTTGCAAAAATATGTTTCTGGATTTTCTTTTTACAAATAATTCAAAAATCCTATTTTTAATTTCTAAAAATTCATTTTTACTTTGAAAATCATTATTTTAATTCTGAAAATTTATTTTTAATTCAAAAATAAATCCAGATTATTCAATTAATTAATTTTAGTTGATAATTAATTATTTAATTAGTAAATTAATTTAAATATTAATTGATTAATTAATTTAATTAGTTATTAATTAATTTTAATTGATTGTTTAATTAGATTTAATTATTTATTTTTGACTTAAAAATTCCAAAAAATTGTTTCGAGCTTTAAAATATTATTTTAAATTATTTTCCAGGCTCGATAATTCTTATAAAATTATTTTCGGGTGTTCGAGCCCTATTATTTAATTATTAAATGATTCGGAGACCCGTTTTAATTCCGAAAAATGTTCAAAAATTCATAATAAATAAATCGTTCATCCGTTTAACACGAAACGAACGACTCTAGACTCAGAAAAATATTCTGCTTTCAATAAAAATACTTTCGAGACCTAAATCCTTTTGTTTCGAAAGGTCGCTTGTTTTACAAGTCATTCTAAGTCAATTATTGATCGATAAATCATATTTTTGACCCGATTTCAGTTTTAAACATACCGAGTCGAACCTTTTGATGAACGGAGTCATATGTGATATGAATTATGTGATACATAAGTTATGTGCTTATGTGCTATGGTAATTATGTGTGTACGTGGATCAAGAGTCCTTTGTTTGTCTGTTATATTTATGTGTTGGCTATCGTATGGGTAGACGATAGGCTTTTGATGCACAGTTCGTTGAGTGATTATCGTCTAGGCGATTAAAGTTATATCTTTTAATTATAGATGCGGATCATTCGAGTTGATCAGGACAAGACGTTGGATAAAGAATAAAATAGAATGGTATTGGGTAGCTGGCTTCTAGCAATCGCAGGAGCAGCATATCAGTAAAGTGTTGAAAGGAAATACGGTGATATTTGGAAACAGAATGCCAGAATAGATGCGTCTTTGCGAGTGTGACTAACTGCTAAATACCAAAGGCAAGTATCCCTATCATCACTTATCGTTCAAGTGATATTTATTTTAAATCTTCTTATGCAAGTATTGCTTTCCCTATTCTCAGTTCGGAATAAATAAATGTTTTACATATCGCGGAATTAAATGATTCTGTTTATGCAAGTATTCTTCTGTTATTCTATGTTCATAATAGCTAAGTGATTTTACTTATCAAATTACTGGATTTATAAATGTTTTGAATTTTATGAAAGATGATTTTGTTGCGAGTTTTCCTGCCCAAGTAAATGGGGGAATAAAATTATTTAGGATGTCGAATGATTCGGCTCCTTTTTCAATAAAAAAGGTTTTTAAGATTGAAATGGTTACTGGTTATTGGTTATAGTGTAGGTGATTGAGATATCAGTCCAGTTGTAATATCTTTCAAGGCTTGTTACGCCTTTTTTGGCGCCCTATAGGTACTGTATGGCTGCGAGATACGGGTAGTACCTATACTTACGGTATGGCTACGGGATATCGGTGTTTTTTCGCGACTGATCATCGGAAACAGCATGAAATTTAATTGGTTCAAATCTAAATTGATATCTAAATTTCTTTATTGTTTTGATAATCATAGAATAAATGATTTATCATCTGTTATCATTTTGGAATAATGGTAAAATACAGTTTTGATTCAGATTCTGATTTATGTTGATACTTACGTTGTTGTTAAATATCAAAGGTGGTATTAGTATATATGATTGATGTTGACTTCAGTATGGGATGTTGTGAGCATCAAAGTTCGTATTGATATCTAATTTGATACGACAAAAAAATAAGTACTAATATCAAGAGTTCGGTTTTGAGTAAAATTTTATGATTCATTCCATAATCATTGCTTCTTATTATTGTTGTTTACGATATTCTCGTAAACACTATTTTACGAGTTTTATTCTCGTCAAGATTCAAAGTATTGTTGAAGCATTTCGCTCAAAAATATCAAAATGGTTTTGAATACAATTAAGGAACCAATTCTGGGGTTCCTCAACTAAAATTTTATGATTCAGCAATTATGATTTTTAAATGTTCTGCTCTAATGCAGATGTCGGTTTTATATCAAAAGACTTTATATATCATAATGATCTTGCTGAGCATTTCTTTCACTCATATTTGTCTGTTTTCAAATTTAACCTCCAGTGAGGATTAGCTTGCGCTATTTAGTTGCGTAATTCGAGGAAGCAAAGAAGAAGCTTTTGGAAGGTGGTTGGTCCAGGGTTTGTGAACTAGTGTAAGTTTTATTGTATAAAGTTATTTATATTATATTATATTATAGTTATGTATTTTATAGTTGGGCCTAGTATACTTCTTTTCGAAGTTATACTAGGGGGTTTTGCTTTGAGTTTGGAATTTATTGAAAAGAGTTTTAAAAGAAAGTGAAAATTTATTTGTGGAATTTGGATTTCTTGTTTCTAGAACTGTAACCTTAAAAGATCTTGGATTAGTTTGGGGTCATAAATGATAAATATCTTCCGCTGGCATTTATTTATTGATTAAACAGATTAATTTGGATTGAGATTTTATAGTGACGACCAAATCCTCTGACCCCGAATTTGGGGGCGTTACACTAGATCTCTCAGAAGGTGATGAACTTGAGTTCCACAGACAACTCTAAAATCAGATAAAAGAGAACAACAGGAGGCTTGGGAAGAAATCCAGACAATTAAGGAAATAGACTTATCTGCTCAGACTAGAGGAGCACCTTGATAACAATTATGAGAAACTTCTTTGTATACTTCGCTTTGTTCAATTTTAAGTAAATATTGTAGCACTTATCAGTTTTATCTACTATTTTTATTCTGTATCTTTAGGGTGTTTTGTTATCATCAAGTTTCTCTTAATTTATGGCTACAATTCCAGTAGACATAAATTGGGGGAAATTGTTAGGAATATGTTGTGAACTTGATGATAAGTTAAATAAAACACCTTAGTAGATTTAACTTAGTGTATTTTATAGCACTCAACGAATGTTCAATTATAGTCCCGACAGATGATTTAATATAGTCCCGACGGATGACAAATTGACATCCACCGGGTGAGTAGCTTATGTAACAATAAGATATGTAGCACATTTCTGCAAACAACTTTGTATAGATTCTGTAGGAGCATATGAGTCATATTGACTACTAGTGGATATGCTGAATAGGTTGATTAAATTGTAAATATGAGATGTCTTGTAATTCTGTGTAAGTAAATGGAGTCAAGTGATAAATAGCTACCCGACGGATGATCAACAAAGCTACCCGATGGATGATCAACAAAGCTACCCGACGGATAACAAGCATGTACCCGAAGGATGATCAAATTCAAATATCTGTTGACAATGACAACACAGTCACATGCGTCGAGTGTTTGTAAAAGGAATGTGGCAGCTTGTTTAGCAGGAAATTGAGAACAAAAAAGCATTACCATTTACATGCAATTGTGGAGATATTCAAAGATGCTAGAATAGAGTAGTGAAGTAGCATGGAGTTAGACTAGATATGTTTTGTTTTATTATCTTGTCTTATTGTCATGTAAACTTGGTGATATATAAACCAAGTGTAGCTAGTAGAACATTCAACTAAGCAAACACATTTCAAAGAGAGATAGAAAAAGTTATACCTGTCAAGAATTTCTCTATAGTTTGTTTGTTCTACTTGTAAGCAGCTGTGAGCTATTCAAGCTTCACAGGGTTAATATATATATATATATATATATATCTGGTGGATACTTTTAATTCCTCCAGAAAGTTTTAAAAGCTTGTGTTTTTATTACTTTATGTTTTGATTTATGTAACTACTTCATTCCGCAATCTGCAAATCAAACACTTATATATTTGTCGAGTTAGAACAGTTTTAAAATCTTGAAAAAGTAGCCAAAATTACATTCAACCCCCGTTCTGTAATTCTTGTTGTATTGTTAGGGAATAACATCTTCATCTTGTAGTCTTTCAATCTTTTATCGTCAAACACAATATGTATAGATTCCATAACAATGTTGGTTCTTAGATTGTAGACTCTAAATGCTTTTCCCACAGCATATCCAACAAAAATTCCTTCATCTGTTTTGGCATCAAACTTCCCATGTTGATCAGTTTGATTCCTTAAGATATAGCATTTACAGCCAAAAACATGTAAGAAATTTAGAGTTGGTTTCCTATTCGTGAACAATTGGTAGGGTGTCATGTACTTTGCCTAATTGATCAAAGAAATATTCTGAGTATAGCATATTGTATTCACAGCTTCAGCCCAAAAATATGTTGGTAGCTTTGACTCTTCTAGCATTGTCCTTGTAGCTTCAATAAGAGATATGTTCTTCCTTTCTACCACTCCATTTTGTTGTGGAGTTCTAGCTGCAGAAAACTCATGCATGATCCCTCTCTCTTCACAGAATGATCTCATCACAGAATTCTTGAACTCAGTTCCATTGTCAGTCCTGATTCTTCTAACTTTGAAGTCAGGATAAGTGTTAACTTGTCTTATGTGATTGATGATGATTTCACTAGCTTCATCTTTGATTTTAGAAAATATGCCCAAGAGAACTTTGAGAAATCATCTACAATAACTAGGCAATATCTTTTCCTTGAGATGGACAATACATTGACTGGTCAAAATAAATCCATGTGTAACAGTTGCAAAGGTTCTTCAATTGTTGATTCAAGCTTCCTTTTGAATGATGTTTTGATCTGCTTTCCTTTCTGGAAGGCATCACACAATCTATCATTTGAAAACTCCACTTGAGAAATACCTCTAAGCAGTTCGTTTTTTACTAACTCATTCATGGTCTTGAAGTTTAGATGGGACAGCTTCTTGTGCCATAGCCAACTTTCATCTTGACTTGCTTTACTGAGAAAACAAGTTACAGATTCTGCTTTTGTTGAGTTGAAGTCAGCTAGATACCCATTGCCTTTTCTTACTCCAGTAAGAACCACTTTGTTGCTTTTCTTGTTTGTCACAACACAGGCTTCATAATTGAAAGTGACTGAGTTGCACTTATCACAAAGCCGGCTAATACTTAACAGATTATGTTTGAGTCCATCCACTAGGGCAACCTCCTCAATGATGACATTATCCTTTAAAATCGAGCCATATCCCACAGTATAACCCTTGTTGTCATCTCCAAAAGTAATACGTGGGCCAGCTCTTTCCTTGAACTCAGTGAGCAGGGTAGAATCTCCAGTCATGTGCCTTGAGCAACCACTATCCAGATACCAAAGATTCTTTTTGTTTCCCTACACACATCAAAATCAAATCAAGTTGATTTTGGTACCCAAGTTTCCTTGGGTCCTTCCTTGTTAGCCTTTTTCTTTGGTTTCTTAGGTTTGACCTTATTTGACTTGGGTATTTCAGATTCATCCCTTGTCATTTGAGTTGGACCTTTGAAACCATTAATCATTGCAGAATTATCATACACAGATTGGTTAACATAAAAGGGAATACTTTGTACAAACATGTTATTCTAGTAAGGCATGTTAAATGGCATTTGTGGCATATTGAATGCAACATAATATGGATTTTGTGCAAATGGCATGTTAGTATAATGTGCATTCAAATTTTGTGCAGGAATAACATTGACAGGCATTGTAGGCATGCTGGGAAATGAAAGTGGTGCAGGTATAGGAGTAGGCATAGCAAGTTTGTAATTAACAGATAAATGATTTACACTACCACACTTAACACGGATTTTTCTAGGAGCATATTAATCAGGTGTGTAGTTATTATGTTTGTTAATTCCTACTTTCCCATTTCTATTATTTTTCCTTTTTGACTCTGCCTTCACTTCAACTTTCTACAATCTGTAATTCAATTGCATGATAGACAAATGACCTATATTGACTCTTTTGTTCTGATTAACTTGACTAGATTCTCCTGGAACAAAGTTCTTAGAAACTGATCCATACTTCTCATTGAGCTTGATTAACTGAGATTTGCTAATTTACTTTGTTTGACTCGACGGATGATCCTTTTTCTCATCCGACGGATGTTCCTCATCATCCGTCGACTCAACATCTGTCAAGTTACCATCTTTCGGATTAGAATCAAGTTTCTCCTTACTCTTTTTCCAGGCTGCATCACAAAAAGATTCTATACCTTGGACTTTAGTAATTTGAGCATGAACATCTCTAGATGATTTCCATGCCTTAATTACTTCATGTTCTCATTCAAGTTGCTTTCTTAAAATTTCCTCTTTCTTTAAGGATTCAGTTAGTTCATCTTTAGCAATCTTGCATTCAATTCTCAATTTTTCAAATTCAATAAATTGAGACTCTAGCACATTATTCCTTTCACTTAAAAATAGATTGTTTTCTTTGATCTTGATATTTTCCTTAGTGAGGTATTTAAGAGTAACACGCAAATGATACAATTCAGTAGACATGTCATTGATGGCATCATTGCACTCAGATTTAGTTAAGTGTGCTAGGTTAGTAGTGATTACCTGATTGCTTGATGAACTTGTTTCTGTTTCATCTGATTTGGCCATTAGGGCTAGATTGACATAGTTTGTTTCTTCATCTTCATCCAATCCATCTGCAGCCCAGTCATTCTCCTGTGTAATGAAAGCCCTTTCCTTTTGTTTGAGCATCTCAAAATATTTTTGTTTATAATCAACAGGCTCAAACTTCTTCATGCTAGAATTAGACTTTCTACACTCACTTGCAAAATGACCAGCTAAGCCACATTTGAAACACTTGAATTTAGATTTATCCACCATGTTTCTATTTGGCTTAGCAGCTCCAAAATTCTTCTTGAATTTGAGCTTGGCAAATCTCCTGGATAATAATGCTAGATTCTCATCTATATCATCCATGTCATCTTGGCTCAACTGTTCTTCATTTTCAGCTACCATCCCTTTACCTTTGTTCTCACAAACCCTTGAGTATGATGCAGATTCAACAGCTTCTACCTTTACCTCTTTCTCCTTCTCTAACTCAGCAACTAGTGCAATGGATCCTCCCTTCTTCCTTTCTTTCTCCATCTTTTCATCTTGCTCTATTTCAAGCTCATAGGTTTTTAGGATGTCATACAGTCTTTCCAATGTGAACTCCTTGTAATCTTGTGAATTTCTCAATGAGACTGTCATTGGCTTCCACTCCTTTGGGAGAGATCTAAGGAACTTGAGGTTAGAGTCTTTTGTTTGATAGACCCTTCCATGCAGTTTAAGAGCATTCAGTAGTTTCTGAAATCTACTGAAAATATCAATGAGTGACTCACTTTCTTCACAGTGAAAGTGCTTATATTGCTGAATCAGGAGTTGCATCTTGTTCTCCCTTACTTGCTCAGTACCATCACAAATAATTTGTATTGTGTCCCAAACCTCTTTGGTTGTTTTACAATTGATGATGTTGTCAAACGTATCACCATCAACACCATTGAACAGCATGTTCATGGCCTTTTTATCTTTCCTGACTTGTTCAATGTCAGGATCAGACCATTCATGCCTAGGTTTTGGAGCTGATGGTTCATTTCCTGTAGCAGCTCTCATAGGGACATGAGGACCTCTTTCAATGCAATCCACATAAGCTTCATCTTGAGAAAGAAGATGTAGGTGCATCTTCACCTTCCAGTGGTGATAGTTATCTTTGTCCATATATGGAATTTTCACTCCAACATCCTTTTTGTTCATCTTGTTGATTGTTGTGATCTTTACACTCTTTGTACTTCAAGAGCTTGCACTAATACCAATTGTTATTCCCAAACAATACAACAAGAATTACAGAAGGGGGATGAATGTAATTCTGGCTCCTTTTCCAATTTAAGAATGTTCTTACTATATATATATATAACAGTGTTTGATTTTCAGTAATGCGTAATAGAAGAATAGAAGAAATTAAAACACTAAGTAATAAAACACAAAGCTTTAAAACTTTCTGGTGGATTTGAATGTATCCACCAGCTATATATATATATGTAACCCTGTGTTGCTTTGAATAGCACACAATTGCTTATAGTTAACAAACAAACTTCCGGAGAAATTCTTAGCAGATACAGCCTTATCTATTTCTCTTGAAAAATAAGCTTTCTTAGTCACTTTGTTCTACTTGTTGCTCTTGGTTTATATACCACCAAGTTACATGATAATAAGACAAGATAATGAAATAAAATAAATCTAGTCTAATATCATGCTGCTACATTACTCTATCCTGCATCTTTGACTGTCTTCACATTTGCATGGGAATGGCAATGCTTCTTTGTTCTCTAACACCTGCAATTAGGCTGCCACATTCCATTTTCAAACACCCGGCACATGTGACTGTGTTGTCACTATCAACTTCTATTTCAAATTAGATCACCCGTCGGGACTTTATTGGTCATCCATCGGGAGCCTTTGTTGATCATCCATCGAGAGTCTTTGTAGACCATCCGTCGGGAGCCTTTTCTGTCACTTGACTATATTTCATTTATACAGAATTACAAGACATCTTATATTTACAGTTAGTCACCCTATTCTGTACATCAAACTAGTAGTCAACATGACTTAAAGAAACCTACAGAATCTACTCAACTAATACATTGTTGTTTGCATATATGTGCTACAGTGCTTATAGTTACATAAGCTACACTCTCGATGGATGTTCAGTTATCATCCATCGGGACTATAAAGATCATTCGTCGGGACTGTAATAAAACATCTATCGAGAGCTACAATTTTACTCGGTTAAATCTACTAAGGTGTTTTGTTTATCTTATCATCAAGTTCACAACATATTCTTAACACCTCATTTACTGCATCATAGACTTCCTGTGGGGTTAAGGATCTAGCATTGCTCCCAAGATATTTAGATACTCTTCCCTGAATTGAGCTAACACAGCATCCATTTCAATAACAAACTCCTTGTCCAGCCAATTATCACAGTTTGCATCCAGACCAGCTTCATCAACTATTTTAGCTTGTTGTTCCTCAACATCTGTCTGGTAGGATAGCATAATGGCCTGGTATTCTTGATTAGACATGTTGGATGTGAGAAGCTGCTGTGATATTTGAGCAAGTCCACCAAGTTGGTCAACCATGTGATCAACAACTGTGGAGGGTTGAGATGTAGCTTCTTGTAGCCACTGGGAAATGAGATGAGGTTCTTGTGGTTGAAAGGTGGAAGGTTGATTGGTTGGGTGTGAAGGAGATAAGATAGAACCACCTGTGACAGGTGTAATAACCCCAATTTTTGGAAATTTTTGAAACCCTGATGAATAGTAACTTTTGCTGACTATGCTGATTAAGGAAAATTATCATACCACGGTATATAGGAGTACTGTTATGGAAATTCTAAGATCGTATTAGTATTCCATAAAGTAAATGAGTGCATGTAAAGGTCGTTAGAATTCGAATCCGGACACTTTAATTTTTCCCGAAAATCCACTAGATACCGCAAGAATTGAGTATAAGGTAACATGTTTAAAAGGATTTAAATTCAAGGATTATAAGAGAGGATCATTAAAGGAATATAAAATATTGAGGAAGGTTTAGGGGAACCCAAGTAATAAGATCCCGGATATGAACCCTCAAACGACGAACAAGGACGAGAGTTAAGCAAACTGTATAACAGATAAGCGGTCATTAGCCAAGTAATTAAGATTTAATCAAAGAGGTTAGTGGATGGTGATGTCATCACACCACAAGGAGGAGACATGTGTTAAAAGGATGACATAATCAAGATGACCTAAGCATGACCTAGTAGATATTTTGAATTGGTGGAATATTAGCCAAGTGTTTTTAACCATGGTAAATTCTACATATGGTTAATTAAATTAAAAGAGAAGCAACCAAGTAATTCACCACACAATTAGTCAAAGGGCAAAACAAGAAGCATTTCACTCTTTCTCCCCCTTGAAAGCTTGCTCTCGGCCAAAACCAGAGCAGCAACTTCAAACTGACATATATCCTTTAATTAATCACTCAAATATTATGTTCCATAGCTCTTTGGAAAGGTATTGAGATGGCCTACAACTCTTGTTCACAAGTCTCGTCCAAATAAGCAAGGTAAGACCCTCATTTGTGCAGTTATCTCAATCAGACTTTTAAAAACTTCAAAATCTAACTTTATGTTTTCTTGATTATTTGTGAGATCCAAGCTTGTATAAGGATTGATCAAGGTTTTAAGGCTTCCTAACAACTTTCCCCTCACAAATAAAGGTATAAAACTTCTGGACCTTTAAGCACTAAGTTTGTTTGATTGAATTTTGGGATGGTTTGGATGGATGAGTAGTTGTTCGAATGATTAAGCTTAAATTGAACTTTGATTGTTAAGTAGATTAGTTGATTATGGAGATGGTATAATATTGAATTGGATTGAGGATCTTGAGCTTGTTTTAGATAAGATCGGTATCCTAGTTTTGAATCTTGAAGTTGTGGATTGATTGTAGTTGGAAGGGATTGATTTGGAGTGGTAAAAATATTGGAAATCGCTAAGTTCTAGCCGTCATAATTCCCGATTTTCCTTAACTGTTTTTGTGCTTAACTTTAGGACCCTTGAACTCACTGTAAGATTCTAACCTTTGACATCTTTAGATAGTTCATTTTACGAGCTTCGTTTAGATATGTCGTTCGCCTAGATCCGAGTTACGAGCAATGAGAAACGACCATTTTTAAGTAACGGCGTTTCGCGAGCGAACCCCGAAACCTCGAGTAACTTTGAGACCATAATTGAGACCCTTAAATGATTAATCGAAACACGAAACAATTTTGTAAGGTGGATTAGGAAGTTGGTAAAGTACTCGCAAAAGAGTCGCCTTAAAATGTTTAATGGTTAATTTTATAAAAATAGTGGAGCTGAGGGTACTCGAGCGACTTAGTAAATCGTTAAGCGCAAAAGCGAACATTAGGGTCTAAGTGGATAAAGTCTAGTTTCTTAAGAGACCGTGGTTTAATTCCAGCTTATGTTGTTATTAATAGGGTACCGGACCCACTCTAAGGTTAAGTCTAACCCGGAACACTCAGGCAATTTTTCTACCTGTTATACTGTTGTTGTGATGTAAATATATTGATACATTATCTTGAGATAAGTGCATGGTTGTTATTAGAAAATATTGAGATATATTGGAGCATGTTGATATGGTATATATATATATATATATATGCATGTTGTGAAATCTTGATATTTTATCATCAATTCAAATGCTTATAAACTGCATAATACCTATGCTAGAGATAAGCAGTAGTTGCGTATACCCTTAGTATAGGGGACCCAAATGTGAACATTTTTCTAAACCGGGATTCGATGTTCCCGAGTATAATATATATATATATATATATATATATATATATATATAGTTCTCTATAACTATTAATCGAATAAGGTATATTCGATAGTTTTGAACAATAATCAAACATTAATTTCAATTATTCAAATAAAGATTTTACTTTCGTATAAGTATATCTTTCGATAATTATTATTTGTTTCAAGTATTATTTTCAAAAAATTTACTGGATTTATTTTGATACAAGCTATTTTTTATTGGAATATTATTTAAAGAATAATATTCAGATATTCTTCGATTATTTTGCAAATGATTTATTCTATCAAATCATCCTTACTTCAAACATTTTCAAAAATGTTTTCGAGTCTTCAAAATAATTTTAAAGTTAGAGCGGATCCCAAAACTCATTTTCAAATTTAAGATCTTCCTTTTGAAGAGGATTTAAATACTCGCTCAAAACCTAAGGTATTCGGGTCCATGGTGTATTTTTGGCACAACGAAGTTGCTAATTTGATAAAAGAGTTTGATTACTTGCCCAACGTTCGGGAAGTAGGCCCAATCAAAATGTGTCGGCATAAAAGCCATGGGCTCAGTGGGAGTCCATCAAAGTGTAAGTGGCTCAGTGGGAGTCCATTAAAGCGTAGGTGGCGGAGTGGCAGTCCAGCATAAGGTCCTAATGCGGCCAGGGTGATGACTAGTGGGGAATTCATCCATCTACTAGTAGAAAAGGTGACTTAATTGGTATATTTGCCTGATCAGCAAGATATCAGGTTTATGTCAAGGTTTTCTTCTTTCCAAATTCATTGGATATTGCAACTCTGTTTATAATTTTCATAACAGAGGTTTTCAAGGAGTTTATGAGAGATATATATATAGGTGTATATATATCGGGACTTAAGAAAGTATCTCGTAACTTCATTTCTTTCAAATGATATTTCAAAGATTGAATCTATTCAAGTCTTATCTTGTAGTCTCATCTATGTGATGAACTTTTGAAATTGATTATACCTTGAACGGTGGTAGTTCAATTAGTATTTGTAAAAGATATAAGTATATTGGAGTATCTTGTAACTTCATCTTTTCAACTTATATCTAGTTAATGATTATCTTATGCATGACAAAGATTTTCATAAAAACGTTGAGAAAAGGTTAGATATATGAGATCACCTTGCAACGATATTTTTATACAGTTATAAACTGGAACTCTGTGTATATTATACATGTTAGAGGATTTCAAAGATTTTAAAAAGTATATATATATATATATACTGAATATTTTACGACTTGGTCGCGGTAAGATATCAATTTGGTTCATTTCTTCTTAACCAAGACTTTTATGAGTACTATGAGAAGGCTCATATATTGTTAATTACAATACATGTTATTTTGGTGGGCTTATTACTCACCCTTGCTTTATTCTTTCATCACACAACAACAGCTAGACAAGATAAACAAGACCAAGCTCCCAATTCGTGAGCGGATAGGAAACATTCTACAGTTTCCTGTAGGCGTTGATGCCGCTGTAGCTAAGGTAGGAACTACCAATAGGCTAGGTTTTCAACTGTTGATGTACCAGACTTATGTATATTTATGAATTGTAATAATGGCAAAGAATATGTAAATTTATTCAGAAACCCCTTTTGAGGTGTAATGACTAATAATTGTGAAATAAAATGATTTGTGTTATTTTTGGTATCATCTCTAAGACTATAACTTGTGGTGTGTGTGTATATTGTGGGGTCACAGTACGCGGTTTTTGGTTGTTTATTAAGATTGAGTGTTATTAAGGGAAATGGAACTCGTGACAACCCGGATCCCCGACCCCGGATTTGGGGGTTTTACAACAGGAGTCACAGTTGTACTCATTGTTTGCACTATGGTTATGACAGGTTGTTGTTCTCCACTAGTGATGAGAACCTCCAGTTGAATTGGAGGGGATTTGGATGGATTATTGTCATGTGCACCAGCCTCAAACCCTTGTACTTCTTGTAAAGCACTATCACATGAATGTGATGTTCTTGCCTCTCCCATAGAAGGGTCATTGGTAATTGTACTCCCAACTTCAATTGTTAATGCAATTTCAGCTAGGATTTAGAGGGGAGATGTTCTCCGTGACAGGAACCTCCAATTGAATTGGAGAGGATTTAGATAGCTCCCCCTCAAGAGTACTACCCTCAAACCTTACAGCCTGTGAAGGCTGATGTGCACATGAAGGTGCATTTGTGATCACCATGGGGTCTTCAGTAAAAACTGATAAATCCCCCATGTTTGTGATGGTATCATCAAGGTATACCCCATCTAGTAGCCTCTCGCCATCTAAATTAGGTATCTGGATGGTGAACAAGGTTTCTTGAACCAAGTCACTTGAGTGAGGTTGCACCTGAGAATTAGATTCAGGTGTTGTGTAAGAAGAAGAAATTTTAGAGATAAAACTTTGAATTTCAGTGTTGAATGTTGACAGCTCCCCCTGAATAGATGAGGGAGCTTCAAGAGATGTGCTCTCCTTGTGTGTGCCATCCTTATTTTTCCTTCTATACACTTAAATTTGTTCAAGTGATGGTTGTGCGGACTTTTTACAAGGTGTATTTGGGTTAATGCTCTTTTTAATAGAGACATCCTTTTGAGAGGGTGTCTCTAGAGTCTGTTTAAGTCCCTTGCTTACAACTACATCCTTTTGAGAGGATGAAGAGGTGGCTTGAGTGGTCAACTCTAAATTTTTAGCCTTCTTTGGTTTTCTGACCAAGGGTGACTCTATTGGTGTGTTCCTCACCACTCTTACTAATAATTGGTAGGTTTGCCTGCTTTCTCTTCTTTTTACTCACTTCACCCTTTTAGGAGGATGAAGTGGTTGGTTTCCTAGATGCTATTGATATAGAAGAAAGGGTCTCAGCATTATAAGGTCCCTGTTGGTGTTCCTGTGTTTGTACTTTCACAGGTTTAGGGACCATTGTTGTACTAGATTGAGCATTTATCCTCATGTCAGGCATGGCTTCCTGCAATCAGCTACAAAATATCCAACTCCATCACAGTTGTAGCACTTGATCTTTGACTTTTCAATTTTCCCAGATCTTGACTCCTTCTCATCATTCTTCCTGAAATTCCTCCTATCAGAGTTTGAGAAACTAAAACCTTTTCTAAAAAACTTTTTTCCTTTCTTGAAGTCCTTGTAGGCCTTCTTCTTGATGTTTTTAACTATGAGAGCATCCATCTGTAAGATATTCTTATCATCATAATGATCACTTTCAGAGTCTGAGCAATCATCAGAATTTGAGCCCTCATTACTATTTTATGACTCAATATTAGACTTTGCAATCATAACCTTTTCTCTTGAATGACTTTTTTTCCTGACTTTTCTTTTTTTTCCTCATCCTTGAGTGCAACTTGTCTTGATCTAGGCCCTTTCTTCTTGCTTCTCTGCTCCATCTCTAGCTCATGAGTTTTCAGCATTCCATAGATCTCATCTAGAGATGTGTCTTCAAGATCATAGTTATCCATCATTAATGTGACTTCCAAGTTCCACTTTTCAGGGAGTGCAAGAAGAAATTTCAAGTTTGAATCTTCTGGATCATACTCTTTGTCAACAAATGACAAATTATTCAGCAATATTTGAAATCTCTCACAGATATCAGTCAAAGACTCATCAGCTTTTGAGTCAAAGTGCTCATACTCCTGAGTGAGTATTGTCATTCTATTATTCTTGATAACAGTTGTGTCTTGATACTTAACCTCTAAAGAGTCCCAAATTTCCTTGGTTGTTTTGCATCCAATCACCCTATTGGACATCACACTGTCTAGACTACTATGCAAAAGATGTCTGACTTTTGCATCTTTCATAATAGATGAAAAATCCTCAGGAGTGTAGTCCTTTTT
The DNA here is from genome assembly GCF_009905375.1 of Apium graveolens. Taxonomy (NCBI): domain Eukaryota; kingdom Viridiplantae; phylum Streptophyta; class Magnoliopsida; order Apiales; family Apiaceae; genus Apium; species Apium graveolens. Next base: position 114,745,878 of record NC_133656.1, read on the forward strand.
ATCTTTGTCAACCATCTTCTCCTCCTTTTCAAGAATTATAACAGCCATTTTGATGGGCCTGTGAGGACCATCATAAATCATGTTCGGATATTCAGGATCGATTGCTTCCAGACACATAGCCATATTAACTTTTCAGACAGGATATTCATTGATTTTCAAGATTGGAACCTTAATGGCTTCATATCTTCTCATATTGTGGTTGGTGGTGGTGGGGGATTCAGTTGAGTTTCTTTATCAGCCATTATTGATTGTTTTCTGGATCTTAAATTGTTTGTGTATCAATAGCAAACTCCGATATCAATTGTTAGGCCTTTAAGTAAACTATAAAGGGGAAGGGTGAATACAGTTATAACAATCAAATCAAATTAAGTACTCAATAATGAAGAACAATTTTTATATTAATGAATAAAGACTGATTGCAATACTCTCTCAAAAATCTGCTAGGTTATGTGTAAAATAAAATAATGTTCGACATATATAATGTTAACCTAATATGTGCTTATATACCGCACATTTACACAATCAATATAGTTGATATGATATACATAAATAAGGAATCCTAATACATATCCAACTATTGATTGCTATAATTATGTAAAGTCATACAGCGACATAGATCTGTAAATATATCCTCATGATAAGATTATAAAGAAAATGAGTATTATATTCATACATGATTTCGAAAGCTTACTCAATAATTTCATGAATTTTATTATCTGCAAGGGTAATAAAAAATTAGATGAATATTGGTATTTGAAATACAAAACATACATGTGCCAAAATTTTAAAACACTTTCAAAATTACATGTAAACACAATTTTTGTTTTTTCTTTTCTCAAATATTTTATCTCCTTTTTTATATTATTATCTTTAAATACCTCCCCAATTCTAATGAAAAATCACGAGCAACTATACTATATTCAATTACATTAACTTTATTATAATATGCAATTCGGAAATTTATTATATCAATTTTTAAAGTAGCGATTCTATATATTAAATGGTTCGTAAGGATAAAGTATGTCAAATAAATGACCGTTTAGTTACATATTTACCCCGAAATAGCAAAAATTTAGGGGAGTGACAATCATCTAAAATTCATCTTGAACTAAATGATTATTTTGTTAACAATAGAAAATTGAACCCCATTGTAAAGCATAATATAATGTAACATGTAATCGAGGAATTATAACTCAATATGAAACAGAAGCAGATAAACAATATTAAATTGTGAAGCACAAGAACCCTAAAGATGAAGACATGATACATACAAAGAATCAAAAGATGTAAATGACTCTCTAAATCCGCACTCAAGTCATGGGAAGAAGTTCATTAACTTGTTCAAGCATTCATGAAAAATAAGACATCAAAGGACTTTCAGTATCAGTTACATGGTTCGATTTGAAGTATTGAAGATCGGAGGTTCAGTGGTTGAAGCTGGAAATAACCTTCGAAGATGTATCAGTTTTGCAGTGCAAAAGAAATTAACTTATATCAACTCATATTAGTTGTTTGTGAACCAGACCAGTGCAATAAACATCAACATTTCAGAAGAGATTTAATTCAGCAACACGGGAGAAATATATTTGATACAACTATTGGAGACAAAGAAATTTTCCAAGGAAAAACTATATAGTCGCGGGTTGGAGTTGTAAGGAATCTTTCTAAGGAAAAATCAACCTTGCAGTCGCCAGTTAACTTCTGAGTCGTAGGTTGAGGTGTTAGTCGCAGGTTGAGATCTTAGTCGCAAGATAAGTTCTTAGTTACAGGTTGAGGAGTTGGTCGCAGGTTGAAAACTTAGTCGCAAGATGAGTAATTAGTCGCAGGTTAAGTACTTAGTCGCAAGTTAACAAAATCCTCATTCACCAGTTAGTACTTGGATGCTTTTCAGAATTAAAATGAAGCATATGCAAATAAACAAGTAGTTCAAATTAAGGATTTTGTAAATGAATCGAAAAAGATTGTAGGTATCGTATTCAACCCCCCTTCTACTATACTTTGGGACTAACAATCGGTATCAGAGCTTGTTGATTGACATACAAATCAAGATCCGGAGAAAGAAACAAGTTCTTGAAATTTTTTAATTTTCAAAAATTCTCAATTCTTGAAATTTTTGAACTTTAAATAATTTTAATTCCGCCAAGATGATGAACAACCAAAGAATTGGAAGTATCAAGGTTCCCCCATTCGACAGAAATAATTACAACCTATGGAAAAAAAAGATGATGTTGTTTATGAAAGCTTCGAATCCACTTTATATTGGGATATTACTGATGGCCCTTATGTCCTGATGGAAGTAGTTGTTGAATCCACAACTGTAACTGGTGCAAGAATTCCTTCCTCATCTACTCCAGGGATCCGTCTAAATATACGGAGACTAACAATGAGTTGATAAATCTAGACACAAGCCTTCAACTCATAATTGTGGAATCGATCGATAATGATATGACTCATCAACTTCTAGGAAGTAAAAATGCAAAGGATATGTCGGATACCATTGAGCTTTTGATGGAAGGTACAGAAGAAGTCAAAAAAAAATAGGATGGATATTCTGACTACTCCGTATGAGGCATTCAAACTTCAACCCGGAGAAATACTGTCTTCACTCTTTGAGAGATATACAAGACTGTTAAGTGAATTAAAGCTACAAGGGAAAGTTTATCCTATACGAGAGTCTAACAGAAAGTTTATGTTGACGCTTCTAGTTCACCTGGAAGAAAAGAACACATCAATCAGGGAAAGATCTGATTTTATATCCATGTCCCTAGATGTAATCTATGGAAAACTAAGAACCCATGAATTGGAGCAAGAGCAGAGAGCTATTATATATGGATCTGGTTATATTGACAGTAAGAGTACGACACTTGCAAAAACCACTGCACTTGTATTTCGTGAACTTGAAACCCAAGAAGTCAAGGTTGCACCCTCCTCAACAATCAAGGAAATTATCGTAGCTAAAATTGCTCATGGTGAGCCAGAGGATGAAAGTGAGTTTTACACTCAGGAAGAACTTGAACAGTTAGAGGATAAATCTATGGTATATATGGCTGCAAAATTTAGTCATGTTAGATTTAGAAAGAAACCCAACTATAAACCAAGGGGTTCATCAGGGAGATTTCAGAAAGGAAGCTACTCATCAGGGTCAAGCTCCAGAGGAGGTTACAAGTCAAGTTGGGTAGACAAGAGCAAAACAAAATGTTACAACTGCAATGAGTTAGGGCACTTTGCATCTAATTGCAGAAAGCCCCCAGCAGCAAAAGGAAAAGATTCTTATGAAAAGAAGGAAACTTATGAAGATCTGAAGAAGCAGAATGAGAAGCTGAAACAGAAGTTGAATGCTTATGTGGTTAAGGAAAAGGGAAGAGCGTACATTGTTTAAGGAAAAAGCTGGGATGATACTGATTCAGATGAAGAGGAAGAGTATGTAAATCTGGCTCTCATGGCAGATTCTGCAGAGGAATCACCATAATCATCTCAGGTTCCTCAACTTACCATTATAGATATGTATGTGTCTGAAATTATATAATGTTGATACAAGCATGTTTGCATATAAACTTGAAAATGATAAGTTTGTTCTTAAAACTGAGAGTTTAACCTCTAAAAATGAAGAACTAGAATTGCTTATGGTTGGCTTAGAAGACCTTAAACAAAAGAATGGATATCTAGAGAATAAGGTTAAGTGCAACACAGACATAGAAGGCAGTCTTAGAACTCAAATTGTTGACCTAGAAAAGAAGTTACAGGCGTTTAAGAATGCAGCTTTGACTCAGAAGGAGATAATAGATAGTCAAAGATTTAAATTTAAGACTTCAATAGGACTTGACTATTCTAAGCTGAACAGTAAGAAGCATAGTGGTGCATCTGAGATAAACATGTTTGTCTCATAGAAGGTACCATATGTTATTAAGGATGTTGTATCTTCATTGTTCACTGAGTCTGTTTCAGATTCTTTGGATGAAGTAAGTTTTCTAATCAATGAAGAATTGATTGGTGAAGACAGAGAGAAGGAGAAGGTAGAGGAATCCCCTAAGACTCATAAGGCTCCATCTAGTAAAGCCAAATCCATAGCTGACCTAGGTAATAAGGTGGATAGGAAAGAACGTGACACACTTAAGAAACCACACCTAATAGTTAACTCTAAGACTGGTGAGAGTGCTAAAGTTAAGGATAAGAAAAACAGGAATGGCAAGGTAGGTCTAAATAGAAATCTAATTTTGCATCTTTCTCATCTGTATCTTGAAAGTTATGTAATAATTGCAATTTTGTTGCACACCTTACACATGCATGCACAAAAGCTAAAGTAGAATCTGTTGCAACTTCTAGTGTGTCTGTCATGCCTAACATGCCTAGTTTTCATGAGCCCTGTGGCGTAGTTGGTTGTATGCCATGTGCATTTGTTACCATATGAATATTTCAAAGCTTTTCATGCAACCGCTAGCACTTGCACCAACACTAAGACAAGCATGAATAATGAGCACACACGGGCCAAGACTATAGTACCTCCTATCTCTAAGTCTGACAACTATGTTGAGACTAGCACTGAGAAGGAGTCAGTCAAAGTGAAAGCTAAGCCTGTCAAGGTTTCATTTATTGATTCTGTTTCTACTCCTAAACCTTCAGGACCCAAGAAAGCTTGGGTACCAAAGTCTTCTTAATCAATCTGTGTTTGCAGGGTAAGGTAAGAAAGGAAAAGATCATGTGGATTCTGGACAGTGGTTGTTCTAGGCACATAAGAGGAGAAAAGTCCCTGCTCATAGGTGTGGTTGAGAAAGTTGGCCCTATAGTTACCTTTGGAGATGACAGCAAAGGATTTACTAAGGGATATGGCAATTTGGAAATTGGGAATGTCATCATTGAAAACATCTCTCTTGTGGAAGGATTGAAGCATAATCTTCTGAGCGTCGGTCAGTTTTGTGACAAAGGATACAATGTTGATTTTAGATCAGAAATGTAACGTCTGGGAAATTTACGTCTGTATTATACCTTATTTATAATAAATTATGTGTGTTAATGTGTCATTTATATGAAATTAATTGTCAAACCCTAATTGCTATGTGTTACGTGCATCCTGTGTCAGCCCGGTATTTTTAAGATATTTTTCAGATATTTTATTTTTCATTCAAAACTTTCATTTCAAAAGTTTTACGACCTGAACCATGATTTTAAAGCAGGTATTTCAAATAAAATAATGGGCCTTATTTTTCATCAAACGGCTTTTACCATCGCATTATTTTGAACATCTAGGCATTTTATAAATTTTCTCGTTTTGCGAAAAATGACTTTTTCGGGCCCCATTGGGTGTTAAAAAGCCCACAAAAATCATATTTTTATTTTTATAAAATTATAGGACTTTTATTTATACCATTTATTTATATTTTTGCATTATTCACAATTTTTGGGAAATTTTGGCATATATATTATATATATAAAATATTTATAAATTAAATTTTAATACTCAAAAATTATAAAATTAGGGACTTATTAATTTTAAAAAGTGTAGAATTAGGGCCTTAATTTTTATTAGGAGTATTAATTTTTGCTACTATAAATAGCCTAATAATTATTTAATTATAATTAATTAATTATAAAAATTCTGCAAATTTTCTGGAAATTCTCTGAAGAACAATTCGGGTCAGAATTCGGGTCAGGAATCAATCAGTGATTTTGAACGTTTCTGAACACCAAATCGTATCATGTAAATACTCAAATCGATGGTTTTGAGTTGTTCTTTCAGTTTATGCAATCAATTTCAGGTTCTAATGTTTAGATTTTTAATTTGTAATTCTAGGGTTTATGCTAGAATTGGTACTTTTCGATTTTAGGGTTATCTGTTGAAATTGATGCTGAATATGGCTTTGTTTGATGATTTATGTTGGATTTCTAATAGTTAATTTTACGAACGATAGCTATATATCGTAGTTCGATTGATAGGGTTTTAATTCGATTTTGGGTCTTTTAATTTGAGACTGTTTTGATTCAATTGAATGATATAGAGTTGTAGATCATGAAATTTGTGATCGATTGAGAACGGTTTTGTTGATTTTGGTTTATGTTTGAGGTTCGCCGGAAAATCGCCGCCTTAAGCGACGATTTTGATTTTCCGGTCACCGGAAGGATTGTTTGATGTTTTGGTGGGTTGGGTTAGCATCATAACGATGTAAGGAGTATGTTGCAATTGGTTTGGTCGAGTTCTGGGTTCTGGGCACCGGAAACCGCCATGACTATCGCCGGCGTTCTTAGAGTTTGATCGGAGAAGACGATACAAATATCGTCTGTACTTTTAGCCATGGGGGTTGAGTTTTTGCAGGAATAAGGATCAAAAACCCTATGAAAGCAGGATCGAATAACCCCCAGGGCTGCCTGAATTAAGGTTGTCGGAAACTGGGCAACGTCGCCGGAGTTTAGACCGGCCGGTGACCCGTTTTTGTTCTTGCCAACCGGAATCAGAACCCGGTTTGTACCCGGTTTTGATTCATTTTTCCCCAAAATCATTTTTGTAAAACTGTTTTTGGAAAATTATTTTATTTTATTTTTATTTTTATTATAAAATCAGTTTAATTTATTTTATAAATTGATTAATTAATTACTTAATTTATTAATTTATATTATAAATAATTCTAAAATATTTTCTAAAAATCAGATTTTATTATTCTCTCAATTATATATTAATTATTTATTATTTATTTAGTATTTATTGATTATTTAAAAATGATTAATTATTTTGATAATTAATCAAATAATTTTCAATAAATCATAATAAATTCATTTTAATTCCAAAAATTATAGAAAAATCATTTTTAATTCTGATTTTTCTTAAATAATTATTTAAAAATTATTTTAGGGTTTAAAAATTAGTAATAATTATTTATATCGAATAATAAATTGAATTATCAGTGTTTAATCGATATTAATTAGACCGTTAGTCCGATTCGAGCAAAACGAAAGCCCTTTGACTCAGAAAAATGAATTATTTTCATTAAAAATAATATTATAGCCTAATTTCTTCTAGAAATTATTTGAATTTGTTACTTGTTTGGTTATTAGTCGAATTGCGTGCCGAGACGAGTCCGAAAAATTCCGAAAAATAGGAAACGAGTCAGATAATGATCAGTTGAGAAGGAATATAAAACCCATCAGGACTCAAGTGGTAAAGAAGCGGGTCAAGCCTTGGGATCCTCTCATACCCAAGGTGTTGATCCCAATCCAGGAAGAAAGCTTTGAGTTGCCTGAACAGGTGGAGTGTAGATAGTTAGTGTATGTGTTTGAATAAAAGATGAAATTAATTTAAAACTGGTTAGACAATGGTTTGTAATAAAGAGAGTTGGTAAGATTTTAAATTTGGTTTGTAATAAAGTAGTTAGTGGTTCTTATTTTCATACTTCAACCTAAAAAGATCCTGGTTAGTATAAAAGGGGTTTAGATTCATTTCTTTATTATTTATTAATCAGATTGTACAGGTTTGGTGATTAGCTAGTAACCCCCAGACTTATACCCTGGGTCTGGAGGGTGTTATAAGAAAGATGTTTGATCACTCATAGGAAAGATAAGAAGCTTGCTTTACAGAGAGTAAGGAAATGTAATTTATTCGTAGCTGACTTGAAGTCTATCTGTGATGGAGTAATGAGATGTCTCTACATCAAAGCTTCATCAGAACAAAGTTGGCTATGGCACAAGAAGCTCTCGCACTTGAACTTCAAGACAATGAACTCTCTGGTTAAGAGAGAATTAGTGAGAGGACTACCACAGATGAAATTCCGTCAAGAAGGACTCTGTGAAGCATGTGAAAAAGGAAAGTCAAAGAAAGCATCACACAGAAGCAAGGAAATGACAAGCATAACTGAACCTCTTCAGCTAATTCACATGGATTTATCTGGTCCAGTGAATGTGATGTTACTATCAAGGAAAAGATAGCTTTAGTGATAGTCAATAATTACTCCAAGTACACATGGGTGTTGTTTTTTCAATCCAAGGATGAAGCACCTCAGTTGATAGTGGATCATATAAAAAAGATTGAGTTGGAAGCAAAATTACCTGTCAGGAAGATCAGATCAGATAATGGGACAGAATTCAAGAATGCATTTCTAAATGAATTCTGTACAAAGATAGATATTTTGAGACAGTACTCAGCCCCAAGAACTCCACAACAAAATGGAGTAGTAGAAAGGAAGAATCGAACCTTGGTTGAAGCAGCAAGGACTATGCTAAGTGAATCAAGACTCCCTACCTACCTCTGGGTTGAAGCTGTCAACATAGCGTGTTGCACTCAAAATCGTACCCTGATTAATAAAGATCATGATAAGACCCCTTATGAGATTATGGATGACAAGAAACCAACACTGAAATACTTCCATATGTTTGGAGCTAAATGTTTTATACTAAAAGAAGGAAATGAGCATCTGGGAAAGTTTGATGCTAAAGCGGAAGAAGACATAATTCTTGCCTATTCTCTGAAATCTAAAGCTTATATGGTTTATATGATTACCGATCAGAAGGTGATTGAAAGACTTAATGTAACATTCGATGACACCAAGTTGGCAAGCCTGCAAAGAGAAAAGGAAATATTGAATCTCTTGAATTTGAAAATCTGTCAGATGATCCTTTAGATATAGAAGAACCTGAGATTGCTAGTGCTATACATATAAACCATGGCAATGCTGATCCTGAATCAAGTGATGGTAATGGTTAAAATGATAATTATGATAATCATGCAGGAACCCCTTCAAGAACTACTACTCAAAGATCAGAATCATCAAGTCATGGTGGAAACAACTCAGGGAGAGCAGGAAGAGGATCTACAGTTCACACTCAACATCATGTTGAACAAGGGGAAACATCAAGATCTTATCTGCCTCGACAAAGAGTTTGGAACAGAGACCATCCCTTTGAACTGATCATTGGTGATCCTGACAAATGAGTGAGAACTAGACATGCCATACACAGGGGGTGAATGTGTTTTTGTGTTTTTCTGCTTTTCTAGAATTGTTTATAGTGATGAACAAAGTAAATTAAATTTTTGTAGTGAAATATGTTAGTACAGAAATTATGCAGATAAAAATAGTGAACACAAATCTTTCAAAACTCACTTAATTTTATATTAAAATTAAGAATGTCTTGCTACAAAATTTCTAGGCTCTTTGTTGATAAAGAGCTTAGCTTCTTCCTTTAGAGAATACAATCTTTCTGATCTAAATTGTTATATCTAAAACAAAGCATCCAGTATTTACTCTATAGGACAGTAAACACTGGTTTTTACACAGCATGCAATAGCATGTACTAAACCCTATTTTTGGATAACCAAATCTTTCTAAGGTGAGTTTTATGCATGCATGTTGAAGAAGCCAAAGTTGAGGCCTTAGTTCTTGTGAACTCAAGGTTTCAACTATGGTGGCTTATAGAAATGAGAAAGATGTGATCTTGGAGAGGTGTTATACTTCTATTTTTTCAAGTCATAATCTTGTTCATAAACATTTGGCAATGATTTCTTCAGAGCCAAATGTTTCAAGTATTGATCTTGGGTAGTTTTTATAAAAATGACCATGCATGTTGATTTTTAAAGTCTTGATCTTTATAAGTGTTGTTTTGTCAAGGTTAAACTCTTGCATTCTATTTCCCTTCAAGATACCTTAAGTTTAGTACTTGCATGTTGATTTTAGCACTTGCATGTTGGATATAGTACTTGCATGTCGAATTATAATTGATTTTCAAAGAAGAAGCCATACTTGTTGATTTTATGCTTTGGTACTTGACTTGTATGAGATGCATGCTGTGGTTTTTGGTTATAAAATGCTAGATGAAGTATTCCATGATGATAAGTGATTATATTCAGTAGATATCAAGTGATTATTTTGGATATATGGTTCGAATTATTGCTTAAAACTTGAAGATGTGATATTGCCAATATAGTTGTTCTTTTAACCTCTTGATACTTGATTTTTATGAGTTACATGCCATGATTCCTTTGATAAAATGCTAGTTTAGGTTATATATAATGAAATGAGCTTAAGATCAGTAGGTTTCATGAAGTTACCATGCATGTTTACTTCGAATTTTTGCCTTAAAAATGCTAAGTGATGGCTCAACTTGTGATGTGTTACTTTGCTTGTCTTTATGTTTGGTTTTCATGCTTAAGGGATTGTAAATGAACCTTATATGTTGATAATCAGTAGGTGTAAGTGTATTTTAAGACTTCCCTTGGTTGGTTGTTGATTGTTTTTGTTATAATGAACCCTAATTTTGTACTCTTCAAACTTCTTTTTGTAGACTTGTCAATCCAACTGATTGGATTGTTTGTTAATTGATAATCTTGGATATTTAACTAGTCTACACTTTGTACTTTGAGTTTTACCTCGAGATCTCCAGTTTGGCATATAGAGAACTTGACATCTTGATAAGTATAATGGCTTATCGAGATCTCTTATCACTCTATAGTTGTTTTGACTTATCGAAGTCTCTGAGTTCTCTATAAGAGAATTTGGCTTGTCGAGATCTCTAAATTTCTACATGTAGAACTGACTTATAGATATCTCTAATCTCCATGTCTTCAATTTGGCTTTTCGATATCTCTGAGTTCTTTAGTGCAGAAATGATTTATCGATATCTCAGAGATCTCTAGTGATATTTGACTTATTGATATCTCTGAGATCTCTTGTGATAATTTGACTTGTCGATATCTCCAATCTTCATGTCTTCAATTTGACTTGTCGATATCTCTGAGACTTATCTGTAAGCTTTTCTTGACTTCTCGATAAGTCATTCTGGAGTTCTCGAATGACTTCTCTATAACACTTAATATGTCACTTGCAGACTTCTTGACTTAGAATGTTTTTCACTAAACAGATTTATTCAACTCCAAGCTTCTTCAGACTTTTTCTGAGGCATGATCTTCATGATCTTCTTCCAGAGCTTATTCTTAGGCTTGAGACTGTTTACAGGTAAATACTCCAGTCTAGTCTATTTACATTTTTACAGACTTAAATGTTACAATACAAAATGCAAACTTAGATTTTAATACAACTTAGTTAGGGTTGTCAATTTGACTTAGTTTTGTTAGTGTACAGGCATGTCTTGCACAAAAATCTCCCCCAATTTGTGAGAAGATTGCTTATCACAAATTTATGCATGTTAACAAGATGAACCCCAAGCTACAATGCAAAATTAGACTAATAAATAAAAACTGACACAAATACAACATTTATACATTTAGGTGATTTCATGAGTTAAACAAACACATATTTCAGACACACATTGTATCTCATGTTTCTTCTCTAATGAGGTCCTTTAAATATACAAGAATTTCAAGTTCTTCTACTATTGGTGTCCCTCTTAGAGCTTCCAAAAGTTTGAATCTGCCAGGCTTTGGATAACCACTCAGCAAATCAATCCTAAACTTTGAGAATGTGCCTGCTTTGACATTTAGAAATCTTCCATCCTTGGAAATTCTGCTCATCTCGTTTGCCTTGAGTTTTTTTGATCTTTTAATGTACATCTATATTTCCTCATCATACTTATTCTTCCTCTCATCATATTCAGCCTTGTTTCTTGCTCTCCGTTCCTCCCTTACAATCAACCACTCGGCTAAAAGAGATCTTCATGCCCTAGTTGCAGTATCCTTGTCCTTTAGTAGGCTTATCCCTTTTTGATTTCTGTGGGTGAAAATGTATCCATTAAGTTGCAGCCAAGAAATGTGAAAGAGCCATTCTCATATTAGATTCTTACTTCCCTTAGTGTTACAACCCAAACTCTGACTATTTCCTCGGCTAGTTGTTGAATGTAGTCTTCATCTGAGTTGCACTAGTTTAGAGGTAGAAAATCACTTTTCTTGAAACAATTCCAGATGGCCCTCTCAGTAACTTGAACTTTATTAGGTTTCTTCCCAACAGTCTTGTAATGAACTTTGAGTGATGGCTTGACAGAAGGTAGGTTTGTGATTTTCTTGAGAAATGTTTGGCTTGAGGTGATTGGTATTTTCAGAAAGGAGTTAGCAGTCTGTTTGTACAAATATTTATGCTTAGAGGTATGAGGTGGTTTGGTATTTGAGTTTGTTGGGTTGATCTTGGTTGGGTTGAGCTTGGTTAATTTGGAATTTTAGGGTTTGTTGGTGTGGTCTTGAACTGTCTTCATTCTTCTTTTTCCTTCTCTCCTCACCTCTCTTTTTCTCCCCCTTCTTCTTATCTTTGCTTCCAGCTGCCTTAGAGGATTGACTTGGATTTAAGCCAGAAGGTTTTTGATCATCTTTCTTCTGCTCATCATCATCCAAGTTATCCTTAGTGATTTGAGTTTTTGGCAAGTTGGCTTCAGAATTTTTCAGTTATCTCCCCAACAGTCTTATTTTTCTTGACTTTCAAGTTAGTCTCCAGAATCATGATTAGCTTTTTGTTGGTCATGACACATTGCTTAGGGATCTGAAAGTGTTTGCAATGTTTGGTGGTAGGACATATGTATGTCACTCCCTTGCTTGAATGTAAATATGCTTCAGGAAAAGTATCCACTTGAGCATTTTTTTAATTCAGTTAGCAAGAGAGTGTCTTCAGGATTCACTCTTTTGACTTTGTTTATCAGAATGTCTAACTCAGATGCCCTTCTAGAGATAATATAGTTAAGGGACACCTGCATACACCTATCTACTCCTAAGTAATTTATGTTGATCATAATTCTTTTCTCCTGAAAGATATCCTTTATCACTAAGATCACCCTTATAAAGTTTATTGTCATGTTCAAGGCCTTCTTATAAGTGAAGAAATTGCCATTTAGAGAAGCCCTGAGAGCCTTGAGCAATTCATCAAATTCCCTGCTCAAACTAGGTCCCCAAGCTGCTCTGATAAGCCTCTCCATTCCAATATCAACTTCTTGAGTTTTGCTCTTGTCAGCATCTTGGACAGTTTGAGTAGATGATCTTAATAGCCTAGCCTCTATCTCCCTCTTAGTTTTGTCGGAAGGCATCAGAAGAGGAGTAGGAATTTCATGCCTCACAGCTTCTGGAAGTGCAGGCAAAGGAATGTTAAGCTTGCCCATGATAGCTCCCAAAGCCACAACATTTTACATTTGTAATTGCTTGTGGGAGTCCATCAAGATTTGAATATTTGTTTGTTAACTCTGCACAGCAAGCACTTGAGCTGTGAGTGAGTCATTGGAAGACTGCAAGTTGGAGACTTGTTATTGAAGAGCCTAAATTTGAAGATTTGTAGATGTAGAGGCAGGTTGATGATAGCTTGATGAAGTAGAAGGTCCAAATGTGTCTTCCACAGCCTGTATGATACCCTCTATTAGTAGTGCAGAAGGCTCATATCTGCTTTGGTGAAGCTGGTTCAAATTTAGCTTTGTGTCATTTGAACTTGTTATTTGTTGTTGAACCGCTTCATGAAGAGCAATGAAATATTGTCTGAGATTTTTGACATCTTTTTCCATAGTAGTCAGATCTAGCCTTGTCATCTAGTCAGAAAAGTGTTAAAACTTTGAAGTGATCTTGACTTGAGAGGGTATAATCTCATCCATCTTCTCATTTACCGGTTTCCTTACCCTGTCTTCATGACCAGTGAACCTGAGTTTTAAAGCTCTTTCAAAGAGACAGAAAGCTTTGAGTTGGGATTTGAAAACTCCATTGATTGCATCATAAACTTCAGCGGGAGTTAAGGGTTTAGCATTGCTTCCCAAAATAGTTAGATAATCTTCCCTTAATTTAGCTAAAACACCCTCTATTTTCAGATTGTAGTCCTTGTTCAGCCAAGCATCATAGTTGCCATCATGTTCAGTTTCATTAACAATTTTATCATGTTGTTCTTGGACATATGTTTGTTATGAGAGCATTATGGCTTGGTAATCCTGGTTAGACATATCTGAGGTTAGGAGTTGTTGAGAGATCTGTGAAAGTCCTGCTAGCTGATCAATCCTGAAATCTTCAAGAGTAGATTGAGTGGCAGCTTCTTATAGCCAGTTGGAGACTAGATGAGTTTGTTAAGAAGTAGAAGGTTCAGTTGTTTAGATTTGTGAGGAGCCAGGAACACCTGTGACAGGAGTCACAGTTGAACTCATAATTTGCACTGTGGTTATGATAGGGTGTTGTTCCTCACCATTTGTGGGAACCTCCATTTGAATTGGAGGAGATTTAACTGTGCTATTGACATTTGCAACAGCCTCAAACCCTTGTGTGTCTTGTACCACACTGTCATTTAAATGTGCTATTATTTCCTCCTCTATGATAGGATCGTTGGCAATTGTACTCCCAGCTTCAATTGTCAGAACAATTTCAGCCAGGGTTTTGAGGGGAGTTGTTCCTGAAACAGGAACCTCCAATTGAATTGGAGAGGATTGAGATAGCTCCCCCCTCATTAATACTACCCTCAAACCTAACAGCATGTGAAGGCTGATTTACACATGAAGGTGCATTTGTGATCTCCATGGGGTCTTCAGTAAAAACTGATGAATCCTACATGGTTTTGATTGTGTCATAAAGGTCTACCCAGCTAGTAGCCTCTCACCATCTAAATGAGGTGTATGGGTGGTGAGCAAGGTTTCTTGAACCAAGTCACTTGAATAAGGTTGTACTTCAGAATTAGATTCAAGCACATTATGAGAAGAAATTTGTGAGATTAGTAGAGTTTGATCATGAGTGATTATTGGCAGCTCCCTCGGAGTTAATGAGGGAGCTTCCAAAGATGTGCTCTCACTGTGTGTGCCATCCTTATTTCTTCTTTCATACACTAGAATTTGATCTAGTGTAGGTGCAGACTCATTACAAGATGCATTGGGGAGAATGCTCTATTCAATAGAAACATCCTTTTGAGAGGATGTCTCTAGAATCTGTTTTGACCCCATTTATACAACTGCATCCTTTAGGGAGGATACAGAGGTGGCTTGAGTGGTCAACTCAGTTTGCTTAGCCTTCTTTGTTTTTCTGACCAAGGGTGACTCAGGTTGTATTTGTACCTCACCACTCTCATTCATCACAGTAAGGGTTATCTCATTTCTCTTCTTTTTACTCACTTCACCCTTTTGAGAGGATAAAGTGGTTGGTTTCCTAACTGCTATTGGTTTTGAAGAAGTGGTCTCAGCTTGGGAAGGCCCCTGTTGGTTTTCCTGTATTTGAACTTCAACAGGTTCAGGGACCATAGTTGTACTAGATTGTGCATTTGATCTCATGTTAGGCATAGGCTAAGGGTAAGTCTTAAACCTCTCCATCATGAATGGAGTCATTTTCAGACTTACATTTACCTTATTTTTGTAAAAGACATGCCTGTACTTTAACAAGACTAAGACAACTTATCAACCCTAAGTAAGTTGTATTGTTATCTAAATTTGTATTATGTAGTTGTAACACTTAAATTCTGTAAAAATGCAAAGGAGCAGACTAAAGTATTTTTCCTAAAATAGTATCAAGCCTAAGGATTCTATTTGGAAGAAGATCAAGACGATCATGCCTCGGAAGAATTTTGAAGAAGCTTCGAGTTGAATAAATCTGTTTGGAGAAAAATGTTCTAAGTCAAGATCTTTACAAGTCAAAGATTTAATGTTATAGAGAAGTCATTTGAGAACTCCAGAATGACTTAACGAAAAGTCATTCAAACTCCAGAGAGTACCGACGGATAAGCAATATCTACTCGATGGATGAGTTATATATATCTATTTGATGGATGAATAACATCTACTCGACGGATGAGCAATATCTACTCGACGGATAAGCTATACATCTACTCGATTGATGAGCAATATCTACTCAACAGATAAGCAATATCCACCGGGAGTAGAGAAGTCAGGAAAGCTACTCAAGAACTCAAAAAGATATCGACAAGTCATTCTTTCACTAGAGAACTCAGAGTTATCGACAAGTCTATATCCATTCGAGAACTCAGAGATATCTACAAGTCAAGTGAAGTTATGAAGACTAGAGATCTCGATGAGCTGAAGACCTCTACAAGCCAAACTCATTATGGAGTACTAGAGATCTCGATAAGCCTTTGTACTTATTAAGATATCAAGTGTTCAAATGAATGAAACTGGAGATCTCGAAGTACAGTCTCAAAGTACAGAATTGCAGATCAGTTTAATATCCAAGATAAACAATCAACAAATAATCCAACAGCTGGATTGACAAGTCTATAAAAAGCAGCTTGAAGTGTGTGCAAGATCAATGGCAAAGATTAACTGACAGAGGAAGATTAAAGTAAACACGGGATACTAAAGACATGCTAAGCCAGGAATGGAAAATTTCCTTTTCTATAAATAGAAATGACAAGTGACAGTTTGAAAAGCTAATAGCATATTTATTATCCACAGTGTAAACCAGCAGTTAACTGAGCTATAAAGTTAACACTGGTCCTCTAGTTAGATGTAACAATTTAGATCAAAATTCTTGTAACACTCTCGAGAAGAAGCTGAGCTCTTTAACTTCGAAGAGCTTAGAAATTTTGTAGCAAAGCATCTTAATTTTTAATATAAAAATTAAGTGAGTTTTGAAGATCTGTGTTCTTTATTTTGTGCAAGTTTAATTTCTGCATGAACACTTTTCTATACAATATTTAATTTACTTTGTTCAACCATTATCTTTCAAGAAAAGCCTAAAATCAGAAAAACACATTCACCCCCCCCCTTGTGTGTGATTCATTACCTAACAAGCGGTAACAGAGCAAAATCTGAAAGAAAATAGATTCAAGATCTTGGAAGAATGAATACACAGAAAATCAGTAGCATCAAAATTCCTACCTTTGACAAAGCTAACTACACTCTTTGGAAAAAGAAAATGATGTTGTTTATCAGGATGGCAAATCTATTCTACATTCAGATCCTCAAGAATGGACCCTTCATTCCTATGGTAATGGTAGAGGAATCTACAGATGGAGACATTGTCATACTAGCTCATTATGCTCCAAAAGATCCTGCTGAGTATACAGATTCTGAAAAGGAGAAAATTTCCCTGGATAGCAGCTTGCAAATGATATTGATTGAGTCACTTGACAATGTGATGTAAAATAATATTATCAACTGTGACACTACCAAACAGATATGGGAAAAGATTAAGATACTGTGTGAAGGAACTGAGGAGGTTAGATCAAATCAAAAAAGGATACTGATTTCACAGTATGAGGGTTTCATGGCTAAGCCTAAGGAAAGCATTACTGATGTGTTTGAAATATTCAACAAGCTGATAAATGACTTGCAGCTTCATAACAAATACTATGAAGCTGAAGAAGTGAATCTAAAGTTCTTGCTTACTCTCCCTGACCATTTGGAACAAAAAATCTCAGTAATCAGGGAAGGAAGAGACTTGAGCAGAATAACTCTGGAAGTTCTATATGGGATTCTTAAAACATATGAACTAGAGATGATTCAAAGGCAATCGCTGAGGTCTGGTCAAGGACATGTTGTGGATGGCTCAAGTGCTTTAATTGTTAATGAAAGCCACTCATTCAATAATGAACTAAGATACCAAACTTCAGATGCCTTATCAAGTGAGCAGAGAACAAATGATTCACAGGAGCAAGTCATCTTAGAGTTGGAAAAGGATGAGTTTTACACTCTTGAAGAACTGGATGAGCTAGATCAGTCTATGGCCTATCTAGCTAGAAAATTCTCTAACATTAGAGTAAAGAATCCAAGGTACTTTAGGAATAAAGGACAATCCTTCAACAAAGACAACAACTGGAAAGAGAAAGGGAAGTATAATTCTGACAGCAGGAGTGGTTACAAAACTGGATCTGTTGACAGATCTAATATAAGGCGCTTCAATTGTGATGAACTAGGCCACTTTGCTACAGAATGCAGGAAACCCAAAAAGGCAAAGAAAGACAAAGCTTATCTTGAACTGGAAGCAAAGTATGAAGCTCTTCTGAAAAAGCAACAGAGCAAAGCTTACATTGCAGAGGGAAAGAGTTGGGATGATTCAGATAATGATGAAGATGGGGAAGTTGGAAACTATGCTCTAATGGCCTTGGAGCAAAGTGAATCATCCTCATCAAAAGGACAAATACCAATTCTTACCACTATTAATTTAAATATAAATCAATACAAGGAAACTGTTGAAAAGATGAGCACATAAATGTTTCACATTCACACGAGCATGGTTGCTTCTAATGAAGAAGTTAGCAGATTAACAAAGATAAATAAGAAGCTCGAGAGTGAGAAGCAAGAAACTGAATTATTGTTGGTTAAGCTTGAATCTTTAAAACAATAAAATGCCTATCTCAAGAACAAGCTCAAGTGTGCAAATGAAATTGAAGTAGTGTTAAGGGAAAAACTATAAAAGAATGAAGTAAAGATGAAATATTTCATAAATGCATCTGAACTGGTTGAACAGTATCATGAGAAGAATAAGCCATATGCAAACATTTCTATTGGCCTTGACTATGAAGACATGAGTGACAAAAAGATGACTGTAGGTGACAAATGAAAAGCCAAGAAGACTGAGAATGCTCTAACCTTTTTGAAAAAGGTTAATGCACCTATATTCAAAGCATGTGTAGTCAACTTCAGTGAAAAAGAATTGATAATCAATCAAGAAATTGCTGATGTAGATAAAGGACTCCTGTTCAAGAAACCAAAGTTGTAGATGCAAGAAAGAAAAAGAGAAAAAAAAATGGAAAAATAGGGATAAACAAAAGCAATAAGTTTGCATATGTTGTAAATGCTCCTAGAAAGAAGTGTGAAAAATGTGGCTCTTCAAATCATCTAACTCACCTTTGTAAAAAGGTTGTTAGCAAGCCAGCTGAAGGAGCTTGCAAATACAATGAAGCTAATTCTAATGATCCCTATTCATTTTGTGACAAGTTTGACTGCATTCCTTGTAACATGAAGGTAATGAAGAGTTACCATAAACTGAGAGTAGACCTTAAAGAATCAAGAAATGAGTTTACATCAGAAGGAAAACATGCACAACAATCACTAAATTTTGTTTCTTCTAAAATTACTCATTCTACTTCTCCTGAAAAAGTTATCAAGAAGAAACTACCCAACACTGCTTGGGTTTCTAAACACACTTAAGACTCATTATGTGCAGGGCAAGTGAAAAAAGTCATCTGGATCATAGACAGTGGATGTTCCAGGCATATGACTGGTGGTAAAGCCCTGCTATCACAATTTGAGGAGAAAGCTGGCCCATTTGTGACCTTTGGAGACAACAGCAAAGGATTCAAAATGGGATATGGCAAGAATGTATTGAAAATGTTGTCTTTGATTAATGTAGCACTGGTAGCTGATCTTGAAGTGAGTCTTTGCAGAAATAGCATATTATAGACAATGGTCTCAAATCTTATTCTACAAGGAGAATGCACTGTTTTCAGCAAGAAAAGTGGTGAAGTTGTTCCTAAGGGAGCAAGGAAAGGAAGCTTTTTTGTTAAAGAGTTTGACCCAACAAATAAGAATGGCATTTGCTGCTTCTACACCAAGGTATCAGAAGAAAGAAACAAGCTTGCTCAAGTTGTAGATTGAAAAGTTTGTCAGACTAAGGAAAAGAAGAAACTCCCAATAAGAAAATCATGGCAAATGGAAGCTCATCTCATACACCTGAGTTTGATTGCACAGCCTCAGGGGGAGAAAGAGGATCTTCAGATACTAGAAGGAAGCTCAACATGGGATTATGACATTCCAAGGGAATCAGTTTTGGAGTTGTTGGTTTCATAGATACAAATTCTATCTTTCTAAGACCTGTATCCTGATTTAGCATTAAAACTTCTTGCACCAACGGAAAAATAGCTAGCTGACATTTTAACTAAACCTTTGGATGAAGAAACTTTCACTAGACTTGTAAGTGAAATTGGATTGCTCAATTCTTCATCCTAAGGCAAGAACTCAGTTAATGTTGTGCAACAGATTAATCTCCAGTAAATCAAAATTAATTTGATTAAAGTGGAAATTAACTAAAATATGAATTATAAATATTTTAGAAATCTCTGTATATTTGTCTTTCAAATTTAATTAACTTGGAATTTTTCAAATTCTGAGTAAACTGCTTAGTTGTTAATTTACATCCTTAATATGTAAAATTAACTCAAGGCAGAATTACAATAACCAAAAGTATTTAGAAAACTGAGTTCCCGATAAGTATCAATTGACTTCTCGACAAGTTAACTTACTGACTTCTCGAGTGACTTCTCGATAGGTTTAAAATGACTTATCGATAAGTCCTTGTAAAGTTCTCTAATAATGTTCATTCACAGAGCTCTCTACAAGTACAATCCTTTAACTTATCAATAACTCAGAACTGAGATAATTTAAATTGATAAGTTATTTTAGTAAAATACTTTTGGAAAATGCATTCTAATTTTATTTTGAAATTATTCAAGTAAAAGTTAGAATTAATTCAGTCCACTTTTGGGGAAAAACTTGCTATTTATTTGACATTTCGATAAGTCAAGTTTGAGTTCTCTATAAGAGTGATTTAAAATGACTTCTCGATATGTACTTCACTTCTCTAAATGACTTCTCGATAGATAAACTCCAAATGTCTATTTTTGAGTTCTTGACAAGTCATCTTCTTTTACTATAAATACCCAGACTTCTCGATACATACTTACTTGCAGCTTCCGAGATCTAAAGTGACCTAGCTTTCAATCCATAACCATTTTCTCTCTCGTTTTTCATCCTTTCTCAGAGATCTTTCCTACCCATTCATTCTCATCAATCAACTATGGCTCAAAATGTTGCTAGGGCATCTATCCCGGAGAAAGGAACTAATTATCTTGCTTTCATTGATGCAAACCAAGCTCTTGATAGTTTCAAGGGGTTTGTAACACTGTTGTCTGAATCCTATCTTGCAGGTGCTTTGACTGCAAATCCAGTACTGTACTAGATGTGCTGTATGATTTCTGGACTACAGCTTTAGTGAGGACTGATGTTAACAACAACTCTCTCTCTAGTGGTGACATGCACAATTGGAGGCCAACAATTAGAATTCAATGATCAAGATGTGAATAGAGCTTTGGGACTGCCAACTGAGAATCTGGTGGAGGTACCAACTCCTGATGAGCTGACTGAGTTTATGGACTTTATCAATTATGATGGGAGAATCAACCTGTCAAGCTTAAACGGAACCAATCTAAGAAAGGAGTGGTCATTCATCTTTGACTCCGTAGTAAGGGCCTTTACTTGCAGAAAAACTGGATATGATAATATCTCAAGTGTTGTGCAAAAGCTGGTGTATTCAATTGCCCACAACAGACACCTGAATGTTGGTCTACTGATCCTGGAAGAACTTGCAACCAGGCTGGTTATGCATCTAACATCTAGAGGTAAGGAAATCTTCTTTCCTAGGTTTATTAAGTCCACTTTAAATAATAAAGTAGCTAACATACATCTGTTGAATCGTATAGATAGTACTAAAATAGGCAACTGTAAGCAAGTGTCCAAGATAATATTTGGCTCACTTACTACAAAGAATAAGGTCAATGTAAGTCTGAAAATCACTCCATTTATGTTAGAAAGATTTAGGACCTATCATTATCCTATGCCTGACATGAGATCAAATGCACAATCTAGTACAACTATGATTCTTGAACCTGTGAAAGTACAAACACAGGATCACCAACAGGGATCTTCCCAAGCTGCAACCATTCTTTCACAACCTTTAGAAACTAGGAAACTAACTATCTCATCTTCTCAAAAAGGTGAGGTCAGTAAAAAGAAGAGAAAGGGGATAAACCTAGTTGTGTTAAATAAGAGTAGTGAGGAGAAAGATGAAAGAGTATCACCTCTGGTCAAAAGATCCAAAAGAAGTAAACAAACTAAGCTGACCACTCTATCTTCCTCTACATCCTCCCAACATGATGCAGTTGTAAAAATAACCAGGAGTGAGTTTGCACAGCCTACACCAGAAGCAATTCAAGTGTATGGTAGGAGAAATAAGGAAGGCACTCATTGTGAGAGCACATCTCTTGAAGCTCCCTCATCTATTCAGGGGGAGCTGCTAACACTCACAACTGAGCAACAACTCCTTATATCCAATATTTCTTCTATCCCAATTCCACTTGACTTCATTTCTCAAGTGCACCAAAAATCAAGTAACTTAGCTCAAGAAGCTTTTCTCACCACCCAGACACCTCATTTAGATGGTGAGAGGCTACATATTGGGGTAGACCTTGATGACACCATCATAAACATGGGGGGTTCATCAGTCTTTACTGAAGACCCCATGGTTATCTCTAATGCACCTTCATGTGCAAAACAGTCCTCACAGACTGAAAGGCTTGAGGGTAGTACTCCTGAAGGGGAGCTATCTAAATCCTCTCCAATTCAATTAAAGGTTCCTCGTGAAGGAACAACTCCCCTCATAACCCTAGCAGAAATTGCCTCTACAGTTGAAGCTAGGAGTACAATTGCTCATGATCCTGTCATAAAGGAGGCAAGCTTAGCACATTCAAGTGCCAGTGTGTTGCAAGACACACAAGGGTTTGAGGCTGGTACACATGACAGTAACCCAGTCAAATCCCCTTCAATTCAATTGGAGGTTCCCACTACAAGTGGAGGACAACACACTATCATAACCACAGAGAAATCTGTGAGTCAAACTGTGATCTCAGTCACAGGAGTTTCTGATGAACCATCAAGCTCTCAACCTCAACAACCTCATATACTCTCTCAGTAGCTACAATAATCTGCCTCTCAACTAACTCCTGTAGATGATCTACTAGTAGAGCAGATCTCTGGACTGGCTAACATCTCACGACATCTTTTAACTTCAAACATGAGCAACCAGGATTATCAAGCCATTATGATTGCTTATAATGAAGAAGTTGAGGAGCAAAAGGAGAAAATTGACAATGATGCTGAGCCAGATGGGAATGTGGATGCATGGCTGTTTGAGGACTTTGCCTTGGAGATGAATTAAGTTTTGGCCAGATTTAGAGAAGAGT
Source organism: Apium graveolens (assembly GCF_009905375.1). NCBI lineage: Eukaryota > Viridiplantae > Streptophyta > Magnoliopsida > Apiales > Apiaceae > Apium > Apium graveolens. The sequence goes on from NC_133656.1 coordinate 114,768,713, forward strand.
ATGTTACTATTCTGGGCAACAATACAAAAGACTTGAGTCCAGAAGTTGTCTATGATGCCATTACAGATGTATACAAAGCTCAGCTCAAAGTATTTCATCTGTTTGGTAAGGCTCTTGAAATCAAGCTCACTGGTCATGAAGACAGAATCAGAAAATTGGTCAATGAGAAAATGGATAAGATCATACCATCTCAAGAGCAGATCTCTTCGAAATTCAAGCATTTTTCTGAGTAAATGGCTAGGATGGATCTTGCCTCTATTGAGAAGGAAGTCAAAAATCTCAAACTATCCTTCACAAATCTCCATACAGTGATCCAGCAACAAATTACTCACTCAAATGAGACCAAGGTCCAGCTGGATCAACTTCACCAGAGCAGATATAAACCTTCAGCATTGCTGATGGAAGGGATCAAAGAGGCTGTAGGAGAACACTTTGGCACATCTAGCAGATCTTATCATCCTAGATCCACCTCAATAAATCTGCAAATTTAGTCTCTATAGGATCAAGTCACAGCATTGCAAGACTCCAACTCCTCTCTCACTGCACAAGTCCGGGCTTTGACATCTCTTGTCAAGAGCCAACAAATAGACATCCAAACTCTAGTGGACTCCCATAAGCATCTTCAAATGTAAAATTCCATAGATTTAGAAGCCATCATGGGTAAACTCAACATACCACTACCTTCTTTGCTTGAACAAATAAGACCTGAAATCCCTACTCCCCTTCTCATTCCTGTCAACAAGACTAAGGGGGAGATAGAGGCTAGGTTGGCACATTCAAGGTCATCTCAACAACAAGTCCAAAGTGCTGAAGAGAGTTTAAATCGAAAAATTGATATTGGAATGGAGAGACTTTTTAAAGCAGCTGAGGGTCCCAGTCAAAGCAGAGAATTTGATGAACTGCTTAAGGCACTCAGAGTTTCTCTCAATAACAATTTCTTCACCTACAAGAAAGTATTGGACAGGACAATAAACTCAATAAGAGTGATCTTGGTAACTAAAGACAATTTCAAGAAAAGAAGGATAGTGGTCAACATCAATGACTCAGGGGTAGACAGATGTATGCAGGTGTCCCGTAACTATCTTATCTCTAGGAGGGCATCTGAATTAGATGTTTTGATAAGCAAAGTCAAAATTGTGATTCATGAAGATACTCTCTTGCCAACGGAATTGAACAATGCACAAGTAGCTGTTTTCCTAGAAGCTTATCTACAGTCTAGCAAGGGAGTGGCATACATTTGTTCTACTACCAAACATTTCAAACATTTTCAAGTTCCTAAACAGTGTGTCATGGAAAAAAAGGCTTATCATGACTCTTGAAACTGAGCTGAAAGTAAAAAGGAACAAAACTGTTGAAGATGAGGAGATGATAAAACTGTTGAGAAGATATTTGGATAATCCAGAAGCAAACTTGCCCAAAACAAAAATCAACAAAGATGATTTGGATGATGATGAGCAGAAGAAAGATGATCAAAATTCTTCTGGCTTAAATTCAAGTCAGTCTACTAAGCCATTTGGAAGCAGGGGTGAAGAGAAGAAGGAGGATGACAAGAAAGATGAAGACACGAGGAGAAAAGGGGAAAGGAAGAGCAGAAAACCTCATGATGATTCAAAAACTCAAACAACCCTAAATATCCGAACACAACCACCTCAAACCTCAGCTAAACTCATAACATCAACTATATCTAACATAAAATATTCCCAAACACCTAAGCCAAAATTTCTTTACAAACAAACTGCCAACTCCTTCCTAAAAATTCCAATCACCTCAAGCCTCACAAATTTCAAGAAACTAACAACCCTACCTTTAGCCAAACCTTCACTAAAATTCAATCTCAAATCTGTGGGAAGAAAGCCTAAGAAAGTCAAGCCTATCAAGGAAGTGGAAGTCACTGAAAGGGCCATCTGTAATTGCTTCAAAGAATCTGACTTTCTACCTCTAAATTGGTGCATCATAGATGAAGACCATTTCCAAAATTCAGCTGAGGAAATTGTCAAAGTCTGGGTTGTATCACTGAGAGAAGTTAGAGTCTATTTTAAGGATGGTACATTCAGTCTTCTAAACAAAGACTTAATGGATTCTTTGACTCCTGCAGAAATTAAGAGAATGCTAAGTTTGTTAAAAGGCAAGGACACTGTTACAAGAAATTGGAGATCGTCTTAGGCCGAATGGTTGATTTAAAGGGAGGAAACAAAGAAAAGAGATAAGGCTGAAGCTGAAGCTGAAGAAAGAAGAAGAAAATATGATGAAGAAATAGATATGTTTATAAAAAGATCAGAAGAGTTGAAAGTAAAAGGAATGAGCAGAATTTCTAAAGATGATAGATTTCTAAACATTAAAGTTGGTGGATTCTCAAGATTAAGGTTAGAGTATCTGGACCAAGGGTACCCTAAGGCAGCAAGGCAAAAACTTGTGGAAGCTCTAAGTGGAACACTCATCATAGAAGAACTTGAAATGTTAAGCTTCTGGAAGTGCGGGAAGAGGAATGTTAAGCTTGCCCATGATAGCTCACATAGCCACAATATTTTACATTTGTAAGTGCTTGTGGGAGTCCATCAAGATTTGAATATTTGTTTGTTGACTCTGCACCAATGAGGTGAGAGCATGCACTTGAGCTGTGAATGAGTCATTGGAAGACTGCAAGTTGGAGACTTGTTATTGAAGAGCCTGAATTTGAAGATTTATATATGTAGAGGCAGGTTGATGATAGCTTGATGAAGTAGAAGGTCCAAATGTGTCTTCCACAGCCTGTTTGATACCCTCCATTAGTAGTGCAGAATGCTCATATCTGCTTTGGTGAAGCTGGTTCAACTTTAGCTTTGTGTCATTTGAATTTTTTATTTGTTGTTGAACCACTTCATGAAGAGTAATGAAAGATTGTCTGAGATTTTTGACATCTTTTTCCATAATAGTCAGATCTAGCCTTATCATCTAGTTAGCAAAGTGTTGAAACTTTGAAGTGATCTTGACTTGAGAGGGTATAATCTCATCCATCTTCTCATTTACCAGTTTCCTTACCCTGTCTTCATGACCAGTCAACCTGAGTTTTAAAGATCTTTCAAAGAGACGAAAAGCTTTGAGTTGGGATTTGAAAACTTCATTGATTGCATCATAAACTTCAGCAGGAGTTAAGGCTTTAGCATTGCTTCCCAAAATAATTAGATAATCTTCCCTGAATTTAGCTAAAACACCATTCATCTTTATATTGTAGTCCTTATTCAGCCAAGCATCACAGTTGCCATCCTGTTCAGCTTCATTAATAATATTATCTTGTTGTTCATGGACATCTATTTGTTATGAGAGCATTATGGCTTGGTAATCCTGGTTAGACATATCTGAGGTTAGGAGTTGTTGAGAGATCTGTGCAAGTCCTGCTAGCTAATCAATCCTGAAATCTTCAAGAGTAGATTGAGTGGCAGCTTCTTGTAGCCAGTTGGAGACTAGATGAGTTTGTTGAGAAGTAGAAGGTTCAGTTGTTTGGTTGTGAAGAGCCAGGAACACCTGTGACAGGAGTCATAATTGAACTCATAATTTGCACTGTGGTTATGATAGGGTGTTGTTCCTCACCATTTGTGGGAACCTCCATTTGAATTGGAGGAAATTTAACTGTGCTATTGTCATTTGCAACAGCCTCAAACCCTTGTGTGTCTTGCACCGCACTGTCATTTAAATGTGCTATTCTTGCCTCCTCTATGACAGGATTGTTGGCAATTATACTCCCAGCTTCAATTATCAGAACAATTTCAGCCAGGGTTTTGAGGGGAGTTGTTCCTGAAATAGGAACCTCCAATTGAATTGGAGAGGATTTAGATAGCTCCCCCCTCATGAATACTACCCTCAAACATAACAACATGTGAAGGCTGATTTGCATATAAAGGTGCATTTATGATCTCCATGGGGTCTTCAGTAAAAACTGATGAATCCCCCATAGTTTTGATTGTGTCATAAAGGTCTACCCCAGCTAATAGCCTCTCACCACCTAAATGAGGTGTATGGGTGGTGAGCAAGGTTTCTTGAATCAAGTCACTTGAATGAGGTTGCACTTGAGAATTAGATTCAAGCACATTATGAGAAGAAGAAATTTGTGAGATTAGTAGAGTTTGATCATGAGTGAGTATTGGCAGCTCCCTCAGAGTTAATGAGGGAGCTTCAAAAGATGTGCTCTCACTGTGTGTGCCATTCTTATTTCTTCTTTCATACACTAGAATTTGATCTAGTGTAAGTGCAGACTCATTACAAGATGTATTGGGGAGAATGCTCTTTTCAATAGAAACATCCTTTTGAGAGGATGTCTCTAGAATCTGTTTTGACCCTATTTGTACAACTGCATCTTTTATTGAGGATACAGAGGTGGCTTGAGTGGTCAACTCAGTTTGCTTAGCCTTCTTTGTTTTTCTGACCAAGGGTGACTCAGGTTGTATTTGTACCTCACCACTCTCATTCATCACAGTAAGGGTTATCCCATTTCTCTTCTTTTTACTCACTTCACCCTTTTGAGAGGATGAAGTGGTTGGTTCCCTAACTGCTATTGGTTTTGAAGAAGTGGTCTCAGCTTGGGAAGGCCGCTGTTGGTTTTCCTGTATTTTAACTTCTACAGGTTCAGGGATCATAGTTGTACTAGATTGTGCATTTGATCTCATGTTAGGCATAGGGTAAGGGTAAGTCTTTAACCTCTCCATCATGAATGGAGTGATTTTCAGACTCACATTTACCTTATTTTTGTAAAAGACATGATGTACTTTAACAAGAGTAAGACAACTTGTCAACCCTAAGTAAGTTGTATTGTTATCTAAATTTGTATTCTGTACTTGTAACACTTAAAGACTGTAAAAATGCAAAGGAGCAGACTGGAGTCTTTTTCCTAAAACATTATCAAGCCTAAGGATTCTATCTGGAAGAAGATCAAGACGATCATGCCTCAGAAGAAATTTGAAGAAGCTTGGAGTTGAATAAATCTGTTTGGAGAAAAATGTTCTAAGTCAAGATCTCTACAAGTCACAGATTTATGTTATAGAGAAGTCATTCGAGAACTCCAGAATGACTTATCGAGAAGTCATTCAAACTCCAGAGAGTACCGCCGGATAAGCAAATATCTACTCAACCGATGAGCTATATATATCCACTCGATGGATGACTAACATCTACTCGACGGATGAGCAATATCTACTCGGCGAATAAGCTATACATTTACTTGACGGATGAGCAATATCTACTCAACGGACAAGCAATATCCACCGGGAGTAGAGAAGTCAGGAAAGCTACTCGAGAACTCAAAAAGATATCGACAAGTCATTCTTTCACTAGAGAACTCAGAGTTATCGACAAGTCTATATCCATTCGAGAACTCATAGATATCTACAACTCATGTGAAGTTATGAAGACTACAGATCTCGATGAGCTGAAGACCTCTATAAGCCAAACTCATTATGGAGTACTAGAGATCTCAATAAGCCTTTGTACTTATCAAGATATCAAGTGTTCAAATGAATCAAAGTGGAGATCTCGAAGTACAGTCTCAAAGTACAGAATTACAGATCAGTTTAATATCCAAGATAAACAATCAACAAAAAATCCAACAGCTGGATTGACAAGTCTATAAAAAGCAGCTTGAAGTGTGTGCTAGATCAATGGCAAAGATTAACTGACAGAGGAAGATTAAAGTAAACACGGGATACTAAAGATATGCTAAGCCAGAAATGGAAGATTTGTTTTTCTATAAATAGAAATGACAAGTGACAGTTTAGAAAAGCTAATAGCATGTTTATTATCCATTGTGTAAACCAGCAGTTAACTGAGCTATAAAGTTAACACTGGTCCTCTAGTTAGATGTAACAATTTAGATAAAAATTCTTGTAACACTCTCGAGAAGAAGCTGAGCTCTTTAACTTCGAAGAGCTTAGAAATTTTGTAGCAAAGCATCTTAATTTTTAATACAAAAATTAAGTGAGTTTTGAAGATCTGTGTTCTTTATTTTGTGCAAGTTTAATTTCTGCATGAACACTTTTCTATGCAAGATTTAATTTACTTTGTTCAACCATTATCTTTCAAGAAAAGCCTAAAATCAGAAAAACACAATCACCCCCCCTGTGTGTGATTCATTACCTAACACTTATTCTTTGTAGTAAGTGAACCAAATATAATTTTGGATACTTGCTTACAATTGCCTGTTTTAGTGTTTTCTATGCCATTCAATAAATGTATGTATGATACTTTATGATTTAAAATAGACATAATGAATCTAGGAAAGAAAATTTCCTTACCTCTAGAAGATTGGGGCATAGTTAGCTTGGTGGCAAGTTCTTCCAGGATCAATAGACCAACATTCGAGTGTCTGTTGTGGGCTATTGAGAACACCAGCTTCTGCACCACACTTGAGATGTTGTCATATCCTATTTTCCTGCATGTGAAGGCCCTTACCATAGAATCAAACATAAAGGACCATTCCTTCCTTAGGTTTGTTCTATTCAAACTTGTCAGGTTGATTCTTCCACCATAGTTGATAAGGTCCATGAATTTAGCTAGCTCATCCTATGTTGGCATCTCCACTAGATTTGCAATTGGAAGACCCAAAGCTGCATTCATATCTTGCTCATTTAACTCTATTTGTTGGCCTCCAATTGTGCAAGTTACCACCAAGGACACAGAGTTGTCATTCATAACAGTTCTTACCACAGCTGTTGTCCAAAATTCATGCAGAACATTCAAGTACAGGACTGCGTTAGCAGTTAAAGCGCCTGCAAGATATGATTTAGACAAAAATTTCATGAACCCCTTGAAACTGTCAGGGGCTTGATTAGCATCAGTGAAAGCAAGATAGTTGGTTCCTTTATCTAAGATTATAGCTCTAACAATATTATGTGCCATTGTTGTTGAGTTAGAGTGAATGGGTAAGAAAATTTTGTGAGAAAGGGCTTGAAACGAGAGAAATCGATTTTGAATTGAAAAAGGTAGGTCACTTAGAGTTCTCGAAGGCGTAAGTATATGTGTATCGAGATGTTTGAGTATTTATAGGAAAAGCAAATAACTTATCGAGGACTCAAAAATAGACGTTTGGAGTAAACTTATCGACAAGTCATTTTGAAAAAGGAATTACATATCGAGAAGTCAATCTAATTAACTCTTTTAGAAAACTAAAATTAACTTATCGAGATGTCAAATAAATACTCAGTTTGTCCTAAAATGAATTGAATTATTTCTAATTTTTATTTGAATAAATCCAAATAAATTTAGAATGAATTTATCAAAAGCAATTTACCAAAATAATTTATTGAATTTTAATTTATTTCAGTTCTGAGTTATTTATAAGTCTAAATGTACTTGTAGAGAACTTTGTGAGTTAACACTTATAGAGAACTATATAATGACTTATCAATAAGTCATAATAAAGCTTATCGAGAAGTCCCTCGAGAAGTCAGAAGACTGACTTGTCGAGAACTCACTCGAGAAGTCTTAAAATAACTTGTCGATAAGTCAATTAAACTTATCGAGAACTCGGTTCTCTATATGCTCTTGGTTATTTTGATTCTGTCTTGAGTTTATTTTACATATTGAAGATGTAAATTAACATTTTGACAGTTTTCTTAGAATTGAAAAATTCCAAGCTAAGTTTTTATTTTTGAAAAATAAATATGCAGAGACTTCTGAAATATTTATAATTCATATTTCAGTTAGTTTCTAATAAAATCAAATTAATTTTGATTTACTAGAAATTAATCTGCTGCAACATTCCAATTTCACCTACAAGTCTAGTGAAAGTTGCTTCATCCAAAGGTTTAGTAAAAATGCCAGCTAATTGTTCTTCTGTTGGAACAAAAATGAGCTCACTGGTACCATTTGCAGCATGTTCTCTAATAAAATGGTACCTTACATCAATGTGTTTTGTCCTAGAGTGATTAACTGGATTAGCCACAATAGATATAGCACTAGTATTGTCACACATAATTGGAATTTTGTGTAACACTGGGCCATAGTCCATTAGTTGATTGTTAGGTCACACAACACTATAGAAGGGGGTTGAATACAATGTTTAATACAATCAAATCGATTTAACACAAGTATGTAACAAAGATCAAGTATATTGAATAAACTATGTTACAATAAGAACTGTTATTCTCTCTCAGTGATGAACAAATATCACTAAGAGCTGCTAGGTTACAATGTATAATCTTCTCGATAATGATAACACATATAGTGTAAACCCTAAGTCTGTGTTTATATAGTACACAGTTACAAGATAACTTCTAATTGATATGGAATACAATTTTGTCTCCTAAAATATATCAATCAGATATCTTCTACAAGTTTTCCAGTCTTCTAACTCTTTCCATGCATATCTTCTTTTATTTTAGTCTCGATCTTCTACTGTAAATCAGCTTCCTTCCTTAACTATAAGTCTTCCCACACTTAAGTTCTGATATGACCTTAAGTTCTGATATTAAGTTCTAACTTCCAGTAAGTCCTGATTTCTGTAAGTCCTGATATGTCATGTTTGTTAAGATCTGAAAACTAAACATGAATCATATTAGACATGATATCTCAAATATATCTAACAATCTCCCCCAACTTGTAAATTAAGCAAAATATACAAGTTAATAGATTTGATGATGTCAAAAACATTTAAGTACAAATACAATAAGAGTTTAACTAGATAACTAACTACAACTTAAAGTCCTTGTAGCTTTTACTAAATTCATTGAGTCAATCTGAATTCATAATGATTCTTGACAAAGCTTGATATCAGCTTTTCTTCTTTAATCCTCAGGACTTGAGACATTATAGTCTTGACTTGCTTCATCTCTTCATTCTGACTTCCAATCTGGTAGATTGCAGTCCTTAAAGCAGAGATATGGTTTCTTTCTAAACCATCATTCAGTCTTATTACCCTAGGATGAGAAGAATCTTCATTGTAGCATAGACATTTCTTATTCAGTAACACTTCAAGCTTAGCAGAATCCTTCTTTATTGGAGTTTCACTTCCATCATTTTCGACAATACTAGGAATAAATTATGTAACTCTTGAAATAGAAATTCTAGCTTTATCTCTGATGGTCTTCAATATGAAGTTTGACCATCTCCTGGTAATATCAAACTTTACCTCTAAAAGGTAATGAAAAAATTGAAGTTCTTTCAATGATTTATTTAACACATCTGATTCTGACATTTGATATGTCATTCCATCTTCAAGAAATAGAATCAGATTTTCCTTGACATTGTGCTTGTCATGAGCATCTAGTACCATTTGAACAGAGATAACCTTATCAAGGTATTTCTGTGTAACATCTTCAAGAGGTTTGTCAGTTAATAAAAATGGATCTCTAGTCAGCACTTCAACTCCAGTTTTTATCTTAGCTTCATCAGAACCTAGTCCAGATCTGTCTCTTGCTTCTCTGGCTTTCAATCCAACAGTCATGAAATCGATAATAATTGGCTTTTCTTTGGATTTGAAGGTTTGACATTTTTCCATAGAAGTTTCTTTTTTCAGCTACTTTCATTTTGTCTAAATCAACTTGAGCACTGTCAAAGGTTGATGTCTTGATGACTTTATCAGAACTTGTTGTTTCTGTTATAGCTTGCAGTTCTTCACTCTGAACAACTTGAGCCTTGTCAGAGGTTGTCTTTGATTCTTCAGAAATCTTCTTTCTTTTCAGAGTTTGAAAATCTTTATCTTCAGCAAGAATATCATCAGTAACTTGAACCATTTTGCACACTGGCTTTACCAGAATTTGAGGAATTTTCATCTCCAGTGGCTTGGTTGGTTCATCAACTTTTCCTTTCCCTTTCTCTTTGGGATCAATATCAGATTGTGATCTTGTTTTGGGCTTTGATGCCTCAGTTTATGACTTCTCCTTGATCACAATGCCTTTTACCTTAGGCCTTGGAGGCTTTTTTGCAACAGAAGCTTTTGGCTTTAGATTTTTCTTTTCAGCTTTAAATCTAGCTTCTTCCTCCTTGAGATTTTCTAAATCCATTCCTGGATTATGCTTCAGAAACAATCTTCTAGCAATTTCCTCATCAAGTGTCTGAATCTTGGGATCATTGTAGTAGACTGTAGTCTTCTTCCCCTTGAGCTTCAGAGTTTGCATGAACTTTTGAGAATCTTGACTTCCACCTTGTATCAAAACATCAGGCTTTGTCATCAGACTTTGCTCATCAGAACTTGATATCAGATTTTGAGTTTCAGTACTTGCTATTAGATTTTGAGTTTGAGCAGCTTCAGAACTTGTCTTCTTTTGAGTAGAAGATCTGCTTGCATCAGTAATTAGTTTCCTTGAAGAAACCTTGCTACTCTGCCCTTTATTCTGAACTTGACCTCTACCCTTGCTAGGGTTTCCTTGGTCATCAGCTTCATCATCTTTCTTCTTCAGTATTTTATCATTAGAGCATTTGGACTTAACTATCTTCTCCCCCTTTTTGGCATCATCAGGTAGTAGCTCTTGTCTCAGGACTTAAACACAATCTGCTAAGTGTGAGTCAAATTTGTGATAGAGGTTATCATGTGGATTTCTTTGAAGAACACTGTGAAGTTGTAAGCAATTCTACAGACAAAGTGGTTCTGAAAGGTTACAGGCATGGTAACATTTATGAAGCCAGACTTTCAACAAGTTCTGATGGCTCTGCAATCTGTCTGTTGAGTAGAGCATCAATTGAAGAAAGCGGGAATTGGCACAAAAGACTCTCTCATTTAAATTTCAACAATATAAATGAGCTAGTAAAGAAAGATCTTGTGAGAGGACTGCCAAAATCAGTATTTGCTCCTGATGGCTTTTTGACATCATCAGGTAGTAGGAGTGAGAGAAGAAGTTCAACTGAAGATTGGATCTCATCCAATTGAGCCTATTGAGAAGCTTGATTAGCCAGGACCTCAGAAATTTAGGCATGTTGCTTCTCTTGAGCTTTCTCAATTGCTTCTACTGTCTCAAATGTAACTCAGGATATGTCGATTCAAATTCAACATTTATTTGTCAAATCAGCATAAATTATCAGTAACCATAATTTTAATCAAAACATTCATCAAGAAATACAGTTCAAGTAGATGAAGTAAAGATTAACAGGTTTCAATGAGAACATTCACATGCATATAATGCGAGATAAACAAAGACTAAATCTTGCAATCAAAAGAAATTTCATTAAAATATCAAAAGAGTACATTTTATGAAATTTGTAGATTACATGTAAAAGATTACAAGATAATCCTAGTCTAAGATTAGTTCCTCCTGCTGCTGACAAATAGCACTGCAAGACGAATGATCCGTTCTTTCTGAAAAAGAGCCTCTCTCTGTTCTTCTTCCAAGCGATCAAGATGGAGTTGATAGTCCATCTGAAAGAACAAGAGATTTGTCTGAACCTCTTGTGGAACCAAGCTCCATATTTCATCAGGAATGGTAGTGACGTGCCATTCATGCTCCCAGTCACCACAACTGAACTCGACGTTGAAGATTTCATAGTTCATAAATATGTTTACAAGAACCATTTTTATGAAGGAAGAAAATGGTGAGAATTAAAAGAGAGAGAATAAGTTTGTATGAGAATAGAATATGATTTATCTGAGATGAAATGTCGGTTAAATAGCCAATGGAATATTAAGGGACTAGAGGACTGATTAATGATTAAGTGTAGAGTTAATGATGCCTCGTCTCCCTAGACTGATGTATAATAATTATAGTCAGTAAAAATTTAAAGCAGGAGTTAATGGGCATGAGAAATAAGTAACAATTACTGTGCACATGCAGTTTTTCAAGACATACACGTTTACCACTAGCCCAAATGATTATGACTATTTTTATCTCACCTAATTATATACTGATTAATTATGACTATTTCAGTATTTACCATAAATAAGTCAAGTAAAGAATAATGCCACGTAAGCATCAGAGTTTCCATCAGGATTTAATATCAGAACTTGACTATTATCATATTTTAACAGTCATCAGAACATGGCTTCTGTACTCAAAAAGTGAATTTCTATTTCTGTGATTCTTCATACAAATACTGACTTGTTTCTTCAGAGTTTAATCATCAAAACTTCCATCAGAACTTGTCCTCAGAATTTATGCATATGATACTTAACTGTTTATCTAAAACAACTTGATCACCACAGTAATTTTCATCATTCATATGGAGTGAGAGAGTGTGAATTTGCAAAATATCAGATAAAGATTAAAGTCTGATATACTTCAGTACATCTTAGAAATAAGGCATAACTAAGAAAAGTGCTTAAAATATGTCATTAATAATGAAGTCTACTATAGAATAAATTTATGCAAGAATCCACCTCAACTGTTTGTGCTCATTTTATGCATCTTTTGAAATTCCTTTTTATAGTGGCTTCTCAGTGTAAGTGAGTCACAACTGCTTATCAGAATTTATGCTATTATCAGAGTATTTCTCCAGTTTTCAGAGAATGTGAAAAGTCGCCAAGAAAAATTTATTCACTTTTCTAATGCATATTACTTAATACCAGCAATGCACTTGGGTCTTCCCTTCCACATTTTTACTCTAGATCTCAAAGGAGTACCTGACTTTTATTTTCTTTTCTTTTCTTTTCTTTAGATAAGTGAGGCTTATCAGCATTTAGTTCATCCTTAAGATTTACTGATATTAGAAATTGACAGATAAGAAGCAAGAATCTAGTTTGTGACTTAGTAATAAGATACACAAAGTAAATTTGACTAAGCTCAAAATCAGAATTTGCTTGTGTTAATGAATTTCCACATAAACAACTAATTCAAACATGGGATTTCTAGTATGTTAAAACTACTAGGTCAGCATCTAGCATAGTAATCCTCATTGGATTGAATAGTCACAGAACATTCAAATCACTATCAGAGTATATAGATCCACATCATATAACAATCAGCATTTAATGTATTTCAATTTAAGCACAGATTACATAAAGATAAGACAATCTGTAAACACTGATCATAAAGTCTGATGCATGAGAAGAAAAACTAAGCAGATTTAGAGAAAGAACCTAAAACCATTCCAAGTTCATTTACCAGTCTTGTAAAAGTAGCTTCACATAGTGGTTTTGTGAAAATATCTGCTAGTTGTTGATCTGTTGGAACAAAATGCAATTCCACTATACCTTCCATCACATGTTCCCTTATAAAATGGTACCTAATGATGATGTGCTTTGTCATTGAGTGTTGAACTGGATTACCTGTCATAGCAATAGCACTTTGATTATCACAGTAAGTAGGGATTTTAGAAAATTCTAACCCATAATCCAGTAACTGATTCTTCATCCAAAGAATCTGTGCACAACAGCTTCCTGCAGCAATATATTTTGCTTCTGCAGTTGATGTGAAAATTGATTTATGTTTCTTGCTAAACCAAGAAACTAATCTGCCTCCAAGAAATTGGCAACTTCCACTTGTGCTTTTCCTGTCTATTTTGCATCCTGCAAAATCTGCATCTAAGTAACCTATTAGCTTAAAATCTGATTCTCTAGGATACCACAATCCTAGATCAGCTGTACCCTTGAGGTACTTGAAAATTCTTTTCACAGCTATTAGATGAGGTTCTCTTGGATCAGCCTGAAATCTTGCACAAAGACAGGTAGCATACATGATATCAGGTCTACTTGCAGTTAAATAGAGTAAAGAGCCAATTATACCTCTGTAGTTAGTAATATCTACTGATGAACCAGTATCTTTATCTAACTTGGTTGCAGTGGCCATGGGAGTGGATGCAGTTGAATTGTCTTGCATTCCACACTTCTTGAGTAAATTTCTGGTGTACTTGGATTGACAGATAAAAGTACCTTCTTCATTTTGCTTGACTTGAAGTCCCAGAAAATAACTAAGTTCTCCCATCATACTCATTTGATATCTTGACTGCATTATATTTACAAACCTTTAACAGAGTTTGGCATTTGTAGAACCAAATATGATATCATCAACATATATCTGTACCAAAAGTAAGTCATTTCCATGGTTGAGGTAAAACATTGTTTTATCAATTGTACCTCTATGAAATCCACTTTCCAGAAGGAATTGAGCTACAGTCTCATACCATGCTCTTGGAGCTTGCTTAAGGCCATAATGTGATTTGTCAAGCCTATAGACATAATTTGGAAATTTTGAATCTACAAAGCCTGGAGGTTGTTCCACATAAACCTCTTCTTCCAATTCTCCATTGAGAAAAGCACTTTTCACATCCATTTGAAAGACTTTAAAATTTTTGTGAGCAGCATAAGCCAAAAAGATTCTTATGGCTTCCAATCTAGCAACTGATGCAAATGTTTCATCATAATTAATACCCTTTTGTTGAGAGTAGCCTTTAGCAACCAGTCTTGCTTTGTTCCTTGGAATTATGCCATCATTGTCAGTTTTGTTTCTGAACACCCACTTTGTGCCAACAACTGATCTATTCTTTGGTCTGGGCAGATGGAAGTTGATTTCTAGAACTGGATCCTCCCCCATGATCCATGTTGTCTCCATCAGCATTTTCTGATGCTCCCCTGTAGTTATGCTCTTTGAGACTTCAGAATTTAAGTTAGATCTTTCAGGATTTGAAGAATCAGAGTTTCCAAAATTATCAGAATTTGGCTAATCAGAACTTGATGAATCAAAACTTGAAGAGCCAGTGACAGGTTCTGATGCTTCTTGAGAGTCTTAAGTTGTGGTAGGATCTTCAGCTTGCTCCCCCTGGACAGGTGCATTTTCCTTTGGAGTTATTACTACAGTTTCAATGACATCAGAACTTAACCCGTCAGAACTTACGGGATCAGAGTTTAAGTCATCAGAATTTACAAAATCAGAATTTAAATCTTCATTTTCAAATCTTAGTTGATCATGATCATTGAATCTTCAAGTCCAGTAATCTTCTTATCATCCAAAGATACATTGATAGATTTCATGACAACCCTTGTTCTTAAATTGTAGACTCTGAAGGCTTTTGTGGGAAGCGGATATCCAACAAAAATTCTTTCATCAGCTTTTAGATCAAATTTTGACAGCTGTTTAGGATGAGTCTTAAGAACAAAACACTTACAACCAAATACATGAAAGTATTTCAGATTTGGCTTCTTTTTCTTCACCATCTCATATAGTGTTTTGCCATGCTTGTTTATGAGTGTAGCATTCTGTGTAAAACAAGCAGTCTGCACAGCTTCAGCCCAAAAGTAGGTTGGTAGCTTTGCTTCATCAATTATAGTTTGTGCAGCTTCAATAAGAGTCATGTTCTTTCTTTCTACAACTCCATTTTATTGTGGAGTTCCAGGTGCAGAAAATTCATGTTTGATTCCATGCTCTTTGTAGAACTCTTCCATGATTGAATTCTTGAACTCAGTGCCATTATCACTTTTTATAATTTTAACAGAATCTTTGACCAACTTATCCAGCTGTCTAACATGATCAGTTAGAGTATATGTAGTTTCATTCTTCTTGTGCAAGAAATACACCCAAATGTACCTTGTGAACTCATCCACTATAACCATAGCATATTTCTTCTTTGCAATAGACATGACATTGACTAGACCAAATAGATCAACATGCAGTAGGTGATAAGGCTCAAGAATTGAGGATTCAGTTTTGCTCTTGAAAGAAGATTTTCTTTGTTTTACCTTTTGACAAGAATCACAAAGGCCATCAGGAGCAAATACTGATTTTGGCAGTCCTCTCACAAGATCTTTCTTTACTAGCTCATTTATGTTGTTGAAATTTAAATGAGAGAGTCTTTTGTGCCAATTCCAGCTTTCTTCAATTGATGCTCTACTCAACAGACAGATTGCAGAGCCATCAGAACTTGTTGAAAGTCTGGCTTCATAAATGTTACCATGTTTGTAACCTTTCAGAACCACTTTGTCTGTAAAATTGCTTACAACTTGATAGGGAATAAATAAATCCTGATTACGTAATTAAATATTGCATTAATTACACATGATTTGGGCTACAAGGCCTAATAAGAAGATGTATGACATTCATACCAAAAAGGTTAACACATTGATCAGGCCTGAAACCCTGAATATTAATTAATTTTGTAATTAATTAATAAGGGAAAATCAGCTATTGAGAAGAGTCCCAATAAGGACATAAATCCTTGCATATTAGCCTCTAAGGGACCTAGAAGGATAAGGAATCAGTTTCCTACCATTTAGGACTCCAAAGTCCATTCTAATTCTGAGACTTGACTACCAAGTCTCCTATACCAAGTCCAATTCAAGGACCCCCAACATCTATATAAGGGGCCTCACCCCACAAATCAGAACTACATTTTTTGACTTGATCCTTGGCAATCAGCAAGGTACGTAGGCATCTTGTTAAGGTAGATTGAGTCACGAAGTACAAGAGAAGTTAAATCGAGCCTCGAAGCTCACGTTCCTTAGTAATAAATACAGCAGTTATTATACTTTAGTTTTTGATCTATAACATTTGGCGCCGTCTGTGGGAAAGCATAACAACAACCATGGCGAGGACACGGAGAACAGTTAGAGCCCTTGAAGAAGGAACACCAACGGGGACAACCCAAGTGATTTCGTCAACCGTGGAGGTACCTCCTCATTCAACTTATGCAGCCACGCAAGGAAAAGCCCAGATAGGGGCAACTGAACCTCAGCCATAAGGGACGATTCCCTCGGCTACTCATGGTACGAATCCCCAAGTTCAACAACTACATGCACCTGTGAATTCTCGACCCATTGGGTATGAGTATTCAACTATTGTGACTATCAACCCCCCATATGGGATGCCCCTTTACCCTGAGGTTGGAGGAAGTGGACATGCTGGGCGGAGTGAAGCACGAGGGCGATCGCCCCCCTATATACAAGGTTTGGCTCCAATC
This sequence comes from Apium graveolens, assembly GCF_009905375.1. Classification (NCBI taxonomy): domain Eukaryota; kingdom Viridiplantae; phylum Streptophyta; class Magnoliopsida; order Apiales; family Apiaceae; genus Apium; species Apium graveolens. Next base: position 114,785,495 of record NC_133656.1, read on the forward strand.
CCCGAGGATCAGGAATTTTCTGGTCCTTACACTGAGAGAGACTCCGAATCTTTAGATGATGAAGTGGCCCCAAGAAGGAGGCGTGCTGGCAAAGAGCCGATGGCTGATGGTCGCCAACGTCCTAGGAGCACCCAAGGGACGAATTCCCAAGAAGTGCAGGAATGGATTAGGGCTCATGATGCTGAGATTCAAAGGCTGAAGCGTGACTTGGAGTCACACCTGAACACCAGACCCCCATTACCCCCAAGGGGGAGGAATCCTCCCCTTATCATAGACCTAGATGGTCTGATACAGAGAAGGGCTGTTATCCCAAGGGCTGATCCAAGCAATCTTCTTCCCCTTGGAGATCCTGATGATCCTACTCCACCATTCACTAAAGAAATAATAAATGCCCATATCTCAAGGAAGTTCAAGATGCCCACTATTAAAGCTTATGATGGCATTGGAGATCCCGCCAATCATGTCAGGACATTCTCCAATGCACTGTTGCTACAGCCCGTGAATGACGCTATTAAGTGTCGGGCCTTTCCTCAAACCCTGTCGGGTATGGCTCAAAGGTGGTATAGTCGTTTACCCCCAAACTCTATTGGGTCCTACAGAGAATTAAGTCAGGCTTTTATTAAGCAATTTATCAGTGGGAGAGTGCATGAGAAAAGTTCAGCATCCCTCATGAGCATTGCGCAGGGGGCGAAGGAATCCTTAAGAGACTACCTGAATCGTTTCACAAAGGAAGCTTTAAAAGTCCCGGACCTTGATGATAAGGTAGCCATGATAGCACTGCAACAGGGAACTCGGGATGAGTTTTTCAAGATGTCCTTGGCCAAACGCCCCCTGAAAGCATGTTGCAGCTCCAAGATAGGGCAGGGAAGTATATCAAGGTGGAAGAGAGTATGAGGAAGACAGTCGTGAGCAACAAGCCCGCTGGAGGCAAGAAGCGGAAAACCGATCTGAAATACATTGCTAAGGACAAGTATCCTAGAACTGAGCAGAATCCTGACTCAACTCCCAAGAGAGGAGGACCTGGACAAAAAATTACTGAGTATGCTAAGTTGAATGCTCCAAGGAGCCAAATTTTAATGGAAATCGAGAAAGATCGAGATATTCGCTGGCCTAAGCCCTTGAAGGCCGATCCTGCCAAGTTAGATAAGAGCAAGTATTATAGATTTCATAAGGATATTGGTCATGACACCGATGAGTGTAGGCAGCTAAAAGATGAAATTGAGTTCCTTATTAGAAAAGGGAGATTGAACAAGTACACTGGAGATGGAGGAGACAGGAGCAACAATATGAGAAAAAACTTCAACGATCAAAGAAGAGATCAAGAAGATCAGGGGCGAAATCCCCAACCTAGGGGATCGGTGATAAATACAATCTTCGGAGGACTGCGACCCCGAGGGCCTGTGATAAACACAATTTTTGGAGGACCAACTGCTGCTGGGTTATCCAAGAACTCCAGGAAAGCGTATGCTCGAGAAGTTATGCATATTGTTAGGGAAGCCCCGAAGAGGGCCAGGACAGGAGTAACAATGTCTTTTGATGATTCTGATCTGGAGGGTGTAAAATTTCCCCACGACGACCCGTTGGTCATAACCCCGATAATAGGGAACAACCTGGTGAGAAGGGTCCTTGTGGATAATGGTGCTTCAGTGAATATCTGCTCCATGACACCTTTTTAAGGATGGGATATAACGACTCCCAATTGACCCCAACCGACATGCCGATTTATGGATTTGCGGGAGTGGAGTGCCCCGTAGAAGGGATAATCAAGTTGCCAACAACCATAGGACAGGAACCAAGGCAAGCAACTCAGATGTTGGACTTTGTAGTGGTGAAGGCTAGTTCGACTTACAACGCTATCATGGGAAGAACAGGGATACACGCCTTCAAGGCAGTCCCTTCTTCCTACCATTCAGTTATGAAGTTTCCAACCCGGGATGGGATCGGAGAAGAGAGAGGAGATCAAAAAATGGCTAGAAGTTGTTATGTGGCCTCTTTGAGGGCAGATGGAGTTGGGGGGCAGGTTCTTCCTATTGAAGATCTGGATATCCGAGAGAATGATGAGAAAAGAGGAAAGCCAACAAAAGACTTGGTTTCAATTCCTTTAGCCCCCGAAGATCCTGAGAAGGTGACTTTTATTGGAGCCACGCTCGAGGAGCCCCTTAGAGGGAAGTTGGTGAAATTTTTGCAAGAAAATAGTGACATATTTGTAGGGTCAGCAGCTGATATGCCAGGCATAGATCCGGAACTGATTACTCACAAGCTGAATATGGACCCAAATCGGAAGACAGTGAAGCAAAAGAAAAGAAGTTTTGCTCCAGAGAGGCAAGAAGCTATAAAACAGGACGTAGAGAAGCTCTTAGAGGCTGGTTTCATTGAGGAGATTCAATTTCTAGAATGGTTAGCAAACCCTATAATGGTAAAGAAGGCCAATGGAAAATGGAGGATGTGTGTGGACTTCACTGATCTGAATGATGCATGTCCTAAGGACTGTTTCCCGTTACCAAGGATCGATACTTTGATAGATGCCACTGCTGGGCATGAGATGTTCAGCTTTATGGATGGGTTTAGTGGATACAATCAGATCAAGATGCACATGGACGACATTCCAAAGGTAACATTTATCACTGACTTTGGTGTTTATTGTTATCTTGTTATGGAATTTGGTCTCAAGAATGCAGGAGCCACCTATCAAAGGTTGGTAAATAAAATTTTTAAGGATCTTATTGGCAAGACCATGAAAGTCTATGTTGATGACATGTTAGTCAAGAGTCTAGTAAAAACTGACCATATAACCCATTTGAGGGAAGCTTTTGAGGTCCTAAGATATCATAAGATGATGTTAAATCCTATGAAGTGTGCTTTTGGAGTAGGGTCTGGAAAGTTTTTAGGATTAATGGTCTCCAAGAGAGGAATCGAGGCCAATCCCGATAAAATCAAGGCAATCTCGGACATGGAGCCACCAAAAACTATCAAAGATGTTCAGAAGCTCACAGAAAGGGTTGCTGCGCTGGGACGATTCATATTTAAGTTAGGGGACAAGTGCTTGTCTTTCTTCAAGTCCTTAAAGAAGGTCAAAGATTTTAAATGGAGTAAGGAAAGCCAGAAGGCATTTGAGTAATTAAAAAAATATATGGCTCAGGCCCCGTTGTTGGCCAAGCCAACTTTTAATGAAGTTTTATACTTATACTTGGCCGTTTCAGAGAATGCCTTGAGCGCTGTATTGGTTAAGGAGGAACTGAAAATCCAGAAACCCGTGTACTATGTCAGTAAAATTTTGCATGGAGCTGAGTTGAATTATTCAACTATTGAGAAGTTTGCTTTAGCCTTGGTAATGGCTTCGAGAAAGTTGCGTCCCTACTTCCAGGCTCATAAGATTGAGGTGCTAACAAATCAACCCCTGAGAAATATCATTCATAGTCTTAAGGCTAGTGGAAGGCTGATTAAATGGGCAATAGAGTTGGGAGAATTCGACATAAGTATAAGCCACGAACGGCGATAAAAGCCCAGGCATTGGCTGACTTCGTTGTGGAATGTACCATACCCAACCAAGAAGTCGGGGCAGGAAGATACCATACCTCAAGACAAGGAAGTTGATAAGGAGGACAAAGAAAAGGTTGATAAGGAGAAAGAATACTGGGTTCTCTATTTTGATGGAGCATCAAAAACAAATTCAAGTGGAGCAGGTTTGGTTTTACAAAGCCCTGATGGGTTCTTAATTGAGTATGCCATGAAGTTAGACTTCCCAACCACAAAAAATGAGGCAGAATATGAAGCTCTGATAGCTGGTCTTGGCTTAGCAGGGACATTTAGAGTCAAGAACTTAAAAGACTATGGAGACTCGAAGCTGGTCATATCCCATGTGAAGGGAGAGTTTGAGGCAAAGGATGATACGATGGCTAAATATGTTCGCCTAGTAAGGGCTGTGATGACCCAATTCGATGAATGCCATGTTGAGCACATTCCGAGGGAGGAAAATATAAGGGCAGATGCATTATCAAAGTTTGCTTCATCGGAGATAGAGGAAAGTTCAGGAAGTGTGTACTTCCGCGTTCTGAAGACACGGAGCATTGATGTTAAGCTTATAGCCCCTATAGGTTTGGGGATGTCATGGATAGATCCCATTAAGACTCGTATTCAAACCGGTTGGTTACCGAACGATGCTACTGAAGCACGAAAATTGGTTATTTGAGCACTAAGGTACTATTTGATAGATGGAATTCTGTATAAAAGATCTTTCGTGGTTCCCTACTTAAGGTGTCTCAGGCCCGATGAGGCACGCTTGGCTCTTGAAGAAGTACATGAAGGCATATATGGGCAACACTTGGGGGCCAGGGCCTTAGCTCATAAGATAACCCATTTAGGCTTCTATTGGCCAGAGATGATGGCTGATGCCAAAGAATATGTGAAAAAGTGTGACCGCTGTCAGAAGCACGCACCAGTCGTTAGACAACCCCCCGAGATGCTGACCTCCATCAACTCGCCCATCCCATTTGTTATGTGGGGAATGGATATACTGGGGCCTTTCCCCATGGTCATGGCACAAAGGAAGTTCCTGATTATAGCCATTGATTATTTTACTAAGTGGATTGAAGCCAAGCCTTTGGCCAAAATCACAACTAAGCAGGTTGCACAATTCCTGTGGGAAAATATCATGTACCGGTATGGAATTCCCCGCATCCTAGTCACTGAAAATGGAACACAATTCAATAATGAGGAATTCAAGAAGTATTGTGAGGAGAATGAAATTGAGTTACGATTCACCTCTCTGGCTCACCCGCAAGCCAATGGGCAAGCGGAAGTGTCGAATCGAATAATCCTGGATGGACTAAAGAAGAGGATCGAGAAGTCGAGGAATAACTGGGTGGATGAAATACTCCCAATACTATGGGCCTATAGGACTACCTGTAGAGTCACGACTGGAGCAACTCCCTTCATGTTAGTATATGGGGCAGAAGCAGTTGTTCCTGTAGAGATATCACATTCCTCCCCCAGGATTCAAGCTTTCAATATTGAGGAAAATGAGGAAGGGCAAAGGTTATCCCTGGATCTAATTAATGAAGTACGAGATGAGACACATGCAAAGATAGTGGAATATCAGAAAAAGGCTTCATTCTATTATAACCTAAGGGTTAAAGAATGGTTCTTCAAACAAAGTGACTTAGTCTTGAGGAAGGTGGAAGCTTCTGGTGTAGGGCAGAAAGGGAAACTTGCCCCAAATTGGGAAATGCCGTACAAGGTTAAGAGCGTTCAAGGTAGAGGAACCTACAAGCTGGAGACTATGGATGGTTTTGAAGTCCCGAGAACTTGGCATGCGCAAAACCTGAAGGTTTACTACGTGTAAAACAGTTAAAGCACGATTCTCACTTGTCAGAGTGACAAGTAGGTTTAAAAGCACCTTGAAGCTTTGCTTGCTTAGGATTTTTTATAGAAGATATGTTTAGATTTTATCAGGGTTGAACCCATCTCATGTAAGGTATCAAAAATACCAAGTTATAATAAAAAGCGTTCGGCTTATTCTAGCCTATTAAATTGATGCATTATGAAGGATAAAAGCAAGTTATAAACTTGAGTTCAAAAACTCGGAAAAAACACGATGATACTTGGACAATATAAATGAAAATAGTAAAAGTCAATTACAAAGTTCGATATTGTCTAAAAAGAAAAATACATAAAACTTAGGCCTTGGAAGGCTCAGATTCTTTAGAACCACTATCCGAAGTCTCCTCGGACGTCTCTTCAGTCGGTCCCTCGGAAGTCTCTTCGGAAGTCTCTGCAGAGGTTTCCTCGGAACTATCCTTGGACGCTTTGGATATCGCAGGAGACGCTGGTTTAGGAGATGCTGGTTTTGGAGGCTCTTCTACCCTGGCCTTCTTTATAACAGGCTCGACCTCCTCCTCAGAAGAAGATTCCTCCTCTTCAGAGCTGGATTCAAGCTCCTTTCTTTTTTGGCCTTGGCCCTGACTTCCTGATGGGCCGTCCTTAATCAGATCGGCAAGCTTATCTGTAACGCCTTCAAGTGCTGGGACTTTCACAGGGCAGGGGAAAGAAGATAGTTCAAGAACCTCAGGAAACTCTTCCTGGATAGCCTCCATAGCAGCGTCTCAGCCTTCCTTATAGCTGAATGGATGTAGGAAGGCATCATGCTCCACCATTAAGTCCTTGAATTCTTGAGTATCCATCCAGTCGTCAAAGGCTTTGTCCTTTTGAGCCTTGAGAATGATAATCTCAGCCCTGGCCGTTTCAAGATCAGAAGTTGAGGAGACAAGTTGAGCTTCAAGAGCCTCTATACGCTGGTTAGCCTCCTCCAGCTTCTTGTTTGTGTCTTCCAGACCAACTTTCCAAGCCTTGGCTTGGTGAATTGCCCCTTGAAAGTGGACGTTCGCCTGCAAGAAACAAAGGAAAAGTGAGAAACAAGAAAAATTACGGCAGGAAGCTATAGATATCAAAAGAAAAAGACGTACCGTAGCCAAGGCCTGAGCTCCGAAAAGCTCGTTAGCATCCAAGTCCTATTGAAGGACAAGGTCATGATAATCCACAGGAGAAATGGAATGCATAGACCATTCCTTGGCAAGCGCTGTGTTGCCAACAATCGAATCCTTTCCCCGGATTCCCCAAGCGGGTTGAAAGAAAGCCCCTGGTTTTTGTTTTGTACGTAAAGGTTGGATGGGGCCTTCCTCGCCTGCTTCCTTCGCCCGGAGTAGGAACTCCGGGAAGCGATCCCCCAGGCGCGGGTCTTTGAAGACCTTTCCAGCACATTTCATCCTAGTCATTTCCAGGTCTTTAGGCTTTGTAGCCTCCTCAATCTTCTCAACCACTGCAACAAATAAGATAAATGAGTTGCGAAATTAGCAAAGTAAAAGGTGGGAGAAACGAAGACAACTAGAGAAGGAAGGAAACATACTCTTTTTAGAAATAGGAGAAAGGCCACGTTCTACAAGAACGGTCTCCCTGTTAAGATCCCAAGAGTGGGAAGTCCCATTATCTTGAGTAAGGAGGTTGAAAGCTCTGGTCCCCTCCTCAGACAAAACTATATCGTTAGGGCTCCCATCTACAGCTAGCCCAAAAGACGAACGAAAGAGGGTGCCCCAATCGCCGCCCTCCCAAAGAACGTACAGAAAATCTTTCTTCCACCCTAAATTATTGTCAGGGATGGACTTCCCGTTCACTATGTGGGGAACGGTTGGGCGCTGGTTCAAAGAAACCCACCCTGGATTCTTATCGGGACTGTTCTTGAACTGAAAAATCTTTCTAAAAACGGCAACTGAGGTAGGGACGTTGTGTTTGGCGCATTACGACAAGTAGCACTGAATCAACCTCTAAGAGTTTGGAGGGAGTTGGCAAGGGCTGATGCCCATATCAGCTAGCAAAACAGGGATAAATGGGTGAAAGGGAAGTCTGATACCTGCCCTTAGAGTGTCTCTATAGACGCATAGTGCGTCCTTCCTCCATTGACAGGCCCTGTCGGCCGGACCCGCAAGAACAAGCTTGAAGGGTTCCTTGATTTTGAAACAAGCAGTCAATATGTCCAGCTCCTTTGGATCCCAGAAGACACTGATATGGTCATGCGCGTCCAGATGCGCGTCAGATGGGTACTCATTCCCTCGGTCGTTGATCATATCAATCAAGGAAGTGTACCTCGATCGAATGGGGAACTCAGTGGACTTTTTGGCCACGTTCATCTTGGCCAAATGTGTAATTCTCTTATCAGCCATCTGAGAAAAGGGCGCAAAAGAAGAAAATTTTAAAACACGGGCTATGCAAAAATGAGCAAAAGAAAAGAAAAGAGAAAGGTATTTTACCTGAAGTAACAATACAAAAAGGGGCTGGCTTGCTAAGTAAAGGTTTTGGGGCTCAAAAACTCCGACCTACAAATTATTTCTCTGAGATCTTTAGGAGAAGAAAAGGGGAAGAAATGAGAATGTGAGAAATGAGTGACCCTAGTCACTCCTTTATATAGGAGGACAAGGGAAGATGAAAAGGCAGAAAAGCCCATTAAGCTGAAGGCCCAAAGAAAAAGCCCAAATTCTGGAATGTTCCAGAATATCTTTAAAGTCATTAAGTTCTGGAACCTTCCAGAATATCTTCAATAAATCTGAAGGCCCAAACGAGGCCCAAATCCAAAAAGAATTTGGAAAAAGTGAAAGTCCAAATCCCAAAAGGATTTGGAAAAGTGAAGGCCCAAACGAGGCCCAAATTCAAAAAGGATTTGGAAAGGTAAGGCCCAAACGAGGCCCAATCCAAGTTGGATTAAGAGAAGCCTAATAAACACCAGGATTGAGGTTGAAATTGAGGTTGTAAATCCTATTTGAATTCTTTTGAACAGGCGCCCGAAAATTATGGGTAAAAAATACCAGGATTGAGGTCGAAACTTTGGTCCTAAATCCTATTCGAATTCTTTCGAACAGGTGCCCAAAAAATACGGGATAAAAAGACCAGGATTGAGGTCGAAATTGAAGTCGTGGATCCAGTTTGAATTCTTTCGAACAGAATCCAGAAAAGCACTTATCAATAAGACCAGGATTGAGTTCAAAATTCTGGTCATAAATCAAACACGAAATTTTACGTTAGTTTTTGATCCATAACACAACTTCATAGTGTTCTTCAAAGAAATCCACATGATAACCTTTATAACAGATTTTACTCACACTTAGCAGATTATGTTTAAGTCCTGAGACAAGAGCTACTGTTTCAATGATGACATTCCCAAGATTGATATTTCCATATCCCAGAGTTTTTCCCATATTGCCATCTCCATAAGAAACTCTTGGGCCAGCTTTCTCCAAAAAGTCTGATAGCAGGGCTTTATTTCCAGTCATATGTCCTGAACATCCACTGTGCAGCACTAGGATGTTTTTCCTGTTGCCCTGCAATCACAAAGACCACTAATGGTTAGTCTTAAGGACTCAGACTTGCTTGGATCCTTTGGCCTTTTTAAGTTTGTTAGCATTTGTAGCGGATTTAATTTCATAGTTTATGCTAACATTCTGTTAATCAGAACTTATATCAGACTTTGCATTAAGCTTTACACTAGATGGAATTAAAGTAACTTTCTTCAAAGAAGGTTTTATTTGATAATAATCATAGTACAAACTATGATATTCCTTATAAGCATAAATGGAATGCCATAAACTACCACAATGAAAACAAGGATTTTGTGGCCTAAACCTAACAGACTGACTCTTAACTCCTGATCTAGGAGGTAAAGAGTTTATATCTTTATTCTTCCTGCAAAAAGAAGCAAGATTGTTAGAGTTTCCACAGTTATAACATTTCTTTCTAGGAGCATTAGGAACAGGCATATAATTATTGCTTTTATTCACACCTTCCTTTCCATTCCTATTTTTCCTAGCTTCCTTTACCTTGTTGACATGTCTAATCTCTTTCAGCTTATGCTTAAGTTGCTTCTTCATCATTAAGCCTATGTTGACTTCAGCTGGTTTATCCTCTTCTAATTTGTTAGAAGTTGATTTTTCCTTAACTTCTGTCACAGACTCTTTCATCTTGTCAGAATCATACTTTACAGTTTTAGCTACAAACTTAACAGGATTTACCTTAGGCTTAGCAGTCTGTTTAACAATAATTGGCTAAATTTGTTCTATTCCTTTTTCACTTTTATCATCTCCATAACATAAGCCCTCTTTCCAGTTTCCACTACTTAATAAATTCTGAGTTGATCTGCCAGAGTTAGTCCAAGTTCTGATAATCTCTCTTTCTTTTTCTAAGTCAGCTTTTAGATATTCATTCAATTTTAACACTTCATCTCTAACATATAAAGCATCATCTTTTTCTTTCTTAGTTTGATGAAGAACAACTAACTCCTTTTCTAAATAATCATTTCTCTTTTTATAAGCAGAATTTTCAGATGTTAATCTTTCACATGTTAAAGTCTGATCTCTATAACTTATAAACATGGTTTTAAGATATAATATCAACTCAGTAATATCATCAGTATGAAAAGCATAAGTTGTTTGAGGTACCTTCAATTCAGCAGTTTCAGGGCTGCTATCAGCATTTACCATCAAGGCATAGTTCACCTCATCTTCAGAATCTGAAGTGTCTGTCCAGCTTTTCTTCTTTGTGACAAGTGGTTTGCCTTTGTCACTTTTTCCTTCCTTGTAGTCAGGAGATATGTGGCCTCTTTCACCACAATTATAGCATTTGACATTTGAGTTGTCTCCTCTGTCAGACTTTCATCCCTTGCCTTCAAACTTTCTGAACCCTTTCTTATCAGAACTTACACCTTTCCTGGATAACTTCTTTCCCTTTCTGAATTTCCTGTAGGCTATCTTTATGATACCCTTCACCATAAGAGCACACAATTTCATCATCTCTTCATCAACATCCATTTCAGATAAGCTTTCAGTTTCTGAATCATCATTATCAGAATATGATGACACTGAATCAGACTTTATGATGAGAGCCTGAAAGGCATATGTCATAGCCTACTCGTTTATTCGAGTATTTAACTCAACTCAAATAAGAATGTAATAAGTAAATAGTGGATTAATCATCAGAGAGATCTCACAATGTAACATCTGTCAAAGAATAAAGAAACATTGTTCATCTGCAGACTTGAAGATTCACTGGAAGAAGTTCAAGAATTTGATCATGCCTCAGTGATATAAATCAAGATCGTGGATTTAATCAAGTGACAGAGATCTCGTCAAGGTATCATTTATTACAAGGATTCAATCAGAATATCAAAGTCAAGACATGAAGAAACGTCACCAAAGTTAGTCACTCATGAACCAGACAGTACATCGAGTGTCAGCATTGAAGTGGCGGAATTGATTCATAAGTCTCAGTGACTTTCAGAAGATTGTCAGAAGAATGGATGCTGCTAAGGGTTAGTATTAATTCTCTATTAATTAATTAAGTCATATAATTTAATTAAGAAAATAAATTATATCTGCAAAGATTAATTTATTGATTAATTGAATTAAATTGATTAATTAATTTAGAATTAATATTAAGGATTTACAAGATTTTAATTGGTTTAAAATCTGCTTAAATTCAGCAAGACAATTCATTTGAACTAGTATGACAATCGGTATGACAATTGATAGTCATACCGAAAGTCATGCCAATACATATAATTGTCTTATTAGAATTTCTGTTTAGATTAAAATCAGTTATTAATTCAGCAAGACAATTTATTTGAACTAATATGACAATCGGTATGACAATCTATAGTCATACCGAAAGTCTTGCTAGCTCATTTTTAATTGTCTTGCTAGTTGTAAACATTGTCCTACCTAAAGTCTCACAAGCTTAAAGGATTGTTATTCCAATTCAATCTACTCGGATGTGTTGTTTAAAAGAAGCAGAAGACCAGTTCATAAAAAAGTAGCAGGCAATCAAACAGAATACATACTCAAGAACAAAAAGAAAAAGGAGCAGAAAAATATTACATCTCATCTGCAACTTCAAGATCAATTTCTAGATTGTAAAGTTAAATCCAATCAACTAGAAATACTTATCTTGTTCTTGTGTATCAATCTAGCGGATTAAAATCCCTAGAACTTAATCTCAAATCACATTTAGCATTTGATCTTTTAATTACAAAAATAGAAAAAGTTCATGTCGAATTTATTCTAGATTTGTAATAATTGATTTGAGATTAATCCCTTGTAACCGATACCGTAGTTGTAACACCTTTCAAGTTTAATAAAAGTTTTATTTAACTTGAATTTTGTTTCACAATTTTATTCCGCGTTTTATTCGATTAAACGGTATTGTTTGCATTCAACCCCCCTTCTACAAACAAATTGGGACCTAACAATTGGTATCAGAGCCTTCTGATTAACGTACAAATCTAGATCCTAGACTTTTGTGTTTCTTTCACTTCTTGAATTTTTTATTCACTCAAAAAATTCATAATGACTACACAAAAAGTTGGAACCGTTAAAATTCCACTTTTCGATAAAGAAAATTATGTTATGTGGAAGAAGAAGATGCTACTGTTTTTACAGGTTGCTAATCCCAAATATTTGCAAGTGTTGAAGAAGGGTCCAAAAATTCCTATGGTTATGGAACCAGAGGTAATAGAAAATGATGTGGTGATCACCAAAGCGAGAACTTATGTGAAGGATCCTGAGGACTTCTCTCCTGCTGAAATAGAAGAAGCTTCCCTGGATGCTAGCCTTCAATTAATCTTAGTAGATTCCCTTAATCCCCTGATGAATAGACATGTGATGAATTGTAAAGATTCCAAACATATCTGGGAAACTATTGAGATTATTAATGAAGGCACAGAGGAAGTTAGGGAGAACAAACTAGAAATCCTAACCTCTGAGTATGAATACTTTAAATCCAATCCAGGAGAAGGAATCACTGAAGTGTTTGAGAGGTACAATGCATTGATCAACAACCTGAACATTAATGGTAAATACTATTCCATCAGGGAGGTCAACAAAAAGTTCCTTTTAACACTGCCAACTCATCTCGAACATAGAATCACTGCCATAAGAGAAGCAAGAGATCTGAGTGAGATTTCTTTGGAAAGGCTCTATGGTGTGTTAAAGACTTATGAGTTGGAGCAGATTCAGCAGAAGGAAGTTTACGGGAAAGGAAGAGTGGTCAGCACGTCTACTGCTCTAGTAGCTGATGAACAACAACAACAACCACAATATCAACATCAATCTCAACAGTCAGAAAGAATGGTACAGTCTTCCAAGGTTGAAGATAATGTGATAGTAGCAGAATTTGATTCTCCTACTACAAATCAATCAGGAGATGATTATTATTCCTTGGAAGAACTGGAGCAATTGGAGGATGAGTCAATGGCCCTGATTGTCAAGAGATTCTCAAATGTCAGATTCAAAAGGAATCCCAAGTTCAAGTACAAGTCCAACTACAACAGATTCCAGAAAGGTGGATCTTCATCCTCTAACACCAGCAGTGGTGGGTATAAAACAGGGATGGTTGATCGAAGCACCATTCGATGCTTCAACTGTAATGAGTTGGGACACTTTGCCACAGAATGCAGGAAGCCAAAACAAGCTAGGAAGAACTCTTACGATTCTAATCAAAAGAGTAAATCCGAAAGGGCGTACCTGGCAAAGGGAAGAAGCTGGGATGATACTGACAGTGAAGATGAAGAAGTTGGGAATCTTGCTCTCATGGCTAGTAATGCAAGCACCTCATCGTCAAGAAAAGAGGGCATTAAATAGGTACAACCGGTAGTGTGGATTCTTGACAGCGGATCGTCAAGACATATGACCGGAGATAGAGCCCTGCTATCAAATGTGGTTGAGAAAGCTGGCCCAGTGGTTACCTTTGGAGATAACAGCAAAGGTTTAACGGAGGGATATGGTTGTTTGCAAGCTGGAAATGTTATCATTGAAAATGTATATGTTGTGCAAGGACTTGAACACAATCTGCTTAACATTAGTCAGTTCTGTGACAACGGCTACAATGTTTTATTCGACAAGCTGAAGTGTCAGATTCTGCACAAGAAAAGTGAAAAACCCTCCTTAATGGGAATTCGGAAAGGAAATCTGTTCGTAGTTGACATGAACTCTGGAAGCAATCTTGAAGTCAATTGTTTCTATGCAAAGGCATCGTCAGATGAGAGTTGGCTATGGCACAAGAGACTTTCCCATCTCAATTTCAAAATAATGAATTCTCTTGTCAAAAGAGAATTGGTAAGAGGTCTGCCTCAGCTGGAATTCTCTCCAGAAGGACTATGTGAGGCTTGCCAGAAAGGAAAGTCAAAGAAAGCAAGTCACAAAGGCACTGACACATCTTCCATAACTGGTGTTCTGCAATTATTGCACATGGATTTATTTGGTCCAGTTAATATCCTTTCTATGTCAAAGAAGTGTTACTGTCTTGTGATAGTTGATGACTATTCCAAGTATACGTGGGTTTTATTTCTTCACTCTAAGGATGAAACACCACAAGTTGTGATTGATCATATCAAGATGATTGAGTTAGATTCTAACGTCCCTGTTAGAGCAATAAGGTCAGATAATGGGACAGAATTCAAGAATGCACTTCTCAATGGATTCTGTACAGACAAAGGGATTACCAGACAATTTTCAGCTCCTAGAACCCTCAGCAAAATGGAGTGGTAGAAAGGAAGAATCGTACATTGATTGAAGCTGCAAGAACGATGTTAAGTGAATCAGGTCTTCCAATGTACTTTTGGGCTGAAGCTGTCAATACTGCATGTTATACTCAGAATCGAACTCTAATCAACAAAGACTTCATGAAAACTCCTTATGAGATTTTGAATGAACAGAAACCTTCTATCAAATACTTTCATGTATTTGGTGCCAGATGCTTCGTGCTCAAGGATGGAGATAATCATCGTGGTAAGTTCGAGGCAAAGGCATATGAGGGTATTTTTGTTGGATATGGAAGAAGATCATATAGAGTGTATATCATTGATCAACACAAAGTAACTGAAAGTGTCAATGTTACATTTGATGACACTAAACTCCCTAGTATCCAAACTGAAGATCCTTCTGAGAAACTGAAGTTTGATGATACGTCAGATTCAGAATCAGAACATGGTCAAGAACCTGAGGTTGTTGCTGGTGAAGAACCTGTTAATCCTGATGATACTCAAGGTAATAGTGATGGAAACTTTGGCAACAATGAAGATACCACTGCTACTGACGGAGAATCTTCAAGTCAACATGGCAACAACTCAGGGGGAGATGCTGAAGGATCATCTAGTAGGACACAACATCACAATGAATTTCAAGGCGAATCATCAAGATCAAATCTTCCAAGACAGACTGTCTGGAATAAAGCTCACCCTTTTGAGTTGATTATTGGTGATCCAGATGTTGGAGTCAGAACTAGACGTGCTACTCAAAATGAGTGTCTGTTCTCAGGATTTCTTTCTGAGATGGAACCTAAGAAAATTGAAGAAGCACTGACTGATCCAGATTGGGTGATTGCTATGCAAGATGAACTCAATCAGTTTGAAAGTCAACAAGTCTGGAAACTGGTACCTAGGCCTGTACACAAGAAAGCTGTTGGTACTAGGTGGGTATTCAGGAATAAACTAGATGAAGATGGTGTGGTTACAAGAAACAAGGCAAGACTGGTAGCTAAAGGGTATTCTCAAGCTGAAGGCATTGATTATGATGAAACCTATGCTCCAGTGGCTAGACTTGAGGCCATCAGGATATTTCTGGCATTCGCAGCATTTTCAAACTTTAAAGTTTATCAAATGGATGTCAAGAGCGCCTTTCTGAATGGAAAGCTGGATGAAGAGGTATATGTAGAGCAACCTCCTGGTTTTGAAGATCCAGATCATTTGGATTTTGTCTTCTTTCTTTTCAAGGCTATCTATGGGCTAAAACAGTCTCCAAGAAAATGGTATGACACTCTCTCTGAATTTATTATTAAAAATAGCTTTATTAGAGGTGTCATAGACAAAACTCTCTTTTCTAAAACACATAAGAAGGATACTATATTAGTCCAAGTCTATGTGGATGATATAATATTTGGGTCTACTAATGATAATCTCTGTAAGAGATTTGCTAAGTTAATGCACAGCAAGTTTGAAATGAGCATGATGGGAGAGCTGAAGTTCTTTCTTGGATTACAAGTAAATCAAAGGTTAGATGGAACATTTATTTGTCAATCCAAGTATCTCAAGGAACTCCTCAAAAAGTACAATCTAGAGGATTCTGCATCAGCAAGGACTCCATCAACTACAGCTGTCAAGCTTGGACCATGTGAAAACTCCATTAAGGTAGATGTCACAAGCTACAGAGGTATGATTGGCTCGTTACTCTATCTTACTGCAAGTAGACCAGATATTATGTATGCTACATGTTTATGTGCAAGGTTCCAAGCGGATCCTAGAGATATTCATATCGTTGTTGTTAAACGAATCTTAAGATATCTTAAGGGAACACCAAATCTAGGTATTTGGTACCCTAAAGAATCTGGTTTTAACCTTGTCGGATATACAGATTCAGATTATGCAAGAAGTGTTGTTGATAGGAAAAGCACCTCAGGAAGTTATCAATTCCTAGGAAGCAGGCTAGTCTCTTGGTACAGCAAGAAACAGCAAACAGTTTCCAACTCAACGGCCGAGGCTGAATATATTGCTGCTGGAAGCTGCTGTGCTCAGATCTTGTGGATTAGGAACCAACTACGAGACTATGGCTCTGTATTGAACAAGATTCCTATTTTATGTGACAACACAAGTGCAATAGCCATCACCAACAACCCTGTACAGCACTCGAGGACAAAGCACATTGACATCAGGTATCATTTTATTAGAGAGCACGTCATGAATGGTACTGTTGAACTATTTTTTGTTCCAACAGAAGAACAAATAGCAGATATTTTCACTAAACCACTTGACGAATCCATATTTACCAGATTAGTTGGTAAATTGGGCATGTTGAATAGTTTTAGTGATTAATTTAGTTAATATCTGAGATCTGTTCTTGAATGAATTTACAAATGAATTTTTCATAAATGAAAAATTCATTTGCAAATTTATGTTATCATTTTATCATATTTCTTGCTTATTTCTATGTAATATATATTATCTTATCTATTTTTATTTTCCCTTCTTGTTAATTTAAAATATCTCAGAATATTTAATTTTCTCTAAAAATATTTTTCTATGAATTTTATTTGCTAAAATTCAACAGAAATCTATTTTTGGAATAAAAATAATAAATTCTGATATATTGTCTTTGGTTCTGTAAATATTATAGGTCTGTATTTCAGTTTTGCTATTTTGTTATATAATTTCTGTACATATTTGAGTGTCTTTCTACTGAAATGACAATCGGCAAGACAATTGAAATTATCTTGCTGAAAATCATTTCAGTACTTATATATATATATATACTTATTTTCATATTAATTCTGTGTGAAATCCTTTTATTTCCAGAATGACAATCGGCAAGACAATTGAAATTGTCTTGCTGAAAGTCATTTGCGAATATAATTGTCATTTCAGTGTTTTTCAGTATAGTTTTATACTGGCAAGACAATCGGTATGACTATTGATTGTCTTGCCAGTTATAAACATTATATATATATTTTTTATTTTATTTTATACTGGTATGACAATCGGTATGACTATCAGATTGTCATACCAGTTATATATTATCACTTATTTTATTCTTATTCTTTTCGGTTATTTTCTTTCTTTTGCCTGGTATGACAATCGGTATGACAATCCAGGATTGTCATACCAGCTGTTATATAAAGGCGTTTGTTGTTTTTTTTTTCCATCACAACAGTTTTCTTTTCTTTCAAAAATTCGAACAGTTTCCTCATTCTCTCTCTTCTCTCTCTTCGATCAAAAACATCTTCAAATCTGTTTTGATTCTCCTTTGCTCGAGTTTTTACTCAGCTTACTAATTCATCACTTTGTGGTATATACATACAAGTATATACATACAAAGGTGCTGTTGAATTTTTGTTAAATCTATATTTTATTTCGATTTGTGTTTGTTGATTTTGAGCATTTTTATTTCTTATTTTAATTTCTGATTTGTGTCGTTTGGTCTTTCAAAACTGTGTTTGTGAGTTAGGAATTTTAACAAGATACATTTCTGTCTAAATTTTTCGATTATAATTAATTTAATTCGAATTATTAAATAAATTTAATTAATTCGAATTTTCTTAACATTATTCTTAAAATTCTGAAAGCGTGTGTCTTATTATTATTTTAAATGGCTCTCAATTTCCAAATTGTCGCGCATAATCAGGTTGGTTATTTTAATCCGGAAAAATGTGATGTTGAAAAATTCAAGCCATGGATTAGATTTTTAAATGACCATTCGATTGTTAGCTCTGCTATTAAATCAAATGTGATTTTAAACGTCGATCTACTTAGACTGATTTGCACAACCTCTACTGTGGCCGATGATTCAAAATCTTTTTCATTCACCGTCGCAAACACACAGTATGTAGTTGATGAAACAGTCGTCAATCGTGCGTTAAATTTTCCACTAGACAATTTCTGTAATTTACCCTCTGAAAATGATATCACAAATTTTTTCAATGCTATTCACTATCAGGGGGTGATCAATTTAACCAAACTTTTTAAATCAAATTTGGTGTCTGAATGGGATATTTTCTTCGATACACTTTCCAAAGTGTTTGCCAACTGCACAAAATCCAATTTTCATAACATCACTTCCACTCTGCAGTATATTGGTCTTGCGGTTGTTTTCAATCAAAGGATCAATTTTGGCAAACTACTTTTTCCCATTCTCTTGAGACGTCTAACTTCTGCTTTACGTGATCATTCTACAAATCGTAGGGTATCATGTTACTATGCTCGTTTTCTCATACTTATAGCAGATCATCTTCTCACACCTGATCACAAAGCCCTTTTTGCTAACTCTGCAGTAACCGAACCCCCTCCAGTTAGCAAAAAGATTTACACTCGCCAAGACACAACCTTCAAATTCATGCAAGTTCCAGTACTTGTATCTGCTTTCATGGCCACTTATATTCCTTTACCTATTTTCAATCTTCCCGGCCATGAACAGCAACATCAACCTCCAGTGGTTCAAGCCACCCAGGCTCCTCCAACATCAGATGCTCTTCCATTACAGGTAGTAATTCCTCACTCTCACTCCCTTCCTACTTCTGTTGAAAGACCCCCAGTGGTTGATAGGGCTGACCATGAAGTTGTAGAACCACAGCTTCAATCCCAGGTCATAGAGCCAAACACAGAGTCACATTCTATCTCAACCTCTCCCCCACTGTCTAAAATGTTACCCAGAAGATTACTAGGAAGTAGTACATTGTTAAATATGAGTGAACCCTCAGCTCTGCCTCCTCCTAAGAAAAGAAGAACATATTCTGAGGCATCTGAAAGCCCATCCTTGTCCTCCCAACAGGACATGGACTTTGAAATGGCCAATGAACAGTTACTAGAGGCATTCTCTCAACAGGATGCATCTATTGAAATTCGCCATAGGGCCATGGCATCTTGTACTGAGTCAGGCACAATTCCATTACTCACAATGGAACCATACACTTCCCCAGATCATACTCAGGACACACAGCGAGGAGTGCACGTAGAGTCGGTTACAGTGCCTGCCATAGTTACGGCAGAAGAGCAGTCACATGCTTCAGAGGGAAAATCTGACTCTCCGCCATCTTTAATAGAGTCATTTTCTCCCCTCCCAGATCAAACACCTCTGGCTCCCTTATGGGATTCTCCACTCGCAGATTTATCTGGAGAAAGTGGAGGGCAACTCGGTCAATCTATCCCTGAAGCAATTCAGACATCTATTCCAAAAGATTTGATAGTATTGACTGAGGATCGGGACTCGCGAATTCCCATTGCACCACCACTGACCTCTCTTGAAGAGGCTAGGGTGATTTTTAATGCAGGTACAGAAGAACAGCAACAGGAAGACTCCTCACGAGCAATTATATTGAGAGAAACACATGCACATGAGATGAGTGAACCAAACACGAGTGAAATTCAGGTGAGAGCACACACAGACACTGATACTGTAAACCTGTTAGCTCAGATTGCTGCCCTAAAAGAAGAACTTGCTAAAAGCCAAGCTAAAGCTCAAGCATTCAAAGCACAAGTGGTTGAACGGTCTTCTTCTTCCACCTCTGTCAACAATCAGCTTGCAATCATAAGGAATGACATCTCAGATCTAAAGACCACTGTAATACCAAAGCTCAATTCTATTCAGGACACTCCAACTTTATCAGCTGATGACATATCCAACTTCTGCTCTCTACATACAAGAATGACTCCTCTTGAAGACCTCGTTGAGATGAATCATTCACTGGACTCCTCAAGATTTCTAAAGATAGAGACGGGCATGGAACATCTCAATGAAGGGATGAAGCACCTATATTACATGATCAAGAATTCTCATTGCCCTAATGAAGAACAAAGAACTTATTTTGAAGGACCGTCTGGTGGAGGATCAGGCTCTGGAGGTGATGGAGGTTCCAAAGGAAGATCAGAAGAGGATCCCTCAACTAAGGGGAAGAAGAAAGGAAGTAGTGCCAAAGGGAAAGAAAAAGATACCTCTGCTGGAAACAAAGGAAAGGCTGATGATGTCTACTACAGTGGAGAACAGGATGACTTTGATATTTTTGACATTCCCACTGAACCAGTTCAGGAAGATAAAGATGGGTTATTTGAAGCTGAAGAGGAAAGTGATTTTGAAGATTGGGAAGAGGAAGATACAGTGGATCCTATGTTTGAGAAAGAATTTCAGAAGGAGCAGTCAGAGATGAAAAGAAAAGAAGTTGAACTCAAGAAGGTCTCTCAGATCATTGACAGGAGGAAAGACATACAAAGAACAGAAACTCTTCAAAAGCAACGTCTTCATGACATTAAGGCTCAAGAAAGGAGAAGAGATGTCAGACTAAAGATTGGTGAAAAATGGGATGAAGCTAGGAGAGTACTCGATATGCCTCAGCTGAGCACTAACAATGATAGGCAGTTCTTACATCTTCTTGACAAGCTGGAAATCTCAAATCCTAACAATGACATGTACATGAATGCTATCAAGACTGAAGTCTCAAGGATCACAGCTGCTTTTGATAGATCCCTAAATGAGATGAGCATTTTTGTATATTGTCAGAGTGAAGGATCATTCAAGGTGTCACTTCATCTATTTGAGAATCGTTCTTTGTCAGAGATTTGGGTTCTTTTAAACAAAGTCAAAAGAAGCTCAGAATTGAATGAAGTTCTTCGAGAAAGGCTTAAAGAGTTTGCCAGCAGGGCTAGTCCTCAAGTGGTCAACAATCCTCATCAGGTGAGATTCTTTAAGTCTGATTGTCTTCAAATCTGTCAGCTAGATGTACAATCTCTTAAAGACTACTCAGCTAAGCATCTGGTCTGGATGGAACATCATTTGAGAACTGCTGGATATTCATCCATGTTGAAGACTCAAGCTGCTGACTTGATTCAAGCTTATTGTGAAAAGAATGTTAAAAGGTACACTCAACTCAAGAATAAGCTGAAGTCAGTTGGAGTTCAACCAGTCAGACCAGCAAGCTTCACTTCAGAAAAGGATCGTGTCTTTGACAAGGAATTGCTTCAAGATTTAGAAGAAGGTGAAGTCAGAAGAGAAGACAACTGAAGTCAATTAGCTCAAAACTCAATGTAATATGATTAGAGCTTTATGAATCAAGATAGTCTAATGTAGTTATATGTTCAGGCTAGAGGAACATCTATCTTGTATTCACTTGTAAATTTCATTTGGAATCTGGAAAATGTTAAATATAATCCAGAACTTTTCTGCTATTTACTTTACATTACTGTTTATATCTTTTTCTTATTTGTTAGTTGAGTTATCCTCTAGGTATTTATTGTTATTATCTAACAAGCAAATAGGGGGAGATTGAAAGGCATATGTCATAGCCTACTCGTTTATTCGAGTATTTAACTCAACTCAAATAAGAATGTAATAAGTAAATAGTGGATTAATCATCAGAGAGATCTCACAATGTAACATCTGTCAAAGAATAAAGAAACATTGTTCATCTGCAGACTTGAAGATTCACTGGAAGAAGTTCAAGAATTTGATCATGCCTCAGTGATATAAATCAAGATCGTGGATTTAATCAAGTGACAGAGATCTCGTCAAGGTATCATTTATTACAAGGATTCAATCAGAATATCAAAGTCAAGACATGAAGAAACGACACCAAAGTTAGTCACTCATGAACCAGACAGTACATCGAGTGTCAGCATTGAAGTGGCGGAATTGATTCATAAGTCTCAGTGACTTTCAGAAGATTGTCAGAAGAATGGATGCTGCTAAGGGTTAGTATTAATTCTCTATTAATTAATTAAGTCATATAATTTAATTAAGAAAATAAATTATATCTGCAAAGATTAATTTATTGATTAATTGAATTAAATTGATTAATTAATTTAGAATTAATATTAAGGATTTACAAGATTTTAATTGGTTTAAAATCTGCTTAAATTCAGCAAGACAATTCATTTGAACTAGTATGACAATCGGTATGACAATTGATAGTCATACCGAAAGTCATGCCAATACATATAATTGTCTTATTAGAATTTCTGTTTAGATTAAAATCAGTTATTAATTCAGCAAGACAATTTATTTGAACTAATATGACAATCGGTATGACAATCTATAGTCATACCGAAAGTCTTGCTAGCTCATTTTTAATTGTCTTGCTAGTTGTAAACATTGTCCTACCTAAAGTCTCACAAGCTTAAAGGATTGTCATTCCAATTCAATCTACTCGGCTGTGTTGTTTAAAAGAAGCAGAAGACCAGTTCATAAAAAAGTAGCAGGCAATCAAACAGAATACATACTCAAGAACAAAAAGAAAAAGGAGCAGAAAAATATTACATCTCATCTGCAACTTCAAGATCAATTTCTAGATTGTAAAGTTAAATCCAATCAACTAGAAATACTTATCTTGTTCTTGTGTATCAATCTAGCGGATTAAAATCCCTAGAACTTAATCTCAAATCGCATTTAGCATTTGATCTTTTAATTACAAAAATAGAAAAAGTTCATGTCGAATTTATTCTAGATTTGTAATAATTGATTTGAGATTAATCCCTTGTAACCGATACCGTAGTTGTAACACCTTTCAAGTTTAATAAAAGTTTTATTTAACTTGAATTTTGTTTCACAATTTTATTCCGCATTTTATTCGATTAAACGGTATTGTTTGCATTCAACCCCCCCTTCTACAAACAAATTGGGACCTAACAGAGCCTTTCCTTCACCCCTTTTTGAGGCAGCCATTTTAGGAGATTCCTCCTCAGCCTTAAGAGCAATTGTCCTTGACTTTCTTCCATGCCTCTTGCTCCTTTGATCCATCTCAAGTTCATAAGTCTTGAGCATACCATAAATTTCATCAAGAGTAGTTTCAGTAAGGTCATAGTTGTCTCTATGGTAGTAGACTTCAAATCCCAATTTTCAGGAAGGGCTAAAAGGATTTTAGATTTGAATCTTCAAGATCATATTCCTTGTCCACTAGTGACAGATCATTCAAGAGTTTGACAAACCTGTCATATAAGTCAGTTAATGACTCATCAGCTTTTGAGTCAAAGTTCTCATACTCTTGAGTGAGTATAGTCCTCCTGTTATTCTTGATTGCATCAGTTCCCTGGCATCTTGTCTCCAGAGCTTCCCATATCTCCTTTGCAGTCTTGCAATGTATTACCCTGTTTGACATGACATTATCAATGGCACTATGCAGCAAATGCCTTACCTTTGAATCCTTGGTAATAGATGAGATGTCTTCAGCTGTGTACTCACCTTTCTCCTTTGGTATGGTCTTTGCTGGTTGATCAGCAACTACAACAGAGAGCTTGGTAGACTTATGTGGTCCTTCATTAATTCTGTCAAGGTATTCTGGATCTGTAGCTTCCAGAAACATAGCCATCTTCACTTTCCATATGGGATACTCAGAAGGTCTCAGTATGGGAACCCTAATAGTCTCACATCGACTGTGGGTTTGAGTCTTTTGAGTTTCTTCAGTTTTGGTGGGCTTGGTTGGAGTTTGTGCTTCTTCAGGCATGATTGTTTGGATCTTAACTATATGTGTGTTAACAGAAAAGCTCTGATACCAATTGTTAGGTCACACAACACTGTAGAAGGGGGTTGAATACAGTGTTTAATACAATCAAATCGATTTAACACAAGTATGTAACAAAGATCAAGTATATTGAATAAACTCTGTTACAATAAGAACTGTTGTTCTCTCTTAGTGATGAACAAATATTACTAAGAGTTGCTAGGTAACAATGTATAATCTTCTCGATAATGATAACACATATAGTGTAAACCCTAAGTCTGTGTTTATATAGTACACAGTTACAAGATAACTTCTAATTGATATGGAATATAATTCTTTCTCCTAAAATATATCAATCAGATATCTTTTACAAGTCTTCCAGTCTTCTAACTATTTCCATGCATATCTTCTTTTGTTTTAGTGTCGATCTTCTACTGTAAATCAGCTTCCTTCCTTAACTGTAAGTCTTCCCACACTTAAGTTCTGATATGACCTTAAGTTTTGATATTAAGTTTTGACTTCCAGTAATTCCTGATTTCAGTAAATCCTGATATGTCCTGTTTGTTAAGATCTGAAAACTAAACATGAATTATATTAGACATGATATCTCAAATATATCTAACATTAATTTCTAATCCAAAGCACTTGAGCACAGTAGCTTCCAGCAGCTATGTATTCTGCTTTAACTGTGGAAGTTGACATAGATTGTTGTTTCTTGCTATGCCAGGATACAAGTCTTTGTCCAAGAAACTGACAGCTTCCGCTAGTACTCTTTCTGTCAACCCTGCATCCAGCAAAATCTGCATCTGTGTATCCAACAGCTTCAAAACCAGTTCCTTTAGGATAACATAATTCCAAGTTTGGAGTCCCCTTCAAATACCTGAAAATTCTCTTCATGGCTATTAAATGTGATTCTTTTGGATTAGCTTGAAATCTTGCATATAGATATGTTGCAAACATGATGTCTGGTCTACTTGCAATTAGGTAAAGCAATGATCAAATCATTCCTTTATAGCTTGAAATATCCACACTCTTGCCCTTTCTATCTTCATCCAACTTTATTGCTGTAGACATAGGTGTAGAAGCAGGTGAACAATCAACCATACCAAACTTCTTCAATAAATCTTTAACATACTTAGTTTGGCTGATGAAGATCCCATCACTTCTTTGACAAACTTGAAATCCAAGAAAGTAACTTAATTCCCCCATCATACTCATTTTATATTCACTCTGCATAAGCTTAGAGAATCTTTGGCAAAGCTTTTCATTTGTAGAACCAAAGATAATATCATCCACATAGATCTGAACTAAGATCATATCATCACCATGATTCTGACAATGTATCATACCAAGCTCTAGGTTCCTGCTTTAGTCCATATAGAGCCTTGAGTAGCTTGTACACAAAATCTATAAATTCAAAGTGTTAAAAGCCAGGTGGCTGTTGCACATAAACTTCTTCTTCTAACTCACCATTTAGGAAGGCACTCTTGACATTCATTTGATAAACTTTGAAATTTGAATGTGCAGCAAATGCTAGAAAAATCCTTATTGCTTCAAGTCTTGCAACTGGAGCAAAAGTTTCATCATAGTCAATTCCTTATTCCTGTGAATAGCCTTTTGCCACCAACCTTGCCTTGTTTCCGCTAACTATACCATTTTTATCCATCTTGTTCCTGAACACCCATTTTGTTCCAATTACACTTTTGTTATTTGGTGCAGGAACTAATTCCCAAACTTTGTTTCTTTCAAACTGATTAAGCTCTTCTTGCATGGTAGATATCCAATCAGGATCCATTACAGTTTCTTCAGTTTTCTTAAGCTCTACTTGAGACAGAAAGCATGCATGTAAGCACTCATTAGTAGTTGCACTTCTAGTCCTTACACCAGTATTGAGATCACCAATTATTGCATTTGGATTGTGAATCATATCCCATTTCCTGGTGTGAGTTTGTTGACTGGTGCCTTCATCATTTTCTTTATTATTGGTATGAGTAGTAGATCATTCTTCTTTTTCTCCCCCTAAGTTTGTGCTATCAAATTCAGGTGTGTGAGATGAGCTTTCATTTCCATGATATTTTGATAAATTACATAGACCTTGTAGGCAGTTCTTTCCAATGAATATCCCAGAAAAATTGCTTCAAAAACCTTTGAGTTAAATTTTCCCACATATTCAGAGTTGTCTTTTAAAATGTAACACTTGCTTCCAAACACATGAAGATGCTTTACAGTAGGCTTTCTCTTAGACATGATTGAGTAAGGAGATTTTCCATGAATCTTGTTAATGAGATATCTATTTTGAGTGTACCATGCAGTATTAACATCTTCTTCCCAAAAACTAGTTGGCAGCTTGGCATCTTGCAGCATTATTCTTGCAGCTTCTACTAATGTTTTGTTCTTTCTCTCAACTCCCCGATTTTGTTGAGGTGTTCTAGCAGCAGAGAATTCTTGAACAATGCCTTTATTTTTGCAAAATTCACTCAGTATTGCATTTCTAAATTATGTCCCATTATCACTTCTAAATCTCTTTATACAGTTTTGATCTTTAGCCTATTTCTCTATCTTCTTTATGTGCTCAACTATGATTTGTGGAGTCTCATCTTTAGAGTGCATAAATTCTACCCAAGTATATCTTGAGAAATCATTCACCATCACAAGCGCATATTTGTTTCTTGAAATTCATAAGACATTTACTGGCCCAAACAAGTCCATGTGAATAAGTTACAATGGTGCACTTATGGAATTCACAGTTTTTAACTTGTGACTTGATCTTTTCATTTTTCCTTTCTAACAAGCTTCATAGACTTCAATTTGAGCAAACTCTAATTTTGGCATGTCCCTCACCAACTCTTTCTTGACCAGGGTGTTGATTGGCTTGTAGTTTAGATGTGATAGTTTCTTATGCCATAACTTGTTTTGCTCTATGGATGCCTTGGTGTAGAAGCAACAGATTCCATCCTCATTTGTTGAGTCCAAATCTGCAACAAACAAGTTTCCTTTCCTTGCTCCTTTCAGAGCAATTTCATTGGTTTTCTTGCTGATAAAGATACATTCTTCTTTATCAAATAGAACTTTAAAACCTTTATCTGCAAACTGGCTGACACTGAGAAGATTTACTTCAAGATTAGCTACCAATGCTACATCATCAATGACAACATTTCCAGAAATAATCTTGCCATATCCCATTGTGAATCATTTGTTATTGTCTCCAAAGGTTACCAAAGGGCCAGCCTTCTCCTCAAATTGTGATAGCAGGGCCTTATCACCTGTCATATGTCTGGAGCATCCACTTTCTATGATCCACATGACCTTCTTCATTTTTTCCTGCACATAATGAGTTTAAGTGTGTTTAGCAATCCAAGCATTGTTGGGTGCTTTCTTCTTGTTAAGTGATTTAGCAGAAGTAGAGTTAGAAGTCTCAGAAAGAATAGTATTCATAGATATTTGTGCATTCTCCCTTGCAGCTGTAGATCCAATCTAACTTCTTTGAGATCTACTCTCAGCTTGTGGCAACTTTTCATTACTTTTATATTACAGGGAATGGAGTAAAACTTATCACAAAATGAATAGGAATCATTTGCCTAGGCTTCATTATACTTGCAGGCTCCCTCAACTGGCTTGCTAACCATCTTTATACAAAGATAAGTTAGGTGATTCACAAAGCCACACTTTTCACTTTTTTTTCTTGGAGCATCTGCAACATAGGCAAATTTTTTGTTTTTTCCAATCTTCCCATTTCTAATCTTTTTCTTCTTTCTTGCATCTTCAATTTTTGTTTCCTTGACAGGTGTCTTGGAATCTTGGTTATCCATGAGCTTCATTTTAACTTCAGTAACAGGAGGGCTTTCTTCATTTATCTTTGCTGCATCTTCATCTGCTAGCTCTTGTTTGATTATCAACTCATTTTCACTAAAGTTAATTTCTCCAGCCTTGAACATAGATGACTTAACTTTTCTCAGTATTACTGGGACATCTTTACTAGCAATGCTCTTGTCTTTATCATCTGTAACTTTCTTTTTGCTGTTCAAGGCCTCATAATCAAATCCAATAGCTATGTTAGCACATGGTTTGTTTTCTCATGATATAGTCCAACCAACTCAGATGCGTTTTTGAAGGACTACAATTTAACCTCATTCTTCTCTAGCTTCTCCCTTAACACTGCTTCAATCTCATTTGCACACTTGAGCTTTTTCTTCAGATATGCATTTTCTTGTTTCACAGCTTCAAGCTCTACCATCAACAACTCAGTTTCTTATTTCTCATTTTCAAGCTTCTCATTTATCTTTGTCATTCTGCTAACCTCTTCATTAGCAGCAACCATACTTGTATGAATGTGAAACATTCATGTGCTCATCTTTTCAACAGTTTCCTTATATTTATTCACATTTAAATCAATGGTAGTAAGAGTTGATACATGTGTTTTTGATTAGGATGACTCTCTTTGCTCCAAGGCCATAAATGCATAATTTCCAACTTTTTCATCTTCATCATTATCAAAATCATCCCAACTCTTTCCCTCTGCAATATAGGATTTGCTTTGTTGTTTCTTCATAAGAGCTTCATACTTTGCTTCTAGTTCAAGATAAGCTTTGTCTTTCTTTGCTTTCTTGGGTTTTCCTGCATTCTGTAGCAAAATGGCCTAGCTCATCACAGCTATAGCACCTTATCTTTGATCTGTTAATAGATCCAGTTTTGTAGCCATTTTTGCTATCAGGTGTGTACTTCCCTTTTCCTTTTTAGTTGTTATCTTTGTTGATTGATTGTCCTTTACCCTTGAATAATCTTGGCTTCTTTACTCTGATGTTAGAGAACTTTCTTGCTAGATAGGCCATTGACTGATCTAGCTCATCAAGTTTATCCAGGGTGTAGAACTCATCTTCTTCCAATTCCAGTATGACTTGTTCCTGTGAATCATTATTTCTTTGCTCACTAGTTGAGACACTTGGAGTCTGGAATCTTGGCTCATCATTATAGGTCTGGCTTTCATTAACAATAAGAGCACTTGAATCATCTACAACATGCCCTTGACCAGCTCTTAATGATTTCCTTTGAATCATCCAATTAATATGTTTTTAAGATTTCATATAGAACTTCCAGAGTTAATCTGCTCAAGTCTCTCCATTCTCTGATTGCTGAAATTTTCTGTTCTAAATGGTCAAGGAGTGTGAGCAAAAACTTCAAGTTCACTTCTTCAGCTTCATAATATTTATCATGTAGCTGCAAGTCATTAATCAACTTGTTAAACCTTTCAAATACATCAGTAATTCTTTCTTTTGGCTTAGCCATGAAACCCTCATACTGTGAAATCAGTATCCTTCTTTGATTTGATCTAACTTCCTCTGTTCCTTCACACAGTATCTCTATCTTTTCCCAGATCTGCTTAGCAGTGTCACAGTTGACAATGTTATTATACATTACATTGTCAAGTGACTCTATTAGGATCAGTTGCAAGCCACTATCTAGGGACACTTTTTCTTTCTTAGGCTCAGTGTATTCTGAAGGATCTTTAGGAGCATAATGAGATGGAATGACCATGTCTCCATCTGTAGATTCCTCAACTCTTATCATAGGAGTGAAAGGCCCATTCTTGAGAATCTGAATGTATAGTGGATTGGCCATCCTGACAAATAACAATATTTTCTTCTTCCATAGAGTTAAGTTAGTCTTATCAAAAGTAGGGATTTTGATGCTACTGATTTTCTGTGTATTCATTCTTCCAAGATCTTGAATCTGTTCACTTTCAGATTTTACTCTGATACCACTTTTTAGGCAATGAATCACACACAGAGGGGGTAAATGTGTTTTTGTTTTTTTCTTCTTTTCTTGAATTTTTTATGGTGATGAACAAAATAAATTAAAACTTTGTAGTGAAATGTGTTAGTACTTAAATTATGCAGATAAAAATAGTGAACACAAATCTTTCAAAACTCACTTAATTTTATATCAAAATTAAGAATGTCTTGCTACAAAATTTCTAGGCTCTTTGTTGATAAAGAGCTTAGCTTCTTCCTTTAGAGAATACAATCTTTCTGATCAAAATTGTTACATCTAAAACAAAGCATCTAGTGTTTATTTTATAGAACAGTAAACACTGGTTTTTATACAGCATGCAATAGCATGTACTAAACCCTATTTTTGGATAACCAAATCTTTCTATTTTTTTGGCTTAGTGTATCTTTGCTAATCTTGCCTGCTTGTGACTTTACTTTTCCAGTTAATCTTGGCATTTGATTTTGTACTCTTCAAGCTGCTTTTTGTAGACTTGTCAATCCAACTGATTGGATTGTTTGTTGATTAATAATCTTGGATGAACAATATCCATCGGGACAGAAGAAAAGATAGAGTGTGGAGTAGAAACTATTACAGACTCTATGGAGATTGATGATAATTTAGGCACAGATGTCTCAATAGTTCCTGAAAGAATAAGCAAGTTAGCCAACAAATCATCTAGAAGATGATGCTCACTTGACTAAATTTTGGCTTCCCCGATAGAGTTAAAGAATGGGAATCAGGAGTTGATGTGTGAATCATATCCATATCCAAAGAATTTGTGGGAGAGTTTTGTGTGTGAGGTGCTTCAATTGTTAAAGATTTTGGTTGTGACTCCACATTTACGGGAGCCACATCAATCTGACTTTGAGAAGGTGCATTTACTGAGTTTTTGACTACAGTAGGCACTGTGTATGCACCCTGTGTATCACCGGTGTGTTTAGATTTCTTCTTTCTATCATAGGTTTGGGGTGAGCTTGTGTCCCTTACCCTTTTATCATGTGCTCTTGGATGAGAGCTTTGTTCAATAGTCACATCCTTTTGGGAGGATGCAACTAGCAATGAGCTACTTTCCTTATTAATCACTACAGTTTGTTGGGAAACTATAGTGTGGCTAGGCTGGGATTCACTCACCTCTCCAACCTTATTCTTAGGGTTTATTTTATGTTCACCCTATCCCTCACCAGACTTACCCACCTTCACACTCCCCTCTTTGGTTTTGTTAGTTTTTAAAAACTGGCATCTTTTGAGAGATACCAGAGTGTAGTTTCTTTGACTTGGATTTTGATTTGGATTTTGTGGCTTGGGTAGGCATCTGTTGGGTCATTGACACAGATGCCATTGCCACAGTCAAAGGCAAAGAAATTTAAGAGACAGAAGTAGTAAAGACAGATGTGTTTACCTCACTTACCTGAGGGCCCTCCATGATAGGAAAATAAACCAAGGGCATCTCCTTGTGGTGATCAGCTCTATTCAAATCTGCAATTACCCTTCTTTCTTGAACCCAACAATCTAATTTGTTGGTTGGGTTCTTGTAATATCCGGGATATATCGTGTAAATATTTTTGTTAATAAATAATTATTATATGTGTTCAGTATCTATTCTGTGAATTATTTGTTAAGTGTTAAATGTGTTTGGATATTTAAAAATAATATTAATTGAGTATTTTAATTTTTTATATGTCCAAAATAAAATATAGATAATTGTCATATCTTCCTATTTATTTTTATGATGATTTATGATTTTATAGGAAATATATGAATTTTATAAAATCTTTTTCCGAGTATTTAAAAACTATTTTATACAAACGAGAACCAACCGACGTCATCCGTTTTTACGTTTTTATAACCCGAAACTCTCCCGAGAACTCCTTCCTAACCTAATTGTAATATTTCGAGCATTTTCCATGTTTTGACTTTTTCGATCCGGCGTACGGTTTGTCATGCGCGGGTCTCGGCGCAAAATTTTCGATACATTATTTGTTTTGGTAAATCGATAAAACTCGTATTTTCGATAAACGGGATCTTTTTATTAAACTATCACAATTATCACCTCGTAGTACGTGTAATCAGGCGCTGAGACCAAGACCACAATACAAATTGTAATGATTTGGATAATTATCCCGAAAACCGGTACCGTTTGGATCAGTTTTTATAAAAAAACGTACCATTTTATACCCGAAATGATCCAACGGGATACTAATTTTCCGTAATTATAAATAGCCTTTTTCCGTATTTTATTCCGTATCAAAATCATTTGCAGTCAGTTAAATATATAATTTTCCAGAGAAAAACCTTAAATTCATAAAACCTTCTGAGAATCAAACTACAATTTCAAGGTGTTATTGAAATCAGTTGGGAAAGTTGGAGTAACCAAATCGAAGGTCTCGAGGAGTACTATCAGATTCTGTGTTCCATATCACTGCAGAAATCAAGGTTTATTTTCTGAAAATTTATTTATTTTCGAATTATTTTTATTAAAAATATGAATTTTTGTTCGGATGATTGTTTGAATGATTTGATGATTGCATGTTGTAGAGCTTATTTTCCTGATGGTTTTCATATGTCATACGTCTGATTTGGAGTTCAATAACATGTTCAATATTGAGTTTAATTTTCGAATTTTGAAATTAGGGTTTATAACCTGTATGAATATTTTCAATTGAAATTTGGGGCTTTTT
Organism: Apium graveolens; assembly: GCF_009905375.1. Classification (NCBI taxonomy): domain Eukaryota; kingdom Viridiplantae; phylum Streptophyta; class Magnoliopsida; order Apiales; family Apiaceae; genus Apium; species Apium graveolens. The sequence continues at coordinate 114,817,441 of NC_133656.1, forward strand.
GATTTAGGGGTTATTAGCTGTTGATTTATAGTGGGTTGTGTTTCTTATGAAATTTGCAATCGATTGGTATATAGCTCGTTAACAGAGGATGTCTGAATCGAAGGGAGTTGTGTTTTGAAATTCTCGATGTTTCGCCGGAAACCGGCAAAGTTCTTGGCCATTTTCCGGCCAGGACAGGGGTTATTATTGTGTTTTGATTGTATAAACAGATTTCTGATTTTGTGTAGAGTATATCTGGAGGTGATGGTGGTGGGAGGATGCCGGAGGCGAGTTCTCCGGCGAAGCCCGACTGTTTTCCGGCGAGGGCTGGAAAAATTACAGTTTAGTACCTCAATTATTGGGGACGATGAAGTTTAGTCCCTGAAGTTTCCAGAGTTTGTAAATTTTGGATTCCTGTTTTAAAAATATTCAAAAATCATTGTTCCTATTTATTTTTATTATAAAAATTCATTTTTAATTTCTGAAAATTCCAAAAATTATTATTTTAATTCCAAAAATTATTTTTAATTCAAAAATAAATCTGAATTAATTAGTTAATTAATTTCAGTTAATTTTTAATTGATTAATTTGTCAATTAATTCGAAAATTAATTGATTAATTGATTTAATTAATTATTAATTGATTTTAATTAATTATTTAATTAGATTTAATTATTTAAAAATGATTTAAAAATTCCGAAAAATAGTTTCGAGCTTTAAAATATTATTTTAAATTGTTTTCAAGGCTCGATAATTATTATAAACTTGTTTTGAAGCCAGATTGGGCCAACCGAACCTTGTTTATTACTCCGAAATTGATCCAACGACCCGTTTTAATTCCGAAAAATGTTTTAAAAATTATTTTAAATACCCGAAAGCCTGTTTATGACCCGAGACTCCATTATAAATGATATATCATTGATTATTTGACGTGTTATGTGTTATATGTGACTTGTTGGTTAACTGCTAGTCTATATATTCGATGTTTACTTGTTTATAATATAACTTTCGATCCGTTAATCGGATTTAGGTAAAACGAAGGGTAGATAGAAGTATATGTCGAATAGAATCGTATGAGTTGAATATTGATAGATGCTTATGATATGTGAGCAGAAGAGGCAAGGCGTAGGAAAGTGAAACAGATAGTCGAGGAGTAGACAGTTGTGATTGAAAGCGAGTGCAGAATAATAAGCTAGTACCAGGCAAGTGTTCTGAACTTTCTCGAGATATATTGTAGTTGATTGATAGACCTGTTTTATATTGCAAGTGCTTTGATGCACTGAACCCAAAACCATGATTCCAGTTATTGATCTTGAGCCGTAAACCTGATTCTTTCTAAACCATTGATTGTTGTACACCCAAATACGAACCTCAAATATACGATACTCCTCCACAAATATATACAAACTAAATATCAAACACTGAACCAGATTGCTTACACACTCAAACCATTTTATCTTATGCTTTGAAAGACCAAATCCTTGAAACCTTGAAACATTGAAACATTGATTCCTTTATTATCCAATTCTTTCATTACCCAACAGCCAAGCTTTGAAAATGCCATATTGATCCTTATGAAGATTGAAACCATTTCATTATCGAACACCCGGTGTTGTTTATGATTCTGTTTACTGCTTTACATTATTTATTCTGTTATTATGTTAGAATTGGATTGTTTTTTTATAAAATTGTGGACCAGATTCGTGGTCAGACCATATAATGGTCAAGTTAGGCCAATGTGTGCCTTGGATCCAGTAGTTAGAGCAGTGCTGTGTGCTTTGCTCGGGGTTAGTGCGTGACTGATCAGCAGCCTAACCTTGGTTTTTAAAATGAAAATATAATATCCAATTCTAAATCATAATCCATTGTTCACTTGATATCATAACCATTTTCACCTGATGATCATTATTCTCAGTTTTGTCATTGTGACTTGCTGAGCTAGTTAGCTCATTTGTGCGATGTTGTTTATGTTCTTTTCCAGTTAAGAAGGAACCAGTTGGTACCGAGGATCCCTAGTCCAGCGCGAGAGCTAGGGGTTCAGGTTGATCGAGTTAAGCTAGTAGGCTTCTTTTGGGATAGTTTGAGTTTGTAAAAGTTTGTAATAATGTTTAATACTCAGTTCTGAGTTTGAATAGTTGGGATTTGAATGATTTGTAATATAAGTGTGTTTGGCTTGTGTGCATACTTTAACCTGTTGCGGTCCGTGGTAGTTGGTAAGTAGGGTCACTGCATATTATTATTTTATTATTGTTATAAGCAGGTTATAAATAAGGTGTGTGTGTGGACCCCAAACTTCTGACCCGGGTTTGGAGGGCGCCACAGTTCTCAATTACATGATCTTCACAGATATGGTTAGCAATAATCATAAGGAATCTAGCATAATAGATATGTTTAGATCTTTTATTAACCTCTCCTAACTTATATCCTAACTCAAACATAACAGCATCACTGAAATTGAAGTACTTATCAGTAAGAAACATGTAAAGCATGTTAAGTATAGTAGTATTGACAGAAATCAAAGTTACTTATCTTACCAGAAAACACTTTGGTAACTACATCACACAAGTAACTCCACTCATTCCTAAGACCTAGCCTCCTAATCTCACTTAACTTAGTAGTAGGAAGTGCATAGCCCATGGAATTAAGCAAATTAACTATATCAGCATCTATGTGTGGATTAGTAGTAGTGTTATCTGGAATCTTAAAGCATGATTTGATAATATCACAGTTAATGCAATGTTCCTTACCTATAATGGAGAGAGTAATGGTTTTGTCACTAGCCTGATAGACTGTAGTAGTCCACATCTCCTCCACAACTTCGCAGTAGATTGTGGGTGATTCCAGCATGGCATAACTAAGCTTGCATCCCTTCACAAAATCCATCATTTTGTGATAATCTTCAGAGGTTGAAATCTCTCTGTTCACAAGGGCCACAAAATTGTTTTTCTCATAGATAAATCCTGACTGAGACATGATTTTGACTATTGATGCCATTGTTAGAGCAAGATAAGTTGCAGAAAGAGAGAAGGTTTTGCTTTGAAGAAGAAGAGAGTAGTTAATTGCAGTAGAGAAAGATAAAAGTTAAAATGAACTTGAAGTCAGGCTTTTATATTTTCTCAGATAAAATTAGATAAAAATTAAAGGTAAAAATTAAAGACCCAATGAGAATTGCCCAAAATAGCCATTATAAAATTAAAATAAACTGTCAAGATTCTTTCAATTATCCGTCGTGATATACTTACAGACTATAAGTAAATCTGATGGATAATGTTTAGAACTTTAACGGCGAGAATGTAGACAATTCAACGGATGAGAATAAAATAATTTATCAGTTGGGTTTAAAATAATCCAGAAAAGTAATTGATTTTAACTAGGCTATTCTATTTCGACGGATGATCAAACTCGATGGATAATGAACATCCGTCGAGATGTAGAATTTGACTTAGCCAAACTTTCATTTAAAATCATAAAAATCAATTAAGTTTCTGGATGCATTTCAACTTGCAAAAATATCAATAATGATTTAAGAATAATTAAGCATACCTAACTCACTTACCAACCTAGAGAAGGTGGATTCATCAAGTGGCTTGGTAAAGATATCTGCAAGTTGCTTTTCACTTGGAACAGAATGAAGTTCCACAGTACCATTCATTACATGTTCCCTAATGAAGTGGTACTTGATATCTATGTGCTTTGTTCTTGAATGTTGTACTGGATTTTCAGTAATGGCAATTGCACTTCTGTTATCACAGAAAATAGGAATTCTGTCCACTTGCAGACCATAGTCCAACAATTGATTTTTCATTCATAGAATCTGTGCACAACAACTGCTAGCAGCAAGATATTCAGCTTCTACTGTAGAAGTAGAAATTGAATTTTGCTTTTTACTGAACCAGAATACAAGCTTGTTTCCTAGAAATTGATAGGTTCCTGTTGTACTTTTTCTATCAATTCTACAACCTGTATAATCTGCATCTGAATAACCAGTTAGATCAAAACCAGAATCTCTAGGGTACCAAATGCCAAGTTTTGGTGTACCCTTGAGATATCTGAAAATTCTCTTAATAGCTATTAAGTGAGATTCTCGAGGATCAACCTGAAATCTAGCACAGAGGCAAATAGCAAACATTATATCTGGCCTACTATCTATTAAGTACAAAAGTGAGCCAACCATGCCTCTATAACTTGAAATATCCACAGACTTTTCAGTAGTGTTTAATTCAAGTTTAGTAGCAGTGGCCATGGGAGTTTTTGCAGATGTTCAATCCATTAGTTCAAACTTCTTTAAAAGATCATAAATGTATTTGGTTTGACTAATGAATATTCCATCACTAACTTGCTTAACTTGTAAACCAAGAAAGTAAGTTAGTTCTCCCATCATGCTCATTTCATACTTACTTTGCATTAATTTGGGAAACTTTTTGCAAAGTTTTTCATCTGTAGAGCCAAATATAATATCATCTACATAGATTTGAACAAGTATGCTAGAGCCATTAACATTTCTAAAGAAAAAAGTTTTATCAATAGTACCTCTAGTAAAGTGATTCTCTAAGAGAAACTTTGACAAAGTATCATACCAGGCTCTAGATGCTTGCTTCAATCCATAAAGTGCTTTCATAAGATAGTAGACATATTCTGAAAATTTTGGATCCTTAAAACCATGAGGCTGACTTACATAGACTTCCTTCTGCAAATCTCCATTCAGAAAGGCACTTTTGACATCCATTTGATAGACTTTGAAATTTACATGGGCTGCATAGGCTAGGAAAATTCTGATGACTTCAAGTCTTGCAACAGGAGCAAAAGTTTCATCAAAATCTATTCCTTCCTATTGAAAATAGCCCTTACCAACCAATCTAGCTTTGTTCCTGATGACTATGCCATTTTCATCCATCTTGTTTCTGAATACCCACTTGGTATCAATCAGATTCTTTCCTTTAGGCTTGGGTACTAGCTTGTACACCTTGTTTCTCTCAAATTAGTTTAGCACCTCTTGCATAGCTAAAATCCATTCAGGATCCAACAGAGCTTCTTCTACCTTTTTAGGCTCTTCCTTAGATAGAAAGTTGTTATACAGACATTCCTCTTAAGTTGCTTTCCTTGTTTGAACTCTTGAGGATACATCACCAATGATCAGTTCAAATGGGTGATCTCTAGTCCATTTTTTATGTTGTGGTAGATTAGCTCTAGATGAAGAGGCCTCATTGTTGTCTTGATGTGTGACTGAGTTTTGATTAGAAGAAACTCCCCCTGAGTTTATGGATCTTTGATTTGAGGTGGGAGTTCTTTATGTAAGTGATATGTTTTGACTCTCAGCTTCTCTCAATGTTCCGACGGATGAACCACTTTGTATCTCGACGAATGAAGCTGATTATCTTCCGAAGGATGATGCATTTTATATCTCGATTGATGCTGAATTTTGAACATCATGTGAGATAGTCTTTTCTGCATTATCATTAGCAACTATTTCTTGATCACTATCATCATCACTGTCATCATAACCTATCTCAACATTGTCAAATATGAGGCTGTCATGGAAACCTTCATCTTTTAGTCCTTCAATCTTCTTATCATCAAATATAACATGTACAGATTCCATGACAATGTTTGTTCTAAGATTGTATACTCTGAATGCTTTTCCAACAGCATATCCAACAAAAATTCCTTCATCTCCTTTAGCATCAAACTTTCCATGTTGTTCAGTTTGATTCCTTAAAATGTAACATTTGCATCCAAAGACATGAAGAAAATTTAGAGTTGGCTTCCTGTTCTTGAACAATTGGTAGGGTGTCATGCATTTTGCTTGATTGACCAAGGAAATATTATGAGTGTAGCATGCAGTATTCATAGCTTTAGCCCAAAAATATGTTAATAGCTTTGACTCTTCTAGCATTGTCCTTGCAGCTTCAATAAGAGATCGGTTTTTCCTTTCCACTGCTCCATTTTGTTATGGAGTTCTAGCTGCAGAAAACTCATTCATGATCCCATTCTCTTCACAAAATGATCTCATCACAGAATTCTTGAACTCAGTTCCATTGTCACTCCTGATCCTTCTAACTTTGAAGTCAGGATGATTGTTAACTTGCCTTATGTGATTAATGATGATTTCACTAGCTTCATCTTTGGATTTTAGAAAATATGTCCAAGAGAACTTTGAGAAATCATCTACAATTACTAGGAAATATCTTTTCCTTGATATGGACAATAAATTGACTGGTCCAAATAAATCCATATGCAACAGTTGCAAAGGTTCTTCAATTGTTGATTCAAGCTTCCTTGTGAATTATGCTTTAATCTGCTTTCCTTTCTAGTAGGCATCACACAATCCATCATTTGAAAACTCTACTTGAGGAATACCTCTAACCAGTTCTTTCTTGACTAACTCATTCATGGTCTTGAAGTTTTGATGGGACAGCTTCTTGTGCCATAGTCAACTTTCATCTTGACTTGCTTTACTAAGAAAACAATTTACAAATTATGCATTTGTTGAGTTGAAGTCAGCTAGATACACATTGTATTTTCTTACTCCAGTAAGAACCACTTTATTGCTTTTCTTGTTTGTTACAACACAGGCTTCTGCATTGAAAGTAACTGAGTAGCCCCTATCACAAAGCTGGCTGATACTAAATATATTGTGCTTCAGACCATCCACTAGGGCAACTTCCTCAATGATGACATTATTCTTTGAAATCAAGCCATATCACACATTATAACCCTTAATGTCATCTCCAAAAGTAATACTTGGGTCAGCTCTTTACTTGAACTTAGTGAGCAGGGTAAAATCTTCAGTCATGTGCCTTGAGCAACCACTATCCAGATACCAAAGATTCTTTCTGTTTCCCTACACACATCAAAATCAAATCAAGTTGATTTTGGTACCCAAGTTTCCTTGGGTCCTGCCTTGTTAGCCTTTTTCTTTGGTTTCTTAGGTTTAACCTCATTTGACTTGGGTATTTCATATGCATCCCTTGTCATTTGAGTTGGACCTTTGAAACCATTAATCATTGCAGAATTATCATGCACAGATTGGTTAACATGAAAGGGCATACTTTGTGCAAATATGTTATTCCAGTAAGGCATGTTAAATGGCATTTATGGCATATTAAATGCAGCATAGTATGGATTTTATGCAAATGGAATGTTAGCATAATGTGCATTCAAATTTTGTGCAGGCATAACATTGACAGGCATTGTAGGCATAGTGGGAAATGAAAGTGGTGCAGGCATAGGAGTAGGCATAGCAACTTTGCAATTAACAGACAAATGATTTACACTACCACACTTAACATATATTTTTCTAGGAGCATATTTATCAGGTGTGTAGTTATTATGTTTGTTAATTCCTACTTTTTCATTTCTATTGTTTTTTCCTTTTTGACTATGCCTTCACTTCAATTTTCTCAAGTCTGTCATTCAATTGCTTGATAGACAAATGACCTACATTGGCTCTTTTATTCTGATTAACTTGACTAGATTCTCCTGGAGTAACACGCAAATGATACAATTCAGTAGACATGTCATTGATGGCATCATTGCAATCATATTTAGTTAAGTGTGCTAGGTTAGTAGTGATTACCTGATTGCTTGATGAACTTGTTTCTGTTTCATCTGATTTGGCCATAAGTGCTAGATTGACATAGCTTATATCTTTATCTTCTTCCAATCCATATGTAGCCCAGTCATTTTCTTGAGTGATAAAAGCCCTTTCCTTTTGCTTGAGCAACTTAAAGTATTTCTGCTTCTAAGCAACATGCTCGAACTTTTTTTTACCGGAATCAGGCTTTCTGTACTCACTAGCAAAATGACATGCCAAGCCATACTTGAAATATTTGAACTTGGACTTATAAACCATGTTTCTGTTTGACTTGGCTGCTACAAAATTCTTCTTGAATTTGAGCTTGGAAAATCTCCTGGATAGAAAAGCAAGATGTTCATCTATGCCATCCATGTCATCTTGACTAAGATGGTCTTCATGTTCAGCTACTAGCCCTTTTCCCTTACCTTCACAAACTCTAGGTTTTGGTGCAGAATCAACAGCTTCAGCCTTATCTCCTTCTCTTTTTCTTGCTCAGCAACCAATACAATGGATCCTCTTTTCTTTCTTCATTTCTCCATCTTCTCATCTTGCTCTATTTCAAGTTCATAGGTTTTTAGGATACCATACAGTCTATCCAAGGTGAATTCCTTGTAATCATGAGAATTTCTCAATGAGACTGTCATAGGTTTCCATTTCTTTGGCAGAGATCTAAGGAATTTGAGGTTTAAGTATTTTGTTTGATAGACCCTTCCATAAAATTTTGGAGCATTCAATAGTTTTTGGAATCTACTGAAAAGATCAGTGAGTGACTCACTTTCCTCACTATGGATATGCTCATATTGTTGAATCAAGAATTGCATCTTGTTCTCCCTTAAGTGCTCAGTTCCATCACATATAACTTGGATTGTATCCCAAACATCCTTAGTAGTCTTGCAGTTAATGATGTTGTCAAACATGTCACTATCAACACCATTAAACAGAATGTTCATGGCCTTTTTATCCTTTTGAACTTGTTCTTTACCTGGATCTGACCATTCTGCTTGAGGCTTTGGGACTGATGCTTCATTTCCTGTAGTATCTCTCATAGGGACATGTGGACCTCTTTCAATGCAGTCCACATAAGCTTCATCTTGAGACAGGAGATGTAGGTGCATCTTCACCTTCCAATGGTGATAGTTGTCTTTGTCCAGAAATGGAATCTTTACTCTAACATCTTTTCTGTTCATTTATTGATTGATGATCTTTACACTCTTTGTACTTCAAGAGCTCGCTCTCATACCAATTGTTATTCCCAATCAATGTAACAAGAATTACAGAAGGGGGGGTTGAATGTAATTCTGGCTTCTTTTCCTGATTTAAAGAATGTTCTTACTTAATATATAACTGTGTTTGATTTTGCAAGAAGTGCAGAATAAAAAGAAAACAATAAAACATAAGGCTTTAAAACTTTCTGATGGATTTGAACTTATCCACCATATATATATATATATATATATGAGAACTCTGTGATGCTTGAATAGCACACAGGTGCTTACAAGTAAACTTACAGAATTATTGAGAGATTCTTAACAGATACAGCTTTTTATATCTCTCTTGTAATAATTCTATCTATCTCTATTATTTGTTCTACTTGCTTCACTTGGTTTATATACCACCAAGATACATGATAAAAAGACAAAAAAGTAAAATAAAATTGTTTCTAGTCTTCTTTCATGCTGCTTCATTACTCTGTCCAGCATCTTTGAATATCTTCATATTTGCATGGAAATGGTAATGCTTCTTGTTCTCTAAATTCTGCAATTAGACTGCCACATACCTTTTGCAAACACCCAACGTATGTGACTGTGTTGTCACTATCAACTGCTATTTTGAATTAGATCATCCGTCGGGACTTTGTTGGTCATCCATCGGGAGCCTTTGTTGATCATCCATCGGGAGTCTTTGTAGACCATTCGTCGGGAGCCTTTTCAGTCATTTGACCCTATTTCACTGATTCATAATTACAAGACATCTTATTTTTACAATTAGTCACCCTATTTTGTATATCAAACTAGTAGTCAACATGACTTAGAGAATCCTACAGAATCCACTCAACTAATACATTATTGTTTGCAGATATGTGCTACAATACTTATTGTTACATAAGCTACACTCTCGATGGATGTTCAGAGGTCATCCATCGGGACTATAAAGGTCATTCGTCGGGACTATTGTAGAACATCCGTCGAGAGCTACAAAAACACCAAGTTAAATCCAAGGTGTTTTGTTAAACTTATCATCAAGTCCACAACATATTCCTAACAAATGCACAATAAATAATTAATGAAGAATCTACAGGACAAGAGAATCATGAGAATGGAAGCTCATCTCAAACACCTGATTTTGATAGCACAAACTCAGGGGGAAAGAGAAGAAGAATCTACAAATCATACCAATAATGGAGAAAATGATGAAGGCACTAGTCAACAAACTTACACCAGAAAATGGGATAGAAGTCACAACCCAAATGCAATAATTGGTGATCTAAATGCTGGTGTAACAACTAAGAGTGCAACTGCTAATGAGTGCCTTCATGCATGCTTTTTATGTCAAGTTGAGCCCAAGAAAACTGAATCTCTAATGGACCCTGATTGGATATCTGCTATGCAAGAGGAGCTTAATCAGTTTGAAAGAAACAAAGTTTGGGAATTAGTTCCTGCACCAAAGAATAGAAGTGTAATTGGAACAAAGTGGGTGTTCAGGAACAAGATGGATGAAAATGGTGTGGTTACCAGAAACAAAGCAAGGTTGGTTGTAAAAGGCTACTCACTGGAATAAGGAATTGATTATGATGAAACTTTTGCTCCAGTTGCAAGACTTGAAGCAATAAGGATTTTTCTAGCATTTACTGCACACTCAAATTTCAAAGTATTTCAAATGGATGTTAAGAGTGCCTTCTTAAATGGTGAGTTAGAATAAGAAGTGTATGTGCAACAACCACCTGGCTTTGAAGATCCAGAATTTCCAAATTTTGTGTATAAACTACTCAAGGCTCTATACGGATTAAAGCAGGCACCTAGAGCTTGGTATGATATATTGTCAGAATTCCTACTTAAATATGGTTTTACTAGAGGTACCATAGACAAGACTCTCTTCTACAAAAACTATGGCGATGACATGATTCTAGTCCAGATCTATGTAGATGACATTATCTTTGGCTCTACAAATGAAAAGCTATGCCAATGATTCTCTAAGCTTATGCAGAGCGAATATGAAATAAGCATGATGGGGGAATAAGTTACTTTCTTGGACTTCAAGTTAGTCAAAGAAATGATGGAATCTTCATCAGCCAAACTAATTATGTCATGGATTTATTAAAGAAGTTTGGTATAGTTGATTGTTCACCTGCTTCTACACCTATATCTACAACAACAAAGTTAGATGAAGACGGAAAAGGCAAAAGTGTAGATATTTCAAGCTATAGAGGAATGATTGGCTCATTGCTTTACTTGACTGCAAGTAGATTAGACATAATGTTTGTAACATGTCTTTGTGCAAGATTTTAAGCAAATCCAAAAGAATCACATTGGATGATTGTTAAAAGAATTTCCAGATACTTGAAGGGGACTCCTAACTTGGGATTATGGTATCCTAAGGGAACTGGTTTTTAAGTTGTTGTATACATAGATGCAGATTTTGCTGGATAATCTGTGTCAACTTCCACAGCTGAAGCTGAATACATATCTGCTGGAAGTTGTTGTGCTTAAGTGCTTTGGATTAGAAATCAGCTAATGGACTATGGCCTAGTGTTACACAAAATTCCTATTATGTGTGACAATACTAGTGCTATATCTATTATGGCAAATCCAGTTAATCATTCTAGGACAAAGCACATTGATGTAAGGTACCATTTTATTAGAGAACATGCTGCAAATGGTACCATTGAGCTTATTTTTGTTCCAATAGAAAAATAATTAGCTGACATTTTTACTAAACCTTTGGATGAAGCTACTTTCACTAGACTTATAGGTGAAATTGAAATGCTAAATTCTTCATCCTAAGGCAAGAACTCAGCTAATGTGTTGCAACTGATTAATTTCCTGTAAATCAAAATTAATTTGATTTTATTAGAAATTAACTGAAATATGAAGTATAAATATTTCAGAAATCTCTGCATATTTATTCTTCAAAAATAAAAATTCAACTTGGATTTTTCAAATTCTAAGTAAATTGCTCAATTGTTAATTTACATTCTGAATATGTAGAATTAACACAAGGCAGAATTAAATTGATCAGGAGTATATAGAGAACTGAGTTCTCGATAAGTCTAATTGACTTATCGACAAGTCATTTTAAGATTTCTCGAATGAGTTCTCGACAAGTCAATTTACTGACTTCTCGAGTGACTTCTCGACAAGTTTTATTATGACTTATCGATAAGTCATTGTAGAGTTCTCTACAAGTGTTAACTTACAGAGTTCTCTACAAGTATTATTTTTAGACTTATCAATAACTCAAAACTGAAATAATTTAATCCAATAAATTATTTTGGTAAAATACTCTTGGCATAAATATTCTGATCTTATTTTGAATTTATTCAAATAAAAATTAGAAACTTTTTAGTCCACTTTGGACAAACTGGGTATTTATTTCACATCTCAATAAGTCAATCTTTATTCATTTTTTACACAAATTAAATAAAATGACTTATCGAGATGTCTCTAACTTCAAAATGACTTCTCGATAAGTATATGCCAAACATCTATTTTTGACTTCTCGACAAGACATTAGCTTTTACTAAAAATACCCAGACTTCTCGATACATATACATACTTACATTTTCGAGAACTCGAGTGACCTAGCCTTTCAATCCAAAACCGATTTCTCTCTCATTTTTACTCCTTTCTCAAAAAAATTCTTACCCATTCACTCTCATCAATCAACAATGGCACTCAATGTTGTTAGAGCTACTATTCCAGAGAAAGGAACAAACTACCTCGCTTTTACTGATGCTAACTAAGCTCCTGAAAGTTTCAAGGGGTTTGTGAAACTTTTGGCTGAATCTTACCTTGCAGGAGCTTTGACTGCAAACCCTGTTCTGTATCTGGATGTTCTGCATGAATTTTGGACTTCGGCAGTAGTGAGGACTGATATGAATGATAACTCTCTCTCTATGGTGGTGACCTGCACAATTGGAGGCCAACAAATATAGTTCAATAAACAAGATGTGAATAGAGCTTTGGGGTTGCCAACTGCAAATCTAGTGGAGGTGCCAACTCCTGATGAACTGACTGAGTTTATGGACTTCATCAATTATGGTGGAAAAATCAACTTGTCAAGCTTGAATAGGACCAATCTAAGGAAGGAGTGGTCCTTTGTCTTTGATTCTGTGGTGAGGGCCTTCACATGCAGGAAGACATGGTATGACAACATTTTAAGTGTGGTGTAAAAGCTGGTGTACTCAATAGCCCACAACAAACACTTGAATATTGGCCTATTGATCCTGGAAGAACTTGCAACCGGGATGATAATGCCCCTATCTGCTAGAGGTAAGGAAATATTATTTCCTAGATTTATTATGTCTACTTTAAATAATAAAGTAACAAACATAGACTTGTTAAATGTTATTGATAGCACTAAAATTGGCAACTGTAAGCAAGTGTCCAAAATAATATTTGGCTCACTTACTACAAAGAACAAGGTAAATGTGAGTCTGAAAATCACTCCATATATGATGGAAAGATTTAGGACTTACCCTTACACAATGCAGATATGAAATATAATGCACAACCTAGCACAACCATGGTCCCTGAACCTGTGGAAGTACAAACACAGGAACACCCACATGGACCTTCCCAAGCTGAAACCATTTCTTCAAATTCTGTAGTAGCTAGGAAACCAACCACCTCATCTTCTCAAAAGGATAAGGTGAGTAAAAAGAAGAGAAAGTGGGTAACCTTAACAGTCATGCAAGAGAGTGGTGAGGAACAAATAGAGCCTGAGTCATCATTGGTCAAAAGATCAAAGAAGAATAAGAAATCTGAGCTGACCACTCAAGTCACCTCTACATCCTCTCAAAAGGATATAGTTGTAAATACTGGGATTATACAGACTCTAGATACATCCTCTCAACAGGAAGTGTCTATTGAAAAGAGCATTCACCCAAATGCATCACGTACAGAGTCTGCACAACCTGCACTTGATCAAATCCAAGTGTATGGTAGAAGAAATAAGGATGGCACACACAGTGAGAGCACATCTTTTGAAGCTCCCTCATCTATTCAGGGGGAGCTGCCAATACTCACTAATGAGCAACAATCTCTAATCTCTCAAATTTCTTCTCTACTTAAAACACTTGAATCAAATTCTCAAGTACAAACTAACTCAAGTGACTTGGTTCAAGCAACCTTGCTCACCAACCCAGACACCACATTCAGATGGTGAGAGGCTACTAGCTGGGGTAGACCTTGATGACACCATCAAAACCATGGGGGATTCATCAATTTTTACTGAAGACCCCATGGATGTCACAAATGCACCTTCATGTGCAAATCAACATTCACAGGCTGTTAGGTTTGAGGGTAGTACTCCTGAGGGGGAGCTATCTAAATCATCTCCCATTCAATTGGAGGTTCCTCATGTAGGAACAACTTCCCTCAAAACCCTAGCTGAAATTGTCTTGACAATTGAAGCTGGGAGTACAATTACCAATGACCCTGCTATGGGAGAGGCAAGTTTATCACTTTCAGGTGATAGTGCTTTGCAAGAAGCACAAGGGTTTGAGACTGGTGCACATGTAAGTAACCCAGTCAAATCCCCTCTAATTCAATTGGAGGTTCCCACTTTATGTGAGGAACAACAACTTGTCAAAACCACAGAGCAATCTGTGAGTAAAATTGTGAATTTAGTCACATGTGGTTCTGATTCAAACCCCTCTACCTCTCAATCACACCTCATCTCCCAATGGCTCCAAGATACTGAAAATCAACCATCTACAATTGAAGATCTTAGAGTTGATCAACTTGGAGGCCTGGCTCAAATCTCACAACAGTTGTTCACATCCAACATGTTCAATCAAGACTACCAAGCTATCATGCTCTTCTACCAGGCTGATGTGGAAGATAATCAAGCAAAGATTGTTGATAAAGCTAGTCAGAATGCCAATTGTGATGCTTGGTTGGACAAGGAATTCACAATTGAGAAGGATGTTGTGTTAGCAAAATTCAGGGAGGAATATATTACAATTCTGGGAAGCAATGCCAGATCCCTCATTCCACAAGAGGTATATGACGCCATCAATGAGGTCTACAAGCCTCAAATCAAGGCTTTCCGCAACTTTGGAAAAGCTCTACAAATAATATTGAATGGACATCAAGACAAAGTCATGAAGATGGTCAGGGAAAAGATGGACCAAATCATCCCCTCTCAAACTGAGATCGAAATCAAATTCAAAACCTTCTCAGAACAAATGTCTAGGTATGATCTCGGTGGGATTGATAAAAGTGTAAATCAGCTCAAAGAATCATTTGTAGCCTTGCACAAAGTATTTTAAGATAATATCAGTAACTCCAATGACACAAGGTTGAAGTTGGATCAAGTGCACACTGCAAGATACATTCCTTCACCTTTGGTCATGGATGAAATTCAGAAATTTGTGCAAGCTACTTTTGGCCAATCTACTGCTATCTCTACTACAAGCTCTTCTTCACAATACATTCAGAAACTCAAGACTCAAGTACCTTCTCTGGAAACATCAAATGCTTCTCTCAACACTCAGGTTCAGGCTTTGACTTCTCTAGTCAAAAGTCAACAGACAGACATAAAGACCCTGTGGACTCTCATAAGCACCTTTGTTGTGCATATGTTGTGTACTTGATGATTTCATAAACAAAACATCTAAATGGATTTTACTTAGTGAAATAATGTAGCACTCGACGGATAAGAATTATAGTCCCGACGGATAACTCATTGTAGTCTCGACGGATGTTAACTTATTATCCATCGAGTGAGTAGCTTATGTAATAATAAGTCTGTAGCACAGTTATGTATACACCTTTGTATAGAATCTGTATTAGCATATAAGTCATGTTGACTTTAACTAGATATGCAAAATAGGTTGATTAATTGTACATAAATGATGTCTTGTAATTATGTATAAGTGAAATGAAGTCATATGCTTGATTGCTACCCGACGGATAACCTACAAAGCAACCGATGGATGATCAACAACCCGATGGATGATCAACAACCCGACAGATGATCATGTACTCAACTAATAAAGAATTCAAACAGCAATTGAACAGTGAAAGTTGAGCACAGCCGTCGAGATGTATACAAATCTACTGTGGAAGCCCATTAACCGGGTAATAGAGGACGAAAAGCAGCAAAGCTTAAGACTGATAGTTTTTATATTTGTTCAGTCTTTTTGTCTTTGTAATCTTGGTAATATATAAACCAATAATGTAGAAAATAGAAAAGAAGTGAGATACACAAAAACAGAGAAATCTTTGTAAGCAGAATTATTAGCATTTCCCTGTATTCTCAGTAGTTCAATTTGTAAGCAGCTGTGAGCATTCTTGCACACAGAGTCCTCTCGATATATAATATATATCTCTGGTGGAATTGTTTAAATCCACCAGAAAGTTTTTAAAGACTCTTGTTTTTAATTACTTATGTTTTGATTCAATTAAGTTTCTATTCCGCATTGTGCTAATCAAAAACACTTATATCTATATTCGAGTTGAACATTTTTATTTTGTGAAAAAGGTTCAAGAATTCCATTCAACCCCCCTTCTATAATTCTTGCTATATTGTTAAGGGACTAACAATTGTATTCAGAGCAAGCTCTTAATCTACAAAGAGTTTAAAGATCAAAACAATTCAGCAAGATGAACAAGAAAGACGTTGGAGTCAAAATTCCTTTTCTAGATAAAGATAATTACCATCATTGGAAGGTAAAGATGCATCTTCATATGCTTTCTCAAGATGAGGCCTATGTGGACTGCATAGAAAGAGGCCCTCACGTTCCAATGAGAGCTGCAACAGGAAACGAGCCATCAGTTCTCAAGCCAAGGCACGAATGGTCTGATCCTGACATTGAACAAGTCAGGAAGGATAAAAAGGCCATGAACATTCTGTTCAATGGAGTTGATGCAGACATGTTTGATGCAGACATGTTTGACAACATTATCAACTGCAAAACTGCCAAGGAAGTCTGGGATACTATACAGATAATCTGTGATGGAACTGAGCAAGTTAGAGAAAACAAGATGCAGCTCTTGATTCAGCAATATGAGCATTTTCACAATAAGGAAAGTGAGTCACTCACTGACATTTTTAGTAGATTTCAAAAACTACTAAATGCTCTTAAGTTGCATGGAAGAGTCTATCAGACTAAAGACTCTAATCTGAAATTTCTCAGATCTCTTCCAAAGGAATGGAAACCAATGACAGTCTCATTGAGAAACTCACAAGATTATAAGGAGTTTACTTTGGAGAGACTGTATGGAATCCTGAAGACCTATGAGCTTGAGATAGAGCAGGATGAAAGGATGGAGAGAGGAAAGAAGAAAGGAGGATCCATTGCACTAGTTGCTGATTTGGAAAAGGAGAAGGAAGTGAAGATGGAAGCTGTTGAATCAACTTCAAAGGTCTGTGAGAATAAGGGCAGGGGGCTTGCAGCAGAAAGTGAAGATTCATTGAGCCAAGATGACATGGAGGACATTGATGAGCACCTAGCATTTCTTTCCAGGAGATTTTCCAAGCTCAAGTTCAAGAAGAACTTTGAAACAGCCAAGCCAAATAGAAACATGGTGGATAAGTCAAAATTCAAATGTTTCAAATGTGGCTTGGCAGGGCATTTTGCAAATGAGTGTAGAAAGTCAGATTCCAGTAAGAAAAGGTTTGAGTATGTGGATTATAAACAAAAATACTTTGATCTACTCAAACAAAAGGAAAGGGCGTTTATTACACAAGAGAATGATTGGGCAGCAGATGGTTTGGATGAAGATGAAGATGTCAGCTATGTCAATCTAGCCCTAATGGCCAAGTCTGATAAAACAGAGACAAGTTCCTCAAGCAATCAGGTAATCACTACAAATCTTGCACATTTATCTAAAGCTGAGTGTAATGATGCCATAAATGACATGTCTACAGAATTGTATCATTTGTGTGTTACACTTAAGTCTCTCACTAAAGAAAATGCTAAAATCAAAGAAAACAACTTATTTTTAAGTGAGAGGAATAATGTGCTTGAGTCTCAGTTTGTCGAGTTTGAGAAACTAAAAATTGAGTGTAAGATTGCCAAGGAGGAATTAACTGAGTCCTTGAAAAAGGAAGAGATTTTAAAGAAGCAGCTCGAGCGTGAACAAGAGGTGATTAAAGCATGGAAAACATCCAGGGATGTCCATGCTTAAATCACCAAAGTTCAAGGAATTGAGTCTTTTTGTGATGAAGCCTGGAAAAAGAATAAAGAGAAACTAGAACCTATTTTGATAGATGGTTTGTTGACAGATGTAGACTCGACGGATGATGAGGACTATCCGTTGGATAACAAAAAGTGTTATCCGTCGAAAGATGAAAATCCTCATCCGTCGGCTGTGAGCAAGCCCATTAGCAAAGCCAAACTAATCAAGCTAAATGAGAAGTATGGGTCTGTTTCCAAGAACTTTGTTTCAAGAGAGTCAAGTCAAGCAAAGAAAGGGAAAAAGGCTAATGTTGGTCACATGACTGTCAAACAGTTAAGTGACAGACTTGAGAAAATTGAGGTAAAAATAGAGACTAAAAGGAAAAACAATAGGAATGGTAAAGTAGGGATTAACAAACACAATAACTGCACACCTGATAAATATGCTCCTAGAAAAATTTGTGTCAAGTGTGGTAGTGTAAATCATTTGTCTGTTAATTGCAAATCTGCCATGCCTACTCCCATGTCTGTTCAGTCTCAATTTCCTAACATGAATGCAATGCCTCCCATGCCTATTAATGCTATGCCTACACAGAACATGAATGCACAGTTTGCTAATATGCCATTTGCACCTAATCCATATTATGCTGCATATAGTATGCCTCAAATGCCATTTAGCATGCCCTACTGGAATAACATGTTTACACCAAGCATGCAATTTCCTGGTAGCCATAATATGCATGATAATTCTATTGCATTAAATGGTTTCAAAGGCCCAACCCAAATGACTAAGGAAGAATCTGAAATTCCTAAGTCAAATGAGTTAAGACCTAAGAAACAGAAGAAGAAAGCTAACAAGGCAGGACCCAAGGAAACTTGGGTACCAAAATCAACTTGATTTGATTTTGATGTGTGCAGGGAAATAGAAGGAATCTTTGGTACTTGGATAGTGGTTGTTCAAGACACATGACTGGTGATTCTACCCTGCTCACAGAGTTTAAGGAGAGAGCTGGCCCAAGTATTACTTTTGGAGATGACAGCAAGGGTTATACTATGGGATATGGCTTGATTTCAAAGGACAATGTCATTATAGAGGAGGTTGCCTTAGTGGATGGTCTCAAACACAATTTATTGAGTATCAGCCAGCTTTGTGACAAAGGCAATTCAGTAACCTTCAACAAAGAAGCCTGTGTTGTGACTAATAATCAAAGCAACAAAGTGGTTCTCACTGGTGTGAGAAGAAGAAATGTATACCTAGCTGATTTCAACTCAACTAAAGCAGAATCTGTAACTTGTCTTCTCAGTAAAGCAAGTCAGGATGAAAGTTGGCTATGGCACAAGAAGCTATCCCATTTAAACTTCAAGACCATGAATGAGCTGGTAAAGAAAGAACTAGTAAGAGGCATTCCTCTAGTGGAGTTTTCAAAGGATGGACTGTGTGATGCCTGCCAAAAGGGGAAGCAGATTAAAGCATCATTCAGGAAGAAACTTGATTCAGTAATTGAAGAGCCTTTGCAACTGCTTCACATGGATTTGTTTGGACCAGTCAATGTATTGTCAATTTCAAGGAAAAGATTTTGCCTAGTAATTGTAGATGATTTCTCAAAGTTCTCTTGGACATATTTCCTAAAGTCTAAAGATGAAGCTAGTGAAATCATCATCAATCACATAAGGCAAGTTAACAATCATCCTGATTTCAAAATTAGAAGAATCAGGAGTGACAATGGAACTGAGTTCAAGAACTATGTCATGAGAGCATTTTGTGAAGAAAATGGGATCTTGCATGAGTTTTCAGCAGCAGGGACTCCACAACAGAATGGAGTAGTGGAAAGAAAGAACCGATCACTTATTGAAGCTGCAAGGACAATGTTTGAAGAATCTAAACTTCCAATATATTTCTGGGCTGAAGTTGTAAATACTGCATGCTACACTCAGAACATTTCTCTGATTAATCAAGCAAGATGCATGACACCCTATCAATTGTTCAAGAACAAGAAGCCAACTCTAAACTTTCTTCATGTCTTTGGCTGTAAATGCTATATTCTAAGAAATCAAACTGATCAAAATGGGAAGTTTGATGTTAAAGCAGATGAAGGAATTTTTGTTGGATATGCTGTTGGTAAAGCATATAGAGTCTACAATCTAAGAACCAACATTGTTGTGGAATCTATACATGTTGTGTTTGATGATAAAAAGATTGAAGGACTGGAAGATGGAGATCACCATGAGAGCCTCAAATTTGACAATGTTGAGATGGTTAGTGATGAAAGTGATGATGAGAGTGATCAAGAAATAGTGTCTAAGGATAATGCAGACAAATCTACCACCAATGAAGCACAAAACTCAACATCCGTCGAGTTGCATAATGCTTCATCCGTCGAAAGGCAATCTGAGTTATCCGTCGGAAGACAACCTGCCTCATCCGTCGATAATCAAAATTCACCATCCGTCGGGTTATCAAAAGGAGCAGGAGGTCAAGACAGATCACCTACAGAAAATTCTCCCTTCTCAAATCAAAGATCCATAAACTCAAGGGGAGTTTCTAGCAATCAAAACTCAATCACACATCTAGACAATCATGAGGCCTCTTCATCTAGAGTTAATATACCTAAGCAAAGGAAATGGACAAAAGATCACCCCTTTGAGCTTATCATTGGTGATGTGTCTTCTAGAGTTCAAACAATAAGAACAACTCAGGAAGAATGTCTATACATCAGCTTTCTATCAAAGGAAGAACCAAAGAAGGTAGAAGAAGCTTTGTTAGATCCTGATTGGCTTTTAGCTATGCAGGAGGAGCTAAACCAATTTGAAAGGAATAAAGTGTGGAAGCTGGTACCCAAGCCTAAAGGAAATAATCCAATAGACACCAAGTGGGTATTCAGAAATAATATGGATAAAAATGGCATAGTAGTCAGGAACAAAGCTAGATTGGTTGCTAAGGGCTATTGTCAGCAAGAGGGAATAGATTTTGATGAAACATTTGCTCCTGTTGCAAGACTTGAAGCCATCAGAATCTTCTTAGCCTATGCAGCCCATGTCAATTTCAAGGTCTATCAAATGGATGTCAAAAGTGCCTTTCTGAATGGAGATTTGGAGGAAGAAGTATATGTCAGTCAACCTCCTGGCTTTGAAGATCCAAATTTTCCAGAATATGTCTATTATCTTCTGAAAGCACTTTATGGACTGAAGCAAGCACCTAGAGCCTGGTATGACACTTTATCAAAGTTCCTTTTGGAAAATCACTTCACAAGAGGTACTGTAGATAAAACTTTATTTTTCAGAAATGTTAATGGCTCTAGCATACTTGTTCAAATTTATGTATATGATATTATTTTTGGTTCTACAGATGAGAAACTTTGCAAAAAGTTTGCCAAATTGATGCAAAGTAAGTATGAAATGAGTATGATGGGAGAACAGACTTACTTTCTTGGTTTACAAGTTAAGCAAGTTAGTGATGGAATATTCATTAGTCAAACTAATATATTTTTGATCTTTTAAAGAAGTTTGATCTAATGGATTGCACATCTGGAAAAACTCACATGGCCACTACAACTAAGCTTGAATTAAACACTACTGAAAAGTCTGTGGATATTTCAAGTTATAGAGGCATGGTTGGCTCACTTCTGTACTTAACGGCTAGTAGGCCAGATATAATGTTTGCTACATGTTTGTGTGCTAAATTTCAGGCTGATCCTAGAGAATCTCACTTGATAGCTATTAAGAGAATTTTCAGATATCTCAAGGGAACACCAAAACTTGGCATTTGGTACCCTAGAGATTCTGGTTTTGATCTAACCGGTTATTCAGATGCAGATTATGCAGGTTATAGAATTGATAGAAAGAGCACAACAGGAACCTGTCAATTTCTAGGAAACAAGCTTGTGTCTAGGTTCAGTAAAAAGCAAAATTCAGTTTCTACTTCTACAGCTGAAGCTGAATATATTGCTGCTGGCAGTTGCTGTGCACAGATTTTATGGATGAAAAATCAATTGCTGGACTATGGTTTGTAAGTTGAAAGGATTCCTATTTTCTGTGATAACACAAGTGCAATTGCAATCACTGAAAATCCAGTGCAACATTCAAGGACAAAGCACATAGACATCAAGTACCATTTCATAAGGGAACATGTGATGAATGTTACTGTGGAATTACATTTTGTTCCAAGTGAGAAGCAACTTGCAGATATCTTTATCAAGCCACTGGATGAATCCACCTTTTCAAGGTTGGTAAGTGAGTTAGGTATGCTTAATTACTCTTAATTTATCTGAGTTATTTTGCAAGTTGAAAAGTAGCCAGAAATTTAGCTGATTTTTAAGTCTTGGATGAAATTTTGGCTAAGTCAAAATTTACATCTCGACGGATGACCCTTATCCATCGAGTTTAGTCATCCGTCGATATACTATTTGCCAATAAAAATCAATCACCTTTCTGGAATCTTTTAAAACTCGACGGATAACAGTTTATCCTCATTCGTCGAATTGTCTAAATCTCAGCCGTTAATTCCCTGAACATTATCCATCGAGTATACTTACAGTTTGTAAGCATTACACGACGGATAATGGGTGGAATTTTTACAGTTTATTTTTAAACGGCTATTTTAGGCAATTTCTATTGGTTAATTTAATCTTCTTTATTATTTTTATCCGTTATTTTTGAGATAGTATAAAGCTTATTTCATTCCAATTATTTTCTTTTATCACTCTCAATTTCAACTGCTTCTATTTTATTCTCTCTCAAGCAAATCTTCTTTTTCTCTCTTCAAGCTTTCTTTCTCTAACAATGGCACCTGTAGTAAAAATTATGTCTCAAACTGGGTTCATTTATGAGAAGAACAACTTCACTGCTTTGGTCAATAAGGGTATTCAGCAATCAGAAGACTATCACAAGATGATGGACTTTGTGAAGAACTCCAAGTTAAATTACGCCATGCTGGAATCACCCACAATTTTCTGTGAAGTTGTTGAAGAGATGTGGACCACTGCAATCTACAACTCTACTGACAAGACCATCACTCTAACCATCAAAGGTAACGAATTATGTATCAATAGTGATGTGATAAAAGCATGTTTCAAAATTCATGATAATAATGTGACTTCACCACACACTGACACTGATCTTATCAATATGCGTAATTCCATGCATTATGCATTTCCTACTATTAAACTAAGTGATATTAGAAGAATGGGTCTTAGGAAAGAGTGGAGTTTCATGTGTAATGTAGTTACTAAGGTTTCTCTGGAAAAATCAGTAATTTTGATTCTGTAAACATTTCCATGCTTAACATGCTATACATGCTAGTCACAGATAAATTTTACAATTTCAGTGACCTTGTCTTAATTGAGTTAGGTTTTAAACTAGGTGAGTTAGCTAAAAGAGGAAAGAATGTGTATTATGCTAGATTTTTCATGTTATTGGCTAACCATCTATGTCAAGAAATTGTGCTTGAGAACCCAAACAACAAACTGGCTTGTTGGGTTCAAGAGAGAAGACTCATTGCAGACTTGAACAGAGCCAACCATCACAGGGATGTGCCAATGTTCTATTTTCCTGTAATGCAGACACCTCAGGTAATTGAGGTAAGTTTATCCATTCCTATAACTATTCCAACCTCCTCTATTTCTTTGAGTTCAAGAGTAGCTATGGCAACTGTGACAATGACCAAACAGTTGCCTACCAAAGCTGCCAAAACTACTACAATTTCTAAATCCAAATCAATGAAAACCCCCTCTGGTATCTCTCAAAAGGTACCAGTTGAAAAATCCACCAAAGCCAAAGAGGGGAGTGTAAGGGAGGGTAAGTTAGGTGAGGGAAGGGGTGAATATCAAAGAAACCCCAAGAATAAGGTTGGAGAGTTGAGTGAATCCCAGCCTAGCCATACTGTAGTTTCCCAACAAACTGCAGTGCTTAAAAAGGATAAAAGCTCACTTCTAGCTACATCCTCCCAAAAGGATGCAGTTATTGAACATAGCTCTCAGCCAAGAGCAGAGGCCAAAAGGGTTAAGGACACAAGCTCACCCCAAACTTACACAAGAAAGAAGAAATCTAAAACCTCTAGGGATGCACAGGGCACACACACAGTGCAAACTAGTGTTAAAGACACAGTCTCTGCATTTTCTCAAATTCAGTTTGATGTGGCTCCAATAAATGTGGAGTCACAGCTAAAATCTCTAATAATAGAAGCATCTGAAACACCATACTCACCAACAAACTCTCTGGAAGTGGATATGATAAACACTTCAATTCCTGATTCCCCTTCTTTAACTCTGTTGGGGAAGCCAAAATCTAGTGCAAGTGAGCATCATCTTTTAGACGATTTGTTGGCTCACTTGCCAATTCTTTCAGATTCTATTGTGACATATGTGCCTCAAATATCTTCAATCAACACAGAGTCAACAATAGTTTCTCTTCCCACCTCATTCATTTCTACTCTCTCGATGGATATTGCTCATCCGTCGAGTAGTGATTGTATCCCGACGGATAAGCTTAACAACAGTTATCCGTCAGATAGCATTACCACTCACTCGACGGATATCACTTATCCGTCGAGTATCTCTGCACAACTTCAAACTTCAATTATTTCAAGTGCAGAAGATTTAGTGGTTGTACAGTCACTCTTAGGACTGAGAGAGGAGAGTTTATTGAGTGAGAGGCTGGGTTGCTCCCAGGCAAAAGGAGAGGAAAAGAGTGAAACTCAGCAATCCATTTATTCAGGATTGGCAAAAGTGAGTGAGAGGAGTCCCACCTTAGTAGGTGAAGGTGAGGGTGTGAGGGTGGGGAGCCAGGGTGAGACCCTGATGCAACAAAAGAGAGATTTTGAGAGAAAAGCAGGTACAGGAGAAATAAGGGTGGATCCAGCCATTGCTAGTGAGTCAATGATTGTGGATGATGCTGAAAAGGGAAGACAATTCCAGCAACATTACAAAGCTATAATTGATAACATTTCCTTGGATGCTGACACTTTTACTCATCCTGTGTCAGCTTATCAACTGTTGGCTGCTCAGGGCAATGTGGAGGCAGAACATACTTTGAACTTAGTACACACCTCAGAATCTCTTCAAAGAGATAAAGCTGCTGTAAATAGGATGCCTTCTCAAGCTGGTGAGCCATCTGAAGAATTTGAAGTAAATTCTAATGATGATGACTCTGTTTCTTTGGATGGAAGCATGAACTTAGGGGGAGGTGAAGGCCCAAGTTCTGTTTCAAGTTTACCTTAATGGACATGGACAAAGGAATCTACACCAGGACAGTTTGGTGTATCTTTGGTTAAGCAAGTGATGGCTATTCAAAAGGCTCTTCAGGAAACTTCAGATGCTGGTACCAAGGCTATTCTTCAAGCTCACCTAGACTCTCTACATCTCATGAAGATCCAGCAGTTAAGACAGAATCTGAGTGTGGATGAACTAAAAAGGGATATAGCTGACTTGAAGACCTACAATTCTGAGAAGCTGGATTCAGTCATGCCATATGGTACCATGCAAGATCTATTACTAAGATTGAGGAGAGAATCAGATTCTGAAAAGAAGTTGGCCAAGCTGGAAGATAGAGTTCAGGTTATTGAGAATTCAGTGGCTATCCTTCTTCAAAATCAACAAGCTCAGATAAATCTTCTCATGCAACTGGCTAAAGTAGAAGGCCTAACTCCTCAACTTGATGATAACAAAAAGGGGGAGAGAGAATCAAGTAAGGGGGAGAAAGGACCAAGTGAGGGAGAGAAACTTCAAGTTCAAATCAGCAAAGTAATTGTACCTTCAATTACTATCTCCAAGTCAACAGTTGTAGATGGTATAGATCTGATTAAAGCAGTAGCAACAAATTTGAAAGTTGCTGAGAAAGGAAAGTTGAGTTTGATCAACTGGAATAAGATTGATGAGGAAATACAGAAAAAGTTTGAACTTGTCAAGGAGCCAGTTAAGTCAGCCATCCATCACTCTCAAGTCAAGCCAATCAGTGTGAATGAAATAAGCATGAATTATCTGAAAAGATGATAATCTTCCTGCATCAAGTCTCCAAAGGCTGAAACAATTCTAAAACCAAGGGCAAATTATCCAAAATCATCTTTGAAGAACCCCTTGGACACTGTGTATGAGACACCCAAGCCTGATGAGAAGAAGCTTCTGTCAAGATCTATTGTCTTCTATAAAGATCCAGCTGATTCAGCTTCAAAAAGGAGAATTGCTAAGATATTCAGAAATGGAAAGGAAATTTGTGTGGTAGCTGGACATCCACAATTTGCTCAAGCAAAGAGAGAAGAAAAAGCCAGATTGAAGCAGGAAAAGAAGCAAGCTGCTCTAGATGCAAAGAAGTCTAAACAAAAGAAAGAGCAGATTGCTGTCTTGGCCAAGCTACAGGCTGTGAATTCATCTCAACAAATTCCCTCTCAACCATCTGAAGCTGCTGAATTAAAGAAGAAAATTGAAGAACAGAAGAAATTCCCAAGGAAGAAAGAATTGGCTAGAAGAACAAAAAAGAAACTGGACATTGTTGACAAGGAATTGGAAGATCAATTTCCTAAGGAATCCACACCAACAACAACTCAAGCATCAAAGCCCTCTGTGGTATTTGAAGACATAAGGGTGGTGGATCCCTACAGGAATATTCATGGTGAACCTATTGTGCCAAAGGATGAGCCAATAGAGTGGGATAACATACCAATTCCTGACTTCAGCTTACCAATCCTTAGCAAGCCAAAAAGGACAAAGTCAAGGGCAGTCAAGAAAGTGAAGCTGTCACCTCTCAAATCCAAATCAGTAGTTAAAGCTCAACCCAAAGTCAACGGAGGAGACTACTTGTACTTGTGTGACATCAAAGAATTTTCAGATTAAATCTTTATCTGGATGAAGTGGATGAAGTAAGGGGAATTGATGCATACAGGAACCTACCTGAAAGGTTGGTGTTCAAGTACAAATGAGGAAGGGAGATTTAGTGGCCACTTCACAGGATTTTTCAAGAGATCCAAGCTGTGCTGATTAAAGTTTATTCATCCTTCAAGAAAAACTTTAGGTTCAATGTCACTGCAAGAAGACTAGTATTGAAGAAGATTGAAGAACTAAGGAGTGTTAGAGCTAAAGATGCACTCCCAAAGACTCTAATCATCCCATACACAGGGAGAAGAATGCATCTAAGGCCTTACTGGCTGATGGAGTTCATGGATGACAAGGGTGTGAGAAGATTCTTCAGATTAGAAGACCAATTGAGTATCTCTAGCAATGAGACTCTCTTGGAAATGCAAGAAAAGCTAGATCTCTTAGAATCTGATGAACTGGAATTCCACAGGCAGCTCCAAAATCAGATTGAGGAAAATAACAGAAAGCTTGGAAGAAGATCCAGACCTTCAAGGAACTAGAAAAATCTGCTCAGGCTAGAGGAGCATCTTGAAATGACTGTGAGCCAAACCTTGTACACTTTGATTATTTGAAGCACTTTCAGTATTATCTACTTATCTTTAAAGCTGTATGTTTAGGATGTTTTGTTATCATCAAGTACCTCTTAATTTATGGCTACAATTCCAGTAGACATAAATTGGGGGAGATTATTGTGCATATGTTGTGTACTTGATGATTTCATAAACAAAACATCTAAGTGGATTTTACTTAGTGAAATAATGTAGCACTCGACGGATAAGAATTATAGTCCCGACGGATAACTCATTGTAGTCCCGACGGATGTTAACTTATTATCCATCGAGTGAGTAGTTTATGTAATAATAAGTCTGTAGCACAGTTATGTATACACCTTTGTATAGAATCTGTAGTAGCATATAAGTCATGTTGACTTTAACTAGATATGCAGAATAGGTTGATTAATTGTACATAAATGATGACTTGTAATTCTATATAAGTGAAATGAAGTCATATGCTTGATTGCTACCCGACGGATAACCTAGAAAGCAACCGACGGATGATCAACAACCCGACGGATGATCATGTACTCAACTAATAAAGAATTCAAACAGCAGTTGAACAGTGAAAGCTGAGCACAACCGTCGAGATGTATACAAATCTACTGTGGAAGCCCATTAACCGGGTAATAGAGGACGAAAAGCAGCAAAGCTTAAGACTGATAGTTTTTATATTTGTTCAGCCTTTTTGACTTTGTAATCTTGGTAATATATAAACCAAGAACGTAGCAAATAGAAAAGAAGTGAGATACACAAAAATAGAGAAATCTTTGTAAGTAGAATTATTAGCATTTCCCTGTATTCCCAGTAGTTCAATTTGTAAGCAGCTGTGAGCATTCTTGCACACAGAGTCCTCTCGATATATAATATATATCTCTGGTGGAATGGTTTAAATCCACCAGAAAGTTTTTAAAGACTCTTATTTTTAATTACTTATGTTTTGATTCAATTAAGTTTCTATTCCGCATTGTGCTAATCAAAAACACTTATATCTATATTCGAGTTGAACATTTTTATTTCGTGAAAAAGGTTCAAGAATTCCATTTAACCCCCCTTATGTAATTCTTGCTATATTGTTAAGGGACTAACAACCTTCAAATGCAAAACTCTGTTGCTTTGGGAGCCATCATGGGAAAGCTCAACATTCCTCTACCATCACTTCCAAAATAGATAAGGCCTGAAAATCCTACTCATCTCCTCATGCCTGTCAACAAGACTAAAGGGGAGATATAGACTAGGCTAGCAAGATCCAGATCATCTACTCAACAAGTCCAGGGTGCTGAAAAGATCTTAAATCAATAAGTAGATCTTGACATGGAGAGACTTATTAGGGCTGCTGAAGGACCAAGTCTGAGCAAAAAATTTGATGCATTACTCAAGGCCCTAAAAATTTCTCTCAACAATAATCACTTCACATACAAAAAGGCCCTAGACAAGACAGTAAACTTCTTAAGGGTGATCATGGTAAATCAAGACAATTTTCTACAAAAGAGGATAGTGGTCAATACAAATGACTCTGGAATAGATAGATGTATGCAGGTGTCCCTCAATTATCTTGTCTCAAGGAGGGAATCTGAGTTGGACATTCTGATAAACAAAGTCAGAGTTGTGACTCATGAAGACACCTTGTTGCTAGCTGAATTGAAAAATACATAAGTGGTTGCTTTTCCTGAAGCATACCTACAACCAAGCAAGGGAATAACATACATATGTCCAAACACCAAACACTTCAAACATTTCCAAATCCCTAAACAATGTGTCATGGCCAACAAGAAGCTTAACATGATTCTGGAAATTGGTTTAAAATCAAAGAAGAATAAGAATTTTGATGATGTAGAGATGATAAAGCTATTGGGGAGATACCTGAGTGATGTTGAAGCTAACTTGCCCAAAACTCAAATCAACAAGGATAATTTGGATGATGATGAGCAGAAGAAAGATGATCAAAATCCTTCTGGCTCAAATCCAAGTCAATCCACTAAGCCATCTGAAAGCAAGGGTGGAGAGAAGAAAAAGGAGGATGACAAGAAAAATGATGAGAAGAAGAGAGTAAATGAGAGAAGGAGTAAGAGGAGACATGATGGCTCAGAACCACAGCAAACCCTAAAAATCCAAACATCCCTAGCTCAACCTCTAGCTAAATCTTCTGTGCCAACAACCTCAATCAACAAACCACTTCTAACCTCTAAGCCAAAATTCCTACACAAATAAACAGCTAACTCTTTCCTAAAAATTCCAATCACCACAAGCCAAACAACTCTCAAGAAAATCACAACCTTACCTTTAGCCAAGCCTTTACTAAAAGTCAATCATAAATCTGTAGGGAGGAAGCCTAAGAAAGCCAAGCCTACAGAAAAAGTAGAAGTCATTGAAAGGGCCATCTGGAACTGTTTCAAGCAATCTGACTTTCTACCTTTGAAATGGTGCATCTCAGATGAAGATTATTTTCAATAACTTGCTGAGAAAATAGTTAGAGTCTAGGTTATATCTCTGAGGGAAGTTAAAATTTTCTATAAAGATGGGTCCTTCACCTTCCTTGGTTGCACTTTAATGGATTCAATCTCTCTCACAGAAATCAAAAGAGTGATAAGCCTGCTAAAGGATAAGGATTCCAGCTACAAGAGCATGGAGATCAAGTATGGATGAATGGTTGATTGTGAGAGAAGAAAGAAGAAAAAGGAATGAAGCTGAATATGAGGAAAGAAAGAGAAAGTATGATGAGGAAATTGAAATGTTCATGAAAAGGTCAGAAGAACTGAAAGCAAAGGGAAGGAGCAGAATATCTAAAAATGGGAAGTTTCTTAACATCAAAGCTGGCCAACTCAAGATTTAGAATTGATTTACTAGACAGTGGTTATCCAAAGGAAGACAGAATCAAGCTTGTAGAAGCTCTAAGTGGGACACCTATTATAGAAGAACTTAAAATTCTTGTTCAGTTAAGGGATATCCTTAGAGAAGAAACAGAAGCAAAAACAATCTTTACCTGATGCTTGTAACTACTTAAACTTTGTAAATTTTCTACTGTATAAAAGTTGTAATTGTATCAATTTTCATGTAATTACTTTACTTTCCAATTTAACTTGGGGTAAGTCTTGTTAACATGCATGAATTTGTGTTAAGCAATCTTCTCACAAATTGGGGGAGATTGTTGTGCAAGACATGCCTGTACTTTAACAAGACTATGTCAAATTGACAATCCTAAGTAAGTTGTATTGTAATCTTAGTTTGAATTTTGTATTGTAACATTTAAAGTCTGTAAAAATGTCAAAGAACAGACTGGAGTCTTTTTGTTTAAACAGTATCAAGCCTAAGAATTTAATCTGGAAGAAGATCAAGAAGATCATGCCTCAGAAGAATTATGAAGAAGCTTGGAGTTGAATAAATCTGTTTGGATAAAAATATTCTAAGTCAAGACCTCTACAAGTAACATATTTAGTGTTACAAAGAAGTCACTCGAGAACTCCAAATGACTTATCGAGAAGTCAGGAAAGCTACTAGAGAACTCAGAGAGATATCGAAAAGCCAATTGAAGACATGAAGATTAGAGATATCGACAAGTCATTTCTTCACTAGAGATCTCTGGGATATCGACAAGTTAAAATGTCACTAGAGATCTCTAAGATATCGACAAGTCAAAATGTCACTAGAGATCTCAGAGATATCGACAAGTCAAAGCAAAGATATGAAGCTGAGAGATCTCGACAAGCCAAATTCTCTTATAGAGAACTCAGAGACCTCTACAAGTCAAATCTACTATGGAGTATTAGAGATCTCGATAAGTCATTATACTTATCGAGATATCAAGATCATTATATGCCTAACTGGAGATCTCGAGGTAAAATCTCTAAGTACAAATTGCCAACCAGTTCAATATCCAAGATCTACAATCAACAAACAATCCAACCAGCTGGAATGACAAGTCTACAAAAAGCAACTTGAAGGATGTGCAAGATCAATGGTGAAGATTAACTGACAAAGGAAGATCAAAGTAAACACAGGGTGCAAAGATATGCTAATCCAGAAATGGAAGTTCTACTTTTCCCAAAATGGAAATGATTAGTGACAGTTTACTAAAGTAAATAACATGTCTTATTACATTGTGTAAACTAGTAGTTAACTGAAATATAAAGTTAACACTGGTCCTTTGTTAGGAGTAATAATTAAGATAGAAAATCTTGTAATTCTCTTAAGAAAAGCTAAGCTCTTTATCAAAAATCCTAGAATTTTTGTATCAAAACATTCTTAATTTTAATATAAAATTAAGTGAGTTTTGAAAGATTTGTATTCTTTATTAATGCATGTTTAATTTCTGCAGTAACACATTTCACTACAAGATTTGATTCACTTTGTTCACAACCATAAATAGTCAAGAAAAGCATAAAAACACTAAAATACATTCACCCCCCTGTGTGTAATTCATTATCTAACAGCCTCCTTACTTATAGAGAAGTCACTTCACCTATAAAAAGGCCGATTTACTTGTAGAGAAGTCACCTCACTTGTATATAAGTCATATTACCTATTGAGAAGTCATTTTACTTGCAGAGAAGTTGATCTAGCCTATAAATAAGTGGAGATGTCGATAAGTCAATTTGACATATAGAGAAGTGAATATATTAACAAGTCAAAAATACATGTACAAAAGTGGAGATATCGACAAGTCAAAATATATGCAGAAAAGCGGAGATATCAAAAAGTCAAAAATACATGTAGAGAATTGGACATATTAACAAGTCAAACACATGGAGAAAAATGAAGATATCGATAAGTCAAAATACATGTAGAGAAGTGGAGATATCTATAAGTCAGAATACATGTAGAGAAGTGGAGATATCGACAATCCATTCTATATCTCGATACGAACATCTCTATACAATATGAAGATCTTGATAACAGCTTCAAGAATTGCAGAAAGCATCAACCCTGAAGATTCAAGATTATCTGTCAACAAACCATTTTATCATCAAAATAGAAAGTCTGCAAATACAACATGAGGAGTGCAAGATTAAGGGTTAAAATGAATTGGATAAATGAGGGTCACGGACCAAGAAGATTATATGCATATTTGCTGCACTTCAAATAGAAATAGACAAAAGAACTTTAGAAAATATGTTGGTCTATTTTAGTGTAATTTTTGTAAACTGTGCATGTTGATTAATACAACATGTCACGAGTCCTTAGTTCAGTAGTAGAAAATAAATATAGAATTTCTTGTATTCTCTCAAAGAGTAGTTGTGTTCTAAAGTATTGAAGAACATAGATTTGTAGCACAACTAATTTGATGTTTAATATAAAGATCAAGTAAGTTTTGATAATTATTTTTCTGTGTTATCAACAGTCAATTAATTATCACTACAAATTCTATATATCATGTTGAGTTCCAAACCTTAAACATAAAACTTGATTTTATTGAAAGCAATTTTCAAATTTCAAAAGAAAAATCAAGAAACACACATTCACCCCCTCTTTATGTGCATTTCATATATAACAATCGCTGACATATGAAAACCATCGATAGAGATCCACATCAAGGAACTAGAACAAGGCATCTTCTTGTTTCAGTTCTGAAAGTAAACATATTAGATCTTGGAAGTATGAGTGCACAAAAACTTAGAAGTATCAAGATCCCTCTCTTTGACTAAGGAAACTACACTATGTGGAAAAAGAAGATGATGTTGTTCATCAAGATGACTCATCCAATGTATCTTGAAATTCTCAAGTATGGACCCTTCATTTTTATGGTAAGGGTACCATAAACAACCGAAGGTGATGTAGTCATTCTTGGTCACTATGTTCCGAAATATTCACCCACATACATTGAACAAGATAAGGAGAAAGTCTCACTTAACAGTGATTTGTAACTCATTCTAATTGAATCTCTTGATATTGTCATGTCCAACAACATATCAACTGTGAGTCAGCCAAGAAAATATAGGAGAATATAGAAATTTTGTGTGGAGGTACTGAGGAAGTGAGGTCAAACCAGAGAAGAATTATGATCTCACAATGTGAGGGTTTCACGGCTAAACCTAAAGATGACAGTATTGAGGTTTTTGAAAAATTCAACAAACTGATAAATAATGTGCAGCTGCATGACAAGTTTGATGAGGCTGAGGAGGTCAACCTGAATTTGGAACCATATACATTTCTGTTAAACGTCTCATAGTAATGACAAGATAAAGTACTTGTAAGACAATCTACAAACTTTAATCAAAACTAATATATGTATATATATATATGAATAATTTATTTGATTCAATTTTTATTCTGTTTGAAAATATTATATCCAAACCGCAATCACATTATTGGTTCGTCATTTATTCGGTTTGGTTAAAATATAAAATTGAAATTGTAAATGATTCTAAAGAGGAAAAAAATAAAAAATAAAGAGTTTTTTTTATCAACCAACTTAAAATTGTTTCAAATAAATCTAAACAAAATATTTTTCAATTAAATTGAATAAATGAGTTCATAGGCTTTTTTCCATTAATCGAGTAAAGTAAAATGTTTGCAGTTGGGCCATTAAAGCCCAAAAGACACAGAGCAGCTAAAATCCGGTCCAAACCAACGTTATAAAGCAAACATAAACCCTAAACACTCATCGCCTCTCTTCACATTTTGTGCCCTCGCCGAACATCCTCGTATCTCATCTCTCTGCAACCATGGCTGTCGGGTAACATTTCAATCCTTAAACATACTTACATCCTATACTTACACTTATGTTCATGTAATAAAAATCTCTAAATTTTGTTAAAATGCAGGAAGAACAAGAGGATCTCCAAGGGAAAGAAGGGAGGAAAGAAGAAGGCGTGAGTATCTTCACTTATGTCACTTAAATATATGTATGTATACTGTTTGTAAATGTTTTGATTGTGTTGTGTAATAATATGATGAAACAGGACTGACCCATATACCAAGAAGGATTGGTATGATATTAAGGCTCCTAATGTTTTTGAACACAAGAATGTTGGTAAAACTCTTGTTAGCAGAACCCAGGGTACAAAGGTATATTTCTTATTTTTCGTGTTTTCGACTTGTTTGTGTTTGTTGTTTATATCTATTGGAAACTATCTAGTTCATGCCAATTATGTAATCAAAGAGGTCTGTATTAGTTAAGATGATGTTGTGGGTTGATTATATGTGAACTAAATGTTGCGATATTGTATTGAGTATATGCTTGAGTTATTCGGGCTGCATTTTGGTTTGTAACCTATTTGATTGATGTGGACATGTTGTATATGGATTAGAACACAAACACTACTATTTGAGACTGTATTTTATTATTTGCTTCGAATAAAGACACACTGTTTATATGTTTTCCTTATCTATGATAACTTTCTTACGATGATAAAAAAGATGCAACATTTCCTCGATTGTTGGTTGCAGTGTTCCATCTATCTTATACTTAACAATTATGTTTGTAGAAATTTGAAATGCTCAACACATGTTTACTGTTGGATGGAAGGTAGGAGATGCGCCTCTGATAATAGACTTTAATTTGAATGTACATATTAGAAAGGGAGTGTTCATAATTTTGTACTGTGTCTGAGTTTAGCAGTAGAATTGGTTAATGTTTTTGTGCTGTACATACTTTTCTATTTGAAGGACGATTCCTAGGTGATGTTTGTAAAAAAAATTGATGGACATGTTTTGTACGTGGCCAGCAGTTTTAGTTGTCTGTTTTTTATTGATAATGTGCCAGTTATATAGAGTATTACATATATGATATATCTGTACTTTTTATGCTATAATTATCTTTCAAGGTTTTTGTATTAAGTTACATGTGCTTATTTTTATATAGATTGCTTCGGAAGGACTCAAACATAGAGTGTTTGAGGTTAGTCTTGCTGACCTTCAGAAAGACGAGGACCAGGCTTACAGGAAGATTCGCCTGAGAGCAGAGGATGTGCAAGGAAAGAATGTCCTTACAAACTTCTGGGTGTGTAAAATATCTTTTGCACTTCCAGTTTTTTATATAGCTATTTGCAAGAAAAAATGACCTTTTACTTTTACCTTTTCAGGGAATGGACTTCACCACTGATAAGTTGAGGTCTTTGGTACGTAAGTGGCAGACACTGATTGAAGCTCATGTAGATGTGAAGACAACTGACAGTTTCACCCTGCGCATGTTTTGCATTGGATTTACTAAGAAACGTGCCAATCAGCAGAAGAGAACCTGCTATGCACAGTCCAGCCAGATCCGTCAGGTTTGTCCTGATTCATAAAATACTGTGTTGATGCAAATAAGTTTGAATGTGTGAAAGTAATGGAAGTAGTAATGAAAGAATTGAAATGCGTTTTCTCCAGATTCGCCGCAAGATGGTTGAAATCATGAGGAATCAGGCGAGCTCTTGTGATCTTAAGGAATTGGTGGCTAAGTTCATCCCAGAGTCTATTGGCAGAGAGATTGAGAAGGCAACTCAAAGCATTTTCCCTCTGCAAAATGTCTTTATTCGCAAAGTAAAGATCTTAAAAGCACCTAAATTTGACATTGGCAAATTGATGGAGGTATGTGCTTTGTAATAGTTGGTAAAATTCATATCACTAATTTTCTAAAATATTGGTGTAATGATATGTGATTACTTGTATAGGTTCATGGTGACTACTCTGAGGATGTTGGTGTGAAGCTCGAGAGACCAGCTGAGGAAACAATGGTAGAGGGAGACACAGAAGTTGTTGGAGCATAAGTATCATGTTTAGTCTGTGTACCATGCTTCTACTGTTATTTTCTGGTTTGGAATCTCATTGATATTTCAACTGGATAAGTTTTCTTTATCATTTTAGAATGACATTATTAATTGGATTATAAAATTTTGCGGTTTAATAGCCAAGCAGTTTGAAAGATATTTGCACCTTTATTTTGTTAAACAGTGATATGATATTTGCCTTCTGTTAATTTTGTGTTTGTTTTGTTAGTTTCCTCAGACTTTGGCTTTTCATTTTAATCATTTCAGTTGTGAATTAGTTTTGATGTTTGTCTATGTTGGTTTGAGTGGTACTGTGGTCTCAAAACAGTGTCTTTAAATAAAACTGCTGTATAGACTTTGAAATATTGAGCAAGTCCCTTGAACATGAAAAATATCAAGAGATGCAAATTATTGTTATAATTTTAAAAAGTTAAGACTTGGAAATGCATCACCTCTGCAGGTCATTTTCGACTCCCTGTACACCATTTTGAAATGAAGATTGGTAAGGTTTGTCAAACTACCCAAAACTTCCTCAGACTAGTCCCCGAGTTAAGTATAGATGCCTCAACTCTTTTAGCTCACATATATCTGTATGTTTAGGTAGTTGGTACCAATCATTCACAAGCACCACACAAAGTTTGCAGTTTTTTAAGTTTGCATCTTGGTACTTGAAGGAATTACCAACATTTTATCAGAAATACAATTCATTAAGTGCAAGAACTTTAAAATTTAGGGGGGCATTTGGTTCATGAT
The DNA here is from genome assembly GCF_009905375.1 of Apium graveolens. NCBI lineage: Eukaryota > Viridiplantae > Streptophyta > Magnoliopsida > Apiales > Apiaceae > Apium > Apium graveolens. Next base: position 114,854,177 of record NC_133656.1, read on the forward strand.
CGTTGTGTATTTAAGTGATAGTGTTTGGGTTAACAAGAATGAAAACTCCATTCCCTCTAGGAATGTAAATCAAACCCATTATATCATGGAAACACAATCTTGTACAAAATAAAATAAAAAAATGAAAATCATGATCATGTGATGCATGTAGTAGCTAGATCTGGCCATCTGTGCGGTTCGTGCGTGCCGGGCCGGGCCGCACACGGGTTGGACACTCGAAATGGTAACACTGAACCGACTTGTTAATTAACGAACCGGGCTCGGGCCGGGCTCGAATCGAGGAAAATCGAAGTCGTAATCGCACAAGAAAATAACCGCGTACGAGTTGTGCGGGCTCGTGCGGTTAACCTGCAGGCCGTGCGCACCGCCAGCGGTTCGTGCGTGCCGGGCCGGGCCGCACACGGGTTGGACACTCGAAATGGTAACACTGAACCGGCTTGTTAATTAACGAACCGGGCTCGGGCCGGGCTCGAATCGAGGAAAACCGAAGTCGTAACCGCACAAGAAAATAACCGCGTACGAGTTAACCCGTGCGTGCGCCAGCCTTCTCTCTTCTTTCTGCCAATTACTTAATATAATATATTATAAGTATGATTATATTTTTAGTGCAGAGGCAGGAGACAGGAGTAGGAGTAGTGTAGTGTAGGCTGTAGGCACATAATCCCATGTAGTAGACACTAGAAAGCAGTACAGAGAAAATACTTACCGCCTTCTGCTTGACTAGTGCGGGTTGGTGCCGGGCCGGGCTCGGTCCCGGTTTTCCAGTATTATATTCGTAACCGACTCGACTAATTTGACGAATTGTGCGGGTTTGAACCGGCCCGATTCGGGCCGAATAATTACGGGTTTCCGTACGAACCGGTCCCGAATGTGCACATTTGGCCAGCTCTAGTAGTAGCTAATACTTATTCTAATACTCTCATCCCCTGCTACTGGAAACCGGAAGAGACTAAAAATAAAACAGCTGGTTGAAACAATTTGTTAACACCTTCGAATACATTCCAGTACATATGTAGGTTTTCATCAACTCCAGACGTACAATTTATGCATATTTTCTCCAATTTATGCATACTCTCTCCTGGGGACACCACCGATAACAAGGGCCAAATATCTCTGGTATGGGAGGTAAACAGCCTAGTTGTTGCGGAACTGGCTTAAAACATCTGACAATTATCTAGAGTCAAATATTTGAGAGAACAGAGCTTCATCTTCAACTTGCCATTCTTTCAGATGGTAGATATTATCAAACTTCAAAAACTGAAGATTTGGAAATGCAGCATCTCTGCATACCATTTTCGACCCCCATGTACACCTAATTCAAATGAAGGTTGGTAAGTTTGTAGCTTTTTCAGCTTGCCTATACTTGAAGGAATTACTGAAAATTTATCAGAAATACCACCCAATTATCCTAAAAATTTTAGGAGAACCAAGTCCCTGATACTAACACCAGCCAAAACTATCACCTTCAGATACTTAAATCTTCTGTACCAAAGATTAGTTTCTTCTAGTTTGGAAGGTGCACTATCATTGTTAATTAGTGCCAAAGATTGCAACTTCAAATTATAAGAACTAGACCCAAGTAATTCCAAATACTTACTTATTCCATCATAAAATACAACTGTAAATTATGAACAAGTCTTTAACATTAAGAAAAACAAGAGATACAAATTGTTATTATGCGAAATGACAAATATGACCATAACAACAATTTAAGAATTGATGAACACATAGGTTTCTGAGGCACACTGAGACTAAAAATTTAAATCTCCTTTTTTCACCGCCTATTCCAAGGGCTATATATCGTTGGTATGGAAGGTAAATGTTCCAGTCGTGGAACCATCTCAAAACAAGGACAATTTTCTATTGTCAAGTATTTGAGAGAAGGCATAGCTCCAACCTCAATATGCCATTCTTTTAGATTGCGAAGATATTCAAATTTCAAAAGCTGAAGACTTGGAAATGCATCATCACCGCTTACCATTCTCGACCCTTTGTACACCCTATTTAAATGAAGATGGGTAAGATTTGGGAAACTACCCAAAGTCGGCATCAGATCTTGTACAAGCATGCTATCAATAAGTGTTAGGTCTGTGACTGAATCTGGCAAAAATTGAAGTATTGACGGATCTCTTATCTCACCCCGCAATATGACATTTTTAAGATGTTGGCAAGACGAAAGAGGTTCCAGTGTTGGAAGAACAGTTCTACCAGCATAAAGGGAGAACGTTTGGAGACTTGCTAAATAAGCAATGGACTCCAAACTGCTGGCACCACTTTTTCCTTCTGCTCTAATTCCCAATGTAACGAGGTTGGTCAAATTGGGAGTATCGATCCTGATCCAAGCCTCATACAGGATGTATTCTATAGTCTGGAGCTTTGTGTGCTGCTTACCACTATTCAAACTTCCTCTGACTACTCCTTGTTTAAATTGTACTCCATAACTAAAGTATAGATGCCTCAACTCTTTTAGGTCACATATATCTTTAGGTAGTTCGTAGCATTCATTCACCGCTCCACACAAAGTTTGTAACTTTTTAAGCTCGCAAATACTTGAAGGAATTACTAGAGTTTCACTAGAATAACTACCTACTAAGCCTAAGAACTTTAGGAGAACCAAATCCCCAATTTCTTCAGGAATCCTCTTTGTTTTTACAGCAGTTAAGACTAGTACTCTCAAATATTTAAATCTGGTGTACAACAACATCATTACTTCTAAATTACTAATATATGTTAGTTGATTAATTAGTGCTAATGAGTGCAACTTAACATCATCTGAACTAGACCCAATTAATTCCAAATACTTACTGATTCCATTGTGAATGACATGTCGTGGTTGTCCTTGCAATAAACGGATGGGAGTTGGATGCAGTTTTTTGGAATCAAAAGTTCCCAACAATTTCTCCTCTGCGGCCTTTTGTATGACAAGATCGCGTACAAGATCATGGACCCGGCACTCCTGAACTTGTCCATCCCACAGCAATTCTACAATCTGAATCATATTGCGATTGACTAGCTCATTCAGATAATCCTCCGCCACATCCTCCATGACTAACCCATGTGCTTCATCAGCTTCAGATATGAATTCCTCTGCAATCCATAACAACTTTAACTCGTTAACTTGAATTCTGTGGTCTTCCGGGAACCTTGCAAGGTATAGAAAACATTGTCTCATCTGGAAAGACAAGTCAGCATAACTCAAACTTAGTATTTGTTCTATCTCCACAGAGTCACTCTTCAACTGTCTCCACATGCGGTCCTTCACCTTGAACCAATCTGAGCTCTTCTTGTTCAATAAGAGCCCACTCAGTACCACAATTGCAAGTGGTAAACCTCCACATTTACTTACCATTTCCTTACCTAAGCTCTCCAGGTTTCGGGCTGGTTTTGCTCTCTTACAGAATAATTCCCAGCTCTCATCTTCCTTCAAAAATCGGATTTCATTGACAAAGCATCTGTCATCTATTTTCTGAGCAATTTTTTTATTTCGCGTGGTAACTATAACTCTACTGCCATTTTTCTTGTCTGGTAAAGCTTTTTTGATCTTTTCCCATACTTCAATATCCCATATATCATCAATCACCGCCAGATAGCAACCGCAGTCTTTCAATGATTTACGCAGGTGTCGCAGCGAGTCGACCTCATCCATCTTGGACAAATCAACTTCATATCCCTGAAGAGACTTTATCATCTTATTTAAAACATCTTTGATGTCATACTCCTGAGAGACACAAACCCAAGCACGACTCTGAAAATGGCTCAACTCGCTAGAATGGTACAATTTACTGGCAAGTGTGGTCTTTCCCGACCCTCCCATTCCATGAATGGAAATCATGTTAAGAGAAGGATCCTCTTTAAGAAGTTCAGCCAACAAAATATTAACATCATCCTTGAAACCAACCACATCCACAAGGTGTTCGAAGGAGGTTGCTTTTAGCAATGGTCTCTTTCTTTGGTGCACAATCGGAGTGGTTAAGATGTTAGTAATACCGTACTGCTCATGCCTGTTCTTGATCTCAACGACTCTTCCCTTGAGTGACTCGATCTCTTTGCCGATATCATATAGATTAGCTTCTTTCTTGCAGAACATGCAGATAACGTTCCACATACGATAAAGAACGCCTTGTTTTGGAGTTTCCCCTTCATGTTGCAGGGTACTGAACCTCTCCAGGATGATTACAGCATCATTAGCGACATCTTTGACGTTGTTTATCCATTGGCGAATTAAATCCATTTTTGGTTTAGGCATTGATGCTGCATGTTCTTCTGCAACTCTGACAGAAACTAGCAAGTAGCCCAATTCATCTCTGAGCCAGTTTACACCATCTTTCACTCCGATCCTAATGTTAACTTCTTGAGTAAGAAAATTAGCAAGCTTTTCAATAGCAAAGGATACTGCTGCATCAGCCATCTTTTCTCTTTAAGAGTCAGATGAAGAAATTTCAACAGAGTAGAATGCTAAAGAACCAGCTTCTCAAAAAATGAAGAGACAAATAAAGCAATAGAAACAACAATGAAGCAAATAATTAGTAGTAACTATCAGTTAAAACAAGTTGATTAACGTTGTTAAGAATTTTTCTATATATTTGGAAATTAGGCATTACTTTGGGTTTTCTATTCATGGTTGCTTTATCTTTCAATATATATATGTATAATAAAGCATTTTCGTTACTTTACTTTTGATTTGTTTATGTACAAGGAAGACAGCAATAAATTATTCAATTTTATTTGTTTTAATTTTGTGAGAAAAAATGTGCTGTTTTTTCAGTCCATTTGATTTGCCTATGCCCGTTGTTAGAGAAAACTGATCATAATCCATGTCACTTATAAAAATAAGTTGAAGGATGCATATTTTTATAGTTTTAAACTATATAAAAAAAGTTACGCTCCAAACTATGGGTACAAATTGCACCTAAATTCCATCCCCTCCTTTCATTCTTAGTTATCTCGACCAAACACATCACCATGGGTTACTTAATTTTTATATAATTATAAAGCATAAGCATATTAGTTACTTTGCTTTCAATTTTTTTTATGTTCACATAGAGGACACAATACTTTCGTTTAATTTGTAATCATTGTTCCTCTAATAAGAAATGTGCATATGGAGCCACACTGGCCAATAACTGCAGATGCTTTACTTCAAGTGCAATATGATGATTTTAATTAAATCATACGATTAAAACGTTAACAGTGACCTACAACATAATAATATATATAGATGTTGACTTGGTTTTACATGTAATGTTTTTCGATAGATTGTGGCCATATGGGAAGATTTCCGATAATTTGTCACAAGTATTTCTTTCATAATTTTTTTTCGATAGCTGTATGTCATATGACTGTTTTCCCGGTGTTCGATATCCCTGTAAAACAATGGCGAAAGACATGGTTCCTCAACTACAATACAGGTTTCACAGTATTGCGCTATAACATGCATACTGCAGAGGAAGTGGACATTCAGCTGTTGTCTCTATGTGACTATCTTACAAGGTCCAAGTTATCAACATCAACCGAGTCTCTGTGTGTACATACAATAGTTTCTTTCTGATGAAACTTTGTAAAGGAAAAATGTCATAAATATTTATTGAGTAATATATGAAGACTAAACTGACCCAGTGTGCTTGTAGAATAGATTTACAATGTATCCTCGCATTCAATCATTTGACGGACCTCATTAACTACCAAGTAAGCTTTGTGGCCACCGATAACCTCACCCTGTTTTTGGCTATCCTTCCAAAGCTATCAGAATGCACATGTAAGACATTAGTTACATGCATGAAAATTCTGAGTTCTTTCGAGTGAAAGCACGATGCAACAGAATATAAAAGATACAAATTCTGGATCAAATGGAACAGTAGGATTACCTGAACGGTTGGCATTTTCTGCACAGTTTTGAGCCCCCACCAATTCAAATACATGGAATGATGTAAAGCACGTGTTAAACAATAGAACTGCTAGCTTAGATGGGTAAGCAAAGGTTAAATGACGACACTAAAATTTTGATTCGCGGAACAGCAGGAAGCAAAATAGTTAATGGAATTAATTATCTTAATAGAACAAACAAAATATTGTTACGTATGATTTGTAGGAAGTAATTATACGAAGCTAATGGGAAAGAGTCAGAAACAGGTATTCCATATGTTAAGGGGGAAGGGAGGGGTAGAGTAACCAACGTAGGTCAGTCATGAGCGAAAAGTATAAGCAACCACAAAATTTTCTTATTATAACTTCTTGTGTATGTGTGTGTCAGTTCATATAACTACTAAACATTGCAAATTGTAAAAATCAATACATTGCAAAAACTGCATTATTAATGAGAAACTTACGGTGACCCCTGCACGAACCACAAGTCTGTGCGGGACATTGTTGACATCGACGCAGTAGAATCTTACTCTGTTCCAATACATGTAAGATAAGTAATATATCAGCCTGTCACTTCCAAAAAAAATATGAAAAACAATCCGTTGTCCGTTGCGCACAAAGTAAAACAACTGGCAATCAATGTTATGTACGCAGTAAAAAAATCTAGCCCATCCCCACAAACATGACAGGTTCAACCTAAGGAAATTTGGTAACAAGATTTGCATTGATTTATTAAAGCCTCTCATCACCTGCAACTGGAAACTGGAAGAAACTTAAGACGACAATCAATATAAAACAACTTGGTTGAAAGAATCAGTGACACACTCAAATCCTCTCCAGTACTTATGTAGGTTTTAATTTACTCAAGACGTACAAGTTATGCGTAGTCAAGTACAAGCATGTTGAACTGAAACATTTCAATTAAAATGTAAGACGGGGTAAGAAAATGGATTTGCTTCTAGTTAAGAGCTTATTACTGTTTAGAAGAATAAATAATTATACTTACATTCAAAAATGGAGAAAATTAATCTAACCGTGGAAAGTAGTCAGCTGCCAATTTTTCCAATTTTGGTTTCAAATAGATACATTTTCTGCACCAGCTTGCCATCCTGCATATCAAAAGTAACTGCATAACATTATGCAAACTTTCATGTGCGTGTCTCAATACACACACACACACACAAACATATGGGTGAAGAATGAAGATCTACTGCTAGCCAAAAGACTGTTGCAGCTAAACAGATCCGATCCACCTATTTCTAAATCTTGGTCTATGGCGGAGAAGCTGTATTTAATTTTTAGAATAATATAATAGGGACATTCTACTGACGGCCTTTAAAATAGGGAACTGCTTTGGTTACCAGCCCATATTAAAAGAGAAATAATTAGGCCAGTCCGGTAGAATCAAAATGTGGAGTATTACAATCTGTGTTATGACAGTAGTCTGAGATTATGGAAGAATTCACTCAACATTCATTGAGAAGACGGATTAAAGTCTACCCAATACTTAGCTCACACCTAACCAAATCATAAGCGAGAAACTGACCAGTGGACATGTTCTTTACTGATATTGAGTAAATTCTTGTGCACATCAATATCGATATATTTTTAACTTTCGAGTTTCACCCATAGAACACTGTGAAATATATCCTCATGTCACAATGTTTTAAAGTAGCGAACCTTCACAATCTATATTGAACAATTCGAAATCATATCAAGATCAACAAAATTAAAAACCAAATACAAAAAAGCCCTATAAAAAGAAAACAAAAACCTTACATCACAAACATAATCACAACCTACCCTTCAGAAAAATGTTGGTGGAAATAGTCAAATGTCCATTAGACACACTTAGATAAAAACTTTATCTTATCAACCCCATCTAACACCGTTAACGGATTTGAACAGAAGATTTTATTTTATTTATCTTCACTGGAAAGTGGAGCAAAAGAAGTGCAAGGTTTCTTAAGTCTCTTAAATCTTAACACATCCCATACATCAACCATCAACGCATAAACGATGTAGTAAGATTGGTATTATGAAAAACTACTTTATACAGAGAACTAGAGAACTCACTTATTTTCCTAAACAGATACAAAAAACACTGATCCAAATAAATATAGCTTCTTCTAGAGTTCAGTAACAAATTTCGCAAAACACTGCAGCAAAAGATGCATAACATATGGTCCTCCTCCATTTTTCATTTAAATTTTTTCCTACTATTCATATCACTCATAAATTCATCTACTTCAACAATCAACGATGAAATTCAAAAATACAAGTCCCCCTTTTAATTAAGTATCACAAATACAATCAACATCATAAGTAAAAAAAATCTGATCATCCAAAAAGCTAGCAACTTTAAAATCAAGAACAATTTAAAAACCCAAAATTTATATGGTAAAAACAAAACATACCATAAAATCACCAGAGCTTCATCTAACTGTTGAGCATCAGCAATCACACGATCAAACTGGGTTTCACTAGAAATCAACTCTAGCTTCACTGAAGATGATTCCAACCCATTTTGTACAGACCCTTGTGTACAATTAGTCAAAGCTTTTACATTTCCACCTTTAATTACACAAAAATTGCTTGAATATTCAAAACCCAGTTTCAAGATTGATGGGCTTGTTGATAATTTGAGTCTAGATTGAAAAAGTTGCAATCTTGATGAGTCTAATGAGGGTTTTGTAAGTGGGGATATGTGCATTGTCCCGGACATGTTTTTTGTTGTGTGTATTTTGTATGTATACACTGGAGAACAGAATTTTAAGGAAAATAACTGTTACATAGACAGGTATGTTTATGTAGGAGAATGAATCGCAAGAAAATTCTTTGTATCATAATAAGGACCTTTGCCCACGCATGCTAAGAAAAAATATATTAATTTTATTATTTTTTACGATTAACACCAAATAAATTATTTTATCATTTTTTTTATAACTTAAATATTTTATTTTTCGCGAGAAATCATGGTGTTGAGTTTTGGTAAAAGTATCTGAAATAATATTGTCACGAATAGTTGCAATATGATTTTAGTTTTATTTTTTTTGTTGCTAATATATGAGAGAAAAACAAAAGTTTCAAATTTTACAATAGCATAACTTAATTAATGTGGTTTAATTTTATGAAAAAAATGTATAGATATCAAATTGTGGCCAAATTGAAATTCAATTGACACATCTCCTATTATTTTATCAGGCATCAAAAAGTTTCAGTTATTATTTTTACTACAACTACAGAGTAACCATCATTTGAATAAAAAACGAAGTTATTATTGTTATTCACCGAGTCCATTCTGTTACTTCCTCCTCTATATGCACCCTTACATCATTGATTTTTTTTTCATATATGATATTGCATATGATACATTGGTTGAACATTAGTAATGACAGATTAAGTAATTGTTCGAATCTGATTATATTCATCTATGCATATTCTTCATATCATAAAATCAAATAGTTATTAATTAAACATATAATGATTTAACATTTATAGATGAAGATGAAGTATATTTAAAACTTGGGGATTGAGTCTCAGTTCAAAGAATATTTTGTACCAAATATTACAATCATGCATTTTAGCAATCCATTGAATAGTTAAACGAAAAACAAACATGTTGCAATCTAACCTGTACTTATAATACGCATACAATGTCTATATTGTGATATGGGTATTTGATAAATACAGTTTGGAAGAAAAAATTTAAGTGTTACATCTCATGAAGGTACATATTTTTTGTTTTGTTAATTTACATGTAAAGTGTTTACCAATTAAACTGAAATAACCGAGTACGATCTGACAACGTTTCACGATCTTGTAGAGGAGGATTTGGAGAAGAACAAAACAGAAAATGGGCAAGATGAAGATGTAAACAACATATTTTGCATTTGAGATACTAATGTAACACCTTTATATGTCCCAAACTTCCTTACAGTACTAAATCCTTCTTTTTTGTTGTTGTGTGTAGATGGAAATTGAATGCTTAGATGTTACACGATTCATCACTATTTTCGATCCTTATTAAAATGATAATAATATTATGGTACGCCTATATGTACATCTAAGAAATCCATATATGCTAAACAAATGTATAAAAAATCCCATAATTTAATGCCTGGGAAATATGATCTCGTACTATGTCAAATGAACTTTTTTAAGTACTGTTGAAATAAAATATTTAAGTTATGTAAAAACAAAATAAGCTGTTTTTTTATTTTCCTTATGTATAAAGAAAAATTTTATGGAGACCACTATTTAATCGGAGACTACATAAGTTCTACGATCAAAACATTATAAAATATATTATTTTGTGAAGTATGTTCTATGAATATCCCCAATTCATTAAAATTATATATATATATATATATATTTGAAGTACTAAAATATGTATATTTAACAAAAAATGTGAATTAAAAAAAATGCAAAATTTTGTAGTTCATAATTTCGGTCATTACATTTCATAAAAATTAGATCATGTCAATTTTTTGCTTAAATTTTTTCTCAATAATTTTGAATTGTGACTAAAATCAAATTCATATATTTATTGATAATTACTCGTCGTCGTCGTCTTCGACGACGTTTCGTATTTTGTTACTAAAAAGGTATAATAGAGGATACACAACAATTTTAAAATTGGAATAAAATCAATATAAGATATTTATTAACAGTTTCTCTGCGTTGTCGGCCGACTCCTTATATTTTGTAACTAAAATGGAATAAAAGAGGAATTACAATAATTTAGTAATTGGAATAAAATCAAAATATGTTATTAATTGAGTGTTTCTCGGCTTCGTTTCAAGGATATACAATAATTTTAAAATTAGAATAACATCAAAATAAGAAATTTATTGATAGTTTCTCGGTATCGTCGAATACGACGCCTCGTATTCATCAACTAAAAAGGTATAAAAGAGAACGTACAATAATTTTGAAATTGGAATAAAATCAAAATAAAATATTAAATGACTGTTAATCGACTTCCTTTTCGATGATACTTCATATTTTATCGCTAAAAAGTATAACAGAGGATATACAATAATTTTGAAATTATAATAAAGTCAAGATAAGATATTTAATGATAGTTTTTCAGAGAAGACAATGCCTCGTGTTCAACAACTAAAAAGGTATAAAAGTGGATTTACAATAATTTTAAATTGGAATACAATCAAAATAAGATATTAAATAATTATTTCTCATTCTCGTATTCAACGATACTTCGTAATCAATAACTTAAAAGTATAATAGAGGATATACAATAATTTTAAAATTGGTAACCTACTAAACTAATCATATTTGTGCTTATGCAGGGACAACCTACTGAACTACATAAGAAGCGAAAATATGTTATTCAAGCGGGAAAAAAAAGTTTTTTACCTTTTCAAGCCAACATAACATCCCATTAAAATAAACTTGCAAGTTGAAACATGATAATTCAGGTAATTATCAAATGTTGCACAAATGAAGATGTTGGCCAACATATTAAATGGTCATCCCACCAACAATATGCTAAACTCTGGTCTCTGGTCTCTGTTCTATACCTCTGAAAGAATATTTTTCTACTATTTTTTAGATATATGGTTATTCACGTTGCTTAATTTATTACTTGCAATGAAATTTTATTGACGATCTCGTGGCGTCGTCTTCGACGACCTTTGTGTTCTGGAACTAAAAGGGTATAATATAGGATATACTGGAATTGGAATAAAATCAAAATAAGATAATAATTGACTGTTTCTCGGCGTCGTTTTCGAGCTCGCCTCATATTTCATAATTAATAGTACAATAAAGGTTATACAATGCATTTAAAATGAAATAAAATCATAATAAGATATTTATTGACAGTTTCTCGGCGTTGTCTCGTATTCTGAAACTAAAAAGGTATAAAAGAGGTTATACAATAATTTTAAAATTGAAATGAAATTAAAATAAGATATTAATTAACTATTTCTCGACTTTGTTTTTGATGACGCCTCGTATTTTATAACTAAAAAGTATAATATATGATATGCAATAATTTTAAAAATTGAAATAAAATCACATAAATGTATTTATTTATAATTTCTCGTTGTTGTCGATGCCTTTGTCATCGACGCCTTGTATTCTGCAACAAAAAATATATAAAAGGGGATATAAAGTAATTTTGAAATTGGAATGAAACCAAAATAAAATCGTAATCGACTGTTTTTCAGCTTCGTTTTTGACGAAACCTTGTATTCGTAGCTAAAAGGTATAATAGAGGATATACGATAATTTTGAAATTAGGATAAAATCAAAGTAAGATATTTATAAACAGTTTCTGAGCGTTGTCGAAGCAAAAATGCATAAAAGAGAATATACAATAATTTTAAAATTGCTTGAAAAAAATAATTTTGAAATTTAAATGAAATTAAAATAAGATATTTATTGAAAGTTTCTCGGCGTCATCGGTAACATAAAAGGGATAATAGAGAATACACAATAATTTTAAAATTGGAATATAATCAAAATAAGATATTCATTGATAGTTCCTAGGTGTTGTCTTGTATTCTGCAACTAAAAAGGTATAAAAGAGGATACACAATATTTTTGAAATTGGAATAAAATTAAAATAAGTTAATAATTAATTATTTTTTCGGCTTCGTTTTCGACGAAGCCTCGTATTCAATAACAAAAAGTATAATATAGGATATACAATAAATTTAAAAATGAAATAAAATCAAAACAATATATTTTATTGACAGTTTTTCGGCGTCGACTAAAAAGGTTTAAAAGAGGATACACAACATTTTTGAAATTGGAATAAAATTAAAATAAGTTAATAATTGATTGTTTTTCGGCTTCGTTTTCGATGACGCATCATATTCTATAACTAAAAAATATGATAGACGATGAACAATAAATTTAAAGATGGAATAAAATTGAAATAATATATTTATCGACAGTTTCTCGGCATCGTATTCGACGACGCCTCGTATTCGACGTCGTCTCGTATTCAACGTCTCGTATTCTGCAAATAAAAAGGTATAAAAGAGGATACACAATAGTTTTGAAATTAGAATAAATCAAAATAAGCTATTAATTGATTGTTTTTCGGCTTTGTTTTTGACGACACCTCATATTCTATAAATAAAAAGTATATTAGGGGATATTCAATATTTTGAAATCGGAATAAAATTAAAATAAGATATTTATTCATAGTTTTACATGGTTGTCGATGCCTCGTATTCTGCAACTAAAAAGATATAAAAGAGGATAAAAATAATTTTTAAATAGAAATAAGAATTTTAAAAAAAATTATTTAATTCTTACTCGACTTTGTTATCGACGAAACCTCAACTGTATAACTGAAAAGTATAGTAGAGGATATACAATAATTTTAAAATTGGTATAAAATAAAAATAAGATATTTATTGATAGTTTCTCTGCTTATAATGCAACTAAAAAGATATAAAAGAGGCTATACAATAATTATAAAATTAAAATAAGGTATTACTACGACTGTTTCTCAATTTCATTTTTGACGACGACTCGTATTCTATTAATAAAATGTATAATAGAAATTATGTTTATTATTTGTTATAAAATTGAAAATAACATGAGGCATACATGGTTCAACTTTACAATATTTTATCATATTAATAGCATGCTATATATGGATGTAAAATATGCATTCTTCACGTTCTTTAAAATTGTAATATTTTATATCATTTATGTTAGTATTTTTAACTGCTGTTTTGATTGTAAAGTTTAAAATATCTACTATTCTAAAATTTCAAATTTTGAATTCTAAAATTTTTTACTACTTCTCAAAATATATTCTGCTATTATTTATGAATAAAATTTTGATATTAAATTTAGTAAAATGCAAAACGTCTCATATCTAAGAAAATATGATCTAAAAGATAACATGATATAAGAAATATAATATTAATATAAAAAATAATGTTATCGATATTGTATTATAATAGTCGAAATATTAAAAAAATTCTACTGGATCAGTATCTGTAATTGATTTTCATACTAATTATCTTTTTAACTAAACAATTTCACCTTTTCTATTTTCTCCCTTTGTCAAAAATTATGGAGGCTTCTTTTTATAAAGTAAAATAAAAATATTATAATTACTAATAACTAATCAATTTTTCAATTAATACATTAACTTTTCTATTTTTCTAAAAAAAGTTTCTCCTTTTCCAAAATTAATATAATTTTAATACATAAAATAAAATATTAATGAAACAAAAATGCATAACTACCTATATTTTTGAACTATGAAGCATTATTTATTTTATATTTTATAACCAAAGTACTTATGTTTGTAAACCCACATGATGAACGTATCAAAACTTTTGAAAATTTTAAAACTAAAAAATTTCATGTATTAATTTTTTAATTCAAATTAAATATAAAAAGATATTTACAATACACCATTATAACTTAAATTTGCATTTAAATAATTTTATAATAACCTTTTAACTAAATCTTCACTTGTTATAGTTATAACAAATAAGAGAAATAATATTGTTCTCCTCACAAACTCCAAACCCATAATTTAAGCTAGAATTAACACATAAATTTATATTTTATGAAATAAATATTTGTTTAATAAATATTAAATAAATGAAAAAAGTCAAAAGTTCCATCTAATTGTTTTTCATTAGAATCTAGGATAAACTTAGATAACAAAAGTTCTATTAGTTTATACAGGCTTATTTTATAATATTTTAATCAAAATGTTACGTGTTAGGTAGCTACTGTCATTAATATATATATTGAGACTTTTGTATTAAAGAAAACTTAACTTTAGACTTACTTTAAAAGGGGAAAAAAATCCAACAAATAGAAACAGTTTGTGTAATAGCATCTTTGCAAAAATTGGTTAATTAGTTTGAAATGATAATAATTTTTATATAAAATATTAAATTAAATTATAATGAACTTTCGTTAAAATATTATGTCATAATTATTCATTTAAAAGGTAATAAATGTGAAGTTTTTTGTATATAGTATATTTGTACTTTTTACTTGTTATATGATTACAAAAAAAATTGTAACATTTTTTATTTAAAAAACTTACTACATGCTGTATTTTCATAATTCGCCCATGAATAAAATCGAAGATAGTAGTAAATATGTATATTATTCAATATATTAAATATAAATAAAAATTATTAAGATATAAAGGAAAGCTTGTTTTTACATGAACTTTTTTATTTTTTAAAAGATGTCTTGTTTAAATTATAGTTCTATTTACTAACATCTTCCAAACCAAAAAAACATGTCAAGGGTATCCCTTGCTGCATTAAGTTTAAAGTCATTTCTTGTCCCTGACATTTTTTTTGAAAGGCTAAACTATCATATATTGATAGAACAAAAGAAGCATCATAACACCAATGCACAGGGCAAAAAGGAAAAAACACTATACTTCTATAATACTATAAAGGAACTACTATATTAAATTCCTAATGCAAATAATACATCTCCTAAAAAGCATGTTGCGTACCCATTTTCAAATATGAAAATTTCAGTTACCACATAGTGCACATTAACTACTTCAGTAGCCTACATCTCTTTCTTGAGAAGTGAAAAAAAAATGTTTCTTAGCTCTGCGGATCTCTACAGTTCAATTAAGACTCCGTCAAATCTCCCCAGTTCTATTAAGAATGTTTTATGTTGGAAAGCAAGCTCCTTTGTAAGATAACCCATTTGCCAAAAGATCTACCTACTGCGGCATCAAACAATTCCCTAGCTTCCAACACTTCCTCTATAGCAACTATTCAATTAAACAATTAGAAATAAAGTATTTTCTTATAGTCACATATACTCGGAGAAATATTGAACACCTCTCGTGCTGGAACTCTGCAACTTTACAAAAAGCATTGATTAGATATTTGAAGGAAGATATTATTAGAGAAAAACCGTTAGTAACATTCCCCTAGAAGATTAATTGCATCTTCTGCTCTCTATTTTCACGCAAAAAACTTATCAAATTATTGTATGCATCATGCATTAGGAGACACTTATCTTTCTTTCATTTCATCTATCAGTTCATACATTTCATATATTTGAATTTTTCTACTCAAACCACGAATTAAAAAGTTATAAGTTATTGACTTCTTCCCACATCACTTATTCATCCGTATCCTTTGGAAGATGAAATGCGGATCATAGCTTTCCTACCTGAAAAAATAATGTATGAATATATTATAAAGTAATGAATAAGGGTATAACTTTCTTTTCATCATTTCAATAAAGTTCTTTTTAGCTTCTTGAAGCCTCTAATCCTTGGATAAAGTATCTATTAAGATTGAATAAGTGACCAAGTCAGGCATGCATTTCATTAGTATCATTATCCTTGCATTAGTTTAATAATACAACACTTCGGCTGGTGAAGGTTTTCTTACACACAATATTAGATAATAATAAACCATCTTGCTATCTAGAGTGTTCAGAATCATGACTTAAATTAGTTGGATAGTAATCATTTAACTGGGAGTGTGGCCCTTGATATAGAAAAAATTGTGCTTGTTAGAAATTGGGGAGAAGATGTTAAAAGAAGTTGACCTGGAGTATACTGTTGAAGATGGTATTTAGGTGATCATGGAATCAAAGGACATATGTAAATATCCGAGTGTGTTTATATTCCTGAAGTCCTTGTATTCTTGCCTCAAGAAAAACTCTGAGTGGCAACAATGAAAATAAATCCTTCTTGAGGTTAATTCTGACCTTAAATGATTAAATGAGAAAAAATCATTGTGAAACAATACTTTTGAAGGCAGAATCTTGGTTCCAGGATTCTTGTTATTTTTTATAGTATAATTTTAATAAAATTATTTTAATAAATATATTATACATAAATAAAATACAATTAACATAATCATCATCTTTATTTTGCTTTCTCCAACAGATGGTAAATGCATATACTTCTTATAATTATTCATTCTAAAACAAAAAACACTTGAGCAACTTAAAAGCCTACATTACACAAATGTTAAATGTTTGTATTGTGTAGTTTAGTGATGTGTTTAAGGAAGTAAAGAGAGAGGGAAAATATGATAACCCGAGGACCCATACTGACCTTTTCGGTTTCAGCAAGGTAATTTACACCATAAGCAATGTATGTCTTTGGACCCAAATGAAGTTTAAGTACATCAGGTGACAACTTCACAACAAGATTGAGAAAACCATCCCTTTGATCTTTGTATGCCTGGAAGGTAATGCATTAATAAAATTGTCACAATGGCGGGGCAATAAATCTTCAAACTTATTTGATGGAGGCCACTCATTTAATTCGAGCATCCGAGAACACAAATTTGCATAGGTTCTTCCTTCAACATAACCATGGAGAAACCCGCAAGTATGAATCTCAACATGTTTATGGAAACATAAATTAGACTTAAGACGTGCTCTTTTCGTAGAAATGAATAAGATCTTACACCGGTCATTTAATTAAAACTTAATCGTGATCTTATTTCATCCTGAAATTAAAAAAACATGGATCTTAAAAATATTAGTAGGTCACTTAATTTTCTATAAATCAATAAAGTAAGTAACTTAACTACCTGACTGAAGTGCAGATGATAATCTCGAAGCTTTTCGTCGCGCCAATAGCTCATTGACCATAAAATGGCTTGCATCAAGTTCAAATCTGATTCAGAGTCATCACATTCAATTTAACATATTAAGCATAATATGTGTTATTTGTCTTTCCATTCAATATTTAGAGTAAATAGATGTTTCTGCAGTTTTACATAACACCAAAAATGTCCAACTGATGTGCATTCCTTATATTATTAGTTGGGATAAATATATGGGATAAAGTTGACTTACAGAGTTTAAATATATCCAACATGTAACCTGGAAAATTATAAATTACAAAGTAATTTTTCTTTATTTTATAGCTATTTCAGAATAAATGTGTATCACATTGAACAAATTGTAGGTCATAAGAAACTTTCAAAAAAAAACTCGCACTAAAATTTTAAAGATCTTTATGCAGGATTCCAAAAATCACATGATTTAAGATATGCAAGTCAGAGCTGAAAAAGAAAAGTTGACCAATAGAAAAATGGTTGGCCAGCATCAGTTTTACACCACTCCTCATAATAAAAATATAACCTAGTCATGTATCAATCCAATGTTGAAGTGCCAATTTTTGTGCTTTGTCTAATATATCAAGTGTTTTTTTTTGAAAACATAGATTGTAAAATATAAATTAGTCCATATACAATTCTAAGTGCTAAAATTGCATCATCCTCGCAACTGAAACATTCATTAGTTGAACTGTTCCGAAAATATAGTATCATATTAGTTTACTTTGTTGTTTAAGTCCGACTTTAGAGATCTTATTGACTGATATAAGTAGCCCATCTATGAGGCTCATACACTTCCACATATTGCAATCAACATAGTTTGTATATATTGAGGCTATAAACTTGTAAACAAATGAAACTCACAGATTTAGTAAGGAAGTTTGATGGAAGGTCAGTCCATGTGAAAGATTTCTCGACATAAGTCCATTAAATGTTAGAATACATATTCCGGTATAGACATTATATCTACGTCACAATTTTATCATATTATTTATTAGTATTATCAAATTGATATTATCAATGTAAAATATTTTACCTATCAAGGTTGAAATATATAAAATCAATTGAAGACTCTGTCAAAACTTTAATTAAATATGTAATCGATAAACTAACATATAAACCATTAGTAATATTTAAAAGAGAAAATATAATACCTTCAAAAACTACTTTCAGAATTCACAAACTGTCCACCAAGATTAGCACCCATGACACCAAGATTAAAAACACTTATGCGCCCAATAACACCAAGGCTGTTAGTGACTGAATGGATGATCAATTTATCAAGCCATCTATGTCATATACTCTGTCATATACTGCCCTTCTGTGGAGGTGCATTTGACTTTAAATCTCTATCATTTTCTTCACATTCCGAATCATCACTATATTTCAGAAAAATCATCAAACATGTCATAAACAAAAAATATACATTTTAATAATTAACTCAAAATTAAATCATGAAAAAAACTTAAAAGAAAAGATAAGGTTATAAAAGTATAATATATAATAGATGATGTCAAAGATTACTGGAGCTAACAATGTCATTAGCATCTCTGATCATAGTATAAAGCAAATCAAACAGACATCTAACATCTGATCTGAGTAGAAGATTAATGAACAGTTATTTTTAGTAATCTGTTAAGCTTGGGGTCAACCCTAAGTAAGTTGTATTGTTATCTAAATTTATATTTTGTACTTGTAATACTTAAAGTCTGTAAAAATGCAAAGGAGCAGACTGGAGTCTTTTTCCTAAAATAGTATCAAGCCTAAGGATTCTATCTGAAAGAAGATCAAGAAGATCATGCCTCAGAAGAATTTTGAAGAAGTTTGGAGTTGAATAAATCTGTTTGGAGAAAAATATTCTAAGTCAAGATCTCTACAAGTCACAGATTTAATGTTATAGAGAAGTCATTCGAGAACTCCAGAGAGTACCGACGAATGAGCAATATCTACTCAACGGATGAGCTATATATGGATGAGCAACATCTACTCGATGGATGAGCAATATCTACTCGACGGATGAGCTATATATCTACTCGACAGATGAGCAATATCCACTGGGAGTGAAGAAGTCAGGAAAGCTACTCGAGAACTCAAGAAGATATCGACCAGCCAATTTTAAAGAACTGGAGATTGGTGATATCGACAAGTCATTCCTTCACTAGAGGACTCAGAGTTATCGATAAGTCATAGTGAAGATATGAAGACTAGAAATCTCGACAAGCTGAAGACCTTTACAAGTCAAACTCAATATGGAGTGATAGAGATCTCGATAAGCCTATGTACTTATCGAGATGTCAAGTGTGCTACTAATTCAAACTGGAGATCTCGAGGTACATTCTCAAAGTACAGAATTGCAGATCAATTCAATATCCAAGATAAACAATTAACAAACAATCCAACAGCTGGATTGACAAGTCTACAAAAAGCAGCTTGAAGAGTGTGCAAGATCAATGGCAAAGATTAACTGACATAGAAAGATTAAAGTAAACACGGGATGCTAAAGATATGCTAAGCCAGAAATGGAAGATCTGCTTTTCTATAAATAGAAATGACAAGTGACAGTTTAAAAAAACTAATAGCATGTTTATTATCCACTGTGTAAACCAGCAGTTAACTGAGTTATAAAGTTAACACTGGTCATCTAGTTAGATGTAACAATTTAGATAAAATTTCTTGTATCACTCTCAAGAAGAAGCTGGGATCTTTAACATCAAAGAGCTAAGAAATTTTGTAGCAAAACAATCGTAATTTTTAATATAAAAATTAAGTGAGTTTTTGAAGATTTGTGTTCTTTATTTTATGCAAGTTTAATTTCTGCATGAACACTTTTCTATACAAAATTTAATTTACTTTGTTCAACCATTAAGCCTAAAATCAAAAAAACACATTCACCCCCCCCCCTCTGTATGTGATTCATTACCTAACAAAAAGTAATATCGTTGTCTGGAGAACTTACTTGATTTGGATGAACCCATATATCATCTATGTGATTTTAATAACTATATTTCACCATAATCGTACTAATAGAATTGCACAAATATGAAAATATAAGATGAACTGATTGTGATATATGAATAATAAACCAATCAAATGACATGTATAAACAAAAATTACCCAAACATATAAACACAAATATATCTATACACGCTAAAAATATATATATTCATAGACATATAATAACTAAGAAGAAGAGGTGAGAGAATTATTGAGAATTAAATTTTTAATAGATGCAATGATAGTCAGAAAATACACACACAAACCTGTACTAACACTTTCGAAACAATTGGTGTATGATCAATTACAGCTTCATCCTGCACAAATCAAATAAATCATACATAAATATACGAATATATATAAAAAAAGGCTACAAAAGAAGAAGGAAAAAAAAATTAATGCTTTTGTGTATGTATAACCATTCTTGGGAGAGATCTGAGAGAAGATATACAATCTATTACGATTTTGAATTCAAAAAATTTCAAACTTAATATTTAATTGCTACAATATCTTAGGCAATATTTTAGGAAAAATCACTAAACTCCATCATCGTTTTAAAATACCTGAATAAGAATTTGAAAATCAATCATATATAACATGTACAGATCAAGATAAACATAAAAGTACATAGACACATACCTCGTTCATGGAATCAAATTATTTACTATTGGTATCAATTTATTCACTTTCTGCACAAAATTAAATATACATCGTCAAAATATAAGCATTTCACTGAGACACCAGATCAAGCAGTAGGTAAACATATATTGATTACATGGCACAATTAGTCAGAGAATATCTTAGGCAAAATCACTAATTTTCATCATCATTTTTAAAATACATTAGGTATAGATTAAGATAAATGTAAAAGCATATACATACCTCCTCAATGGTATCAAATTATTTACCTGTTATATCAGTTTAATTTTTTTCTGCACAAATCAAAGAAAACTAAATTATAAATATAGGTAAGCAAAGAATTTGAAGATATTTACCAAATTAACACATAATATCATATATTCAGGCACACATATATACATATACATACCTGAATTAACACTTTTCGAATTAATTGATTTAGGGTTCATCATCGTTTCTTATGCATAAATCATCCAAATATGAATATATATATATATATATATATAAATATAAATATACAAACAATATAAAAATCAAAGCAAAAGACTTATTAAACAGAGATAAGAGATAGAATAGAAATAAATAAATAAATAAATAAAAGATTGACTGTGAGATAAGAATTGAATTTTAAAAAATTGATTGTGAGAGATGATAAATCATGAATATATTGATTTCTGTTGTAAATTGATTGTCATATAGTTAGTCAATATTGCAATAGTTAGGCTATGCATAGATTTGTAGAAATTATTACCTTGCATTTAATACTTGCTCCCTTTGTTTTACTATAAATAGATTGCATTTGTGAATGAAAATTTTGCACCGAGCAATTATTTCTATGCTCATATTTCCCTCCACTCTTGCTCTCTAATTTAGTAGCTCTTTTATAGTTACCATTATTACTATTATATTACAACACGTTATCAGCACGAAGCCCTGCCGAAACTGAGAAGGTATAATTTTAATTTAAAAATGCATATATATGAGTAGACGTGGTTACACCCTCTACATATAATTTTTATATATCTATGACCGAAGTAGACGTGGTTATATCCTCTACTAATAATTTAAATATATATGGCCGGAGCACCGCCTATTAAAATTATTTTACGGTACCATTTAATTTTGGGTAATACCGAAGTATAGTGGGAACCTTAATTTATAAATTGCACAACTATCGGATAATAACTTTTTGCCCCTAACTAACTTATGCAGGATTGTCCACTTTAATTTATTATTGGTCGGAGATAATCTGCATACGCAGACGTCCGTATGGCGGGTGAAAATCCATTTGTCATTTTATATATAGATCTGTTTATAATATCAATGATAATAATGATATATACATTGATTATTGCATACTTGTTAACGCACCCGATTAAGTAGGATTTTATGTAATATTTACATTTGATGAATTAAAATTTAATAATTTTTGTATTAATTCAGATTTAGTATGACAAATATTACAAGCTTGTCGTTCGTTTCCTTGGACATTTCGGGCGATAATTATTTATCATGGGTACAAGATGTAAAGTTGCATTTGGGTTCAAAGAAATTAAGCGATACAATAAAGACAGAAAATAAATCCACGGCTGAAGAAAACTTTACCTCCATAATTTTTCTCTGACACCACATGCATGAAGATTTAAAATCTGAGTACTTAGAAGTCGAGGATCCTTTTATATTATGGGAAAATCTAAAGGATAGGTTCGATCACCAGAAACTAGTTTATCTACCTGCAGCTGAAAATGATTGGGCTAATTTAAGACTTCAGGATTTTAAGAGTGTCCGAGCATATAGCTTTGCTTTGTTCAAAATAAGTTCAAGGCTTATTATGTGTGGTGAGAAAGTTACGGAGAAAAGAAAAATCGATAAAACACTATCAACTTTTCACTCCAACAATATCAACTTAGCAGAGATGTACAGGGAGCGCAAATTTACTCAGTTCGGGGATCTTCTATCAACTCTCCTCGTTGCTGAACAGAATCATGAATTGGTGATTAAGAATCATCAATCCCGTCCAACAGGATCTGCCCCATTACCTGAAGTAAATAACATGTCATTCCAGCCGAATGTACGTGGAAAAGGGTATAGAGGTGGACGGGGCCAAGGGCGGTACCGTGGACGAGGTCGGAGCCATGGGCATTTTCGTCCATATAACAACTCTGGTCACCGGAAGTGGCAATCTGAATCACAGAGTAAAAGAAAGGCATCACGAGCAGGAAAAACTGAAAATATTTGTTATAGGTGCGACATGAATGGGCATTGGACACGTAATTGTCATACCCCAGATCATCTTGTTAAGTTATACCAATCTTCTCAAAAATCAAAAGAGAAAATGGTAGAAACAAATTTCGCCAACAATAACATAGATGATTTTCCGAGAATCACAACTGGAGGAATAAGCATTAATGGTCCGAATGAACCTAACGAAACTCCCATATGGGAGGCTGAAGATTAGTTTCATATAATTATTATAGTAGTGTGTATTGTGTGCTTTATTTTTATTTGAACTATGTAGTATGTTATGTTCTTATCAAATAAATTATGTTTCTTAATTATATACAGAATGGATTCTGAAGATATATGCATTGCTGATTGTGGTACAACTCATACGATTCTACAGAACCAAAAGTATTTTACCCAAATAACCAAAACCAAAGCTCAAGTCGGAACGATTTCCGGCGTATTTAATATAATCGAAAGTTTTGGAAAAGCTAGTTTCGTCCTACCTAACGGTACCCACATACACATTTCTAATGCATTATATTCTAGTAAGTCTACTAGAAATCTTCTTAGTTTTAAAGATATCCGACTCAATAATTTTCACATCGAAACTACCTCTGAGGCTGATAGAGAATATCTTCTTATTACTTCCGCTAATCCTAGCAACAAGAAAATCTTAGAAAAGTTTCACTCACTTTCCTCAGGATTATATATAATAAAAATTAGAACTATTGAGTCACACAATGTCGTTGCTTCCAAACTCATAGATCCAAAATCTTTTACACTTTGGCATGAAAGATTAGGTCATCCTGGCGTCTCTATGATGCGTCGTATTATAGAGAATTCTACTGGTCATCCTCTTAAAGATTTTAAAGTTCTTTCCAACAATGACCTTCCATGTTCAGCATGTTCTTCAGGAAAATTGATTACTCAACCTTCCCCTACTAAAGTTCAGCTTGAAAGCCCAATTTTTTTAGAAAGGATCCAAGGGGACATATATGGACCTATACACCCATCATCTGGCCCATTTAGGTACTTCATGGTATTAATCGATGTCTCAACTAGATGGTCTCATGTTTGTCTTCTCTCAACTCGTAATGATGCTTTTGCAAAATTACTTGCCCAAATAATCAAATTACGAGCTCAATTCCCAGATCATTGCATTAAGTCAATTCGTTTAGATAATGCTGGCGAATTCACATCTGCAACTTTTGTCGATTATTGCATGTCTATAGGAATCTCAGTTGAACACCCAGTTCCTCATGTACATACACAAAATGGGTTAGCCGAGTCCTTTATCAAAAGACTCCAACTTATTTCAAGACCGCTGTTGTTGAAAGCAAAATTACCTACATCCATTTGGGGTCACGCTATACTTCATGCTACTAATATTATTAGGATTAGACCAACTTCCTACAACCAACATTCTCCGCTACAATTGGTACTTGGTCAAGTTCCTAATATTTCTCACTTCAAAATTTTTGGATGTGATGTATATGTACCGATTGCTCCACCACAAAGATCGAAGATGGGAGCTCAAAGAAGAATAGGTATCTACGTTGGTTTTGATTCCACATCTATAATTAGATATCTGGAGCCTCTAACCGGAGACTTATTTACCGCAAGATATGCAGATTGTCATTTTGACGAGTCTATGTTTCCTCCCTTAGGGGGAGATAAACATTCAAATAAAGTTAATCCTGACATAACATATAATGCATCAAGATTATATTTTCTAGATCCACGTACCGGTCAATGCGAACTTGAAGTTAAAAGAATTATTCATATACAAAATATGGCAAACCAAATTCCTGACGCATTTAACGATTCTAGAAATATAACTAAATCTCATATACCTGCAGTAAATACTCCAGCTAGAATAGATATACCAATTCAAAAATCAGATACAAAAGAATTGGTCACAGAATCAAAGCCACGCCTGAAGCGTGGTAGACCGGTCGGTGCAAAAGATGTTGCACCACGAAAAAGAAAAATAAAGAAAATTGCCCCTGAAGTGGCACATGCTCCAGAAGAAGTAAATACCCCTGAAGTGGTATTATCTCCTGAAGAGATTCCAGTCCCTGAAGATACGGGATTAAACAATCATGAAATTTCAATAAATTATGTGCATGATATGAAATTATGGGATCGAAGTAAAGCCATAATCGATGATGTATTTGTGTATTCCGCAGCATTGGATGTAGACATAAATTCTGATCCTGAATCACAAAGTGTGGATGAATGCCGTCGAAGAAAAGACTGGCCAAAATGGAAAGACGCAATCCAAACAGAATTAAATTCACTGCGTAAAAGAGAAGTATTTGGACCTGTTGTCCAAACACCAATCGGTGTGAACCCTGTTGGAAATAAATGGGTATTCATAAGAAAACGAAATGAAAAAAAAATGAAATTATGAGATATAAAGCCCGACTTGTAGCACAGGGGTTTTCTCAAAGGCCTGGCATTGATTATCAAGAGACATACTCGCCAGTGATGGATGGAATTACTTTTCGTTTTATATTAGGTATGGCATCTAAAGAAAAATTGGAAACACGTCTTATGGACGTCGTTACTGCATACCTGTACGGTTCACTTGATAGTGAAATTTTTATGAAAATCCCAGAAAGGTTAAAAATGGACAAGTTCAAGAAACCTCGTCATATATACTCCATTAAACTTCAACGATCATTGTATGGACTGAAACAGTCTGGTCGTATGTGGTATAACAGACTTAGTCGTTATTTACAAAAGAATGAGTATATTAGTAATCAAATTTCTCCATGTGTTTTTATCAAAAAATCACAATCTGATTTTGTGATTATTGCTGTATATGTGGATGATTTAAATCTTGTAGGAACAGCTACAGAGGTTGATGAAGCTGTCATATACCTAAAGACAGAATTTGAAATGAAAGATCTTGGAAGGACAAAATATTGCCTTGGTATACAAGTCGAGCACTTGTCATCGCGAATTTTCCTCCACCAATCTACATATACAGAAAAGGTTTTGAACAGATTTTACATGGATAAATCTCATCCATTGACTGCTCCAATGGGGGTTAGATCTTTAGAGCCTGATAAAGATATATTTCGACCACGAGAAGATGATGAAGAAGTTCTCGGCCCTGAAATCCCATATCTTGGAGCAATTGGTGCACTTATGTATCTTGCAAATAATTCAAGGCCAGATATTGCATTTGCTGTGAATTTATTGGCTAGATTTAGCTTTGCTCCGATGGACAGGCATTGGAATGGGATCAAGCATATATTTCGTTATCTTCGTGGAACAATTGATTTTGGGTTATTCTTCCCAAAAAACTCAACATCTCAGCTGATTGGATATGCAGACGTTGGATATTTGTCAGATCCTCACTTTGGAAAATCACAAACTGGATATGTATTTACATATTGCGATGCAGCCATTTCCTGGAAATCCACGAAGCAAACTACAGTGGCAACCTCAACAAATCACTCGGAACTCATTGCAATTCATGAAGCCAGTAGAGAATGTGTTTGGTTGCGGTCTATCATCAAGAATATTCAAGAATCATGTGGATTACCGGACATCACAAGAAATCCTACTGTCTTGTTTGAGGACAACACTGCATGCATTGATCAACTTAAGGAAGGATATATCAAAGGAGACAGGACGAAGCACATTTCACCAAAATTCTTTTACACGCACGAGCTTCAAAAGAATGGAGAAGTTGATATAAACAAATCCGATCATGTGACAACCTTGCAGATTTATTCACGAAATCATTACTGAATTCAACATTTGGTAAATTACGACATAACATTGGAATGCGTCGACTCAAGGATTTGTTGCAACAAAATTTAGAGAATGATTAGTTTTCAAAAGATAGATTGTACTCTTTTTCCTTCGCCAAAGTTTTTATCCCACTGGGTTTTTCTTTGACAAGATTTTAACGAGGCAATCTATGATGCATACTATCATAACAATCAAAGGGGAGTGTTGTAAATTGATTGTCATATAGTTGGTCAATATTGCAATAGTTAGGCTATGCATAGATTTGTAGAAATTATTATCTTGCATTTAATACTTGCTCCCTTTGTTTTACTATAAATAGATTGCATCTGTGAATGAAAATTTTGCACCGAGCAATTCTTTCTATGCTCATATTTCCCTCCACTCTTGCTTTCTAATTTAGTAGCTCTTTTATAGTTACCATTATTACTAGTATATTACAACAATTTCACATATAAGTATTATCAATTAATGGGTTATCATGTTTTAAAAGCATTATCATGTTTAGAAATAATACAATTCAAAAAAATTCAAAATATTCCGTTGTTATAATTAGGGGGCAGTTTAGGTGTATAACTTGATATGTTAGTTTAGTTTCTATATGGATTAAATGGATTTAAATGTGAAAGATTCATGGATATGTGTATAATATAAAGTTTTATGTGTAAAAAAATAAAATCGATCATGGGTCATGGGTAAATTTATGGGTAAATCATATATGGATAATAGTAGTCTTTAAGATTATATAAATATATATTCTTGGGTGCAGACTTTTTATATGATGTGTAGTTGTTTTCACTTTCTTTGTTTCAATTTCTCCTATTTTTTTAGAAATTCATAGATTATTAAATAAAATAATTTAGTATTATACATTTTTTTACAAAAATATTTTGTGTTGCAATAAGAGAGGAAGAAAGGTTGTTGATATACTGTATAATAATTTTGATTAACAGTTTTTCATAAGTATAAAATATAAATTCAAACCTATATCCATTATGAACCCACTGTCTTCATTATTTTGTTATTAATTTTCTGTACTCAAAAGGCGAAACCCATGCCTGCAGCTGCAGGTCAGACCCTCGCCATTTTGCATGCCTCTTAGCAAGGTACCCATGAATAATATTTATTCATTTTCTCGAATCAATTGTCTGGATTATTCATTTATGGAATTTAAAAATACGACATTTTTTGCGTTGTTCCTCTTATATTCGGACTGAAATTTTTTATTAATTCACCAAGGTTCTATTGCATACCTAACACTATTCATGTTTTCCTCTGTTTTCAGCTCTTTCTTTAAAATTTTGAATCTGAGATGGACTTAAAATGGTGGCAGTATATTGTTCAACTTAGAATAAAGTGTTTGCAGCAGAACAAAATCCAAATATCTCAGCAGAATAATGATATACATTTATTAAGATTTTAAGTGGTTTTCTTGGTCTGTAAGCTAATTTGAATTTGGATTGAAGACTGTTCTTAATAGTACTCTTTACTCAGGCTTATGCTGCATTTGGTGGATGGTGTGTGTGCTCTGACATTGGACAGACTAATTACACTTCTGGAATCTGGAGCACCTCATCAGCTATCAATTGTAGGACTGGGTAATGGGGAGCTGATTCGAGCAACGAGTACTCAGTTTCAAAGATGATGTCTTCGCAAAATGAAATGATCTTTAACAAGAATCTAGGCAGGAATTCGAAGAGATGATAAATGTAGGGGGTGCAACCAAGTTCCTTCCACTGTCCAGCATTGTTTTTTGTTTCAGCAAAGTACATTTTCATTGTCAGACAGAGAAAACTTCACGGCTATATTGTGAAGAACAATTGAATAAAGGGCATTGGGGGACTGCATAATGGAGGATACTCAACTTGTCAATAGAATGACGGCTTGGACTTGAAGAAATGCTAACACATATACAAGTTTGTATAGCCCTGACGGATCATCATGAAGCTGCGCACTAAGCATCATTAGCTGAATACTTGATGATGATGATGATGATGATGATGATGATGATGATAGAAGCGTGAACAAGCTAAGCTGAAATTGTACTTTGAAGCAGCAGCTTAGTTATTCTGTAAAATCTGGATCCACCAGCTTAAATTATGTTTCCAAACACCACAATTTAACTATTCTCCCAAATAGATATAAACATTTTTATTTATGAGATACTGTATAAATCTAGGATGTAAAAGCAACACCAAAACTTTTTTATATTTCAAGATGTTCCTTGGCAGAACACAAAGAATACAGTTTCAACATAGAAGTAAAATAAATATAATATCGTTCATTGGCAAAAATGTTTATATCAAGATGTCCAAAATATTTAGATTAACTCTTCTATGATCTTTGATATGGCTGAATAGCTTCCAAAAGCTGCTGAAATGGCGCCAACCGTAATTATCAGCACACAAAAAATTCCCTGGGGATTGATAGTTAAGATATCAGAGGCGGCAAAATTGAACAAGTGATATATAAATAAATCAGAAAACAATAACTTAATTAAAAAAAATTGCCACTATAAATCATATTGCCTACATCCAAAATGTTATGATCAGTACCTGAAAGCGGGTAATTTTTCCCCTCGCGATGCTCAGAAAGCAAATGCAAGGAAGTATCAAGGTCTGCAAGAATGTTTTATTTATATAACATTGTAATTAATTCAAACTATAAATGTAGTAGCTGAAAGCAGGGTGTGTATATAATTTTTTTATTAATAACATATGTTACTTACCACTAGCATTGTTAGCAATGATCCAATCAATGACATAACCAGACCTGCAACATTTAGACACATAGAGTATTTTGTTGATCATCATCTAATATTCTGATTATCATCATCATATTACATCAAAGTATTATTTGGGTCAAACTTCTTGCCAATTTTTACACAAACATTTGCACCAAAATGAAGAAGAGTACACAAAAATCCTGATTACTTACCGAAAAATGGAATGCTTAGGCCTACAAGTAAAGTTGAGACTACCAATGATGTTCTGATGATGATTGAGTACATGTGCTGCGACTTGTGATGGTTTGAAGGTATCAATTCTTCCAGACTCATTGCCACCGGGGAAATGGTCAGCGCATATGTACTTCTTATTAAGGACAACATAATTTTTATTATTCTAACATATTGGTCAGAGAACTAATTGACCAAGAAATATAAAGAATCGGTACAATTGCCAGAAAAGGATATTTGGTAAATGGATTAACCACCTGTAAAAGAATAATAAGTACACAATAAGATATGATTCATATTCCCCATGGTATTCAGAATTTTAGTTAACACTTGACTAATAGTAGCAATAATAACATTATGGTAAGTAATCAAATATTAAAGGCAATAAAAATATTCCGAATAGATTCGTTTTTTACCGGAAAGCAAACATTGCATAAGGCTTAATACATATAAATATTATTTGAAAAGGTGGTAATACTTTATGTTGAGTTGATCGCAGAATATGGAGACTATATACTGAACCAAGTAAAAAGGAAAAGTTACAAAGACCGACTCGCTTTAGACAAATTTTGACCCAACACGAACTAATATTTCAGAAGTTGAAGATTTTTTATTTTTGAAATTTACCTATTCATGTAAAAATGTGACTTGTACATGCAAAGTTGTAACTGAAGATATATGGACTCTTGGTAGAAATAACAGATCAGATTTTTCTTACCGTAGTCCAGAGAGCAATTTTAGAAGCAACCAAATCATGGGGCATGTTAAGAGTAAACTGTGACTCTATTGATTCTCCAAACATCAGATATCCTACCACAGCAACTCCAGCATACAACACCGTACAGATACCAAAGCTGCAGTTAGAATAGATTTCCAGTTATTTGAATTTCAAAACAGATTAACATTCACACACATAGTTCTAAAAAGTGTGGTAAAGTCAAATATGAAATTAATGAACTAAGAACCTAGTACCGCATAAACATGCCTTCCGTTTCACAGAAAGGATTCTTTGAGCACATTTTGTTGTTTCTTTAAAGAAAAACTACTAATACAGAATGGAAATGTGTTTGACCAAATATATGCACAGTAGTACCCAGGGAGTTGGCTGATTAAAATACTACCTAGTTAGGAGAACAAGAGGGAACTGGTCACGTTTCTCCATTGATGTGTATATATTTGGAAAAACAGCATGTC
Organism: Apium graveolens; assembly: GCF_009905375.1. Classification (NCBI taxonomy): domain Eukaryota; kingdom Viridiplantae; phylum Streptophyta; class Magnoliopsida; order Apiales; family Apiaceae; genus Apium; species Apium graveolens. The sequence goes on from NC_133656.1 coordinate 114,885,389, forward strand.
CCGAATAGCAGTAACCATAAAGACCAAGGGCTACAGGAAGAGTAGAGAGGTTCAGACTTGTTCCTTTGGCTTTGAAACCAACCTCGTCAATCACTCCAACCCAAATCAAGCAGAAAAATACCAATATTGACGCAACAACTCCTCCAGCTGGATACAAAAAAACAAATAATAACCCGTCAAGAACCTGGTGATATACACTATAAAAAGATATAGCATAAACTGAAACTTACCAAACACGCAAAAAAATTGATGGACAAATATACTGATACATCTCAGCTTATAAGACATCTAGACTTGCACCTTTAAAAAAAGATATTAATGTTTAAAGTTCATATAGCAATATCTCTAAATAATTAATGACTCCAAATAATAAAAAAGAGTCCCAGGTGTCAGGCATAAATCAGGTGTTTGTATGTCATGCAATGATCACTGAAACAAGTCGGAGTTGCTTTAGAGAAGCAACGGATTCCTACTCTTAAATCCTTTATATTTTATTATCACCTGCTTTTCAGAGATATTTTCCACAGTTGAATGGGCAAATTAATGATATAAAAACAACAGAATCTGATATAATAATCAAAGATTGACACTCTATATTTATACTTCTTATTAAAGACACTCCTTATAAGGCAAAACTACATCAGTGAAATCATTTGTATTTCAAGACAAATTAATACTGACTTTTTAATTAGCAAAAAAAATTATCATACTAACAGCTGTTACAATACGTTAAAAGACCAATGAAAATGACATAATTTTAGTGTTTTCTATATCCATATTCATTGTGTAGAGTTTTGTTTACTAGAACTTGAAAATACTTACCGGATAAGTAGCTGAGAACACTTAGGTCCCGGAGCCAAACCGTGGGAAGGACAGCAAGGGTGGTTATTAATGCAAACAGATGATGTGAATTTAATTCAAAGCCTGCCAAATTTAAGTGTGCGTATGGAAACAGAGATGATAGATTATCGCTCTCCAAAATTATATATTCCACACAACAAGCCTGCAAGGAGAAGAATGGAGTTCATTTCAGTACTCTGCAAATAACGATATTTAGACGTTTGGGCAAGTTTATATAGGAAATTTACCCATCAATGAAGTTATAAACCATTACAGAAAGCTATGATCTATTTTAGGACCAGAAATTTGTAATACTTCATATACTTCCTAATGAATAAACAGCCCAAAAGACAACAAACTTTTTTTTAGAAAAAAAAAAATTGTATGGAATACATGTAAGCTTTTTATTATGGTCAAGGAGCCACCTGACTTTTAGGCCCAATAAAATATTAATTCTGGATCAAGTTGAAAAAATGGACGAGGTTGTAGTTATTCGATGAACCTACTCAATAGTATTCTAATGCTTTGACAAGAATTCAACAAAAATTACTACTATGTAGTAATCTTAATGTATAAATTGTAAGTTGTACTAATAGTGTTGCAAATATTCAAACTTTAGATAGTTCCTAAAGCTGAAACGGACAGAAAAACGGGGGGAGGGGGAAGCTTTGATAAGCAAAGGCGGATGTACTTACGTATAATTCCACATATAAGATTATCTGCAAAAAAAAATCACATAGAACAGTCAGAAACATGTTATTATGTATGAATTTAAATATCTTGAACTTTTCATCCAACAAAAGTTAATTATCATTCTTCCGTTTCTCATGTTTTCCAGTTGATCCAATAGAAACTTGGCACAATCACTTTCCAGTCTTCTACTACAATTTTAGTATTGAAATTTTCATCTTCTGGTAATATCACGTTAAGGAAATCGGTATATTTTGAAGGCAAAGTTGTGCATCTTATTATACTTTTACTCATAATATAGATAGCTTTCGTATTTAACTCTTAATCTTTTTTGTTTTTTTATATTCAATCCTTTTATTAGAAGAATCACATCCTAGAAATAGGCATGTCCTTTTCAGTTTAGTTGTTATTGCAACAATATTCTTTATCCTCTAGACTTATACTATTCAAAAGTTTATCTACAGTTTGTTAAGTTTTTGAAATTCAATGTTTACTTAGCAAACAAAAATGTTATGCCAGACAATGACAACCTTTTTGGTTATGTTCTAATACAATTAATTACAACTGCAAAAGATCTTTGGAAAGGGGGAAAGATTTAAAACTAACTGGCCTGTGTACAAAGTGTGGTATACAGATGCATTGGGAGAGGTAGAATCAGCCAAGTGGAAAAGCATTAATTCTAAGATGTATTGCAAATACAGTCTCCAAATTAAATATCTTACTCGAATTTTAGGTAATTAATAATACGAATTCGAATAAAAATGTATAAGAAAGTATTTAAAAGTCAAGCATAGAAATATATTAACAGAAAGCAATGTGAATTTTTGTTTCCGAGGACCTACAGAGATGACAACACGTCCCACTGTGCCAAAGGCCGCCTGCCCAATGTCCGGGTATGTCTCAAGACCTGGATGACTATCCAAGCATTTACGCAGGAGAAGCCCCGTGTAAAATGATAGGATTCCAAATATGAGCAATAAAGAAAGCCCAGCCCAACCTCCTTGTTGGACTGCATAAGGTGTAGAAAGTAAACCAACTCCACACAAAACATTAATACCTACATGACATAAAATGACCTTAAATTATTTGAACAATGTTTGGCGCCCAAGATTTTAAGATGTGAGATGCTTAAATAAGAATTTAGCATGGAGATGTATATAATTGGGCACACCGATACTTTCCTAAAAAAAGGAACTCAAAGAGTGGAACCTGAGGACAATATGATTAACTACATATGCAATATCAAGATTTACTGCAAGATGCATCCGTCTAAAGCAAGGGTGAATAAGCCTTAAAGCAAAGAAGCATTCATTTGGTTGAAGAAAGTTCCGATAACAGGAGTTTAAAGAGAAAATGACTTACAAAAGTTAATTAGCTAAAACAGAGTGTAGTATTAGAGGATTAAAAATCAGTATGAAAACGAAATCAAACTTTACAAATATCCAAATTATTGGCAGCCTATATTGGATTGACAAACTTACCGTTCAGCACAGCTTGGCCAAACGAACTTTGTCCTGAACCTGGAAGCTGATGCAAATCTTTGGATTTCTGATCAGGAATCACTTTCTTCAAAGAAGATGTCCTTGATGGAACAGGAGGAAGGAGGGAATGAGAACTGCGTCTTTGCTGAGGTTCATCTTTTGGTATCAAAGGTTTACCGTAGCTGGGCAATATTTCGGGAGTATGCCTCCTTGTAAGTGATGAGGAAAGAAACGAGCTGCCCAATCGCGATAACGCAGGAGTTCCAAGAAAGTTGAGGCTTGGTGATTGCACGCTACTATATAAATCAATTGATTGCCTGAAATAATTTTTAGATGATGTGACTTGTAAGAGCTATATACTTGATAAACCGTTGCTCAGAGAGACAGACCGAACGTAGAAAAAGTTAAAAACTTTCATCAAAGCATAAGAAAAGGACATAAATATATTTCCAATCCAAAATTTATAGAACTCAGATGGAAATAATAAGGAATAAATCACCGCTAAATTAATATGTAACACCTTATCTTTGCAAATTTACCGGTAACAGTCATAAACTAGAATTGTCTGTACTAGTTCTATGTGCTGAAATCATTAGGTTTAAAATTTGGACAATTCCCCTACCAAATGGCATCTTGTATTCTTTGAAGTTCAAGGTAAGATCTTAATAGGTTTAAAATTAAAATGAAATAAATCGAACTCATCACCTGTAACTTTGAGGCCATGCATTACTTAAAGAATTGGGCTTGCTCTGTTGCTGATCCTCATTTGAATAGCTAGAAGAATCGGAATCAGCCTCATCATCCTCATCTTTATTGTCCTTAATTTCTTCATCCTCGTCACTGTCTATATAAAAACTCTGCTCCGAAACAGAATTCTTCATTTCAACGAAATTTCACCTGAAATATCAATATACAAACACACATGTATAAAATTAACCTGTACTGGATACTTTTCCTTAGTATACAACCTTACCAAAATTGACCAAAAATAAATAAATGCCCTTTTTGGATCAGTGAGCAAGAGAAAACTTCAACCAAATCAAAAAATTAAGAAGTTTACTGTAAAACAACTTAAATAATAGTCCAAAATTAGATACACTAGATTAAAACACAGCGACCAGTCTCTTTAAGCCACTTACAAGTTTCTTGGTAAAGAATCTGCAATAATATCTATTACTAACATGTGTTGAATGACCAAAAAGCATAAAATAATAATCGGTCACAATGTCATTCCCAATAATCACCATATCAACAATTAAGGAAAATCTTGAACACCAAGCTAAAATAGATTTATTTACATTTCAAGAAAAAGTAATCTCTCTCTCTATCTCCCTCTCTCTCTCTCTCTCTCTCTCTCTCTCTCTCTCTCTCCCTCCCTTCTCTCTCTCTCTCTATCCCTCTCTCTCTCCCTCCCTCTCTCTCTCTCCCTATCTCTATCTCTCTCTGTCTCTCTCTCCCCCTCCCCCTCCCTCTCTCTTACACACACACAAACAATGCTTAAAAAGATCTTAGAGTACAAGAAACAAGGAGCTGCGGTTGGTACAGTGTTAACTCTGTAAACTACAATATAATTTTGACTAAAAGATGAACACAAATACTAACACTCACAAAGATAAAAACATAAATGTAGAGAGTTATAAACACAGACATGAGAGAGAGAGAAGACATACTGAAATAAAGGTACAGAGCTTTACAGGGGCAATTAGATTTGTTTTGGAAGCTTTATGAGAAGGCTTTATGACAGACAAGGGGCTTCACTTCAGCTTGTCTCTACACTCCTTGGTTTATATGCTACTTCTGATGTGTCACACATATGGGCACTTCATGTAATTGGGCAATTAATCATTAAATTATTAACTATTTTTTTTGACAGGAAAATTATTAACTATTTAAATGACTAGAATAGGAAATGATTCACTAAATGATTCAGTAAATGAATCACTAATATGTTTGCCTAATATTTTATATGGTTCTTCAAATCCACATCTCCTCTTATGTCTCTGTTTTTTTCTTCCAAAAAACTAGGGTACTGCGCCTTTTCAAAAAGATTCATCTAATACACATACACACATTTAAATATATTATTAATTTTGAATCTGAAAATGTAAACATAGAAACTCAACCTTTTTTTAATTTTTCATAGATATGGTTGGAATGAAAGATAATTGAACCCCAATTATCTCATCCTTTTTAAATTAGAGCTCAATTTTTAGACAAAATATTTGAGGATATGTGTGTTTAACTTTTAAGACTGAGATGAATGCTAGTCCTAAAAAAAATTCTAATTTTTTTAAGTAAATGTGACTAATATATTATATTGATTTTCATTTTAGAAAAGTTGTTATCTCTTATATGATAAATAGTAAGTATAAATAAAATTGTAAGATATAAAAAACATCTATTATATATATAATACCGCAACATCAAGTTTTGGGTAAACATTTTATTCATAATTAATATTTTACCCTTGTACCCAAAACATTTTATTCGTAATTACCATTTTGACCCTGTATTTTATTAAATATTAAAAATTGTTGCTTTGAATGGGAATCGAACCCAAGTCACCTATTTGTAACTTTAGCATATCAACCACGTGAGTTAGTGACACATTTGTGTAACTTTTGATAATATTAAGTGTTGAGATAGAGGTTATTTATTTACATTGTGTCTTACTATATATTTAATTTGATATTTATTTTAATATATCTATAAAATATAACGATTTGAGACTTTATTAATTAACTCATTTCTATATACTAGCTTTATATTAGGGCAAAACAACAAAGAGTACATGTATTTTCATTGTACAACTTTTTATTTATAGTTAAATTTAGAGTTCATAGACAATTTTAATAAAAAAAATCGTTTTAAACCCAAATTTCTTGTGTAACATAGCCAACTTATTATAATCAATGAACCGAAGCATGATCTTCGAATCATAGTAATTTTAAAAATATATTTTTCTCTATAACCATCGAAGCATGTTAGCCTCTTTATACGAATTTTATAAAAGAATAATGTAGGATATTCATAAGTATAAAATATACAGTATCGATAGACGAACATTCGATAAATAAATAAACTCATCAAATAAATTAATAATCTCGGTAAAAAAAAAATTACATTTCCGAATGTATTCATTCATCGAGATTTTATTGTACACGTTTGTGATTGTTCTAAGGATGAGCAAACCCGAACCAAAAATTGAAACCGAAATCAAGACCGAACAAAACTGAACCAAACCGCACCATTAAAAACCAAACCAATTAATAACCAAACCAAATAAAAACCGATCTGATAATATGGTTGCCGTTTGGTTTTAATATTTTTTAAACCGAATACAAATCGACCGAACCAAACCCTTCACAAATTTTCAACACATCTGTAATTCACAAGTCAATTGATTACCCTCCATTTTCATTACTTTGGTAATTTGGTTGATTACTTTTTTTACCATTAAAATTGACGTATAATTTATATATGTCTTATAACACAATCAAATAATCAATGTTTATCCCAGCAGGAGCAAAATGGCAAGGGGATAGGCCGGTACAAAAATAACTCGGTACTTTTTTTAGTCATCTATGGAAGAAGGTCGTAAAGAAATAGATTTGAGACGAAAAGATTTAAAGAAGAAGATTTTTCTCTTTACTAAAATATATGTATATCCATTCACGATCTTATAATAAGAGCAGGGGATAATTCTCTATGAATCGATAATTAGTTAAAAATTATGAACATAAAATCATATTTATGAATAAATAATTTAGAATCAATCTATACCCCCGTAAGCACATAATACGTGACGTCGAGTATGCCCACGAATTGCATGGAGGAAGTAATTAATACAGCTGATACTTGAACATGGTGAGAAGAAAAAAAAAACTCTTAAAACAACGCATATAACGATCATCGCCCATTTCACGATAATTTTAAAATTTTTATTACTGTTAAAAACTAAAAACATCTCGGTATGAAATGTTTAGCTATCATCATTAATAATAATCATGCTCTACTTCAATGATCTAGATCAATTCTTATTGCGTAGTTAATTCAAATCATTCATTTTAAAGAGTAAAATGTTCGATAAAGAAAATTAAAATAATGTTTTTCTTTATATAACAATCACTTTGAATATTACATGTTCTTACATATTTTTTTATAAATATACCCATATCCTTCGGCTACAAATATTTGTAAAATATATATTTAATAAATATTAAAATATTTAAAAATTAGTAGATGCACGGGTTTAAGAGCTAGTTGCATATAATATTGATACAAATGATCGAATTATTTTGTTAAAAAATTACAAGCATATTCCATATTTTACAAAATTCAAAACTTTCTAAGGATGCTTAGAAATCTAATTAAAATGATAGGAGGATGAAGTATCAAACATAATATTAGTTTATAAAATTATTTATAATTAATCATTTACATTTAATTTTTTTTCAAAAATTCTTTTATTTAATTATTTAAATAAAAATTAAAATATTAGACATGTAAAAAAAAGAAATTAAAATGTTCTAAAGTTATTCTCCTACATTTTCCAATGAGGCTGGACGTATCTTTGGAGTTTGAGAAATGTCTAACAAATTTTCTTCTTATTTTACAAATCAAACAACATATATCGACTTTAAATGTCTAAAATTTATATTTATTCCAGAATTTGGCAAAATAACAATCCCAAAAATTATTATTATTTTAGTAATAATGGTTAGAGAAATGTCATGCAGCAATCAAAATCCATCATATATTATTTGCATCATTTGACAAAAAATTTGTGATTTTAAAAACGCTCTATATTCTTATTTTGTGCACCTATATCCAGTATATCAGAAACAAATTAAATGTTAACCAAGATACACTGTCTTGTGCCATGTGAATTTTATATTTTAGATTATTGGTTTTAAATTTAAAATAAAATACTTTTTTTACAGATTAAATAATATTCTTTAATATGTGTGAGCTGTTCTACCCAATAGGGGGCCTCAAATATATTAGGGGCGCTTTCTTTTTAAGTAAGTGTATATGTATTTAGGGATGATAGGCAAATTTTTTTTATTGTAATAAAAAATATTAAAAGTATTGTACATTCAATTAATTTTAATTTTTCTTTAATATGTCATGTAAATTAAAAAAACACTAATATAGAAATCATGTTAAAATCAATAAACGTTTGCATTGGAAATTGTTATATGTGCTTGAAGTATATAGTTTTACCTGCTATTTTAATGACATCATTGTAAACTACTAGTTAGAGTTGTTATTTGACATTTTGTTTATTACTGTTATATATTAAAATTGACATGCATAACTTCTTTCTCTTAGATAAATTTCTAGTATATAATATAATATATTAATATTAACATGTATAAAGTGTTGCTTTTAATTAATTTTAGTCATGTAATGAAATTATTTTATATATTTAATTGCATTTTTCTCGTAATTTTTGTCTTTTTATTATTATTTCATGTACTTTTTTCTTTAACACTAGGCCATTTTTTTTAGTTGTGCACATAATTCTCTAAATTTCAGACACGGTTATGATAAAATTAAATTTTATTTATCAATTTTCGATATTTTTCGTGAATTTATCGTTGCAAAAATATTTAGTCAGAAGAATATGAAAAGTCGTTAAGTTTTCTGTGGTATAAACGATTGTAATTATTATATTTAAATATTTATATTTCTTTAACAAGAAAATTATAAATGTGATAGTTAAAATTATTAACAATATTTTTGGTTATATTATTAACAATAGTTAAAATATTTTTGGCTGGCTTTCAAGAATAGTTCTTATTTCTGTGATTGTATCTTTGCTTATTTTGCGTTTTGGGACGACTTTTGGATTTATTTATAAATTTTTGGTTCATTTGGATCGGTGAATTTATTTTTAGATAGTTTTTAAATTGTTTGACTCATTATCGGTGTTTATTATCAAAAAACTCTCAATCCATCATTGTGAGATTGAGTGAAACATTAACATGTATAATAGTATTATTAATGAATAATTTATTATTATAATAATTTTCTTATTGTGATATTTTTATTTATTATTATTTGGTTATTATCTATAAAAGCCCCTTTTTTATTATTATGACAGAAAACACTTTTTTTTGAACTAGATTTATATACACATAGATGAATTATACCCAAAAAAACTCAACTTATCTCTTTTCTCTATATACTTGAAAAGATTAACTATTAACTTTATACTTTGATAATCGCAAATTCCCATCCCAAAAGATACGTGAACAATAACAATAATGAAACCAATAATGATAGAGATCGGATCTACAAGTGCGTAGAAGTCACAAGACTAATAAACGAGCTGGCATTTATCTACTAAAGAAATGAAAATGATCAAATGATCATGTCGATTCTCCACATCACACACATTTTTTAAAATTGATGTATGGAGTATAATAACTACAACCCATCGCATCTAGATCCAAACTGAAACATTACCAAAATTATTGAAAGCTATTCTCATTATTGAAAGCTATTTCCCTAACCTCCTTTACCCATATCTTGTCTGTTGAGTGTTCGAGTCTGGATAACATACGTACTTGCTTTACATTAAGCTATTTACCCGGTCATCATCACAGATATTTAAAAAATTCGAAATCCAAAATTCAATCCGATCCGGAAAAAAACCCGAAAAGCCTGTTTAGGAAAAGCCCGGCCCGGCCCGCGGGCCTTAAATAGGCCTCATTTTTTTTAAAAAAAATTCGGCCCGGCAAAAAAATTCGGCCCGGCCCCAAACTCGAAAAACCCGGATAAAAAGCCGGGTTTTTTAAAAAACCTGATTAAAAAACCGAATTTTTTATATAAAATTTGAAAATTTACAATACTTTTTATGATTTTTAAAATAATATATTATAATATTAGAAACAATTAAGGTATATACGATTATTTATATATTATATTAAAAATAATTATTTATTTCGGTATCTAAACTACTCTATCTAATATATCAAGATATTATTTTCTCCGGTATTTAAACTACTCATAATTCGAGTTATTAAATATAAAAATGTTTTTTTAATATATAAATAAAAAGCGCGGATAAAGCCCGGTCGGCCCGATCCGACCCAGCTCGCGGGCCTAAAACGAGCCTTATTTTTCTTAGGAAGACCGGTCCGGCCCGACCCGATTTTAAAAAAGCCCGACCCAATCCGATTTAAAAAAACGGGTTTTTAAAGTCCGGATAAAGCCCGACCCGATGAGCTTTTTGTGCATCTCTAGTAATATTAGTCATCATATTACTGCAAGTCTACGGATTTTAATAATCAAAATTATTTAATTAATATATTAATTTGTGATTTATCGAATAATTTTTTAAAACTAGAATAATTTAACTGTAATTGATCAAAAATTGATCAAATTGAATAAATATTTTTAATATTTCGGTCAATTTTCAAAAAATCAGTCAATTTTCATAATCATAACTACAACTGAATTATATGATAAATTCACAAAAATATTAAATTTTGGAATCGAAAATAATTTCGGTCCAAATTCGGACCAACCCGTTCGAGATTGCCCAAAGGTAACTCACTCGAATGGGCCCTAAATTACGTCATAAAATCAAGATAAGAAAGAAATATATTGTGATCCATAAAATTTGAATTTAAAAAAGTTTTGATAATTATAAAATATCGCGAAAGCAGAAAAAATAAATGTTTAATAAAAATGTATTACAATACGTCAAATCTCCTTATGTACCATTGGATTTCAAAATCAACCAATTCCTCATGTAATCAGTTTCCTACTGTATAACGTAAAATGATATAGTAAGAAATTTAATTTTTATTTTATTTTAACACAATTTATTTCATGTTAACGGAAATTACCACCGCATCCGACAAAAGATGAACTGTTATTCATCAAAACATACATACTAGTACTACTCCCTCCCTCCGTGCTTTTCATTTGTTATCAAAAAGATTGGAGACGGAGATTGAGAAATATGTATAAAGTAGTGAAAAAGAGAAAGAAAAGTGGGTGAAGTGGCGGGACCCATTGATTTTTAATGTATAAAAGAGAGATAGTGGGGTAAAAATAGTGTAAAAATGAAGAAAAAATGAGGAAATAAGGGAACCATTGACTATTTTTGGTAAATTTTGAAATGTAAAGAAATGAATGAGAAATTCGAAAAAAAAATGTAAAAAAACGAAAAAAAACGGAAGGAGTACAATTTATTGCATGGAAGGACCTACGGACTACGTTATTTATTAATATTCTCGACACCAGGTACAAACAAGAACAACATAATCATATGTCCCCATCTTGGGGCTTTAAATTGATCTGGCCTATCCGATATCTCGGCTTATATCCGACTCAAAAATATTATATATGTCTCATATCAGTTTTATAAACGATCCAAATATGGCGGAAAAATTAACTTCGAATAAAATATGATCCCATATCTGAGCAATCATATACCCGCTCAAATTAGGTTTCATATTATTTTTTATAAAATTATCCTACCCGAATATCCAAATATGATCCATGTCTCATATTTCGATTCGACCAAATATTTAGAATATATTTTCAAACCCTTTATATTTGTAATTAAATAAACAATTTATATTTCTTTATATCTTATATAATTTTTAATTTCCTATAAAATATGACTGTTATGATTATTATTTTTATAGTATTATATTAATTTTATACCAATAATAATCTGAATAATTGAAATAAAAATGATATTTAATGTTAGTGGATCATATTTTACTCGTATCCGGTGGATCATAAACTACCCGATTAAAAAATAAAAATATGATACAGGCTCATATTTGATTTGGATCCGGTTCTCAAATACTCGGGATCAGTTTGTATACGAATAATATGATCCCGAACCCAAATCTGGACATACTAAAAGCAAAACGATACTATACTTGAGCACGGGGTGTCCGGTTCTAACCGGATCATTTTATAGCCCTACCCGGTGCTATTGAAGTTTGATGGTACCAAAATCAAACGTTTGTAACCCCGATATGTCAATTTATTATTATTATTATTATTATTATTATTATTATTAATTTACTAATTATAATATATCATTTTTAATCGAAGTACTAAATTTGTCAAAATAAAAAACTAACCGCAAAACTGAATACTAACGAATGACGTGGCATAATTGATCCTTGATTTAAATAAATATTTTTATTATTCAGATTCACATGAATGCAAAAGGCACGTCCATCTTATTAAAAATAAATGTAGGTAATAAAAACTTGGTACTTCACAATTGAGATTTATTAAAAATTAAATTTAGAGATTTTAGCATTTATCATAGCTTTACTGAATTAAAATGTAATTTTAACATTTTTCATAGTTTTACTAAATTAACAATGTATTTCAATCATTTCAACTAATCGAATTATCGAAGCAGCGTTTTGAAGAGAGTCTTGTTACCACTTGTTGCCGCCTTGGAATTTTGTTACTAGTGTGTCGAAATAATAGAGTAGCTCTATAAGATAAGGAAGATGTACATGACAATAATGACAGCTCAGAATGAAATGAAATATTATATAAAATACACGTGCTTTATCTCTAGCCTCTGTTTCACATCATTTCTTTTCCACATAATTATGTTAGGATTTTTTTCCCATTAACAATTCTAAAATTTATAAGATCATGAAAAGGTAGAGGTTTTAGAACGATAAATTCCTTCACAAAACTCGGTATGGGGAGAAAATTATGTTCGACTTCATGTCAATTCCAACATTCTCACAATCCAAAAGATTATGATGCACTCTTCGACCCATAAATGAGCATTTTTTGAGTTTCTTACTCTAACGTCTTAACGTCTTATTCAGATGCATCATGTTATGGGGCGACGTAAGGATTATCAACGAAGTGATTTTGCAAAGAGAGACGTATTTACAGATCCCGTGTGAGGATCGTAGGATTTATTTAACATTTCCCCTGGTCAAGTAGTATAAATACTGTTTAATGTAAATGACCTCTGCACGTATTGGATAAGCATGTAAAGGTTGTTTATTGAAATTGACCTCTCATGATCATTTCGGTCATGGCACCACCGAATCAACTCAACTTCTTAACCGAGATCATGAGTGTAAGAGGATAAATTTACACCGCAAACAGCATTATCTCTACTCAAGTGAATACAAAATCTCATTTGAAGAGAACAGAGTCTTATCATATTATATAAGCAACCTGTCGTGAAACCATTGAGCCAAGATATACATAATATACGTGTTAGAGAAAGAGAGAGGTTTCACAGTTTCCTTTCAGCCGACCTTATGGATTAACTTCAAGAACGAAACATATCAGGGCAATTAGACCCAATTCACTGATGGATAAGACTAAGAAAATAAATAATTTTTTAAATAAATTGAAGAAAAGTCTTTCACATATTACATGCATCCCAATCTGTCAAATCACAATATCAAAATATATGGCACAACAAACACATGTTGAAGTCAAAGTACCAAACCCCAGTCAAACATACATGATCATGGATATAATAGGCCAGTACCCGATTCCTCCAGTTGGGATGTTATTAAATTGACCTCCAGTTTCAGAAATCATGAAGGTGTAGACGGGCGAGGCAACCTCTTGGCAATTTCCTATAAAATAAGGACAAATTAATAAATTGATTTCAACATGAGATGATCAAACAGTAGGGAAGGAAACACAACTTTAACCAAAGGAACAGATGTGTATATTATATACAGTACTGCAAATTTTTTAATGCAATATAATAAAGCATTTCTGTGATCAACAGGCATACAAAAAATATGACCATTGAGTGTATCCCAAACCGCTCTAACCACTGCTCACTTGCTTGGATTTAAAGCATTAAACACAATTTAAACAAAAATAACTGAATGTTACAAATGTACCTCAAACAGCTGATTTATATTATCAGCAGTCTTTGCTGAGGTCTCAATAAAGAACATCCCATTTTTCTCGGCATAGTTGATGCCCTCCTTCAGAAAAAAACACCAATGCATCAGGAAAAGAACAAGCATGCATTGATAGGGAGATAAAATGTTCTGAATGTATTAGACTATAAACAGTTCACTCACTTGAACTTGTATTTCTCGCTTTTCATGCAGATCAGCTTTGTTGCCAACTAATGCCATGACTATATCTGGACTCCCATGTTTTTGTAGTTCCTATAACACAGCTCAATAAGTAATGGAGAAAAGACAGCAGAACAAGACTAAAGAATTTCTAGAAGAAGTGTGATATTCAACTAAGGCATACTTAGCAACAGGAAATGCCGAAGAAAACAAAAATATATGCAAGTAACATTTTAAAATATGTGAAGGATGCATGATCGCATTAGCATAAAAACTGTTATACCTTAACCCAATATTGTGCTTTATTAAATGAATCAGGGTTGGTTATATCATACACCACAACTGCTATTGCAGCACCTCGGTAATAAAGAGGTGCTAATGCTGCATACCTGAAAAGATACCACATAGAATTAGTGATCGCTCCTGATATGTATACACGTGAAACAGGTAAAGACAGAAGTCAATCTGCGCCCTTAAGAATAACTTTTGAATTCTTAAATGGTACAATCAGCCAGGATGATAATTTGGTCATAAAAATATACCTCTCTTGGCCAGCAGTATCCCATATCTCAAACTTGACTGTTGTAGAATCTTGCAAGGCTATTGTTTGTGACAAGAACGAAGCCCCGACAGTTACCTGAAAATGTAATTCTTATATGAGAAATCAAAATAGATTAATGATTAAGGACTGTTCATAAATTATTACACACGCATGCAGCATAACAAAGACTTTACGCCACTTTAAAATAGCAGAACTTTTTCTACTCATAATTAACTTACCTTGGATGATGGATCAAACTGACCGCGAACAAAGCGAAGAACTATGCAGCTTTTCCCAACACCAGAATCCCCTAACAGCACCAGCTACAGTCATTATTAAAGCCAACCAATTAGGTGAACAGTCATGAACAGAAATCATAAAGGGGAAGCACTGGAACCCACTAATCATTTTCAGAACATAGCCAGATCTACAATTCTTTTGAACTATAATTTCCACAAAACCGTATAACCTTTCACAATATATGAGTAAATGCGGATAAATTTAAATAGTTACAACTTACAATCTGTGTTCATAAGTGATGTGGATCACACCACAAAGAAACAAAAACAAGAAGAAAAGGGATAAGAGAAGAAAATGATATTTCAAAAGAACACGATCAATCCAGAAACGTGAACTTTGAATCTCAAATTGCTTATATCAATCCAGAAACAAAGTAATTAAAATCTAACCTTCAAAACAATCCAGTAATTGAAGTTTAGAGGAAGAGGAAAGAAAAACTACTCATAGTTTATCTCAAAACAAAAATTTTATATCATCCATTATCTGTCTTAAAAGATTACATGAGAGGGGTATTTATAGGCTTAGACAATAACCCAAAACCAATAGGATTCCAAGAGAAATTCAATATCAGTTTGAATTAGCCAATATCTGAATCCTTCCAGGAAACAAATTTAAAAACCAACCCCGAATAGAAAAAAGCCAAAAACCAAATCCAAATATGAAAATAAAATCCTAAATACTTAAAACAAGAAAAACCCTTTCAAGTGAAAGGTAAAAACTTGCAAGCAAAATTCTAATTAATTATTATATAATAATCAACTACTTGTCCAACTTCATGCATCGCTCCTTTATTTGTTGTCCAAATAAGTTTCATAACCCATGTTTGTATCATCTCCAATTGAACATCACAACTAGTACACATATCCAAATCCTAATTAACATATTCATTCCTTGATCCTCATCAATAAGATTATAAAATATGTTTTGTTAACTTCTTCCCGATGATCCTCTGAGTTTTGTTTAAATATATTCTACAAGGATTAAACTGTCATCTTGCCTATTTTGCAGATTTAATTACAAATTTGTGATGCCCAATTCAATATCGTCATCTCTTAAAAGGCCCGCAAACTAGACTTGTATTTTTCAGCTAAATTAAACTGCTGGAATAAAATAGAAATACAAGAAAGAGATACAAAAATTGAATAAAGTTCCTCTATAATCACTCACACACTGTCCAACAAAACCTAGGCAAAGTCCAGAGGACTTCACAGCATATACAAATTAAGTACCACAACAAGATCATGACAAGATCATGAGGCAGAGAAAAAAAATAAGTCACCTCAGTTTATATACATGCACAGTGGCAGACTGCAGAGATCAAGTTATTACTGCTAATAATTTTCGTGCCAGGAAAAGTCAGAACTATGTTACTCGGATAGAAGAGATGCACAAAAGGTCCACCGGGCCGGGCTTTGACCGGGCCTTAAAAAGCCCGGGCTTTGACCGGCCCGGGCTTTTCGGGCTTTGACTTTGACCAAGCCGGGCTTTCTGAAAATGTCAGAGCCCGTTTGGGCCCTCGAGGCGGGCCTCACCGGGCTTTTTCGAGCCGGATCGGATCGGGCTTTTTTCTAATTTAAATCGGATTGAATTTTATTAGAGATTCTGAACACTACATATGTTAGCAACTAGATCATCATAAAATGTATTAGTTTGCATGGAATATTTTATGCAAACATATTTTCGTTGAAAATATATAAGTTCGGTAAATAATAAACATGTTTAGAGAATAATATGTTTTATCAATGTTATCCAAATATATATAGTGTAATAAAATATATAAATAATATTATTAATCACGAATATGTAAATATATATGTATTTAAAGTATTATTTATATTTATAGTAAAATGTAAATTCATAAATATATAAGAAAATATATTAGAATAATCAGATTTTAACCGGGCCTTTTCGGGCTTTTAATCAGGCCGGACCAAAGCCCAGGTCAGGCCGGACCGAAGCCCGAGCTTTTAACAGAGTCGGGCCGGGCCGGGTTTTGTCTAAAAATATAGGGCCCGTCGAGGCCCTCAGCCCGGGCCGGGCTTTGAGTCGGGCCAGATTTTCGGATCCAGACTTTTTGTGCATCGGACTTGGGTACGGGTATCGATCACGGGTGCGGCTCCAAGTGTCAAACTCTTAGTTTCTAAAAATAAATGATTCGTGAATAAAGATCCAAAATTGGACACTGGTGCGGGGATTTAGCATATAGCCTTCACATAAGTGAAATTATACATACTTCTTATATATTTTAAATTTGTAAATTAGTATCTTCTACCAATCGACATGCATAATTTTTTGTGTCATATTTATAGCATAAAGAAAAAAGATGACATGGGAATAATAATCTACGAACATCCATCTCTAGAAAAAAGTTGGCGTGGGGGAAAAATTGAATAGTTCGGGTAACGGAGGCTCAAAATGAACAATTTCAACAATTCTAACATGTAAACGAGGAACTAGCACCTAGGGCAAGAGCGGCTTGTCAGATTTTTTATTTTTTTTACATAAAGTGGAAAAGGATTTTTAAGCCCATAAATCTAGAGGAGATAATATTTCTTATATAAGAATTATTGTTTACATTTATAAAAATTATTGATTACAAATATAAGAATTAGTGATTCCAAAATGATAGATCTGGGAATGGTAAAAAAGATCCTGGCAAGAGATCGCAACCAAGAGCCATGCTTTTTTTAGCACCAAGACACCGACCATGACAACTAAACATCCAAAAACGAATAAAATGTATGTTTTTAACTTGGTTTTAGCCAAATAAACAACTAAATCCGAATTTGGCGCTCAGTAATATTTTAGCATTAAAGTTAAACCTTAAAAGTACATTAACAAGTATGGTATATTGATGTACCTGCAGCGAGCATCACATTTCCTGGAAAAAAGTATTCTCTTAGTGTGCATGATTATATTTGTGAAATTTCTATTATTTATATGCAATCAGCAGGGTATTATATTCCATGCCTAGCATTGGCCTCCATATCCATGACCCTTTATTCATGTCACAAATCACGTCGCAGATATATATAGAATGAATGATCTCTATTATCAATTTAGAGAAATTTACTTGTGTGGTTCCTTTTGCTCACATATTAGATCAGAAATTTTGAAATGTACTGTCTAAACTTGGCGATGCATGCAGATAAAAAATTTAAATGCTGTCTATAGCATTCATTTTGTGTTTGTAATATTAAAAAATCTAGATGTATCTGACAACTAAAATACAAAATTTTGACCAAAGAGTGTTAGCTCGGCTATCAATAAAGTTTGAATGTCAGAATCGTAGTACATAATTTACACTCAATTTGATCGGAACACATGGAATGATGTTGGAAATTGGAAATGATTGAATCATAAACTTGAAACTACTTTAAAGGCTTTTATGCATACTTTCAGTTTCTTCTAGGGCTTATGAGTGAGTGACTCCTATCCACACTCACAGCCCTTTACAAATCCGAACATTAAAAATTTACACTCCATAATATTTTCCGCTCTTAAGTCTAACATCATTTTCTTGGGTTCTCTTCACTTAGAAGGAACACAATGGTGGGAGACTGGGAGGAAATTTATAAATGTCAAGTTACTGTTTCTTCTAAAACCTAAAACCTCAAGGTCCTAAACTCGTAATAAAAAGGCTTACTTGGATCATAATAATACCCTACCACTCCTCCTAACATGAAAAACCCATTTTTGGACAGAAGAGTGGATCGTGGGTGCTCTTAAGTAACCAATTCTCCTAAAACCTTAGGATGACGATTTATCATAATTTTTATTGTATTTTAACACTCCAAGTTTGGGTTGAGGAGTGGATCACGAACACCCGGGGGCTGGGATAGCTGGGATTGATACCTCTGCCAAACTTAAGCACTAATACTACATGTTAAGTTAACAATTATCGTAAACCGCAAGGTGCTCCGTTGACATACTAAAGGAGGACTGACTTGTCAGGATCAGGATCGGGATCATATATTATATTTCAACACTCTTTCTCACTCGAAAACCCATTTTGGTTGAAGAGTGGATCACGGGCGTCCAAAGTAATATTTCTATTTTAAATCCATAATACGTTATGAGAATATTAAAAGAAAAGATGTCAGGAAAAGGAACTTAAGACCGGTTTCCCAAAAAACCTTAAGGTGTCAAGATATGGACTTATCAAAATCTTAGATTGTATTCTAAACAATAAAGGAAAGAAAGGCTGGATGAGGATGATGTCGGGGTGAGAACAAAAATTACGACAAAGATGCATATTTTTTATAGGAAAGATTATGGTAAAAGGAAAAAATACGACATTCAGTTTGAATTCAGAAAGAACAAACTTTATTAAAAACACGTGGAACAGACTATAGAAAGTAAATATGTAATCATATATACATCTCTAAATGATTTAATTATGAGAAGCATAACTTGTTGGGTCCAAATGTAACAAGTAAGTCATTCATCGCAAAAGCGACTCAACTTGATCATTAATTTGAAAATTTATATCAAATTAGTCATTGTAACATTGAAACTTTGTATCAACTTTGCCATTCACAGATAGTCTCCTCGATACAAATTTTCAAAATTTGTGACCAAGTTGAGTGACGCACTTCATACTAATTTGAATTTCATTGCATTCTTCCACCGGTACTTCCTTCCAAGTGAACACAACCTTATTCCTTACATCACCTCCATCCATCCCCACCTGACTGACCAAATTAAGCTTACTTCTCTTCATTTTATACTACTTTTTGCTTAAAATTTACATAATCTGCACTCTCGCACACATACACTTAAAGCTCTACAAATTAATAATTCCCGGAAAGGTGAATTCTATCAATTTTTCAAGTCCGTCGTAATCGTGTCCAAATTTATTGTGTTGTAAAATTAATCGAACTGTGTACATGAAGTTCGGAATACATTATACCTTAACTTTGAGATTTTTCGGGTCAGGTGCACCACTACTATCTGGATTATTAAGTAAACCTGGTCCCTGAGTCCTATCTGCAAAAATTATAAAAAATAAAAGAGATAATTATTAACTAAAATTGATTAATAAAACTTTAATTTCAGTTAAATCAAACCAAATTAAACTAACTGCCCCCAAATAATAGGTAAATCCAATGTAATTTAAGTAGATATAAAGAGTAAAACCCTAGTTATTATTACCTGGAAGAGATGATGCACAACCCATAGAATCGTTAAATCAGCGGAGGCTCTGTGTATGTGTGTGTATACGTGTGGATTTGTCAGACAAAAAATAGAATAAATTGAGCGGTGAGAAAAAGGCGATCGCGGTCGTTGAAAAACAAAAAAAAAAGTATAGCTTGCTGGACAGAATATAAGGAGCTGCTTATCCTTAAACAAACCCAGCATTAGTCTCCAACACATGTTGCTGACAAAATTATCAAACCATAACAAATCATTAAATATATTATTTCTCATGACAACATTTATTAAAATTTTGATCCAATAGTTAAACAACTTTAAATGTTGCCTATGTGATCCCTCTATATTAATTTTATATTTAGTTCAATATAAAAGTGGGGTGAGTAATATACATTTTAGATGTTTTTATGACTTTTTGCTAATTTAGGAAGTTGTCAAGGGTTGCCAAGTTTTGGCAACCTTGGTAGGCAACCTTTTGGTAACCTCCCAACTCCAATAGGTAGGCAACCAAGGGTGCCATGCCACATAAGCTTGACAACCCCCGTTGGAGATGCTCTTAGCGCTGGACTTGGACTTGCATATGTTTCATTTTTCCCTGTACTGAGTTCATTTCTTTTTTCTCCTTTTCCTTTAACATTAGAAAAAAAAAATGGAAAATAGAAAGGAAAACAGCAATGGGCTGGAAGGTCCTCGTCGCAAATACTCTCTCGGTCCCACCAGATGATTTACGCTATTTTTCGGCACGTTTTTCAATAATAATTTAAAGTATAATTCCATAATATATATATATAGGGTTGTTTAAATAGAAACAGACTTAAAATAAATACTAAAAACAGCCAAACCCAATACAAAATAGACCAGCTCAGCCCAAAACAAAAATAGTTCCTTTAAGTTTGCCACTTAAAATTAAAATTTAAAAAACAGTTACACAAATCACGCGCACAAGACTGCATAAAACTGCTCCATCATCTTCTACAAGCATCATCATCATCTTCATCAACGGAAATAATCACTGATTTCAACCATCAACGCGAGTTCTCAGATCTATTCACTCAATTTCAACATAATTTCTCCGCATACCTTCAAAAACGAGTTCAACGGGACTACTTTTCTCCATTTGCTGCAACGAAGAACTTCAATTCAAAGTTTCTGACTAAAATTAACTCGAACAGGTATATATCTCATATATTTAGAGGTATTCATCACAATAATATGTATAAATTTAAATATAAATTTAATGAAGGCATGCTTGTATTTTAGTGATTTTTAGGGGGCTTTTTAATGATTATTCTGTATTCTAACATATTAATCTTCAAACAGATCATATTTAGCATTTTATTGAAGTAAAAATGGCTAGGATTAGAGGAGGTATGTTGAATTAGGTTCTACAGTGTTTTATTTCATAATTTCATTTTATTTAATAAATTTTTTATGAAATTAATTGATTTTGTCGAAATATTAAGTGATTATTTAAGAATATATACTGAATCTTCAATATATCAAACATAGTTTAGTGATTAATTATACGTATTTAGTTACATGATATTGTAGATTATTATTTAGATGAACATGTATATTAATGAAAATTCATAACATTAAACTACAAAAATTTATATATAATTTTAATTTGATGAATGCATGCTTGTATTTTAGTGATTTCCATTATTTAAGTTAGATTAAATACAAAATATGTGAATTATAGAATTTTGTTAAGTTGAATTTAGGGATTAAATACAGAACATTTTATGATAATAAGATTCGAGGATAATTTGTGCTTCAATATGATGAGATTTTACTGTTTGTTCACACTTATGTTTTGGTTTATTGATGGTTATGTTTAACGTTGTTACTGTGAAATGTTGATGTTGATGTTTACTGTGGAATCCTTAATTTACTCTGGAATGTTTATTGGTTTATCACTTAATGTTGATGTTTCTTTCGTGAAAACTTTTGTACATTAATCACTTGACAGTGCACGCTTTCAATCACTTAATCATCATCATGCTTAGTTGCATCCACCGCTGATCAATTCTGCTTCATATTTCTGTACTATGCCTCCAAAAAAATTCATCAAATAACTGGAACTTATTAATTAATTAACACACAACACAACTAGGGTAGCTTCTAGCTAAAGATCCATCCTGCTAACTAAAACCTGGGTAATTAAGAAGATGTGTATAGATTGATTGTCAACCAAGCCATGTCTGTACTGTAGTCATGCTAATAAATAAGCAGCCCAGAAAAACCAATATCCACAACTTATGTTTGCATGTATTAGTGAACTGAACAAAATACTTGGCCATTGGTGCCAAAGTTTTTTTATGTGCTTGGCCCTAGTGTCATAAACTAGCCTTGCTATGTTATGTTCTAGTATGATTCTTGAGAAAATTGTTATGTTTGAGTTCAATCTTTACAGGAGCTTCTACAGTAATATCACGACAAAGTTCAAGGATAAGACAATCAAATCGGCAAATAAGACAAACCACACCTGTCTTTGCTGACTTGGAAGATTCGACAGATCAAGAAAATACAATGGAACAAGGTATAATATATTTAAAAATTACTTACACTAATTTCATATTTCCATTAGTTTTATAATTCTTATAAATGATGCAGTGCCATTAGTTTCTAGGATTTTGGGCCGTTAAAATTAGGGTTTAGGCTTTAGGCCCTAAACCCCAAACCCTAAACCCCAAATAAATATAATATTTATCCAACTTTCTATTTAGTAAAAAAAGAGGTAAATATTTTTAAAACCTATTTAAGGAGTTGGTGAACCCTAAAAAATTAACAACTGTTAAATTTAGTTAAATTTTAAATTTTAGACAGTAATTGCTAGATATTGAATTATTAATTTTTGTAACAAGACAAAACATACTATTCAAAGCAATGTTGAAGAAGAAATGGAATTTGAAGAAACTGAAACACAAGACAGTCAAGATCAATTTCAAGAGTAAAAAGCAAGCAATAAACCAAAAATGAACAAGTGGAAGAAGAAGACAGAGAAAAAGGTAAAAAAATCACTATATTAAACATGTTATTCACTAAACTGTACATAGTAATCAATAAATAACACATTCTAATTACTATATTGTATCACTATTAAAGTTGCAATTTTATAAACAGGACAGCATTGAAGGTGAAGATAAAGAGAAAAAGGGCAAATTTGAGAATTCTGAAGAAGAAAGCTGCAAAACTGAACACTGAGGTAAATCATATGGATAATAAAAGTAAATTCTTATGCTTCCTTTTATAGTCTCTAACATTTTTTTTATTTAAAAAATATCAACCAGATTGAAGGTGTTGTGCATATCAATAAACAAAAAGGAGATTTAAAAATCAGAAATTCTCCAAGACTTTTCAGCCAAATGGTATATTACCTCTCAGAAGAATAAAAGGAATGGGAGATTCTGGATTCGAGCATCTAGTCGATTTCTGTTTGGAGTTGTTGCCATCAAAGCTTACATATAACATCTTTTAAATTTTTGACCATAACAATATTTCTTTGAGGCTGAAACATTCAAACATAGAAATCACTGAGGAAGATGTTTTTGATGTGTTGGAAATCCCATATGAAGGAAACTCTATCATGCTGGCATCAGGAGACAAGTACCAGAAGATGACTGAATAGTGGTTAGAACAATTTCCTGCTGACAAATGGGAACAAATTACGACTGGAATGGTGGTCAATCGAATAAATGGTCAAGGGCTGACTGGGAATTTCAAACTGAATTTTGTTATAGTTTTGTCAAATGTCATATTTGGAACACCAACACATGCATACATTGACAAACAACTTCTTAAGTTGGATAACAATCTTGATGATTTGTGCAAGTTTAATTGGGCAGAGTACCTAATTTCCTACCTCGTCAAAGCAACTGATAGTTGGAACAAAAATAATTATGTTTTCTTCAGGGGATCAATGGTCTTTTTGATGGTAACAATTGTATTTATTTGTATTATGTAAATTGTTATTTTTATAAATAAATGTATTTATAAATCTGTTGTTATGTAGTTATTATATGTAGACCGAGTACGCCACAGAGGAATCAACTTTGTTGAGAGGTACTTTCCGTCTTACAAAGGTTGGCATGATGAACTGTTGAAACAAAGACAGACACTTGAAGTGTTCAACGGAGTTTTTGGTGTTGGTCCTGTTTTGCCACCATTGAGGGAATATTTGGAACAACAATCACCGAAGGAAAATATAACCAAAAAGGTATAATTTAAAACCATTAAACATCTGTGCATTTTTTTTTCCAATACTTGGTTAAACTGATTAATTCTTTATGTTTTAAATTCCAAGGAAAAGAACTTGGATAACAATGAATATACTGGATTTGGAGCTGGTAATGATGGTCAGGAACAGAGTCAGGATGGATGAAAGAAAGATGATATTGTGAAAGATCAAAATCAGGTAATTTAAAAAATCATTTATCTTAATATTGTATTACATAAAAAACCACTACTAACAATTAAAAAAAACACAGGGTGACAAAGATGCTGAAAAAGAAATGGAAATTACGCAGAGTGATTCAGGAAAAACACATGAGGAAAATGTATAATCATAAAATTTATAATTTTAATCACTACTTCTTGAAATTTAATCACTAATTTACTACTATAAAATCACTAATACTTGACATTTTAATCACCAATTTTTGCTTATTAATCACTAATTATAACTTGTATTCTATCTTATAGAATGTCTCCTAAAATATATTGCATATACAGGATATTATTGAAAAATTGTGAGAGAGCAAATGATTTAATTGAATCAAAGATTCCGTTTGATACGGATATGTAGTGTGCATTAGAAAAAAGATCCAAAAAATCAGAATTTATTGATGATTAAAGACTTGATCAATGAAGTATTTATTCCAAAGAGCCAAGGCGATACTTCTGCAAAGAAAAATAAGCAATCAAATCAGAAAAGGCAACAATAAACAGACGAAGCAGATGTTGAATAGGGAGGTGAAGAATTTGATGAAGAATTGGCAGATGTTGATCTTGTTGAATATGTGAGAGCTACACAAGGAAAGCTTTCCAACTTTGGTCCTGAGGAAGACGATGATAGAATTCCATCTTTTTCTCTTGGAATTGATGAAGATATATATGGAGAAGAGAGTACTGATTGCATTACTCCTAAGCCAACAATCAGAGAGAGAAGCACACGTCTGCAAAATTTGGGTAGATTTGGAAAATCACCATATGTTGAGAGAATGGTAAACATTGAATCGAATTTTACAAGTCAGGAGGTTGGAATATGGAGATTTACACTACAAAAAAGAGATTTAATATAAGTACTCCATATTTGTTGTATTCAATTATACACTGCAGTATATAATTAAAGTCGTACAATAAACAATTAACTATTGGCAGGGAGATGATGTTTAGCATGTATGAAGATATGCAAACTCTGAAAATCAACAATAATTTAGCAAGTGCAGTAATCGACACATACACAATTATTCTGAATGATAATGAAAAGTACAAGGCAGAGGAATCTCCATTGCGTATATTCTGTACTATTGATTGTGTGGTAATCAATCTATACATTAATATTCATAAAGATTATAAATTATTTATCAAATGTCCAGTTCTAATTTCAAAACATACATATTTAACAACATCCAAGTATGGATGCTGACAAGAGCGTTACTGCAACATATCCGATATTTGCTGAGAATATGGATATGATGCTTGAAAAATTCAAGAGGACAAGGCTTGATAGTATGGACATGGTAAAATTCAAAATTACTGTATGAGCATTTCTATTCAATTTGCTATGATATTATTGCCATATTTATAAATCTGATACCGAATTTATTGCAGGTTTTTTCCCAATTATTGCATATGAGCATTTCTATTTGATTTGCTACAATATCAAGAATCCAGCATGGGAAATAATTGACAATATAAGAAAGAATGATGATCCAAAAATCTGCTATGGACAAAAACCAAAAATTCTGGTATAAAATATCAACACTTAATTTTTTCAGTTTATTCAGTAAATTCATGTAACAAAGTATTTTTCAATTTATTTCAGCATTCACACTTTGTCAAGTACATGAAAGCAAAGGGACATGTCATGGCGATAAATCGGATAAAAATCTTGAAGCCAAATTATTTGAAAATGTCATGGAAGACATTAAACAATTCAACTGATTGTGACATATTCCTAATCAGACACATGGAGACTTATAAAGGAGATGCAAAGAACTGGCAAACAGGGTTGAAAGAAGAACATATATACAAAAACTTCCAAAATATTCACTAACAACACATAAATAATCACAATTTTTTTAACAACTAATCACTGTAGTCTTATAATTTTTTTTAATTGTAGAATGGGCAGAAAAATCAGCTCAACAGGCTTCGAATCAAGTATAACAGTGTTATACTATCATCACAGCTCAATTCTGCAAGACAGGAAATCATCAAGGAAGGAAAGGAACTTTATATTAAAGTTGCCTCAAATAAGCTAATGAACTTGGTGATTGAATCCTCTCAACAGTCTCAGGAGCAAAGAATGACCAATAATCATGAAGACAGAGAAAAACAATCTACAAAAATAAAAAATGTGACTTTTGCGAAAAACTTGACAAGTACCTTTGATGAAGCTACAGAGAACAAATTTGTAAAAGACTAGTTGGAATCTCTGTGTGATATTAACGTTTTAGTAGAAGCAGTGTTAATGTTTTAGTACTTTCAGTTTCGGAAACTGAAGAATGACGATATGATTCAAATTTCAAATATTATGAATATATCTGTAAAACATTGTTACAATTTAAAATTTATATGTTATGTTATGTTTGTTTTGACAACATATGTTATGTTTGTTTTAGTTGCTGAATAATTTTTTTTTGGAAAAGAGTTGCTGGATAATGTTTTGATTAAATGGTATACCATTTATCTGTATAAGACATAAATTTTATATCAAATAAAAATGACATAAAATTTATATTAATATAAAGTCATGGTATTCCTCTAAATATAATGATAAAAATAATATAAAAGTATATCATATCATAATAAAAGACTCAAACATATTTTATAACAATAAAAAAATATAAGATTGTCCCATAAAAATTAGACAATCTATATAAGTAAAAAATTTAAATTGTCGAAATAGCACTCACAAATCTCTTGCAAGAACATAAAGTATGTTTTCTAACAGAAACCTGCACAAAATATAGTGAAACACACTATAATCACTAATTATTCAACCAAAAATTATTAAACAAAACGAACCCAATCACTAAAATGTTACAATTAATCACTTATAAAAAGTGAAAAGTAACAGCCTAGTAGAATAGATTAATCTTAAAAATTTTCCTTTTTTCATTCTTCTAATACTAATTTTTTTATAACAATATACAACATATCATATCATAATGAAAGTCACAAACATATACAAGTACACGATCTATATATCAAAATTTAAACTCGTCCCATAAAAAGTTCAACAATCTATATATCAAAATTTTAAATTGCCTAAAGAGAAGTTCACGATCAATTTTATTCAACACTGGCTTTCTTCCTTTTTATACATCTTCTTGCATCATGAGTTGTTGCGCGACATAGTGCACACTTCCGACTTCTTTTCTTCGATTTGTTAATTGCTTTTTCCCTATCACTCATCAGCCTCTTAAAGTAGTTTCCTTTGTTCTTACAAACATTAGGGGGAAGAATATTCACTTCTCCTTCAGGTTGCTGACCGACCATTGCAGCAATATGATCATTTTTCATAAAACTGACAATAGATCCATCATAAGCATCCAACTTTGTATTTGACTTCTTTATAGTGCTGTGTACATACTAAAGTCTATCCATTTCTACCCCAGCCTTGTCAATTGCTTGGTGAAAATCAAACCAAATTGTGGTCAGTTTTAAAGATACTTGTTCCATCTTAAAATAATCACTGGTTACCACATCTAAATTTGATGAAGTTCCACTATCAGTAGTTTGCATCCAACAATTAAGAACAAGGCTTCTTGGAAATTTGGTAACCCCAATTTGTTTCAAACCACAAAATACATGTCTGCAAACAATACCACAAATCACAAATTTCTTGCAAGAACA
This sequence comes from Apium graveolens, assembly GCF_009905375.1. Lineage (NCBI taxonomy): Eukaryota > Viridiplantae > Streptophyta > Magnoliopsida > Apiales > Apiaceae > Apium > Apium graveolens. The sequence continues at coordinate 114,913,549 of NC_133656.1, forward strand.
CACAACATGGTTCATACTAACAGATCCTGCATAAAATATAATGAACATATTATAATCACTAATTATACAACTAAAAATCACTAAAATAAACACATCCAATCATTAAAAAAAATCACTAATAAAAGATGAAAAGAAACATAATAGTAAAAGAGATTAACCTTAAAAAGTTTATCTTTTACCCTCACATCCCTGATTTCAAAATGAGTAACACCATCAACTTCTTCACTCATACGCCTAATTTGCATTTCCAAACAAGAAGCGAGGATTTCTTCTTGAATTTTATAAAAAATAGTACGTGTATACAAAGTGGCGGCATCATCTTCTATAAACCACTTTGACAATATCGTAGGAAGACTTGACTTTGACTCATGATCCAGTCTAACTGTCTCATTCCTTTGCTTGTCCATTGCACTCTCAAAATGCAACCAAAATTCATATAACGTATCTCATTGTTTATGAAACTGCCCAAAAAATGAGTTTTCACTCTCGGATCTTGAAGTAGTTCTTAGCAACCCAAACATTGGCTCATTTCAAAAAAAATGCAGGACCTTGCAACCACTTATTATTTTTTAAATTAAATTCCTTTATAACTCTCTCCCATCCGCTCTCAAACTCTTCAGTTTCAATAATAGAAGACCGGATATAAGTTTTCATTTTCTCCATGAAGTCCGTGTCCTTGCATAATCGATTACCAAGCTATTTAAAAAAAACAAAAAAAAAATAATAAAACACAATATAAAACATAATAAAAAAACACAAGAAATAATTATTTTAATCATTAATAAATGTTCATTTATTAATAACAAGGAAGAACAATGATACATGGAAAAATACAAGGGAATATAAAAATTCACTAAAATATTTATTTTAATCACTAATAAATATCAAATTAATAACTAAACATTATTTTCCTAATCACTTATAAATATAACTATTATACCTTAACTGGGAATTTCTCCATAATATGCCACATGCATAAACGATGGTTACTACGAATAAGACCGTTAACATCAGAAAATATATCACGCATAGACACCTTCATAGCATGACATTGATCAGTAATAATCAAAACGTGATTCCTTCCCATTTCCTTTACAAGATGACCAAAAGCCCAACTGTAATTAGCAACACTCTCATGTGAAAGAAGACAGGATGCAAAAGTTACACATCTGTCGTGTTTGTCAACGCCAGTAAATGGTGCAAAAATCAAATTATACCTGGAAAAATAAATATTAAAAAACAGAAAAGAGTTAAAAACTAAAAATAAAAAACAAACAAACTCAATATACAATTAGAGTAAATAGATGTCAAGTACCTATTTGTATCAAATGTTGCATCAAATGATATTGAATCACCATACAATTCAAAATTCCACGACTAATAAAATTAGCCCAAAATAGCTTTGTGAGACGACCATCAGAATCAACATCATAAGCATAATAGAAGGATTTAGATTTATCCTGTATACGTTTGAATTTTTCAATCATCATCTGCGCATCCTTATCACCAATAAACAATTTCAAATCCCTATTAAAGTTCCGAAAATCTTGCAGCGAAGCACCAACATTAGCATATCCACCATACATTTCCTTGGCAAAACTAAATGACTTACTAACACCAATATTCGCCTTTGCACCATTATAACAGATATTCCTCAAACTAGTAGTCATCTCACGACTAGATCGTAAAAATTGACGACCTTTTTCACATATCTAAGGATGATTGTGATACGCAACTAAGCAGTACATAAAATATTTATTCGGAACCATATACTTCAAAACCATCTTTGCTTTACATCCACACCTACGAGTAACGGAACGTCTCTTCTTCAAAACTTTTGGATCATCCTTAGGATTATTGAACCCTTCACAACTACAAACAAAATGTTTCAACAAACAGTACCTGCATCATCTAGCTTTTCAGTTGTTTTGTGAACGCTAAAACCACCTAAATGAGCATAAGTATTATAAAACTGATAACCTTGATCTATACTCTCAAAAACCCGATTAGTGTAAGGCACGCCATTCTCAACAACACAACTAGGTATATAATACCTATTACCACCTGGAGATATAGTATAATTTCTCGAACTACTTTCACTTCTTGTTGAAGAAACATCAGGAACATCACTGATACCAACATCACTGCCACTCCTAGAAGAATCTCCGCAAAACGAATCTAAAAAATATAAAACAAAAACTGAATACATAGAACAAAAATAACTGACAAATTATATAATCAATGCAATTATTATAATGTAATTATAAAAAATCACATATACATAATTATAATGCAATTTAATAATAAATAAAACATTACGAATATGATTACAACAAACTAACAAATATATTTCTATCTCTAAAAATTCTGTTATTCTTATTATCTCGCTAACTGATTATATCTATAGTTCTTTTCTCTATTCAAGAATTATATCAATCTCTACTTGTATATTTCTCTGTATATCAGACACAAACAATCACTAATACATAATTAACTAATACTGAAATATGTAACACACAAACAATCACTAATAGATAACATATATAATCACTAATAGATGATCATATAATCACATAAACAAATCACAACTAACATTAATCGCATATATAATTAAAAAATTAAGCTCAAAGTATTCGTTATATAACTTAAAATCACCAGAAAGATACAAAAAAGCCTAAATAAATCAAAAAATGAACTTTTCGACATATCAAAACATTTAAAACAAGATAATTTACCTTGATTAACTCTAATGTTATCCAAATCAGCTATAATCATCTTCAAACAATGAATTGACAAGCATATGATCTCTTTACAAATCAACAATCATTAAATCTGTATTTTCAACAAAGTTTCTAAAGCTAATTCTTTTCCGAAACTAGATGAACCATGTTTAATGGATTAAAACTAAAAAACTGGAGAGAGATGGAGAAAGAAACGGACGAACGAGAGAGAGAGAGAGAGAGAGAGAGAGAGAGAGAGCGCAAGAGAGAGAGAGAGAGAGAGAGAGACGAAGAGAGAGAAACGAAAAACCGGTTATGAATTTTAGTGAACAGAATCTCTATCTTTTATATTTTTTTATTAAAATTAAATGAGTGGCTAAGATTTAATGTTATAAGAAAGTAATGGATGGCTACGATGGGTTTCTAGTTTTTATTTTTGGGCTGGTTTCTATTTGACCATTATCCTATATATATATATACACACTAATTATTATGTCTTTTTTATTGTTCGTGTACTTTCGTGTACTTTCGCACCCATATACTACTTATTCGTATCGTTTCGTATCATGTTCACGTGTCATATATTAGTATTGTCGGGTCAACTTGTTAGCAGTTAGTTATCCAATTCCATCACTGTCGTATCAATTATTTAAGGGTCGGGATTAAAATAAAATACCTATCGACCATAAATTTCAACAAAGCGAAAAATGTAGTTGATATGTGAATTTTAGCAGAAAGAAAGATGACGCCTGAAATACATAAGAAATAACCTAATACTACCCTTTTCAACACATATAAACAAAAATATTTTAAAAAATAAATAAACAACTTCCCAAATTTATGAATTTGTTAAAATAAAAAAAAACTTAAAATTATGTACTAAAAAATTAAATACAAAAAAATAAAATTTTAAGTTAATTTTAAAAAATAAAAATAACATAAAAACTTATAAATTAAAATAATATATATCAATCCGACTCAAAAATCAAATTAGTAACCTAGGACAAATAACTAAATGTTGAAAAATATTAAAAAATAACCTAAAAAAATTTAAAAAGCTCGAATATTATATAAACTCAACTAAAATATATTAAATATACCAAAAAATTCAATATAAAAATATACAACTTTCTAACTCTAAAAGACTTATACCACTTAAATATAAATTTTCTATAAATATAAATTTTAAATACAAATACAATTACTAAATTAAAATAAATAAAATTTTATACGTGTATAGCAACATATTTTTGAAACTATCTCACACATAAAATACAAATATAAAATTTTAATTATTAAATAAAAACACAAAATTAATACGAGGCCTTTTTGTTGAATGCTCTTGTAATACAATCAAAGAAGATAGATATATTTGTGATGTCATGTCTAATAATGATTTGTGTTTAGATTTCAGATCTTGACTAACAGGACAAATCAAGACTTAACTGGAAATCACTACTTATACTGAAGTCAGAACTTAATATATCAGAACTTAAGTTATCAGAACTTAAGATATCAGAAGATATTCATCAGGAGATAATATCAGGACTTAAGAAGACTTTCAGATAAGGAAGGCGGCTGATTGAAGGGAAATAAGATCAAGACTAAAACAAGAAGAAATATGCATGGAGAAGAATTCTATGAAGAATAGAAGACTTGGAGGAGAAGATAACTAATTGATATATTTTAGGATACAGAATTATATTCGATATCAATTAGAGATTATCTTGTAATTGTGTGGTATATAAACACATCATAGGGTTTACACTAGATGTGTTATCATTATTGAGAATATTATTCATTGTAATCCTAGCAGCTCTCGTGATATTTGTTCATCACTGAGAGTGAACGGTTCCATTGCAATACTGTTTTAGTAATAAGATTATTCTTTGTTACATATTTGTGTTCTTAATTCAATTTGATTGTATTATACACTGTATTCAACCCCCTTCTACAATGTGTGTAACCTAACAAGTGGTATCAGAGCCAATCTGTTAACACATATACAGTAAAGATCCAAAACAATCATGTCTGAAGAAGAACAAACTCCAACCAAGCCCACCAAAACTGAAGAAACTCCAAAGACTCAAATCCACAGTCGATATGAGACTATTAGGGTTCCCATACTGAGACCTTCTGAGTATCCCATATGAAAAGTGAGGATGTATATATTTCTGGAAGCTACATATCCAGAATACCTTAACAGAATTAATGAAGGACCACATAAGCCAACCAAGCTCTCTGTTGTAGTGGCAGATCAGCCAGCAAAGACCGTACCAAAGGAGAAAAGTGAGTATACAGCTGAAGATATCTCATCTATTGCCAATGATGCAAAGATAAGGAATTTGCTGCATAGTGCCATTGATAATGTCATGTCAAACAGGGTAATTAACTGCAAGACTGCAAATGAGATATGGGATGCCTTGGAGACAAGATGCCAGGGAACTGATGCAATTAAGAAGAACATGAGGACTATACTCACTCAAGAGTATGCGCACTTTGACTTAAAACCTGATGAGTCATTAACTGGTTTATATGACAGATTTGTCAAACTCTTGAATGATCTGTCACTGGTGGATAAGGAATATGATCTTGAAGATTCTAATCTTAAATTCCTTTTAGCTCTTCCTGAAAGTTGGAATTTGAAGGCAACTACTATAAGAGACAGTTATGCTCTTGATGAAATTTATGGTATGCTCAAAACTCCTGAACTTGAGATGGATCAAAGAAGCAAGAGACATGGGAGAAAGTCAAGAACAGTTGCTTTTAAGGCTGATGAGGAATCCCCCAAAGTGGCTGTCTCAAAGAAAGGTAAAGGAAAGGCTCTCATCACAAAGTCTGATTCAGATTCATCAAGTTCTGATAATGATGAGGATTCAGAAACTGAAAGCCTATCTGAGATGGATGCTGATGAAGAGATGATGAAATTGTGTGCTCTTATGGTGAAGGGTATCACAAAGATAGCCTACAGGAAATTCAGAAAGGGAAAGAAGGTTTCCAGGAAAAGTGGAAGTTCTGATAAGAAGAGATTCAGAAAATCTGAAGGCAAAGAAGGAAAGTCTGACAGAGGATATAACGACTCGTGTATTTTGTATTATTTAAATATGTAATTATGGAAATTATTAAATAAATAAAATATGCGTATTGGTTTTGACCACTATGTGCTGTTTGATTATTATTTATGTGTGATTTATGAGGCATACAGTCGTTCGTGTAATTAATTACTGACTTGTATTGAATTGTTTTCATTTTTAAAAGTGGATTTAATACAATTTTATTTGTGTAATTATGTGGATTGTCTCTAAAATTATTTTCATGATTTCATAATTACAATAATTATTTTTGGGATTTTATAAAATTCAGAAATCAATATTTCATTAATTATTTAATCCTGTATGATTTCCTGATTTTAATTCCCGAATTCCTCAAAAATTATGAAACTCATATTTATTTAAGTTGGGAATATTCCGGGAATTTTAAAATTATTTTGGGAATTTTCGGGATTAATTTTACCCGCGCGTTGATTTGTTTATTTGAGAAAAGCGGGTATAAGTTGCGTTTCAAAATTTATTTAAAAATTACGAAATTTATGTTTTATTAACTTCGGGATATTTGTAAAATTTTAAAACTATTTTAAACAATTTTCCTAGTTTATTTTTTTATCGCAACTTTAATTCGTTTATATTGAAAGAGCGAGTTAAAATCCAGTTTCCGGGGATATCAGGATACGTGTCCAATTCTTATAAAAAGAAAGGACACGTATCAGTTTTTATTTGTGTGGCAGCTTCTCGATTCTTCTCGACTAAACTTAGTATCTCAGAAACAAAGTGGATTGGAGGGGGGTACAAATCGATCCGTTCTCCCTCTTTTGCTCTTCTCGGTTCGTTGCCGTTTTTCCCTCTTGTTCCGGCGATTCCGCCGCTGGTTTTATTGTTTCGAAGATCTGTTACACCGGCGAGTTGCCGCCGGTTTGGCTGGTGGCTGCCCTGGTCGTTGCTGTGTATGTATATACTTGTAAGTATATGTTTATGCAGTTGCGAGTACTGGCCTCATTTCTTTGTATTCTCTGCTGCTTGTTTCTCCTTGCTCAGCCGCCGCCCTTCGCTATTTTCCGGCAAAGAGGTGGCGCGTGCTTGGCGTTGTTCTCTGTGGCCTCGGTTTTGTTGTTTCTAGTTTTGCTGCTGTGATTGCATAATTCAAAGATTTGTTTCATGATTTTGGTTCAATTCGATGATTGTTTTCGTGATGTCGTGAATCAATAAATTCGAAAGAATTTTGTGGATAATCGTATTATTGGTACTAACTATATATAAAATTAATTGGTGAGAATTTGTATGGAAACCCAAAATTAATCGGGCACCGACAAATTTTTACCGCCGTCCGCGATGAATTTCGACGAGCGGACAGTGGACAGTGATGACGTTGTTCTGAGTCCTACAAATTAATAAATAAATACGAGTATAAATATAAGGTGTAATAATAATAATTAGTTGGTTAAATCGGTGTTTGGGATTTGTGAAATGGATTTCGGTTGTATTGGTGGAATAAATTGTTGGATTGTTTGTTATGAGTTGACGTCGAATTGTTCGACGGGTAGGCCGATAAACAGTGGAGGTGCTGCCCGAATTTTTGGAAATTAAATTCAGAAATTCGGGACATACCCTGTAATTATCGGAACGTCGAACGAGTAAAAATAAGTATATACTCATATTCTGTGGAGAACGTGATTGTATGTTGTGGTGAATGTTTTGTTAAAACTCAATGACCCTAATTTCGCAAAATGACGAGTATACGTATTTTCTGGAAACGAACACCGAGCCGATTTTCAAGATTATGAACCCTAATTATTGCGTGTGTTATTGTAATATACATAATTACGAGTCGGGTTTGAATATCATTGGGTAGAATTGGTATCGAGGATATGTCAAGCATACCTAGACGTCTAACGTAGGGTATTTCGCCTCTGTAGGTTCTAGTAGAAGGACTCAAGAACTGATATCGAACTAAGATAATCTAGTGATCAGTCGACAAGTGCCTCGAGGATTCCCAAGCGAAGAACCCTGAGAGTCTTGGATACTATCTTGAGATAGATTGCTGCAAAGCAGAGATGTCTTCTAGTGAGACAGTCGTTTTACCATGAGAGCCCGAACGTTCAAGTCTATCAAAATCAGTCAGTGATAGTCGTAAAGTTCTGCAAGGCAAGTACCGCTGACCATTCTTTTATGGTTCAATACATATGAATAGCTAAATGTTTTACTTTCATAATGGAACAGAAACGTTTTAAGTTACTTATCCCCTGTAGTTATAAATCACTGTTTTCAAATTGTTTTGGGGAGAAGTAACTTCGAAAGGTACCTATCTCGAATGAAATGATTTGCGAAATGGATTTTATATGTGTGCTGGTTAAATAAATGATTTTGAAAATGAGATAGGTACAAGTGTTTTGAAAACTGGATAAAACGGTCAGATATGGGATACTTTGGGGCCAGAGTAGGCCTATTGAAGTGGCGTAAGAGGCTAATTCGGTTGCGCGCACTATATAACCGATTAGTCCAGCAGGTCAGAGACCTAGCTAGTCTCTGAGTTCCGGAACATGTATATAGGATGGCAGTGGGAGCTGTCCGGTGTTGATAGCCTGATCAACTATCTTCACATATCCACTACGTATCTGATTTGGGTTTTGTGGTCTCCATAACGGAGCAAGTGGTTTATCTGGTGGATTTGGAAATGAAGATAGCATGCTAAAATTTGACTCTGGTATTTATACACAACACACTACTGATGTTATTGTTTTACAGAGCATGCTAGTTTTGATATCCAGTTTATACCTGTTTTACATGTTTCTAACGAGTTATGAATTCTGTTCTTATAACTGCTTTACTTTAAACTGTTTTACTTGTTATTCATATAGTGGTACCGCTGAGCAAGCAATTGCTCACCTTTGCAGAATATTTTATATGTATTGCAGATGCCTAGGAGATTCTTCTGTGATCGTCAGGAAGAGTTCCAGTTCCTTTCGTGTCAGACTCCTCTGAGATGGTTGTGTTGTACCAAGGGTGGTCTGTTGAGTTGCTGCGTTAGGTTAGCTGCGTCAGGCGATTGCAGTAAGCTGGTTCGTGTTAGTTGTAACCTAAATCATACTTAAACCTGGAAAAGGTCTTGGTAAAGGGGTCGTAGTTATGTTTTAGATTGATTTATAATTGTTATTATTGTTGTTGATGACATCACTGTTGTGCATATGTTGTGTACTTGATGATTACATGAACAAAACACCTAAATAGATTTTACTTAGTGAAAAAATGTAGCACTCGACAGATAAGAATTATAGTCCCGACGAATAACTCATTATAGTCCCGACGGATGATGACTTATTATCCATCGAGTGAGTAGCTTATGTAATAATGAGTCTGTAGCACATTTTTGCATACACCTTTGTATAGATTCTGTAGTAGCATATAAGTCATGTTGACTTTAACTAGATATGCAGAATAGGTTGATTAATTGTACATAGATGATGTCTTGTAATTCTGCATAAATGAATTAAAGTCAAGTGCCAAAATAGCTACCGACGGATGATTAATAAAGCCATCGACGGATGATCAAATAGCTATCAACGGATTATCAATATACCAGTCGATGGATGATCAATAAAGCCATCAACGGATGATCATAAACTCGACGGATGATCATGTACTCAATGGATTAAGAATTCAAATATTCGTTGACAGTGACAAATAGTCACATGCGTCGAGGTGTATGCAAATGGAATGAGGAAGCCTATTAAATGGGTAATAGAGAACAAAGTAACAAAGTGTTAGACTCGATAGTTTTTATGATGATCCTGTCTTTTGACTTTGTAATCTTGGTAATATATAAACCAAGAAGTAGAAAATAGAAATATAGATCTGAGATACAAAAGAAAGTGAGAAACATTTATAAGCAGAATTATTAGCATTTCTCTGTATTCTCAGTAGTTCATATTTGTAAGCAGCTGTGAGCATTCTTGCACACAGAGTTCTCTCGATATATATTATATATCTCTGGTGGAATCATTCAAATCCACCAGAAAGTTTTTAAAGACTCTTGTTTTTAATTACTTGTGTTTTGATTCACTTAAGTTTTTATTCCGTATTGTGCTAGTCAATACACTTATATTTATATTCGAGTTTGAACATTTTATTTCAAGAAAAAGTTTCAAGAATTCCATTCAACCCCCCTTCTGTAATTCTTGTCATATTGTTAAGGGACTAACATCAACTCTTGACCCCGGAGGTTTCAGAAACTACTAAATGCTCTAAAGTTGCATGGAAGGGTCTATCAGACAAAAGACTCCAATCTGAAATTCCTTAGATCTCTTCCAAAGGAATGGAAACCAATGACAGTCTTATTAAGAAACTCACAGGATTATAAGGAGTTTACTTTGGAGAGACTGTATGGCATCCTGAAAACCTATGAGCTTGAAATAGAGCAGGATGAAAGGATGGAGAGAGGAAAGAAGAAAGGAGGATCCATTGCACTAGTTGCTGAGTTGGAAAAGGAGAAGGAAATGAAGATGGAAGCTGTTGAATCAACTTCAAAGGTCTGTGAGAACAAGGGCAAGGGGCTTGCAGTAGAAAGTGAAGATTCATTGAGCCAAGATGACATGGAGGACATTGATGAGCACCTAGCATTCCTTTCTAGGAGATTTGCCAAGCTCAAGTTCAAGAAGAACTTTGGAGCAGCCAAGCCAAATAGAAATATGGTGGATTAGTCAAAATTTAAATGTTTCAAATGTGGCTTGCAGGGCATTTTTCCAGTGAGTGTAGGAAGTCAGATTCCAGTAAGAAAAGGTTTGAGTCTATGGATTATAAGCAAAAATACTTTGATCTACTCAAGAAAAAGGAAAGGGATTTTATTACACAAGAAAATGACTGGGCAGCAGATGGTCTGGATGAAGATGAAGATGTCAGCTATGTCAATCTAGCCCTAATGGTCAAGTCTGATGAGACAGAGACAAGTTCTTCAAGCAATCAGGTAATTACTACAAACCTTGCACATTTATCTAAAGCTGATTGTAATGATGCCATTAATGACATGTCTACAGAGTTATATCATTTGCGTGTTATACTTAAGTCTCTTACTAAAGAAAATGCTAAAATCAAAGAAAACAATTTGTTTTTGAGTGAGAGGAATAATGTGCTTGAGTCTCAGTTTATTGATTTTGAGAAAGTAAGAATTGAGTGTAAGATTGCTAAGGAGGAATTAACCGAGTCCTTGAAAAAGGAAGAAATTTGAAGAAACAGCTCGAGCGTGAACAAGAGGTGATTAAGGCATGGAAAACATCCAGGGATGTCCATGCTCAAATCACCAAAGTTCAAGGAATCGAGTCCTTCTGTGATGAAGCCTGGAAAAAGAACAAAGAGAAACTAGAACTTAATTTGGTAGATGGACTACTAACATATGTAGACTCGACGGATGATGAGGATCATCCGTCGGATAACAAAAAGTATTATCCGTCGAATGATGAAAATCATCATCCATCGGCTGTGAGCAAGTCCATTAGTAAAGCCAAACTAGTTAAGCTGAATGAGAAGTATGGGTCTGTTTCCAAGAACTTTGTTTGAGGAGAGTCAAGTCAAGTTAAGAAAGGGAAAAAGGCTAATGTTGGTCACATGATTGTCAAACAGTTAAGTGACAGACTTGAAAAGATTGAGGTAAAAACAGAGACTAAAAGGAAAAACAATAGGAATGGTAAAGTAGGGATTAACAAACACAATAACTACACACATGATAAATATGCTCCTAGAAAAATCTGTGTCAAGTATGGTAGTGTAAATCATCTGTCTGTTAATTGCAAATCTGCCATGCCTACTTCCATGTCCGTGCAACCTCAATTTCCTAACATGAATGCCATGCCTCCTATGCCTGTTAATGCTATGTCTACACAGAACATGAATGCACAGTTTGCTAATATGCCATTTGCACCTAATCCTTATTATGCTGCATATAGTATGCCACAAATGCCATTTAGCATGCCTTACTGGAATAACATGTTTACACATAGCATGCCATTTCCTGTTAGTCATAATATGCATGATAATTCTGTTGCAATGAATAGTTTCAAAGGCCCAACTCAAATGACTAAGGATGAATCTAAAATTCCTAAGCCAAATGAGATAAAACCTAAGAAACAGAAAAAGAAAGCTAACAAGGCAGGACCCAAGGAAACTTGGGTACCAAAATTAACTTGATTTGATTTTGATGTGTGCAGGGAAATATGAAGAATCTTTGGTACTTGGATAGTGGTTGTTCAAGACACATGACTGGTGATTCTACCATGCTCACAGAGTTTAAGGAGAGAGCTGGCCCAAGTATCACTTTTGGAGATGACAGCAAGGGTTTTACTGTGGGATATGGCTTGATTTCAAAGGACAATGTCATCATTGAGGAGGTTGCCTTAGTGGATGGTCTCAAACACAATCTGTTGAGTATCAGCCAGCTTTGTGACAAAGGCAATTCAGTAACCTTCAACTCAGAAGCCTGTGTTGTGACTAATAAAAGTAGCAACAAAGTGGTTCTCACTGGTGTGAGAAAAGGAAATATGTACCTAGCTGATTTCAACTCATCCAATGCAGAGTCTGTAACTTGTCTTCTCAGTAAAGCAAGTCAGGATGAAAGTTGGCTATGGCACAAGAAGCTATCCAATTTAAACTTCAAAACCATGAATGAGCTGGTAAAGTAAGAACTGGTTAGAGGCATTCCTCTAGTGGAGTTTTCAAAGGATGGACTGTGTGATGCCTGCCAAAAAGGGAAGCAGATTAAAGCATCATTCAGGAAGAAACTTGATTCAACAATTGAAGAGCCTTTGCAACTACTTCACATGAATTTGTTTGGACCATTCAATGTATTGTCCATCTCAAGGAAAAAATTTTGCCTAGTAATTGTAGATGATTTCTCAAAGTTCTCTTGGACATATTTCCTAAAGTCTAAAGATGAGGCTAGTGATAAGTGGCATTTTATACCACTTAGAACGCCTTATAATGGCTTGAATTGATGTCTTGAAATCAAGTATTTTGTGTATTTGATGTATTTTTCTAGTGTTTGTGCATTTCAGGGTATTAGTTGCATTTCGGGAGAGATTTCATCAATAATAAGCCTTGACATGTGTTTAACATTGCAAGTGGGAAGATAGGAGCAGATTGCAGGGAAGAAACGGAAGAAAAATGGATCAGTTTCCAGTAAGGGGCTGAGCGCCCGCTCAGGAATGCTGAGCGGGCACGCAGGCTTGGATTTTCAGAATTAATATTTTAGACTCCTATTTCTGTTTGACTTCCAACTTCTGAGTTAGCTGGTCTTTATGGGACTCCTATATAAGTAGATTTCAGAGACGTTTCATAAAGGTTGGATCGTAGTATTAATCAAAGAGCAAGGAGATAAGGAAGAAGACCATTTTAGCACACCGCAACGAAGAGGAAGCATATTTTCTTGTGATTCTTTATTTCGTTGTAACGTTGGATGCTAGTTTTCTTTACTTTGAACCTATTTACTCTTGTGACGTACTCTGGGTTAATATAAGTAGTTTTAGTTATTATTCTCGTGTGTTATTATCATGTTTTCATATGAACCCATGATGACGATGAGTGCTATCATGGGCTAATCGTGATCATGGGGTCGTAACAGATTTACTACAGAGTTCTTTAGTTAGTTGTTTAATACCTTAGTGTGTGATGATTGAATGATATCTAGTATTGGTTATGCGTATTCGTCTTATGTGCGTCGGCGAACATATAAGATAGGGTGTTAATCTCTTGTGAAGCGATGGTGGATCTTGAGATTTGGAACTTGCCATGCTAGCATAGGTTCATATAAGAGTATGCATGATTAGTGGGTAACTCTAACCATTTTATTCGCCCTGTGTAATCAAAAGGAATAACTTGTGGTTAAATCGTTATGTTGTCAATTTTTGTAGACATATAGGGACTCAACATAATTGATAACTATTCAACTTCTATCTTAATTGTGGATGCTTGGTAGAATGGTATTAGTACAATGAAAGTTGGCTTTTATCAGTTTCGTGTTATTCGATTAATATCATCACTGTTGCATGCTAAGGGTAAGAACAATAGCTATTGAAGGAAGTAGTAATGAAGTTGTGATCTCATGAGTGTTTTAATATTGTTAATTCAAGTGTTAATTAAGTGCTTAATTCTAGTAGTTAATTGTAGTTAATAATTAGTTAATCAAATCCAAGTGTTATTGTCTTAACATTGAGAAGTAATCATACATTGGTGAGTGAGTTTAATTGAATATAATTAGTCTGAGTCTCTGTGGGAACGAACTAGAAAGTATTCTATATTACCTGCGAACGCGTATACTTGCATGTGTTATTAGCGCGTGTTTTCGCCCTAACAAGTTTTTGGCGCCGCTGCCGGGGACTCGGCGTATTTGTTTATTTTATGTACTTACCATCATTGGTCATTGGGACTCAGTGATTAAGACATGTTACTAATTGTTTCCGGTTGTGTTTCAGGTACTTTGGCGAGCGTTTATGCAAACTCGTTCTCATGCTCGCAAGAGGACTTTAGATACAGCTGAGGAGACAGACGAAGTTCTTGATATTCCGGAGAAGATAGATTTTGCAGATTCGGATTCAGGAAGTGAGCAGAAAGAACCAGTAAGCATGGGTGATCGTTTAGTTCCGGCAGATCCAGCTCTTATGGACTTTTCTCGGCCCAAAATTGATGACATTCAGTCTAGCATTCTTCATCCGGCTATTCAGGCTAATACCTTTGAAATCAAGCCGGACACTATTCAGATGGTGCAGAATTCTGTTTCTTTTGGAGGTGCTGCGACTGAAGACCCCAACATGCACACAAGGAATTTTGTCGAGATCTGTAGTACTTTCAAATATAATGGTGTGACTGATGAGGCTATCAAGCTGAGGCTTTCCCATTCTCACTGAGGGATAAAGCTAAGGACTGGTTACATTCTGAACCAGCTGGGTCTATCACTACTTGGTAAGATCTTGCGCAAAAGTTTCTGGTTAAGTTTTATCCAATGGCGAAGACTACTGCTATGAGGAGTGCTCTTATTCAGTTTGCACAGTAACCTACAGAATCTATGTGCGAAGCTTGGGAGTGCTACAAAGAGATGTTTAGAAAGTGTCCACACCATGGAATGCCTGATTGGATGGTGATCACTGGTTTCTATAATGGTTTGGGGGCCCAATCTCGGCCCATGCTCGATGCAGCAGCTGGAGGCGCCTTGTGGGCCAAAAGCTATACTGAGGCTTATAATCTTATCGAGACTATGGTTACAAATGAGCATTAAAACCCAACTCAAAGGATGATGCCTGGGAAGGTAGCAGGTATTCTGGAAGTCGATGCAGCTACAGCTATTGCAGCGTAGCTCCAAGCGCTGTCTATGAAGGTCGATTCTCTAGCCACCTATGGGGTCAATCATATAGTTATGGTCTGTGAGCTCTGTGCAGGTTCTCATGCTACGGATCAGTATTCTCTTGTTAATGAATCTATGCAGTATGTGAACAATTATCAGCGATAATAGCAGCCTGTGCCAGCTACTCATCATCCTAACAACAGAAATCATCCGAATTTCAGCTGGAGTAATAATCAGAATGCTATTCAACAACCATATCAGCAAGGCGTAAGTAAACAGTTCCATCCACCTGGATTCCAGCAACCACAACATCATGCTCAAAGACAATCATATCCTCAACAAGGAGGTGCAGCTCCACCCTCTAGTGCTGATTTTGAGGAACTTAAGCTGTTGTGCAAAAGTCAGGCGGTTTCTATCAAGACCTTGGAAAATCAAATCGGTCAAATAGCCAATGCAGTGCTCAATCGTCAACCTGGCACACTTCCCAGTGATACTGAAGTTCCAGGAAGGAAGGAAGCTAAAGAGCAAGTCAAGGCTATTACCTTAAGGTCTGGAAAAGTTGCTGATGCTGAAAAAGCAAAAGAAGGAGAAGCTGAAGTTGGTGATGAAGAAGCTAAGCAAAAGGAGAAAGCGGCGGAACCAAGGAAGACTACTGTTGAACACACTCTGCCTGAGGGTAATACAAAGGAGAAACAACTCTATCCTCCACCACCTTTTCCTAAGAGATTGCAACAACAAAAGCTGGATAAGCAGTCCGGTAAGTTTCTGGACGTGTTCAAGAAACTTCACATCAATATACCTTTCGCTGAGGCTCTGGAGCAAATGCCTAGTTATGCGAAATTTATGAAGAGTATTCTTTCAAGGAAGGTGAAACTGGATGACCTTGAGACCGTTGCTCTAACGGAAGAATGCAGTGCTGTGCTGTAACAAAAGTTACCTCCAAAGCTTAAAGATCCAGGTAGCTTCACCATTCCTTGCACCATTGGTAAGTTGTCTTTTGACAAGTGCCTGTGTGATTTGGGAGCAAGCATCAATTTGATGCCGTTGTCGATCTTTAAAAAGTTGAATTTGCCTGATCCAAAGCCCACCTACATGTCTCTACAATTGGCTGATCGTTCTATTACTTACCCACGAGGCATAATGGAGGATGTGCTAGTAAAGGTGGATAAGCTCTTCTTTCCTACAGACTTTGTTATTCTGGATTTCGAGGAAGATAAGAAGATTCCCATAATCTTGGGAAGACCTTTCTTGGCTTCAGGCCGTACCTTGATAGATGTGCAGAAAGGTGAACTTACTATACGGGTGCGGGATCAGGATGTGACATTCAATGTATTCAAAGCAATGAAATTTCCTACAGAAGATGAGGAGTGCTTAAAAGTGGATTTGATTGATTCTGCGCTTACTTCAGAACTTGATCATATGCTAATGTCTGATGCATTAGAGAAGGCCTTAGTGGGGGATTTTTGCAGTGATGATGATGATGGCAATGAGCAACTACAATATCTAAATGCTTCTCCCTGGAGGCGAAAGCTAGACATGCCATTTGAATCTCTTGGTACTTCTGACCTCAAAAATGCTGAAGGAAAGCTCAAACCATCTATTGAGGAAGCACCTACCTTGGAGCTTAAACCATTGCCTGAACACTTGAGGTATGCTTTTTTAGGTGATGCATCTACTTTACCTGTTAATATTGCATCTGACCTTTCAGGTAGTGAGGAGGACAAGCTCTTAAGGATCTTGAGAGAATTCAAATCGGCTATCGGATGGACTATAGCAGACATCAAAGGGATCAGCCCTTCATACTGTATGCATAAGATTCTACTAGAAGAGGGTAGTAAGCCGACTGTTGAGCAACAGCGCATACTTAATCCTATTATGAAAGAAGTGGTGAAGAAAGAAATTCTAAAGTGGCTGGATGCAGGAATCATTTATCCTATCTCTGACAGTTCTTAGGTGAGCCCCGTGCAATGTGTACCTAAGAAATGAGGTATCACTGTGGTAGCAAATGAGAAGAACGAGCTCATCCCCACTCGAACAGTCACAGGATGGAGAGTATGCATGGACTACAGAAAGTTGAATAAGGCCACGAGGAAGGATCACTTCCCTCTTCCATTTATTGATCAGATGCTTGACAGGTTGGCCGGTCATGAGTATTATTGTCTTCTGGATGGCGATTCAGGGTATAATCAGATTTGTATTGCACCAGAGGATCAAGAAAAAAACTACCTTCACTTGTCCATTTGGCACGTTTACTTTTCGCAGAGTTTTGTTTGGGTTATGTGGCGCACCGACCACTTTTCAGAGATGTATGCTGGATATATTCTCTGATATGATTGGAAATAATGTCGAGGTGTTCCTGGATGACTTCTCCATCTTTGGACATTCGTATGATGAATGTTTGAATAATCTTCGTGCAGTACTCAAAAGGTGTGTGGAAACTAATTTGATGCTCAATTGGGAAAAATGTCACTTTATGGTGCGTGATGGCATTATTCTTGGGCATAAGGTCTCTAGCAAGGGTCTTGAGGTGGACAAAGCCAAGGTGGAAGTCATTGAAAATCTTCCACCACCTATTTCTGTGAAAGGAATCCGTAGTTTTCTTGGTCATGCGGGTTTTATCAGCGTTTCATCAAGGACTTTTCAAAGATATCTAAGCCGTTGTGCAACTTGCTTGAGAAGGATGTGCCTTTCAAATTTGATGATGAATGTTTGACGGCATTCGAGATTCTCAAGAAGAGTTTGATAACTGCACCAGTTATTACAGCACCTGATTGGACATAGCCTTTTGAGATGATGTGTGATGCAAGTGATTATGCGGTGGGCGCAGTTCTTGGGCAGCGCAAGAATAATCTCTTTCATGTTGTCTACTATGCTAGCAAGACCTTAAATGAGGCCCAAATAAACTACACCACTCCTGAGAAGGAGCTCTTGGCTATAGTCTTTGGTTTCAAAAAATTTCGATCTTATTTGCTTGGGACAAAGGTGACAGTGTTCATTGATCATGCGGCCATTCGTTATTTGGTTTCCAAGAAGGATTCGAAGTCGAGACTCATTCGTTGGGTGCTCTTGCTACAGGAATTTGAGTTAGAGATCAAGGATCGAAAAGGTACTGAGAATCAAGTAGCTGACCATCTCTCTAGATTGGAGAATCCTGAGTCTACTTCACATGATAAGACATTGATCAACGAATCTTTTCCGGATGATCAGTTGTTCACAGTTCAGGAGGAAGAGCCATGGTTCGCAGATATTGTGAATTATCTTGTCAGCAATATAATGCCTCCTAATTTGACCATAGCCCAAAAGAAGAAGTTTCTGCATGAGGTGAAGTGGTATATGTGGGATGAACCGTATTTGTTTAGACAGGGAGCTGACTAGATCATCGGGAGATGTATCCCATTCTGTGAGGCGGAGGGGATATTACGAGACTGCCACTCCACAGATTATGGTGGACACTATGGTGGTGAGAAGACGACAACTCGTATTCTGCAAGCAGGTTTTTTCTGGCCTACTTTGTTTAAGGATGCTCATCAGTTCGTTTTAAGGTGTGATCGTTGCCAAAGAGTGGGAAATCTTACGAGAAAGGATGAGATGCCGTTAAATGTGATGCTTGAATTCGAGGTCTTTGATGTTTGGGGAATCAATTTCATGGGGCCTTTTGTCTCGTCCTACAATAATCAGTACATCTTGGTGGCAGTCGATTATGTCTCAAAATGGGTAGAAGTCAAATCTCTACCGACGAATGATGCAAAGGCAGTGTTGAATTTTCTTCATAAGCATATTTTCACAAGGTTTGGAACGCCACGTGTAATCATAAGTGATGAAGGGTCGCATTTCTGCAACCGTAAGTTTACTTCAATAATGCAGCGCTACAATGTGAATCATCGTGTTGCTACTGCCTATCATCCGCAAACAAATGGTCAAGCGGAAGTGTCTAACAGAGAAATCAAGCACATTTTAGAGAAGGTTGTTTGTCCGTCAAGGAAGGATTGGTCTTTAAAGCTCGATGAAGCTGTTTGGGCTTATAGAACAACATATAAGACTCCACTTGGGATGTCCCCGTTTCAACTTGTGTATGGTAAGGGATGTCATTTACCTGCGGAGCTTGAGCATAAGGCCTATTGGGCGTTGAAGAAGTTGAACCTGGATCTAGATGCAGCTGGAAAGAAGCGAATGCTTCAGCTTAATGAACTTGAAGTTAGTAACCTATCCAAAACCATAAAAAAATCAGAAAAACAGGGCAAGGAAAAAAATTTTCCAGAAGACCCCTGAGCGCCCGCTCAGCTCTGCTGAGCGACCGCTCAGCTCTGTTAAGCGACCGTTCAGGGGCCGACTGGGAGAAATTTTTTTAAGTCCAATAAAAATCCAAAAAAAATTTAAATAAAAAAACAAAATACAGCCTATTACCCATGATCTATTTCCCCATTATCCCATATTTTTAACCCTCAAACCCACTCCTAATCAAATTTTACCCTAATCCCTACCCTATATATACATACACCTATTCCATATACTCCCATACATTTTCAAACCTTAAACTCTCTCCCAAACCCAAACACACAAATCTTAAACACTTTTTCTCAATTTCGATGGCACCCAAGAGATCCAGGACTATTGATAGCAGCAACACTGTCCCTACTGCTGATTCTTTGAGGGGTACTGCTGCGAGGCCTCGGTTGTTTGGTAGGGCTGCTGAGGAGGAGTATACTAGGCTTCTGGGTAAACCGATTTTGAAGGAGAGGGGGTTCTTACCATCGGGGAGGGATGGTGAGTTATTGCCTATGATTGCTGAGAAGGGTTGGATTGCTTTCTATGAGTCTCCTGAAGCAGTTCCGATGAGCGTTGTTCGCGAGTTCTATGTGAACGCGAAAGCTGAGAAGAATGGGTATTCTGTGGTCCGGGGGATGACGGTGGATTATCACCCTGCGACAATTCGCCGTGTGATTGGGTAGCGACAGAGGAAGCCCATGGAGGAGAACTGGAATGAGAAGACTACTGAGGATTTTGACTTGGACTTGATTTGTGCTACTCTCTGTAGGCCGGGCACAGTTTGGACCTTCAAGACTGGGACTAACGACTATCGCCATTTTCCGGCGATTGCGATGAACAGGTATGCCCGTGCATGGAATACTTTTATTTGTGCTAATATTCTGCCTACTTCACATGCACATGAGGTCACAGTTGAGAGAGCGCAGTTGTTATGGGGAATTTTGAATGTGGAGTACTATGTGGACCTTGGTGGGTTCATCTACCACGGAATTCTGAAGTTTTTGAGGGGAGCTAAGCACATGAACATCCCTTATGCATCCACGGTTATAAAGCTTTGCCGAGAAGTGGGAGTTCAGTGGCTGTCTCATGAGCAGTTGCAGTTGCCGGCCGCTCCTATTGACTCCGGGACTCTGCATGCGATGCTGGAATGGACCGGTGGTGAGCCCGAGGAGCATGTGCTGGGTTATCGTCTTCCAGGAGGGCGTCCAGCACGAGGAGCTACCATGGCGAGGCCAAGGCGAGATGAGGCTGGTTCTTCTAGAGCTCAGGAGGGTGCTGGGATGGCTGATGCCCAGTATAGGAGGCTGTCAAGGAGGATGGACGCTATGTACGAGACACATAGCAGGTTTGCTCAGGAGCTCACCCTTGCACTTGGGACTGCTTTTCGAGGCCTTGGAGCTGACATCCAGTGGCCAGTTTTTGGTGAGGACTCTGCATATCCGCCTCCTGATACACCACCCTCTGAGGGAGATGATGATGATGATCTCTCCGAGTAGGTATACCCTGTGTTCCTTTCTACTACCTTCACTGAGGACAATGAAGATTTTAAGTTTGGGGGTGGTAGTTAAGGAACATTTTGTGTGTGTGTCATATAGTTGCATATTCATGATAGTTTAGTTCGTATAATTGTTTATTTTTTGCCATATAGTTTTTTTTTATTATTTATAGCTTTTTTTATCATGTCATGTAGCTCATGCATATACTATGATCCCTTTTGCGCTGATTTACCAATTAATTTGTGATGTTGATGCGAGTGTAGTGATAGCGTTAAAGTGATGTTGAGTTGTGTAAGTTGATATGCATGCTAGAAACACTTGTAATTTCACTAAGTCTTAGAGAATGCTTAAGGACTAGATTGTTGTTATGGTTTGATGGTTTTCGAGGTTAATCTATTGATTATGCTTAGAATTTTATAATAGGTTATTAGTGATAAAAGGCATGAAAAGAAAAAATTGGAGTAAAAAAATGGAATTCATTGCTAATTGTGGCTAGGCGTCAAATGGCTAGTAGCCAGCTCGTATTTTTATGCGAGTAGTCTAGGGTTGAGCAAGATGGAGCGAACCGCACTTGCTCAGAAAGTTTGAAAAAAATAGAAAAAAATATAAAAAAATATAAAAAAGAAAAAAGAAAATAAAGAGTTAATGCATAATTGATCTCGAGTGGGCTCTTTGGTATTCGAGTTATTAAGTTCTTAGGGGACTTTGTGCCTAGTGACCTAAGGCTTTTATAGTCTGGGATCCGCTAACCTAACGCTCGCAATATGGATGCCATTGTATAAGTCTTTTGTGAACCTTACTCATTGCACGGTCAAATAAGCATTTGTAGTTATAAATAAAAAGCATGATTCCGTAATAAGCTCCAGAAATCTTGAAGTGTTATAAGTCACTTTGTGCCTAGAATTTTTATTCTTCGTATAATCATGCGATTGCCTTGAGGATAGTTGAGTTATGAAAATTGATTTAGTTCCGAAGCATATCTGTTAAGCATCTGCACACACCACGTTTCTGGCTGTATGTTAGTTTGCATGATTTGATTGATCTATATTCGCCTAATTGCATTTGTTGAGATGTCGTAAGTTGGTTGGTTTGGTCGTAGTAAGGGGGATCGCTGCATTTCATATAGATTGCATTCATGCATGTTTTTATTTTGTTTTTAAGTCTGTGACGCTTGAGGACAAGCATCGATTTAAGTTTGGGGGTGTGATAAGTGGCATTTTATACCACTTAAAACGTCTTATAATGGCTTTAAATTGATGTCTTGAAATCAAGTATTTTGTGTATTTGATGCCTTTTTCTAGTGTTTGTGCATTTCAGGGTATTAGTTGCTTTTCGGGAGAGATTTCATCAATAATAAGCCTTGGCATGTGTTTAGCATTGCAAGTGGGAAGATAGGAGCAGATTGCAGCGAAGAAATGGAAGAAAAATGGACCAGTTTCCAGTAAGGGGCTGAGCGCCCGCTCAGCTCTGCTGAGCGACTGCTCAGGAAGCTGAGCGCCCGCTCAGGAATGCTGAGCGGCCGCGCAGGGTCGGATTTTCAGAATTAATATTTTAGACTCCTATTTCTGTTTGACTTCCAACTTCTGAGTTAGCTGGGCTTTATGGGACTCCTATATAAGTAGATTTCAGAGACGTTTCACAAAGGTTGGATTGTAGTATTAATCAAAGAGCAATGAGATAAGGAAGAAGACCGTTTTAGCACACCGCAACGAAGAGGAAACATATTTTCTTGTGATTCTTTGTTTCGTTGTAACGTTGGATGCTAGTTTTCTTTACTTTGAACCTATTTACTCTTGTGACGTACTCTGGGTTAATATAAGTAGTTTTAGTTATTATTCTCATTTGTTATTATCATGTTTTCATATGAACCCATGATGACGATGAGTGCTATCATGGGCTAATCGTGATCATGGGGTCGTAACGGATTTACTATGGAATTCTTTAGTTAGTTGTTTAATACCTTAGTGTATGATGATTGTATGATATCTAGTATTGGTTGTGCGTATTCGTCTTATGTGCATCGCGAACATATAAGATAGGGTGTTAATCTCTTGTGAAGCGATGGTGGATCTTGAGATTTGGAACTTGCCATGCTAGAATAGGTTCATGTAAGAGTATGCATGATTAGTGGGTAACTCTAACCGTTTTATTCGCCCCGTGTAATCAAAAGGAATAACTTGTGCTTAAATCGTTATGTTGTCAATTTCTGTAGACATATAGGGACTCAATATAATTGTTGCCTATTTAACTTCTATCTTAATTGTGGATGCTTGGTAGAATGGTATTAGTACAATGAAAGTTGGCTTTTATCAGTTTCGTGTTATTCGATTAATATCATCACTGTTGCATGCTAAGGGTAAGAACAATAGCTATTGAAGGAAGTAGTAATGAAGTTGTGATCTCATGAGTATTTTAATATTGTTAATTCAAGTGTTAATTAAGTGCTTAATTCTAGTAGTTAATTGTAGTTAATAATTAGTTAATCAAATCCAAGTGTTATTGTCTTAACATTGAGAAGTAATCATACATTGGTGAGTGAGTTTAATTGAACATAATTAGTCTGAGTCTCTGTGGGAACGAACTAGAAAGTATTCTATATTACTTGCGAATGCGTATACTTGTGTGTGTTATTAGCGCGTGTTTTCGCCCTAACAGCTAGTGAAATCATCATCAATCACATAAGGCAAGTCAATAATCATCCTGATTTCAAGGTTAGAAGAATCAGGAGTGACAATAGAACTGAGTTCAAGAATTCTGTCATGAGAGCATTTTGTGAGGAAAATGGGATTCTGCATGAGTTTTCAGCAGCAAGGACTCCACAACAGAATGGAGTAGTGGAAAGGAAGAACAGATCACTTATTGAAGCTGCAAGGATAATATTTGAAGAATCTAAACTGCCAACATATTTCTGGGCTGAAGCTGTAAATACTGCATGCTACACTCAGAATATTTCTCTGGTTAAACAAGCAAGATGCATGACTCCCTATCAATTGTTCAAGAACAAGAAGCCAAATCTAAACTTTCTTTATGTATTTGGCTGCAAATGCTATATTTTGAGATATCAAACTGATCAAAATGGGAAGTTTGATGCTAAAGCAGATGAAGGAATTTTTGTTGGATATGCTGTTGGTAAAGCATATAGAGTCTACAATATAAGAACCAACATTGTTGTGGAATCAATACATGTTGTGTTTGATGATAAAAAGATTGAAGGAATGAAAGATGGAGATTACCATGAGAGCCTCAAATTCGACAATGTGGAGATGGTTAGTGATGACAGTGATGATGAAAGTGATCAAGAGAATGTATCTAAGGATAATGCAGATAAATCTACCACCAATGAAGCATAAAACTCAACATCTGTTGAGTTGCATAATGCTTCATTCGTCGGAAGGCAATCTGCGTTATCCGTCGGGAGACAACCTGCCTCATCCGTCGGTACTCAAAATTCACCATCCGTCGAGTTATCAAAAGGAGCAGGAAGTCAAGATAGATCACCTATAGAAAGTTCCCCTTTCTCAAATCAAAGATCCACAAACTCATGGGGAGTTTCTAATAATTAAAACTCAATCACACATCAAGACAACAATGAGGTTTCTTCATCTAAAGCTAATCTACCTCAACAAAGGAAATGGACAAAAGATCACCCCTTCGAGCTTATCATTGGTGATGTTTCTTCTAGAGTTCAAACAAGAAGAGCAACTCAGGAAGAATGTCTATACATCAGTTTTCTTTCCAAGGAAGAACCAAAGAAGGTTGAAGAAGCGTTGTTGGATCCAGATTGGATTTTAGCTATGCAGGAGGAGCTAAACCAATTTGAAAGGAATAATGTTTGGAAGCTGGTGCCCAAGCCTAAATGAAAGAATCCAATAGACACTAAGTGGGTATTCAGAAACAAGATGGATGAAAATGGCAAATAGTCAGGAACAAAGCTAGATTGGTTGCTAAGGGCTATTGTCAGCAAGAAGGAATAGATTTTGATGAAATATTTGCTCCTGTTGCAAGACTTAAAGCCATCAGAATCTTCTTAGCCTATGCAGCCCATGCCAATTTCAAGGTCTATCAAATGGATGTCAAAAGTGCCTTTCTGAATGGAGATTTGGAGGAAGAAGTTTATGTCAGTCAACCTTCTGGTTTTGAAGATCCAAATTTTCCAGAACATGTCTATTATCTTTTGAAAGCACTTTATGGACTGAAGCAAGCATCTAGAGCCTGGTATAATACTTTATCAAAGTTCCTTTTGGAAAATCACTTCACAAGAGTTACTGCAGATAAAACTTTATTTTTCAGAAATATTAATGGCTCTAGTATACTTGTTCAAATATATGTAGATGATATTATTTTTGGCTCTACAGATGAGAAACTTTGCAAAAAGTTTGCCAAATTAATGCAAAGTAAGTATGAAATGAGTATGATGGGAGAACTAACTTACTTTCTTGGTTTACAAGTTAAGCAAGTTAGTGATGGAATATTCATTAGTCAAACTAAATATATTTTTGATCTCTTAAAAAGTTTGATCTAATGGATTGAACATCTACAAAAACTCCCATGGCCACTGCAACTAAGCTTGAATTAAACACTACTTAAAAGTCTGTGGATATTTCAAGCTATAGAGGCATGGTTGGCTCACTTCTGTACTTAACAACTAGTAGGCCAGGTATAATATTTGCTACATGTTTATGTGCTAGATTTCAGGCTGATCCTAGAAAATCTCACTTAATAGCTATTAAGAGAATTTTCAGATATCTCAAGGGAACACCAAACCTTGGTATTTGGTACCCTAGAGATTCTGGTTTTGATCTAACTGGTTATTCAGATGCAGATTATGTAGGTTGTAGAATTGATAGAAAGAGCACAACATGAACTTGTCAATTTCTAGGAAACAAGCTTGTGTCCTGGTTCTGTAAAAAGCAGAATTCAGTTTCTACCTCTACAACTGAAGCTGAATATATTGCTGCTGGAAGTTGCTGTGCACAGATTTTATGGATGAGAAATCAATTGCTAGATTATGGTTTGCAAGTTAAGAGGATTCCTATTTTCTGTGATAAAAAAGCACATAGATATCAAGTACCATTTATAAGGGAACATGTAATGAATGGTACTGTGGAACTACATTTTGTTCCCAGTTAGAAGCAGCTTGCAGATATCTTTACCAAGCCACCGGATGAATCCACCTTTTCAAGGTTGGTAAGTGAGTTAGGTATGCTTAATTACTCTTAAATCTATCTGAGTTAATTTGCAAGTTGAAATGCAGCCAGAAATTTAATTGATTTTTCAGCCATGGATGAAATTTTGGCTAAGTCAAAATTTACATCTCGACGGATGATCTTTATCCATCAAGTTTGATCATCCGTCGATATACTTTTTGCTAATAAAAATCAATTATTTTTCTGGAATATTTTATTTCTTGACGGATAATAGTTTATCCTCATCCGTCGAATTGTCTTAATCTCAGCCGTTAATTCCCTGTACATTATCCATCGAGTATACTTACAGTTTGTAAGCATTACACGACGGATAATGGGTGGAATTTTTACATTTTATTTTTAAACGGCTATTTTAGGTAATTTTTATTGGTTACTTTATTTTACTTTATTATTTTTATCAGTTATTTTTGAGATAGTATAAAAGCTTATTTCATTGCAATTGCTTTTCTCTTATCATTCTCAAATTCAACTGCTCTAATTTCATTCTCTCTCAAAGCACTTACTCTCCTTCTCTTCAAGCTCTTACTCTCTAACAATGACACCTGTTGTAAAGATTATGTCTCAAACTGGGTTCATTTATGAGAAGAACAATTTCACTGCATTAGTAAACAAGGGTATTCAATAATCAGATGACTATCACAAGATGTTGGACTTTGTGAAGAATTGCAAGCTCAATTATGCCATGCTGAAATCACCCACAATCTTCTGTGAAGTTGTTGAAGATATGTGGACCACTGCTACCTACAACTCTACAGATAAGACCATCACTCTAACCATTAAAGGTAAAGAATTCTGTATAAATAGTGATGTGATAAAGGCATGTTTCAAAATTCCTGATAACAATGTGACTTCACCACACAATGACACTGATATTATCAATATGCTTAATTCCAAGCACTATGCACTTCCTACTTCTAAACTGAGTGATATTAGGAGAATGGGTCTTAGGAAGGAGTGAAGTTTCTTGTGTGATGTAGTTACAAAGGTTTTATGAGGAAAGATCAGTAATTTTGATTCAGTGAATATTTCCATGCTTAACATGCTATACATGCTAGTTACAGATAAATTTTATAATTTCAGTGACCTTGTCTTGTTTGAGTTAGGTTTTAAATTAGGAGAGTTAAATAAAAGAGGTAAAAATGTGTATTATGCTAGATTTCTTATGTTATTAGCTAACCACCTCTGTGAAGAGATTGTGCTTGAGAACCCTAACAACAAACTAGATTGTTGGGTTCAAGAGAGAAGGCTCATTGCAGATTTGAATAGGGCCAATCATCACAAAAATGTGCCAATGTTCTACATTCCTGTAATGCAAGCACCTCAGGTAAGTGAGGTAAGTTCATCCATCCCTACAACTATTCTAACCTCCACAATTTCTTTGAGTTCAAGAGTAGCTATGGCAACTGTGTCAATGACCAAACAGTTGCCTACCAAAGCTGCCAAACCTACTATAATTTCAAAATCCAAATCAAAGAAAGCCCCCTCTGGTATCTCCCAAAAGATGCCAGTTGAAAAATCCACCAAAGTCAAAGAGGGGAGTGTGAAGGAGGGTAGGTTAGGTGAGGGAAGGGGTGAACATAAAAGAAACCCCAAGAATAAGGTTGGAGAGTTGAGTGAATCCCAGCCTAGCCACACTGCAGTTTCCCAACAAAGCAGTGCTTAAAAAGGACAAAAGCTCATTTCTAACTGCATCCTCCCAAAAGGATGTAGTTATTGAACAAAGCTCTCAACCAAGAGCACATGCCAAAAGGGTTAGGGACACAAGCTCACCCCAAACTTATGCCAGAAAGAAGAAATCAAAAACATTTGGGGATGCACAGGGTACACACACAGTGCAAACTGGTGCAACATACACAGTCACTGCACCTTCACAAATTCAGCTTGATGTGGCTCCAATAAATGTGGAGTCACAGCCAAAATCTCTAGTTATAGAAGCAACTCAAACACCAAACTCACCAACAAATTCTCTGAATGTGGATATGATACACACATCAATTCCTGATTCCCCTTCTTTAACTCTGACGAGGAAGCCAAAATCTAGTGCAAGTGAGCAACATCTTTTAGATGATTTGTTGGCTCACTTGCCAATTCTTTCAGGAACTGTTGTGTCATCTGTGCCTAAAATATCTTCAATTAGCACAGAGTCAATAATAGTTTCTATTCCCACCTCATTCATTTCTACTCTCTCGACGGATATTGCTCATCCGTCGAGTAATGATTGTATCCCGACGGATAAGCCTAATAGCAGTTATCCGTCGGATAGCAAAATCACTCAATATCCGTCGAGTAATGATTGTATCCCGACGGATAAGCCTAATAGCAGTTATCCGTCGGATAGCAAAACCACTCACTCGATGGATATCACTCATCCGTCGGGTATCTCTGCACAGCTTCAAACTTCAATTATTTCAAGTGCAGAAGATCTAGTGGTTGTACAATCACTCTTAGGATTGAGATAGCAGAGTGTTTTGAGTGAGAGTCTGAGTTGCTCCCAGGAAAAAGGAGAGGAAATGAGTGAAAATCTGCAATCCATTTCTTCAGGATTGGCAAAAGAGAGTGAGAGGAGTCCCACCTTAGTAGGTGAAGGTGAGGGTGAGAGGGTGGGAGGGTGGGGAGCCAGGGTGAGACCCTGATGCAACAAAAGAGAGAACATGAGAGAAATGCAGGTACTGGAGCAATAAGGATGGATGTTGTTGCTAGTGAGTTAATGAATGTCTAGGATGCAGACAGGGAAGGACTATCTCAGCATCCTAAAGCTGTTATAGATTCTACTTCTCTTGATGCTGAGGCATTTACTCACCCTGTTCCAGCTTATCAAATTCTAGCTGAACAGGGTAATGACAATGCAGAAAGGATGCTCAATCTGGTGCATACCACCCAGTCTATGCAAAGGGCTAAGGATGCCATCACAACTTTGCCTTCTACAGCTGGTGATGTGGACTATGAGACTGGGGATTCAGCTGATTTCTTTGGAGATGGGAGTGGGGATAGTGAAGATGAAGCAATGGACATAGAGGGAGAAGTAGGCTCAAGCTCAAGGTCAAGTATGCCATCATGGGCATTCTCAAAGAACTGTGATGAGCATTACTTCAAGACAACCCTGATCCAGTTATTCAATCAGATAAATACTGCTCTTCAAACCACTACCAATGCAAGCACCAAGAAGCTCCTTCAGGCACATCTTGCCTCCTTGCAACTTCAGCAAATACAAGGCCTCCAGCATGCTAGAGATGTGGATTCTGTGAAGGGTGATATTGAGGAGATGAAGAAGGCTATTTCAGACAGGATAGATTCTAAACTTCAAGAAGCTACAATGCTTGACATCAAGAGGCAATTAAGAAAAAATTCTGATCTGTCAACCAAGATAGATGCCTTAGATACAAGAATGTCAGCCATGGAAGCATCTTTGACTGCCATTCATCTCCATCAAGCCCAACAGACTAATCTACTTCAAAAACTGGTGGCAGCTCAAACTCCCTCCACAACTTAACTTGATAATAACAAAAAGGGGGAGAAAGGACCAAGTGAGGGGGAGAACCTTCAGATACAAATCAGTAAAGTAATTGTGCCTTCAATTACTATCTCATAGCCATCAGTCACAGATGGTATAGATCTGATTCAAGCAGCAGCAGCCAACTTAAAAGTTACTGAGAAAGAAAAGTTGAGTTTGGTCAAATGGGAGAAGATTGATGAGGAGATACAGAAAAAGTTTGAACTTGTCAAGGAGCCAGTTAAGTCAGCTATCCATCACTCTCAAGTCAAGCAAATTAGTGTGAATGAGATGAGCATGAACTATCTGGAAAGCGGACAATCTTCCTGCATCAAGTCTCCAAAGGCTGAAATGATTCTTAAACCAAGGGCAAACTACTCAAAATCATCCTTGAAGAACCCCTTGGACACTGTGTATGAGACACCCAAGCCTGATGAGAAGAAACTTCTGTCAAGATCAATTGTCTTCAATAAAGATCCAACTGATTCAGTTTCTAAAAGGAGGATTGCTAAGATTTTCAGAAATGGGAAAGAAATTTGTGTGGTGGCTGGACACCCTCAATTTGCTCAAGCAAAGAGAGAAGAAAAAGCTAGATTGAAGCAGGAAAAGTAGCAGACTGCTCTAGATGCTAAAAAGGCTAAACAAAAGAGAGAGCATATTGCTATCTTGGCCAAGCTACATGCTGTAAACTCATCACAACAAATTCCCTCTCAATCATCTGAAGCTACTGAATCAAGGAAGCAATTTGAAGAACAGAAAAAATCTCCAAGAAAGAAGCAATTGGCTAAAAGAACTAAAAGGAAATTGGATATTGTTGACAAGGAATTGGAAGATCAATTTCCTAAGGAATTCACACCAGCTACAACTCAAGCATCAAAGCTCTCTGTGGTATTTGAAGATATAAGGGTGGTGGATCCCTACAGGAATATTCATGGTGAACCTATTGTGTCCAAGGATGAGCCAATAGAATGGGAGAACATACCAATTCTAGACTTCAATTTACCAATCCTTAGCAAGCCAAAAAGGACAAAGTCAAGAGCAGTCAAGAAAGTGAAGCTGTCACCTCTCAAATCCAAATCTGTAGTTAAAACTCAGCCCAAAGTCAATAAGGGAGACTACTTGTACTTGTGTGACATCAAAGAATTTTCTGATCTAAACCTCTAACTGGATGAACTAGATGAAGTAAGAGGTATTGATGCATACAGGAACCTACCTGAAATGTTAGTGTTCAAGTATAAAGGAGGAAAGGAGATTCAGTGGCCACTTCACAGGATTCTTCAAGAGAGCCAAGCTGTACTGATTAAAGTTTATTCATCCTTCAAGAAGAACTTTGGGTTCAATATCACTGCAAGAAGATTAGTATTGAATAAGATTGAAGAACTAAGGAGTGTTAGAGCTAAAGATGCACTCCCAAAGACTCTAATCATCCCATACACAGGGAGAAGAGTGCATCTAAGGCCCTACTGGCTGATGGAGTTCATAGATGACAAAGGTGTGAGAAGATTCTTCAGATTAGAAGACCAATTGAGCATCTCCAGCAATGAGACTCTCTTGGAAATGCAAGGAAGGCTAAATCTCTCAGAATCTGATGAATTGGAATTCCACAGGCAGCTCCAAAATCAGATTGATGAAAACAACAGAAAGCTTGGAAGAAGATCCAGACCTTCAAGAAACTAGAAAAATCTGCTCAGGCTAGAAGAGCATCTTGAAAATGACCGTGAGCTAAACTTTGTACATTTTGTTATGTGAAGCACTTTTCAGTATTATCTACTTTTCTTTAAAGCTGTATGTTTAGGGTGTTTTGTTATCATCAAGTATCTCTTAATTTATGGCTACAATTCCAGTAGACATAAATTGCGGGAGATTGTTGTGCATATGTTGTGTACTTGATGATTACATGAACAAAACACCTAAGTAGATTTTACTTAATGAAAAAATGTAACAATCGACGGATAAGAATTATAGTCCCGACAGATAACTCATTATAGTCCCGACGGATGATGACTTATTATCCATCGAGTGAGTAGCTTATGTAATAATGAGTCTGTAGCACATTTCTGCATACACCTTTGTATAGATTCTGTAGTAGCATATAAGTCATGTTGACTTTAACTAGATATGCAGAATAGGTTGATTAATTGTACATAGATGATGTCTTGTAATTCCGCATAAATGAATTGAAGTCAAGTGCCAAAATAGCTACCGACGGATGATTAACAAAGCCATCGACAGATGATCAAATAGCTATCAACAGATAATCAATATAGTAGTCGACGGATGATCAATAAATCCATCAACGGATGATCATAAACTCGACGGATGATCATGTACTCAATGGATAAAGAATTCAAATATCCGTTGACAGTGACAACTAGTCACATGCGTCGAAGTGTATGCAAATGGAATGAGGAAGCCTGTTAACTGGGTAATAGAGAACAAAGTAGCAAAGTGTTAGACTCGATAGTTTTTATGATGATCCTGTCTTTTGACTTTGTAATATTGGTAATATATAAACCAAGAAGTAGCAAATAGAAATATAGATCTGAGATACAAAAAAAAGTGAGAAACATTTATAAGCAGAATTATTAGCATTTCTCTGTATTCTTAGTAGTTCATATTTGT
The DNA here is from genome assembly GCF_009905375.1 of Apium graveolens. Classification (NCBI taxonomy): domain Eukaryota; kingdom Viridiplantae; phylum Streptophyta; class Magnoliopsida; order Apiales; family Apiaceae; genus Apium; species Apium graveolens. The sequence goes on from NC_133656.1 coordinate 114,945,725, forward strand.
AAGCAACTGTGAGTATTCTTGCACACAGAGTTCTCTCGATATATATTATATATCTCTGGTGGAATCATTCAAATCCACCAGAAAGTTTTTAAAGACTCTTGTTTTTAATTACTTGTGTTTTGATTCACTTAAGTTTTTATTCCGCATTGTGCTAATCAATAGACTTATATTTATATTCGAGTTTGAAAATTTTATTTCAAGAAAAAGTTTCAAGAATTCCATTCAACCCCCCTTCTGTAATTCTTGTCATATTTTTAAGGGACTAACATCAACTCCTAATCCCGGGGTTGAGGCCGTCACAGTTGGTATCAGAGCTACAAGTTTGAGTCCCTGATTTAGGTTAGGAGTAGAGTTAAAAGAGTACAGGAGGGTTTGCATATAGATGTGAGTCATGAACTCAATCAGAGGAGTGAGTCTATGAGTTTAGTCAAGGGTTTCAGAGACGTAACCCTGACGTTTGTTGAGGATTGACTGGAACTGCCCTAACCTAGAGTACGTTCCCTTCGTATATATGTTACTAGTAATGTTGGATAAAGATTTCCAGTTCCCTCTCGAGTATTCGGGTCTGATTGCGAGGATTCAGCTTTTGCGTGATTCTTTGGTGTGTCAGCTGAAGATGCGCCAACGTTATTTCTAAATATCGCCTTTTATATGTCAAGGAGTGTTATTGCCCAGATGGTGTGACCTCGGTAAGCTGGATGGAATGGCAATCGTTAGTGGCTGCTATAATAATTAAGTCTCAAAGTGAATGAGGACCAGTACGGTGGTGTATATCTTGATTCCTTATACTTCTTTCTTGAGACCTAGTTTATTTTCAGAGTAATCGTTTCCTATTTCTTAAGTTACTTATTTTCCTGTGAGAAAGTTGTGAACCCGAAGTAAGCTACTTAGGGTTATGTTGATCTCATTACAAATCGGATTCACCCCTTCCTAATTGTGAATTTTCTTTCGAACCTTGTTTCTTCTCTCGTAAATTCTATCGGTTGATTGGGGCAAATAGTGCATATGAAATGACCATTTGTCTATGTGACAAAAGGGTCTGGTGGGATGCCACCGAGTTATGTATTGTGAACTGTGCGGTACTAAGACTGGCCATCTTATGTACTTGTATGGTTGCTCTCAGTCATACCTATATCTTCTTCACAGTTTTTTTTCTTATTTGATTCCTTTGAGTTGAAATTTCTTTTAATATTCTATGATAATGAATTTCCGTGATTGGATGGTCCTCGTTATTAAAAGCAAGTCAGAGTAACTGTCAGGAAGAAGGAACGCTTTATACCAGGATGTTATTGGAGAGTAATGGTAACCGTAAGAGTTCAGGACCTAAGGATGGAGTTATAGTCTCGGGAAAGGTAATTCAGTGATTGATGAATCACTTGAGGGTGATAATAAATCATCCCTGGAGGAAAGGTTGGTTGAAATTTAGACTATGGTGCCCGGAAGAGTTTAGCGTTCCTTAAGTTGATCTAATTTATCAATATGGGTGGTTGTTATAGCCAACCAAGTCTTGTAGTATATTAAAGTTGATGTGGTAATTAAGTAGTGACGGGAGTTAGTCAGTTGTTGTTATATTGAAGAGCCGTGCTACGGTGTTAGTTCTTTGTATTTTTAATCTCTTGAACTGTTGTTGATTCTGCTACTGTTATTGTTGCTATGATTGCTAGTGCTATTAATCTAGATTTCTTTTGTAAATGGACCCCGATATTAGGGACTTGGGTACTGTGATTGGGCAGTATTTTCCTGATATAGGTGCACCGTTTAAATGGTGATACCTTCTGTCAAACATTTTATCATGTTTTGAATAAAACTTATTTATATATTCTAGGAAGATGCCACCTAAGAAAGCTACCCAGTTCAAAGAAAATAGTAGTAGTATTGCTAAGGGTCCAACTATAAATGAAATTCTAGATTTGTTGCGCCAACAGCAGCAATAATAGTTGCAGTTAATCCAACAAGTTCAGCAGCGGTATCTATGGTTGCAGCATCAATGGCAAGAAGTGAATTGAAGTGCTAGTTTTAAATCTTTCTAGAGTATTAAACCTCCTGAGTCTCAGGGTGAATTTAATCCAGTAGTTGTTGGAGCATGGTTATAAGAAATGGAGGAAGATTTCAACCTCGTTCAAGTAAGTGATAACCTTAAGACCGATTATGTAAGTTACTTTCTTAGGAATGAAGCAAATTACTGGTGGGCATCCACTTGAGCGTTGGAAGGGAGAAGACCCTGTTTTTTGGACAAGATTCACAGAATTATTCTTAAAAAAGTATTTTCCCAATGGTTTAAGGAGTCAGTTGGAAGTCGAGTTTCTAGAGCTGAAATAAGGTGAGAGAAGTGTGTTGGAGTATGAGGCCAAGTTTACAGAATTGGCCTGATTAGTTCCTGAGTATGTAAGTACGGAGATTCAGAAAGCAAGGAGGTTTCAACAAGGGTTGAAGCCTGAGATTCGCAGAGGAGTTGTGGCATTGCAACTCAAAACATATTCCTCTATGGTTCAGGTTGCCCTGGTAATGGAAAGTGATCAGAAGTTGACTGTTAAAGACAAAAGTGATAAAAGAAAAAAGTCGAAAGGTGTTAAGGATAGAGCAGACCAAGGAGAATCCATTCAAGGATTGGAGAATGGGTTTGGCCGGAGCAGGAGTAAGAGGTTCCGGAGATAGAGTTTATTACAGGCTAGGTCTAGTGTTACTTCAGTTGCTTTCACCCCAACCAGTCAGTCAAGTGAGCAGTGGATTGCAAGTCCTGTGACAGGAGACGCAGTGGTGCATGCAAAAAGAATGTGTAATGTTTCAAGTGTGGATATAAGGGTCATTATGCATCCGAATGTAATCCAGAAAATCCAGGGGTTATGCATCGCAATTATGGGAAGAGTGGCCATATTGCAAGAAATTGTAGAACGGTTATTCAAGATATTACATCCCAAAGGCCAACATCCAGCTCTGCTAAAAATAGAACTTTCAAAACAACCAAGAAATCAAGTGTTTAGAAGTTGGACGTAGTTGTAGTTGATCTGACACCCTTCGAGCCAGAAGAGTTGATATGATTTTAGGATTGAGTTGGTTATCCTGTATTTTGGCAAGGAGTGGTTTCAGAAGAAGCGAAGTGTAAAGTGTACAAAAGCCAATAGTAAGATAAGTTTCTGGAGGCAGAAGCAATATAAGGAATTCTTCCAATCATGCGAGAAAAGAAGTAATAAGCTAAGGATATAAGGTAGATCCACCATCTGTAAAGATACGAGAAAGCGAATATTTAAGCTGGAAGAATGTTGGGTAATAATAAATGCCCTGGAGTGTCTGGAGGCCAGTGGAACGAAATAATTAGTTGATAATTGTAACAGTTATTAGAAAGAAAAGTGAACATACCAGATATAGTTCTCTGGGGATGCACCAGTGATGTTACTGGAAAGAGGTATGAAATTATGAGATTGTGTACTGATTATCGGGAGTTTAATAAATGGTAAATAAAAATTGATAACCCCTATAAATGATTGATTACTTATGTGACCTAATTCAAGGAGTGTGTGATTTCTATGGGATTGACTTAAGATACAGCCTGAGGGCATGTCAAGGATTGCGATTAGGAGGATTTATAAGCATTACAAGGTTAGTGATATCATGTGGAATGACAAGTTTAAGATTCGTTTCTAAAAATTTAAGGAGCATGATGTATGAGGAATACTTGGATAAGCAAGTTGTATTTATTTATAACATCCTCAGCTACTCAAAGATTAAGGAAATCTGTGTAGAACGACCTAGGATTTCCCTATGAAGATTAGAAGGGAAGCACTTATGCGCTAAGTTTTAAAATATGAATTTTGCTTGAAAATAAAAAAAGATTTGGAGCATTTCATTAACCATCATTTAAGTAAAGTTAATGTAGTAGTTCTTATGCCTCGTGCAGGGAAAAATAATTAAATGTAGGCAAGATTGCCAAGGAATCAGTAAAGGAATTGGAAACTGTGGGAATTAAAGTTGAGTATCTGAAGGTGATGAGAGATTAGTATATAAGATTATTTCCCAGCCTTAACTAATGAAAATGAGTAAGAAGTGATCGGATGTTGGAAATTAAATTGAAAATCAGTATTACCTATCACCCTTAGACAGAGGGTTAAAGTGAGAAGATGATTTAGACAATATAAGATGTGTGGAGAGTATATATATGATGGGTTTAAAAAGTGAACCGCGATAATCATCTACTAAAGATTGAGTATTATATGATAATAGTTATCATGTTAGTACGAGAATGTTACTTTGCAAAGTCTTGTATGGACATAAACGTAGGTCCTCACTCTATTGAGAAAAAGTGGGAGTAGAGATATTGTTAAATCCTGAATTAACTCAGTACCTCAAGAGTGTAGTGGAGTTGGTTCAGAAGAGAGTTGAAACAACTCGGAATAGACAAAGAAAGAAAGCGGATTTGTATAGAAAGGATATGAATAGATAGAATAAGGATCGGGGTATAGATGAAAGTTTTACCCTGAAAGAGATTGGTTAAGTTTGAACAGAAGGGACAAGTTGAGTCCTCAATATAGTGAATCATTCGAGGTATTGATAAATATAGTTATAGTTGCCATGAGTTGACGTGACTGCTGCAGTTGCAGTACATATATATATAATGTGTCTTGTATATCAATATAAAGGTGATATGTATCTGATTCAGACCAAGTTATTGATTAGGAGCCAATGTGCTCTTATCCAAAATTATTATGCGTGGAATGATTAATCCAAATCCTAGATCGTTAAGAGCAAGCCCTTAGTAATGAGTTTATGTCTATAATGAGTATGGTTTGAATAGATCCTTGAATAGAAGAGCCTATTTAAGAGTTAGAGTCAGATATGCTTGACAAATATCCTCATTTATTTAGTTAAGTCAGATTCTGAGGACATAATCTTTTTAAGGGGGGAAGGATATAACGACTCGTGTATTTTGTATTATTTAAATGTGTAATTATGGAAATTATTAAATAAATAAAATATGTGTATTGGTTTTGACCACTATGTGCTGTTTGATTATTATTTATGTGTGATTTATGAGGCATAGGGTCGTTCGTGTAATTAATTACGGACTTGTATTGAATTGTTTTCACTTTTAAAAGTGGATTTAATACAAGTTTATTTGTTTAATTATGTGGATTGTCTCTAAAATTGTTTTCATGATTTCATAATTACAATAATTATTTTTGGGATTTTATAAAATTCAGAAATCAATATTCCATTAATTATTTAATCCTGTATGATTTCCTAATTTCATTTATCTGTAAAATCTGTATTTAATTCCCGAATTCCTCAAAAATTATGAAACTCATATTTATTTAAGTTGGGAATATTCCAGGAATTTTAAAATTATTTTGGGAATTTTTGGGATTAATTTTACCCGCGCGTTGATTCGTTTATTTGAGAAAAGGGGGTATAAGTTGCGTTTCAAAATTTATTTAAAAATTACAAAATTTATGTTTTATTAACTTCGGGATATTTATAAAATTTTAAAACTATTTTAAACAATTTTCCTAGTTTATTTTTTTATCGCAACTTTAATTCGTTTATATTGAAGGAGCGAGTTAAAATCCAATTTCCGGGGATATCCGGATACGTGTCCAATTCTTATAAAAAGAAATGACACGTATCAGTTTTTATTTGTATGGCAGTTTCTTGATTCTTCCCGACTAAACTTAGTATCTCAGAAACAAAGTGGGTTGGAGGGGGGTACAAATCGATCTGTTCTCCCTCTTTTGCTCTTCTTGGTTCGTTGCCATTTTTCCCTCTTGTTCCGGCGATTCCGCCGCTGGTTTTATTGTTCCGACGATCTGTTACTCCGGCGAGTTGCCGCCGGTTTGGCTGGTGGCTGCCCTGGTCGTTGCTGTGTATGTATATACTTGTAAGTATATGTTTATGCAGTTGCGAGTACTGGCCTCATTTCTCTGTATTCTCTGCTGTTTGTTTCTCCTTGCTCAGCCGTCGCCCTTCGCTATTTTCCGGTGAAGAGGTGGCGCGTGCTTGGCGTTGTTCTCTGTGGCCTCGGTTTTGTTGTTTCTAGTTTTGCTGCTGTGATTGCATAATTCGAAGATTTGTTTCATGATTTTGGTTCAATTCGATGATTGTTTTCGTGATGTCGTGAATCAATAAACTCGAAAGAATTTTGTGGATAATCGTATTATTGGTACTAATTATATATAAAATTAATCGGTGAGAATTTGTATGGAAACCCGAAATTAATCGGGCACCGACAAATTTTTACCGCCGTCCGCGATGAATTTCGACGAGCGGACGGTGGACGGTGATGACGTTATTCTGAGTCCTACAAATTAGTAAATAAATACGAGTATAAATATAAGGTGTAATAATAATAATTAGTTGGTTAAATCGGTGTTTGGGATTTGTGAAATGGATTTCGGTTGTATTGGTGGAATAAATTGTTGGATTGTTTGTTATGAGTTGACGTCGAATTGTTCGATGGGTAGGCCGATAAACAGTGGAGGTGCTGCCCGAATTTTTGGAAATTAAATTCAGAAATTCGAGACATACCCTGTAATTATCGGAACGTCGAACGAGTAAAAATAAGTATATACTCATATTCTGTGCAGAACGTGATTGTATGTTGTGGTGAATGTTTTGTTAAAACTCAATGACCTTAATTTCGCAAAATGACGAGTATACGTATTTTCTGGAAACGAACACCGAACTAATTTTCGAGATTGTGAACCCTAATTATTGCGTGTGTTATTGTAATATACATAATTACGAGTCGGGTTTGAATATCGTTGGGTAGAATTGGTATCGAGGATATGTCAAGCATACCTAGACGTCTAACATAGGGTATTTTGGCTCTGTAGGTTCTAGTCGAAGGACTCAAGAACTGATATTGAACTAAGATAATCTAGTGATCAGTCGACAAGTGCCTCGAGGATTCCCAAGCGAAGAACCCTGAGAGTCTTGGATACTATCTTGAGATAGATTGCTGCGAAGCAGAGATGTCTTCTAGTGAGACAGTCATTTTACCATGAGAGCCCGAACATTCGAGTATATTAAAATCAGTCAGTGATAGTCGTAAAGCTCTGCAAGGCAAGTACCCCTGACCATTCTTTTATGGTTCAGTACATATGAATAGCTAAATGTTTTACTTTCGTAATGGAACAGAAACGTTTTAAGTTACGTATCCCCTGTAGTTATAAATCACTGTTTTCAAATTGTTTTGGGGAGAAGTAACTTCGAAAGGTACCTATCTCGAATGAAATGATTTGCGAAATGGATTTTATATGTGTGCTGGTTAAATAAATGATTTTGAAAATGAGATAGGTACAAGTGTTTTGAAAACTGGATAAAACGGTCAGATATAGGATACCTTGGGGCCAGGGTAGGCCTATTAAAGTGGCGTAAGAGGCCAATTCAGTTGCGCGCACTATATAACCGATTAGTCCAGCAGGTCAGAGACCTAGCTAGTCTCTGAGTTCCGAAATAGGTATATAGGATGGAAGTGGGAGCTGTCCGGTGTTGATAGCCTGATCAACTATCTTCACATATCCACTACATATCTGATTTGGGTTTTGTGGTCTCCATAACGGAGCAAGTGGTTTATCTAGTGGATTTGGAAATGAAGATAGCATGATAAAATTTGACTCTGGTATTTATACACAGCACACTACTGATGTTATTATTTTACAGAGCATGCTAGTTTGATATCCAGTTTATACCTGTTTTACATGTTTCTAACGAGTTATGAATTCTGTTCCTATAACTGCTTTACTTTAAACTATTTTACTCGTTTTTCATATAGTGGTGCTGCTGAGCAAGCAATTGCTCACCCTTGCAGAATATTTTATATGTATTGCAGATGCCTAGGAGATTCTTCTGTGATCGTCGGGCAGAGTTCCAGTTCATTTCATGTCGGACTCCTCTGAGATGTTTGTGTTGGACCAAGGGTGGTCTGTTGAGTTACTGTGTTAGGTTAGCTGTATCAGGCGATTGTAGTAATTTGGTTCGTGTTAGTTGTAACCTAAATCATACTTAAACCTGGAAAAGGTCTTGGTAAAGGGGTCGTAGTTATGTTTTAGATTGATTTATATTTGTTATTATTGTTGTTGATGACGTCAACTCCTGACCCCGGGGTTGAGGCCGTCACAGAGGAGACTACTCAAATGTTAAATGCTACAATTGTGGTGAAAGAGGCCACATGTCTCATGACTGTAAGAAATAAAAGAGAGACAAAGGCAAGGCCCTTGTCACAAAGAAGAAAAGCTGGACAGACACTTCAGATTCTGAGGATGAGGTGAACTCTGCCTTGATGGCAAATGCTGATAGCAGTTCTGATGCTGCTGAGTTAAAGGTACCTCAAACAACTTATGCTTTTCATACTGATGATATTACTGAGTTGAGATCTTATCTTAAAACCATATTCATTAGCTATAGAGATCAGACTTTAACATGTGATAGGTTAACTTCTGAAAATCTGGCTTTTAAGAAAAGAAATGACTATTTAGAAAAAAGAGTTAGTTATGTTCCATCAAACTCGGAAAGAAAGAGATGATGCTTTTTTTGTTAGAGATGAAGTGTTAAAATTGAAACAATCTCTAAAAACTGAGTTAGAAAAGGAAAGAGAGATTATCATGACTTGGACTAACCTATGGCTGAACAACTCAGAATTTGCTAAGTAGTGGAAACTGGAAAGAGCGCTTAGGTTATGGAGATGATAAAAGTGAAATAGGAACTGAACAAATCAAGCCAATTATTGTTAAACAGACTACTAAGCCAAAGGTAAATTATGTTAAGTTTGTAGCTAAAACTGTAAAGTCTGATTCTGAAAAGATGAAAGATAATGATACAGAAGTTAAGGCAGAGTCAACTTCTGACAAATTAAAACAGGATAAACCAGCTGAAGTTAACATAGGCTTAATGACAAAGAAGCAGCTTAAGTATAAGCTGAAAGAAATTAAGAATGTAAACAAGGTAAAGCCACCTAGGAAAAATAGGAATGGAAAGGAAGGTGTGAATAAAAGTAATAATTATAAGTCTGTGCCTAATGCTCCTAGAAAGAAATGCAATAACTGTGGAAACACTAATCATCTTGCTTCTTTTTGCAGGAAGAATAAGGATATAAACTCTTTACCTCCTAAATCAGGAGTTAAGAGTCAGACGGTTAGGTTTAAACCAAAAAATCCTTGTTTTCATTGTGATAGTTTATGGCATTCCATTTATACTTGTAAGGAATATCATAGTTTGTACTATGATTATTATCAAATAAAACCTTCTTTAAAGAAAGTTAGCATTATTCCTTCTAGTATAAGTTCTGATACAAAGTCTGATACTGTAAAATCTGATATGAAAAATGTTAGCATAAACTCTGAAGTTAAATCCGCTGCAAATGCTAACAAACTTAATAAGGTCAAAGGATCCAAGCAAGTCTGGGTCCTTAAAACTAATCATTAGTGGTTTTTATAATTGCAGGGCAACAGGAAAAACATCCTAATTTTGGACAGTGGATGTTCAGGATATATGACTGGAAATAAAGCCCTGCTATCAGACTTTATCGAGAAAGCTAGCCCAGGAGTTTCTTATGGAGATGGCAACATGGTAAAACTCTGGGATATGGCAATATAAATCTTGGGAATGTCATCATAAAAAAAGTAGCTCTAGTCTCAGGACTTAAACACAATCTGCTGAGTGTTAGTCAAATCTGTGACAGAGGTTATCATGTGAATTTCTTTGAAAAACTCTGTGGAGTTGTAAGCAAATCTATAGGCAAAGTTGTTCTGAAGGGATACAGGCATGGTAACATTATGAAGCCAAGCTTTCAACAAATTATGATGGTTCTGCAATCTGTCTATTAAGCAGAGCATCAATTGAAGAAAGATGGGATTGGCACAAGATACTCTCTCATTTAAATTTTAAAAAAATAAATGAACTAGTCAAGAAAGATCTTGTGAGAGGACTGCCAATATCAGTATTTGCTCTTGATGGCCTTTGTGATTCATGTCAAAAGGCAAAACAAAGAAAATCTTCATTCAAGAGCAAGACTGAATCTTCAATTCTTGAACCTTATCACCTATTACATGTTGATCTATTTGGTCCAGTGAATGTCATGTCTATTGCAAAGAAGAAATATGCTATGGTCATAGTAGATGAGTTTACCAGATACACATGGGTGTATTTCTTGCACAGAAAAAGTGAAACTGCATCTAACTGCATCTAACTGCATCTATCTTGATTGATCATGTCAAATAACGGGATAAATTGGTCAAAGTCTCTGTGAAAATCATAAGAAGTGATAATGACACTGAGTTCAAGAATTTGATTATGGAAGAGTTCTGCAAAGACCATGGAATAAAGCAGGAATTCTCTGCTCCTGGAACTCCACAGCAAAATGGAGTTGTTGAAAGAAAGAATAGAACTCTTATTGAAGCTGCACGAACTATGCTTGATGAAGCAAAGTTACCAACCTACTTTTGGGCTGAAGCTGCGCAGACTGCTTATTTTACTCAGAATGCAACACTTATCAACAAGCATGGAAAGACACCATATGAGATGGTGAAGAAAAAGAAGCCAAATCTGAAGTACTTTCATGTATTTGGATGTAAGTGTTTTGTTCTTAAGACTCATCCTGAACAGCTATCCAAATTTGATCTAAAAGCTGATGAAGGAATTTTTGTTGGATATCCACTTTCCATAAAAGCCTTCAGAGTCTACAATTTAAGAACAAGGGTTGTCATGGAATCTATCAATGTCTCTTTTGATGATTAGAAGATTACTGGACTTGAAGATTTCAATGATCATGATCATCTGAGATTTGAGAATGAAGTTTTAAATTCTGATTGTGTAAATTCTGATAGTCCAAATCCTGATACTACAAACTCTGATGTTATTGAAACTGTGGTGACTACGCCAAAGGAAAATGCACCTATGCAGGGGGAGAATATTGAAGATCCAACCACATCTCAAGAAGCATCAGAACCTAGAACAGGCTTTGTTAGATATATTTGATAATGTCATGTGTAATATGATTTGTGTTTAGTTTTTAGATCTTACATAACAGGACAAATCAGTACTTAATTGGAAATCATCACTTATACTGAAGACAAAACTTAAGATATCAGAACTTAAGTTATCAGAACTTAAGGTTCAGAAGATATTTATCAGGAGATAATATCAGGACCTAAGATGACTTTGAGATAAGGCAGGCGGCTGATTGAAAGGAAAGAAGATCGAGACTAAGACAAAAAGAATTGTGCATGAAGAAGGAATTCTATGAAGAATAGAAAACTTGGAAGAAAAGATAACTAGTTGATATATTTTAGGAAGCAAAATTATATTCCATATCAATTAGAAGATTATCTTGTAACTGTGTAGTATATAAACACAAGCATAGAGTTTACACTATAAGTGTTACGATTATCGAAGTTATTATTCTTTGTAACTCTAGCAGCTCTCATGATAATTTGTTCATCACTGAGAGAGGACAGTTCCATATTGTAACAGAGTTTATTGTGTTGAATACAATTTGTTTTCTGTTACTTGAGTTCTTATATTCGATTTGATTGTGCTAAACACTGTATTCAACCCCCTCTGACAGTGTGTGTGACCTAACAAGTGGTATCAGAGCCTTCTGTTAACACACAAACAGTTCCAGATCCAAAATCAATTATGTCTGAAGAAGAAACTCCAACCAAGCCCACCAAAACTGAAGATCCTCCAAAAACTGTAACTCATAGTCGATATGAGACTATAAGAGTTCCCATGTTGAAACCTTATGAGTATTCCATATGGAAAGTGAAGATGGCTATGTTTCTGGAAGCTACAGATCCACAATATCTCGACAGGATTTATGAAGGACCATATATGTCAACCAAACTCTCTGTGGAAGTTGCAGGTCAGCCAGCAAAGTCTGTACCAAAGGAGAAAAGTGATTACACTGCTGAATATATCTCATCAATTGCAAAGGATGCAAAGGCAAGACACTTGCTGCATAGTGCCATAGATAATGTCATATCAAACAGGGTAATTAACTGCAAGACTGCAAAAGAGATATGGGATGCTTTGGAAACAAGGTGTCAGGGAACTGATTCAATCAAGAAGAACAGGAAGATAATACTCACTCAAGAGTATGAGCACTTTGACTCAAATCCTGATGAGTCATTGACTGATTTATATGACAGATTTGTCAAACTCTTGAATGATTTGTCACTAGTTGACAAAGAGTATGATATTGAAGATTCAAATCTTAAGTTCCTGTTAACTCTTCCTGAAAGATGGGATTTGAAGGCCACAATAATAAGAGACAACTATAATCTTGATGAAACAACTCTTGATGAAATTTATGGGATGCTCAAGACTCATGAACTTGAGATGGAATAAAGAAGCAAGAGGAATGGAAGAAAGTCAAGAACAGTTGCCTTTGTGGCTGAGGAGGAAAGTCCCAAAGTAGCTGCCTCAAGAAAAGGCAAGGAAAAAGCTCTCATCACAAAGTCTGATACTGAGCCATCAAGTTCTGATAGTGATGATGACTCAGAAACTGAAAGTATACCTGAGATGGACCATGATGAGGAGATGATGAAGCTGTGTGCTCTTATGGTGAAAGGGATCACAAAGATTGCATACAGAAAATTCAGGAGAGGAAATAAGTTTTCCAGGAAAGGTGCAAGTTCTGAAAAGAAAGGTTTCAGAAAATCTGAAGGCAAATGAGGAAAGTCTGACAGAGGAGATATCGACAAGTCAAAATATTACTAGAGATCTCTGAGATATCGATAAGTCAAAATATCACTAGAGATCTCTGTGATATCGATAAGTCAAATTATCACTAGAGATCTCTGAGATATCGACAAGTCATTTCTTCACTAGAAAACTCATAGATATCGATAAGCCAAAATGAAGACATGAAGATTGGAGACCTCGACAGCTGATCTTGATAGAGTCACTTGACAATGTAATGTAAAATAACATTATCAACTGTGACATAGCCAATCAGATCTGGGAAAAAATAAAGATCTTATGTGAAGGAATAGAGGAAGTTAGGTCAAATCGAAGGAAGATTTTGGTTTCTCAGTATGAAGGGTTTATGGCTAAATCAAAAGAAAGAATTATTGAAGTTTTTGAAAGGTTCAACAAACTGATAAATGACTTGCAGCTACATGATAAATATTATGAAGCTGAGGATGTTAACCTAAAGTTCTTACTAGCCCTTCCTGACAATCTTGAACAAAAAATATCAGCCATAAGAGAAGGAAGAGATCTAAGCAAAATGACTTTGGAAGTTTTATATGGAATCTTGAAAACTTATGAACTTGAGATGCTGCAAAGAAAGTCATTGAAAGCACATCATGGACATGTTGATGGTTCAAGTGCTTTGATTGTGAATGACAGAGAAGAAAGTGAAGATGAGCAAGATGATCAAGTTCCAGTTGTTCAAGCTGTGGAAAAAGAACAAAGGACCTCAGAAGCAAGTTGTATTGGAGCTAGAGGAAGATGAATATTATACCTTGGATGAGCTAGATGAAATGGACCAATCCATGGCTTAATTGGCTAGGAAATTCTCCAACATAAGAGTCAAGAATCCAAGGTTATTCAAGAGCAAGGGGCAATCTTCCAATAGCAACAATTGGAAACCAAAAGCTCAGTACAATTCAGCTAGCAAAGGTGGCTATAAAACAGGATCTGTGGACAGATCAAAGATAAGGTGCTTCAACTGTGATGAGTTATGTCACTTTGCTACTGAATGCATAAAGCCTAAAAAGGTGAAGAAGGATTAAGCTTACCTGGAACTGGAAGCAAAGTATGAAGCTCTCTTGAAGAAATAGTCTGGAAAAGCTTATATTGCAGAGGAAAGAGTTGGGATGATACTGATGTTGATGATGATGATGAAGAAGTTGGAAACTTTGCACTAATGGATTTTGAGCATGGAGAAGCATTCACTTCAAAATCAAAAGTACCAACTCTAACCACTATTGATTTAAATGCTAGTCAATATAAGAAGACTGTTGAAAAGATGAGTGTGGAGATGTTCCATATACACACTAGCTTAGTGGCAGCTACTGAAAAAGTTAGTAGGCTAACAAAAGCAAATGAGAAGCTTGAGATTGAGAAGGTAAAGATGGATCTACTGCTTGTGGAGCTTGAGTCAATCAAGCAAGAAAATGAATATTTGAAAAATAAGCTGAAGTGTGCCACTGAGATTGAAGCTGTGTTAAGAGAAAATATTGAAAAAAATGAGGTGAAACTGAAATCATTCAGGAATGCATCTGAGTTGGTTGGTCAGTACTATGAGAATAACAAACCATATGCTAATATAGAAATTGGTCTTGATTATAATGCTTAGAACAACAATCAGAAAGATGTTGGTAGTAAAGGAAAAACAACAAAAAATGAAGATGTCCCAGCTATGCTGAGAAAGGTTGGTACACCTATGTTCGAAGCATGTGAAATACATTTCAGTGAAGAAGAGTTGATCATAAAGCAAAACATTTCTGATGAAGACAATGAGAAGAAAAATGTAGAAACAACTTCAATTTCCAAAATTGAAAAGAAGCTCATGGTCAACCAAGATTTCAAGACACCTGTCAAGGAAGTAAAAATTGAAGATGTAAGAAAGAAAAAGAAGAATAGAAATGGGAAGATTGGGATAAACAAGAGCACTAATTTTGCTTTTGTTGCAGCTGCTCCAAGAAAACAAAGTAAAAAATGTGGCTATGTGAATCATCTAACTCATATTTGTAAAATGGTTGTTAGTAAGCCAGGATTGGGTGCATGCAAGTACAATGAAGCAAAAATTGAAGATCCCTACTCATTATGTGACAAGTTTGATTGCATACCTTACAACATGAAAGTAATGACAAGTTGCCACAAGCCGAGAGTTGATCTTAAGGAAATCAATATTGAGTCCTCAGCTAAAAAGGACAATGCACATCACCCAATAAATTTTATTATGTCTGAATCATCAAACTCTACCTCTATCAAATCTGTTAATAAGAGAATAGTACCCAACACTGCTTGGGTTGCTAAACACACCTAAAACTCATTGTGTGCAGGGCAAAGGAAAGAAAGTCATATGGATCTTAGACAGTGGATGCTCAAGACATATGCCAGGTGATATGGACCTGCTATCACAATTTGAGGAGAAGACTGGCCCATTAGTGACTTTTGGAGACAACAACAAAGGTTTCACAATGGGATATGGCAAATTGATTTCTGGAAATGTTGTCATTGAAGATGTAGCACTGGTAGCTGGTCTTGAAGTGAATCTTCTTAGTGTTAGTCAATTTGCAGACAAAGGATTCAAGGTCTTATTTGACAAAGGAGAATGCATTTTTATCAACAAAAAGACTGGTGAAGTTGCTCTAAAAGGAGCAAGGAAAGGAAGCTTATTTGTTGTAGACTTGGACTCAGCAAATGAGAATGAAATTTGATGCTTCTACACCAAGACATCTATAGAGCAAAGCAAGCTATGGCATAAGAAACTGTCTCACTTGAATTTCAAGGCAATAAATACTCTAGTAAAAAAGGAGTTGGTGAGACATGCCTAATCTAGAATTTGCTCAAGATGAAGTCTATGATGCTTGTAAAAAAGGAAAAATGAAGAGATCAAGTCACAAGAGTAAAACTGTAAATTCTATAAGTTCACCTTTGCAACTTATTCACATGGATTTATTTGGACCAGTTAATGTCTAGTAAATTTCAAGAAAAAGATATGCACTTGTGATGGTGGATGACTATTCAAGATATATATGGGTAAAATTTATGCACTCTAAAGATGATACTCCACACATCATAATTGAAAACATCAAGAAGTTTGAGAAGCAGGGTGAAGATCAAAATTGTGTGAAAAGATTGAGGAGTGACAATAGAACAGAATTCAGGAATACAACCTTAACTGAATTTTTCAAAGAATAGGCATTGTTCAAGAATTCTCAGCAGCTAAGACACCTCAACAAAATTGTGTAGTTGAGAGAAAGAGCAGAATATTGGTGGAAGCTGCTAGAATAATGCTACAAGATGCAAAATTGTCAACTAGTTTTTGGGAATAGGCTGTGAACACTGCATGTTATACTCAAAACATATATCTCATTAACAAGAATCTTGGAAAGTCACCCTACTCAATCCTGTCTAAGAGAAAACCTACTGTGAAGCATCTTCATGTGTTCAGAAGCAATTTCTATGTGTTGAAGGACAACTCTGAATATATGGGAAAATTTGACTCTAAAGTTTTTGAGGTAATTTTTATGGGATATTCATTGGAAAGAACTGCCTACAAGGTCTATGTGCTTGATCAAAAGAAAATTATGTAAAGCACAAATGTTACTTTTGATGATGACGAATGTCCAGGATTGGAATGCCTTGATGAAAATTAAGCTGAAGCCCTAAAGTTTGAAAATCTCAACATTGATAGTGAATCTGATAATGAAGCCGAAGTCAACACAAATCACAGAATAAATGAAGAGTCAACTGAAAAAGTGAATCATTAGAATGGAAGCTCATCTCATGAACCTGAATTTGATAGAACAAACTCATGGGGAGAAAGAGAGGAAGGTTCCGCAGGTCATGCCAATGGTGAAGAAAATGCAGAAAACTCAAGTCAACAAACTCACACCAGAAAGTGGGATATAAGTCACACTAGAGAAATAATTATTGGTGATCCAATTGCTGAAGTGAGGACTAGAAGTGCAACTGCAAATGAATATCTACATGCATGTTTTCTTTCACAAATTGTGCCAAAGAAAATTGAAGAAGCTCTACTTGATCCTAATTGGATATCTGCTATGCAAGAGGAGCTAAATCAGTTTGAAAGAAACAAAGCTTGGGAGTTGGTTCCGGTGCCAAAGAACAGAAGTATAATTGGAACAAAGTGGGTGTACAGGAACAAGATGGATGAAAATGAAACTGTCACCATGAACAAGGCAAGGTTGGTTGCAAAAGGCTACTCACAGGAGGAAGGAATTGACTATGATGAAACTTTTGCTCCAATTGCAAGACTTGAAGCAATAAGGATCTTTCTTGCATTTGCTGCACACTCAAACTTTAAAGTGTATCAAATGGATATAAAGAGTGCATTCATTAATGGTGAGTTGGAAGAAGAAGTTTATGTGCAACAACCACCTGGCTTTGAAGATCCAGAATTTCCAGACTTTGTAAACAAGTTGTTCAAGGCTCTTTATGGACTAAAACAAACACCTAGAGCCTGGTATGACACATTGTCATATTTTCTACTTAAACATGGATTCACTAGAGGAATAATAGACAAAACACTCTTCTACAATCTGCATGGTGGTGATATGATCCTAGTTCAGATTTATGTGGATGATATCATTTTTAGTTCTACAAATGAAAAGCTTTGTCAAAGATTCTCTAAGCTCATGTAGAGTGAATATGAAATGAGCATGATGGGGGAATTAAGTTACTTTCTTGGACTCCAAGTCAGTCAAAGAAGTGATAAAATTTTCATCATCCAAACTATATCAAGGATTTATTGAAAAAGTTTGGTATGGTTGATTGTTCACCTGCATCTACACCTATGTCTCCTGCTACAAAGTTGGATGAAGATAAAAAGGGCAAAGGTGTAGATATTTCAAGCTACAGAGGAATGATTAGATCTTTTCTATACTTAACTGCAAGTAGACCAGACATCATATTTACAACATGTCCGTGTGCAAGATTTCAAGCCAATCCAAAAGAATCACATTTGATGGCTGTGAAAAGGATTTTCAAATATTTGAAGGGGACTCCTAACTTGGGATTATGGTATCCTAAGGGAACTGGTTTTGAAGCTGTTGGATACACAAATGCAGATTTTATCGGGTGCAGGGTTGACAGAAAGAGCACTAGTTGAAGCTGTCAGTTTCCTGGACAAAGACTTGTATCCTGGTATAGTAAGAAACAACAATCTGTGTCAACTTCCACAGCTGAGGCTGAATACATAGCTGCTGTAACAACCCAAATCCGGGGTCAAGATTTGGTGTCACTAAATAATCTTTACATAAAATAAAAGAATATTCAATTAACCCCTTGAATCCCGATCGTTTACAGGTTATGGTATGAAACAATAATCTAACCTTCTACAATTCACATCAACTACAATACAAGTGCAAATACCTTTATGCTAATGTCCTTGTCATATTTTTCTAACATCTTCGTCCTCTCACAGCGGAGATTTATCTAACTTCTGTTGTCTAACGAAAGCTATTCACTTCTATCATTATTAGCTTCTGAAAGAAATAAGAATTTACAAGCAAGAGTGAGCCAAAAATGCCCAGTAAGTATATAATTTGAGTTTCAAGCATTAATTTTAAACAATTCTATTTATTTGAGTGAGTTGAGCGAATAAATGTTGGCTGCACCAGCCTTTAATTATTAATCCAAAAGTGACAAGCGATTCCCCAATTCATCTCCTAAATCAGGGTTTTGTCCGGTTTTGAAATTATAAACTTTTCGAGAGAGAATGCCGTTAATGGCGATCAACAATAAATTAGACTGGACACTAGTTCGCACCTATATCCTGCTGATCAACCAGGATACAGTGTAGATCTATACCTACCTGTATAGATCCAGTCAGGTACCCATGCATAATCGCCCAAGGGTCCGGTCCATCCCCGACCCATAGGATCCAGCTCATCGCTGGCCCTCACAATAACCATCCAGCCCATAGAGTATTTTGAGGTCAAATCATTTTGATTTCAAAACATCCAAATTCAGGGTTCGCAAATACCCCGAAAGAATGGATATTTGCTCATGAGAGCAATCGATAACATAAGAACAATAATGAAAGGAACATGCATAATAATAAGAGTAATTGCAGCGATATATAAAACAGTTAACTATTCTGAACTTAGAATAGGAATAAAGAGATATTTGCAGTTTTTTACGAGAAAAATAAGGAATACTTGCCTCAATAAGCTTTAATCGCTACTACTAGTTGACTTTGGTTCGACTTGAACGTTCGGCTTTGTCATCAAACTACTATCCCATTTTGGATACGATCCCAACACTCAGGCTCTTCGATTGGAACTTCGCTGATCTCGACGTCTAATCACTAGATCATTCCTAGTCCGATGTCGATACTCGGGTTTCCCGTCTAGGACCTACAGGGTTGAAATACCCTAATTCAGATAATCGCATCAAATCGCTATCACTTCTACCCACACGGTTTCATATCCCGTCTCGTATTTATAGGTATTATTGAAATACACATAGCAATTATGGCTTGCACCTTCAAAACTCGGTACGATATTTATCTTCAGAAAATTACGTATACTCGTCGTTTGGAAAAACAGGGTAATCGATTATTTATAAATCATCTTGTCTCAACCACGATTAAGTTCATATAATATAATTATATATGATTATTCGACGTCTCCGATAATTATAGGTTACGTTCCCGTTTTTTCGGAATTAATTTCCCGAAAATCGGGCAGCGTCTCCTTTGTTTATCGGCCTACCCGTCAGCAATTCGACGTCAATCACAATCAACAATCACAACACAATGCAATCACAATCAGTTCATCAATCCCATCCACCGATACAAATTCACTTTATTAAATATTGTTATTCGTATTTTATTTTTCTTTTCATTTCAAAATTAATTTCATAACTAATTTTATTTATTCATAATTTATAAACGTAGGACTCAGATTAAAATCATCATCGTCCACCGTCGGCTCGCCGAGGCTCATCGTCGACGGCGGTAAAATTTTGCGGGTACCCGATTAATTTTCGGGTTTCCAACGCAAAACTCCACCGATTAATTCTCGAATAATTAAAATAATTAATCGAATAATCATCAAAATTTCATTCGAGTAATTTTGTAATTCAAAAAAAATACTTCGAATAACCCAAAAGAAATATTTAGGCTTCGAATTAAACATAGGAAACCAGCACAACCGGAAACATCATGCTTACAACCGAAGAATAGGCTGGAAAATCAGAGAATCATAGTGACAACAACAAGACAGCCACAACCATGAACAGGGACACACAAACATATACAATACACACACACCATACACATACAATACACACACTGCAGCCACAATAATACCCGAGCAAACCCCCCAACACACGCCATCATAACCCGCCGGAAAAGCAAGGTCGACGACGACGATACGGAAGGAACAGACAAGGGAATTACCAGATAACAGCAAGGATGGGTTCTGAGAATAGAGAGGAGCAAGGAACGGAGAGATTTGGAGGAATTAACCGAGATTAAAATCGAGAGAGGGAGCTGTGATTTGAGAGATTGAAAGAAATGAGAGATGGATATTTTTGTTCGGGTCTGGAACAAAGAAACTGGGCACATATTTTATCAAACCACGTGTCCAATAAAAGGACACGTGTCCCTTTTATGACAGCACGCCTCAATTTCGACTCGATTCCGCATTTTCACGATATATTTTATAAGTATACATGAGTCGGAAAATTTTCAAAATAATATTAAAATTCTCGGGGTATTTAAAGACTAATTTTTATAAAAATTTTATAATTTTTTAAAATTATTTTTGGAATGCGCATTCAGACCCGTATTTTACAGTTTAACGATTACACGTGCGATTAAATAAAAGCCAGAATATTTCCGAAATAATTTTTAGAACTCTTTAAATATTTAAAAGTTAATAAAATAAAATTTTCTTAAATTTTGAAGCATTCTGGAATTAAATAATGATTTTACAATTAAATGAGATCAGAAAATCATTTTAGAGTTGAGTAATCAATAAAATATTGATTTCTAAATTTTATAAACTCCTAAAAATAAAATTATAAAGAAACCAAAATAATTTTAGAGATGATTTTGGCTTTTATAAGAATAAATATTCAATAAAATCATTTTAAAAACAAAAAAAATGCCATACAGCTCATTAATTAATTATCCAAGTAATATTCGTATCCAACAATTACCCATAATTAACAATAAGGTAACACACAACTAACAGACCCATCACATATTTTATTTAGTTAATAATTCGATAATTATATTTACATATCGGATCCGAAAATAGGTTACTTAACCGATAAGTAACTATATAACGATACCATTTTAATACCCGATTTGGATAATCATCAAAACAGAGCCTCTTATAAAATATTTTATATAAAAATAGGGTAATAATACCTCACCTTTTGAGAATATGGGTTTTACCGATCTATACAATGATTAGCGTATCGAAAATTTTATATCGGGATTCGTACAGGGCAAACCGTACCCCGGATCGAGAAAGTCAAAACATGAAAAGTGTTCAGAATTATCAAATTAGGTTGGGAAGGAGTTTTCGGAAGAGTTTCGGGTTGTAAAAACGCAAAAACGGTTGAAGTGGAATGAGTTCTTATTTTAAAAAGTAATTTTATAATTACGTAAAAATAATCATTATTAATCCTATAAATTCTTATAAAATCATATAATAATCCAAAAATTACCAGAAAAATACCAAAATTATATATATTTGATTCTGGATAATTATAAATTAAAACATCCTAATTTTATCAGATATCAACACCCAAATATTAATATAAATCATCAAATAATTTACCAAAATTCACATAATAATCATATAATATTTCTCAGACGTTACAGCTGCTGAAAGTTGCTGTGCTCAAGTGCTTTGGATTACAAATCAGCTAATGGACTAGGGCCTAGTATTACTCAAAATTCCAATTATTTTTGACAATACTAGTGCTATATCTATTGTGGCCAATCCAGTTAATCATTCTAGAACAAAGCACATTGATGTGAGGTACCATTTTATTAATGAACATGCTACAAATGGTACCATTGAGCTCATTTTTGTTCCAACGAAAAAATAATTGGCTGACATTTTTACTAAACCTTTGGATGAAGCAACCTTCACTAGCTTGTAGGTGAAACTGGGATGCTAAATTCTTCATCCTAAGGAAAGAACTCAGCAAATGTTTTGCAGCGGAGTAAAAAGAAGAGAAAGCAGGCAAACCTACCAATTATAACTGAGAGTGGTGAGGAACAAACACCAACAGAGTCACCCTTGGTCAAAAAACCAAAGAAGGCTAAAAACTTAGAGTTGACCACAAACGGATGTAGTTATAAACAAGGGATTAAAGAGACTCTAGAGGCACCCTCTGAAAGGATGTCTCTATTGTAAAGAGCATTAACCTAAATGCACCTTGTAAATAGTCTGCACAATCATCACTTAAACAAATTCAAGTGTATGGGAGGAGAAATAAGGATGGCACACACAAGGAGAGCACATCTCTTGAAGCTCCCTCATCTATTTAGGGGAGCTGACAACACTCAACACTAAAATTCAAAATCTTATCTCTAAAATTTCTTCTTCCTACACAACACCTAAATCTAATTCTTAGGTGCAATCTCACTTAAGTGACTTGGTTCAAGAAACTTTGCTCACCACCCAGACACCAAATTTAGATGGTGAGAGGCTACTAGATAGGGTAGACCTTGATGACACTATCACAAACATAGGGGGATTCATCAATTTTTACTGAAGACCCCATGGTGATCACAGATACACCTTTATGCGCAAATCAGCCTTCACAGGCTGTAAGGTTTGAGGGTAGTACTCCTGAGGGGGAGCTATCTAAATCATCTCCAATTCAATTGGGGTTTCTACTTCCTCCACATCTCAATCCTTATATCACATGCAAGTTCAAGAACTTTAACAACAAGTGTCTTCTCTCCAAAATTCAAATGACTCACTTAGTGCACAAGTACAAGCTCTCACATCCTTGGTGCAAAATTAACAAACATATATCAAAAACCTGGTGGACTCTCACAAGCATCTCCAAATGTAGAATTTTGTGGCTTTGAGAACCATCATGGGGAAGCTCAATATACCACTGCCCTCATTACTTGAAGCTATAAGGCCAGAAATACCAACTCCCCTACTCATGCATGTTTCCAAGACTAAGGGGGAGATAGAAGCTAGGATTCAACAATCCAGGGATGCTGGTAAATCAAAAGAGCCTATTTAGACTGGCCAAAGTTCTTCACAAGTTCAATCATTCCCGGATGTAGGAAAAGACAGACTCATCAAAGCTGCAGAAGGCCCAAATCAAGATCTAGCATTCAGTAAACTTCTTGCAGTCTTGAGGATGTCTCTTCAAAATAACTACATCACCTACAAAAGAGCATTAACCAAGAACATCAACTGCATTAGGGCAGTGGTTGTGAAAATTGATAACTATCTGAAGAAAAGAATTGTTGCAAACATTAATGATGGTGGTGTGGGCAGATGTCTTCAAGTGTCTCTTCCAAATCTCAGAACTTTAAGAGCATCTGAGTTGGATGTAGTGATTGACAAGGTACATGTAGTCATCACATAGGATACCCAACTACTTCATGAACTCAAAAAGGCTCAAATGGATGCTTTTCCTGAAGCTTATCTATATCCAACCAATAGGGTGTCCTACATCTGCTCACAGACCAAGAGATGCAAAATCTTCAATGTT
Organism: Apium graveolens; assembly: GCF_009905375.1. Classification (NCBI taxonomy): domain Eukaryota; kingdom Viridiplantae; phylum Streptophyta; class Magnoliopsida; order Apiales; family Apiaceae; genus Apium; species Apium graveolens. The sequence continues at coordinate 114,969,119 of NC_133656.1, forward strand.
CCCAAGAACTGTGTGAGAGGAAATATGAGGCTGATTATGACTCTTCAATATGATCTCAAATGCAAAAAGCACAAGAAAATTGAAGATGAAGAAATGATCAGAATTCTTGAAAGGTATCTTGTGAATGCTGGCACCATGTTGCCTAACTCACAATTCAATTTAAAGGATGACAAGGATGATGATGAGCAGAAGAAAAATGATTAACCACCTTCTGGATCAAATCCAATCAATCCTTTAGAGAAACTGGAAGCAAAAAAATGAAGAAGGATGAGAAGAAGGAAGATGAAAGGAAGAAAGAAAATGAAAGAAGAAGGAAGAAAAGGCAAGATGGCTCAGAACCACAATAACAACAAAACCTACAAATCCAATTCAATCAGACTCAACCCACTAAACCTTTTAGCTCAAACACTCAACCATATCTCACATCAAAGCCAAAATTTCTATACAAGCCAACTGAAACTCTCCTCTCAAAATCCCAATCACTACCAGCTAAACTAGCTTAAAGAAAATCACAACCCTGCCTTCATATAAACAACCAACCAAGACTCACTTTAGATCTGTTGGGAGAGAAACAAAGCAACTGCAAGTTACTGAGAGATCTCCCTGGAATTGCTATGATCAATCTGACTTTCTGCCACTAAATTGGTGCCTCACCGATGAAGAATATTTTCAACAGCTAGTTGAAGAAATAGTCAGAGTCTGGGTTGTATCATATATAGAAGTCAAAATATATTATGATGATGGTTCTTTCACTTTACTTGGCAGTAACCTAATGCACACACTTTCAACCACAGAATTCAAAAGAGTGATCAGTTTGATGAATGATAAGGATACAATCACAAGGTTCTGGAAAGCTGTATATTGAGTATGGGTGAAAGAAATGGATGAGAAAATTGCAAGGGCAAAGGATGAAAGGGAAGAAAGAGATAGGAATTATGCAGAAGAACTTGCAAGAATTGAGAAAAGATTAAATGAGCTTAAAGCAAAAGAGATAAGCAGAATTTCAAAAGATGGACATTTTCTGAACATAAAGGTTGGCAGATTCTCCAAATTTAGTGCTGGTTACTTAAATGGTTATTCATTAGATGAGTGGCTCAAGCTTGTGGAAGCTTTAAGAGGAACTGAAATTATAGAAGAAATGGAAGTGTTAGTGACTCTTAAGGATCTCATTAGAAAGGAGCTAGGCTATGAGGATTTTATATAATGAATGTCTTGTTAAAACTTCAATAACCACTTAATGTTAAATATTGTGTTTCTGTCAATTTGTATGTAAAGTTTAAATTGTTCATTATAGCTTGGGGTTAGTCTTGTTAATAAGCATGAATTTGTGATAACAATCTTCTCATAAATTAGGGTGGATTGTTGTGCAAGACATGCATGTACTATAACAAGACTAAGTCAAATTGACAACCCTAAGTAAGTTGTATGATAATCTAAGTTTGCATTTTGTATTATATCACTTAAGTCTGTAAAGTGTAAATAGATAAGACTAGAGTATTTTTCTGTAAACAGTCTCAAGCCTAAGAATAAACTCTGGAAAAAAATCATGAAGATCATGCCTCAGAGAAAGTGTGAAGAAGCTTGGAGTTGAATAAATCTGTTTTAGGAAAAACATTCTAAGTCAAGAAATCTACAAGTCACAGATTAAGTCTTATGGAGAAGTTATTCGAGAACTCCAGAATGACTTATCGAGAAGTCTAGAAAATCTTATAGAGAAGTCTCAGAGATATCAACAAGCCAAAATGAAGACATGAAGATTGGAGATATCGACAAGTCAAAATATCACTAGAGATCTCTGAGATATCGATAAGTCAAAATATCACTAGAGATCTCTGAGATATCGATAAGTCAAATTATCACTAGAGATCTCTGAGATATCGACAAGTCATTTCTTCACTAGAGAACTCAGAGATATCGATAAGCCAAAATGAAGATATGAAGATTGGAGACCTCGACAAGCCTAATTCTCTTATAGAGAACTCAGAGACTTCGATAAGTCAAAACAACTATAGAGAAATAAGAGATCTCGATAACCCATTATACTTATCGAGATGTTGAGTTCTCTATATGACAAACTGGAGATCTTGATATAAAACTCAAAGTACAAAATGCAAATCAGTTAAATATCCAGGATTATCAATCAACAAACAAATCAATCACTGATTTGAAAAGTCTACAAAAAGCAGCTTGAAGAGTACAAGATCAAAGGTCAAGATTAACTGACATAGTAAAGTCACAGACATGCACGATTTGCAAAGATACACTAAGCCAGAAATAAAAAGTTTTAGTTAACTTAAAGTATGGTTTAGTACATGCTTTTGCATGATGTGTAAAACCAATGTTTACTGTTCTATAAAGTAAACCCTGGATATTTTGTTTTAGTTGTAACTGTTAGAAATATGTTGTGCACTTGATGATATATTGAACATGTTATGGATAAAAAACTAATATATATATAATTGCTGTATTTAATACTAAGGAACGTGAGCTTCAAAGCTCGATTTGACTGCTCTTGTGTTTCGTGACTCAATCTGCCTTAACAAGATGCCTACGTACCTTGCTGATTGCCAAGGATCAAGTCAAAAAACGTAGTTCTTGGTTTGTGGGGTGAGGCCCCTTATATAGATGTGGGAGTCCTTGAATTGGACTTGGTATAGGAGACTTGGTGGACAAGCCTCTGAATTAGGATAGACTTAGGAGTCCTAGGAAGTAGGAAGCTGATTCCTTATCCTTTTAGGTCCCCTTGAGGCTAATCTATAAGGATTTATATCCTTATCGGGACTCTTCTCAATAGCTGATTTTTCCCTTATTAATTAATTACGAAATTAATTAATAATCAGGGCTTTTGGGCCTTTTTTATTCCACCAGGCCTGATCTGGTCCATCAGGCTTAATCTTTCTGGTCTGAATATTATACATCTTATTATTGGGCCTAGCAGCCCATTAATTATAAAATCAGGACTTATTTATCCCTATCATTTGCCCCCCAACTTTTGGGAAACATTGATTAGGTTTCACGGAAGTTAAATCTATTCGTTCCCTTATAGGGTTTCGTTTTGCGTAAAGTGTGGAGCGACCTACACATTTACAATGAATCTTCCTTTTATTCAGAAATTATCTTAATTTCCAGGAATTTTTCCCTAATTTTCTGGGATTTTCCCTAATTTTCTGGGATTTTCCCCTAATTTTCTGAGATTTATCCTTAATTTCTGGATTTTTCCCTTAATTTTCTGGGATTTATCCTTAATTTCTGGATTTTTCCCTTAATTTCTGGAATTTATCCTTTATTTCTGAAAATATTAACATTTTTCAGAAAATATTTAAGGAATTTTTCCTATTTTCCTGGATTTTTCCCTAATTTCTGGGATTTATCCTTAATTTCTGGATTTCCCTTAATTTCTGGAATTTATCCTTTATTTCTGAAAATATTAACATTTTTCAGAAAATATTTAAGGAATTTTTCCTATTTTTCTGGATTTTTTCCCTAATTTCTGGGATTTATCCTTTAATTTTCTGGATTTATTCCTTATTTCTGAAAATATTAACATTTTTCAGAAATTATTTAAGGAATTTCCTTATTTTTTTTTTGTAATTTTCCAGGATTTTTTCTTCCTTTTTTCTTCCTTCTTTTTTTTTTATACAATTTTCGACCAGGAATCCATTCGACCAGGATCCTGGTCGAATTAACCTCCATATTGCCCTGGTCGACAGCCTTTCGAGCAGGAGTATTTCGAGCAGAAGTCCTGGTCGAATTTCGGCAGGATTTTTTGCCTTTTTTTGTTTTTGTTTGTTTTTTTTTGTCGACTAGGAAGTTTTCGACTAGGATTTTCGTCCCTTTCGGTCAGGATCTCCATTTTTGACCGAATTAACCATCATCTTGTGCCTTGATCGAAGCTTTTTTGAGCAGGATTGATTCGACCAGGAATATATATTGTCTCCTGGTCGACAGGGTCAAGGAACTAATTCTATTCTGGTATTTTGGTCGAAGGAATATCATTTTCGACCAAGAATTTTGGTCAGAATTCCTTTCTTGACCGAATTAGCTTCTTTTATCAGCCCTAGTCGAGGGAAATTCGAACTCAGAACATTCGACCAGGATTTCTCTGTGCTTTCTGGTCGATAGGGCCAAGAACGTATGCATGTATATAAATTTTTGTACACACTTGGATTTAGGCCCCTTATGCTGGGCTAAAACTTGGGCCCATTTTAACTGGGCTTATTCTCTTACTGGGCTTCACAGGCCTTTCAATTGGGCCTCTAATTCTGGGCTTTCAATTTGGGCCAACGTTTTGGGTTCAGGCCAAAATTTTTTTTTATCTTAGTGGGACTTCTTTTCCACCCCTAAAATCATTTGGGCCTCTTTCAACACTTGGGCCCTTAACTGGGCTTTTGTTTTCTAAACCCAAACTCCAAATTACTCTAGGATTGTTTCTGGATTCTTCCAGAATCTTCAAAAAAACTCAAGTTTTTCTCTTAATTTTTCCAGGAATTTTCTGGATAATTCCAGAACCTTCTTATTTTTGGGCTCAAATGGGCTTTTTTGAGGCCCAAATCCCCTTCTTCTTGGCTATAAAAAGGTGGGATGAGAGTGTGTTTCCTGACACCTCTCATTTCACTTCTCCACTCATCCTACAAATTTCTCCCTCTTCTCTTCCTTTAGTTTTTTTTTGGCCACTCCTCCCTTCAAGACTTTCAGGTTTTCTAGGCTTTACTAATGGCTGACAAGAATTCCGAGAGAGCGGCGAAGATTGCCTCGGCTTCAAAATGAGGTAAGGATATCGAGATCTGTTCTTCGTACATGTCTTTAATCGATATGATTAATACTAGGGGGGATGAATATCCCTCTACTGCACATCTCGATTCTTTTAATCATTGTAACACTTGGCACAACATTGATTTCAATAAACTAAATGCTCGTTATAACGTCCTTCCTCCTTTTAGATTAGTTCCAGTCTCTGGTGGTGACCGTACTTGCCACTGGAGACCCGACACTCTCTTCATTTACACAGATGCCCTTAATGCTGGTCTTAGGTTTCCTTTCCATCCTTTTATTCCTCATCTTTTGGCTGATTTACAAATCAACCCGTGTCAGCTTCCTCCAAACGCCTGGAGGAATATTCTATGTTTTATGGTTTGTTGTCTTAGGGAGGGCTTTCCTCTTTCTGTAGCCGTTTTTAGGAAGGTCTTTCAGTGTTATAATAGTTCTTCCAATATCTGTGGCTGGGTCTATGTCAAGCAAAGGCCCAAAAGCAAACATATCTTTAACAGCGCCTCTATTCCTGATAATAATCAAAATTGGAGGAATAGTTTCGTTGGGTTACGTTGGGAGAATGGTGACTGGGGCACACTTTTTCGATCTTCCTTCGGGAAGGTCAGTGATGGTAGCCTCAAATCCATTCACTTAACTCCTGAAGAAACTATTATTTATAATGGGCTTACTCAGGATGATGGCACCACCACCAGCTGGACTCTCTTAGAGGAGTTTTCCCTGATTCATGTGGGACTATCCTCTGTTTCTCAACAGGGTATTTTTCTTCCCTTCTCAATTTTACTTCATTTCATGCATTATTAACATCACTTATTTTGTCCTTTGCTTTGTTTCAGCTGCTAAGGAGATTAACGAGGACAATGTTCCTTTGGTTGAGGAAACAACTAGGATGAAGAAAGCTCGGCTCGCAGGCCTAGACACCCGGGGAAAGGCCACGGAGCCTATCTTTTTGAAGAAGCACAAAGAGCCTATAGGGGAGGCTTCAACTGAAGGAGCTGGAGGCCATGGTGCTCCTATCACTGCTGCTGCCCCTACTGCTGCTGCCACAGGCGCCTTTCAGCCTCTTTGGGGATTCCGCCGAGGGGACACCGTAGTTGGTTCCACGAAACATGCTTGGGATTGGTCCTACCATAGCGTGACTCCCAAGGACTTTACTGATGTGGTGGCCACCCCTGATCTTGAGAGGATTAAGCTCATGGGAGCTCAGTCTCTGGCTTCGGTATGCCTTCTCTTTTTTGAACTTATTTTTCATTCTTGTAGCATTTTCTTGCCTTATACTTTGTTAATTGCTTTGTTCCAGTCTAACGCCTACTTTCAAGGCGCTGTGAGGCAAGCCGAATCGTGGAAGCGGGCTTCTGATAAGGCCGATAATGCCCTCAGGAGGCAACAGAAGAAGTATGCTACCCTGGAGAAGAAGCTCAAGCGCAAGGAGGAAGAACTCGGAGAGTCTAACGCCGAGCTGGTGGTACTTCAGGCGGAGAAGGATAAAGCTATAGACAACTATCTGGACTCGGAGGAGTTTGCCCAATCCATGAGGATTAGGGATGATTCAGTCTTTCCCGGGTTTTTTAGGACTGGTTGGGCACGGCCCTTGGGACCGTGAACGAGGCTTGTCCTGATATTAACCCGGCGGACTACATCTGCCCTGATGACGAGGCTTTGCTACAGAGGTTTCGTACCCGAGTAGTTGTCTCGGATCATGTTCCTCAGGATCCACTCCTTCCTCCTCCCGAGTCTTCTTCCAGACCTGCTGAGGACGACAGCTCTTCCTCCTCCTCCGAGACGACAGAGACATCCAGCGAGAGTGGAGAGGATGATGATATGGATGCTGAGGGCACCCCAGCTTCTTAGAGCTTTTTCAGCCCTGCGTGGCTTGTTTTATTTTCGAGACCTTTTTTTATCAAATTTCTTGTAATATTTATCTGATCTTATTTTATCACCTTTTATGCTTGCATCCATGCATTTGGTTTTTATTCGTTAGGCCACAAACATACTTTGAAGAATTCATGAATTTCATAAAATTGTCTGGGATTCGTCCCTTACACAAGTCTTAATAAACTTCGTAATAAAACTAAAACATATAAATCCTAAGCAAGCAAAGCTTCAAGGTGCTTTTCAACCTACTCGCCATCCTGACGAGTGAGAATCGTATTCGGCTGCCCTACACATAGTAAACCTTCAGGTTTTGTGCATGCCAAGTTCTCGGGACTTCAAAACCATCCATAGTCTCTAGCTTGTAGGTTCCTCTACCTTGAACACTCTTGACTCTGTACGGCCCTTTCCAATTCGGGGCAAGCTTCCCTTTTTGTCCTACATCAGATGCTTCTATCTTCCTCAAGACTAGATCGCCTTGTTTAAAAAACCTTTCTTTAACCCTTAGGTTATAGTAGAATGAAGCCTTTTTCTGATATTCTACTATCTTTGCATGTGCCCTATCTCGCACTTCATCGATCAGATCCAGGGCTAACCTTTGCCCTTCCTCATTTTCTTCTGTATTGAAAGCCTGAATCCTTGGAGAGGAATGTGATATCTCTACTGGAACTACTGCTTCTGCCCCATATGCCAACATGAAGGGAGTTGCTCCTGTCGTGACTCTACAGGTAGTCCTATAGGCCCATAATATTGGAAGTATCTCATCTACCCAATTATTTCTTGACTTCTTGATCCTCTTCTTTAGTCCATCCAGGATTATCCGATTTGCTACCTCTGCTTGGCCATTGGCTTGCGGGTGAGCCACAGAGGTGAATCGTAACTCAATTTCATTTTCTTCACAATACTTCTTAAATTCCTCATTGTTGAATTGTGTTCCATTGTCAGTGACGAGGATACGGGGAATTCCATATCGGCACATAATGTTTTCCCACAGGAATTGTGCAACCTGCTTAGTAGTGATTTTGGCCAAGGGTTTGGCTTCGATCCACTTGGTGAAATAATCAATGGCTACAATCAGAAATTTCCTTTGTGCCGTGGCCATAGGAAAAGGCCCTAGAATATCCATCCCCCACATGGCAAAGGGAATAGGCGAGTTGATAGAGGTCAGCATCTCGGGGGGTTGTCTAACAACTGGTGCATGCTTTTGACAGTGATCACACTTCTTCACATATTCTTTGGCATCAGCCATCATTTCTGGCCAATAGAAGCCTAAACGGGTTATCTTATGAGCCAAGGCCCTGCCCCCCAAGTGCTGCCCATAAATACCTTCATGCACTTCCTCAAGAGCCAAGCGTGCCTCGCCGAGCCTGAGACACCTCAAGTAAGGAACCACAAAAGATCTCTTATACAGAATTCCATCTATCAAGGAGTACCTTAGTGCTCGAATAGTTAACTTCCGTGCCTCAGTTGTATCACTTGGCAACCAACCGGTCTGAATGTGAGCCTTGATGGGATCAATCCATGACGTCCCCAAGCCTAAGGGAGCCACAAGCTTAACATCTATGCTCCGTGTCTTCAAAACACGGAAGTACACACTTCCTGAACTTTCTTCAATCTCAGACGAAGCGAACCTTGATAGCGCATCTGCTTTAGCATTTTCTTCCCTTGGAATGTGTTCAACATAACATTCATTAAATTGGGTCATCACAGCCCTTACTAGGCGAACATACTTAGCCATCGTATCATCCCTTGCCTCAAATTCTCCCTTTACCTGGGATATGATCAGCTTCGAGTCTCCACGGACCTTTAAGTTTTTGACTCTAAGTGTCCCAGCTAGACCAAGGCCAACAATCAGGGCTTCATACTCTGCTTCATTGTTTGTGGTTGGGAAGTCTAGCTTCATAGCATACTCAATTAGGAATCCATCAGGGCTTTGCAAAACCAACCCTGCTCCACTGGAATTTGTTTTTGATGCTCCATCAAAATAGAGAACCCAATATTCTTTCTCCTTGTCCCCATTGTTGACTCCCTTGTCTTGAGGAATGGTATCTTCCTGCCCCCCGACTTCTTGGTTGGGTATGGTACATTCCACCACGAAGTCAGCTAGTGCCTGGGCTTTTATGGCCGTATGTGGCTTATACTTGAGATCGAACTCTCCCAACTCTATTGCCCACTTAATCAGTCTCCCACTTGCCTTGGGACTGTGAATGATGTTTCTCAACGGCTGATTTGTTAGCACTTCAATCTGGTGAGCTTGAAAATAAGGACGCAACTTTCTTGAAGCCATTACCAAGGCTAAAGCGAATTTCTCAATAGTTGAATAATTCAACTCTGCACCATGCAAGATTTTGCTGACATAGTATACGGGTTTCTGGACTTTCAGTTCCTCCTTAAACAACACCGCGCTCAAGGCGCTTTCTGAAACAGCCAAGTACAAGAATAAAACTTCACTCAGAACTGGCTTGGCCAACAACGGGGCCTGGCCCATATACTTCTTTAACTCTTCAAATGCCTTCTGATTTTCCTCACTCCATACAAAGTCTTTAATGTTCTTTAATGACTTGAAGAATGACAAGCACTTGTCTCCTGACTTGGAGATGAATCGTCCTAGCACCGCAACCCTTCCTGTGAGCTTCTGTACATCCTTGACAGTTTTTGGTGGTTCCATATCCAAGATTGCCTTTATTTTATCGGGGTTGGCCTCAATTCCCCTCTTTGAGACCATCAATCCCAAGAATTTTCCCGATCCTACTCCGAAAGCACACTTCGTTGGATTCAACATCATCTTGTGGTACCTTAGGACCTCAAAAGCTTCCCTCAAATGGGTTATATGATCAGTCTTTACTAGACTCTTGACTAGCATGTCATCAACATAGACTTCCATAGTCTTCCCAATAAGATCCTTAAAAATTTTATTCACCAACCTCTGATAGGTGGCTCCTGCATTCTTGAGACCAAACGCCATAACAAGATAACAATAAACACCAAAGTCAGTGATAAATGATACCTTTGGAATGTCATTCTTATGTATTTTGATCTGATTGTATCCGCTAAATCTATCCATGAAACTCAGCATCTCATGTCCAGCAGTGGCATCAATCAAAGTATCAATTCTAGGCAGCGGGAAACAGTCTTTGGGGCATGCATCATTCAGATCAGTGAAGTCTATACACATCCTCCACTTTCCATTAGCCTTCTTCACCATTACAGGGTTTGCTAACCACTCCGGAAATTGAATCTCCTCAATGAAACCAGCCTCTAAGAGCTTTTCTACTTCCTGTTTTATAGCCTCCTGTCTTTCCGGGGCAAAATTTCTTTTCTTTTGTTTCACTGTCTTCCGGCTTGGATCCACGTTTAGCTTGTGAGTAATTAACTCCGGGTCTATGCCTGGCATATCTGCTACTGACCATGCAAACACATCACTATTTTCTTGTAAAAATTTCACTAACTTCCCTCTAAGAGGCTCCTCTAATGTGGCTCCAATGAAAGTCATCCTCTCAGGATTCTCGGGGTCTAAAGGAACCGAAACCAATTCTTCTGCTGGCCTTCCTCTATTCTCATCATTTTCTCGAATATCCATATCTTCAATAGGAAGAACCTGCCCCCCGACTCCATCTGCCCTCAAAGAGGCCACATAACAGCTTCTAGCCATTTTTTGATCTCCTCTCTCTTCTCCAATCCCGTTTCGGGTGGGAAACTTCATGACTGAATGGTAGGAAGAGGGGACTGCCTTAAAGGCATGTATCCCTGTTCTCCCCATGATAGCATTATAAGTTGAACTAGCCTTTACCACCACGAAATCCAGCATCTGCGTTGCTTGCCTTGGTTCCGTACCTATGGTGGTTGGCAATTTGATTATCCCTTCCACAGGACAATCTACTCCAGCAAATCCATATATCGGCATGTCGATTGGTGTCAACTGGGAGTCGTTATACCCCATTCTTAGAAAGGTGTCGTGGAGCAAGATATCCACAGAAGCACCATTATCCACAAGGACCCTCTTAACTGGGCTATTTCCTATTATCGGTGTTATGACCAGCGGGTCGTCATGGGGAAACTTCACACCCTCTAGGTCGGAATCATCAAAAGCCAATGTTACTTCTGTCCTGGCCCTCTTCGGGGCTTCTCCAACAATATGCATAACCTCCCTAATATATGCCTTTCTGGAATTTTTGGACAATCCAGCAGCAGTTGGACCTCCAAAGATCGTGTTTATCACTGGCCCTCGAGGGCGTCGCGGTCCTCCAAAAATTGCATTTATAACCGGCCCTCTAGGTTGGGGATTCCGCCCCTGATCGTCTTGGTCTCTCCTATGATCTTCAAAGTTCTTCCTTCCATTATTATTTCTGTCCCCTCCATCTCCAGTATACTTGTTCAATCTTCCTTTTCGAATCAAAAACTCAATTTCATCTTTCAATTGCCTACACTCATCGGTGTCATGGCCAACATCTTTGTGAAACCTGTAATACTTGCCCTTATCTAGCTTGGCGGGATCAGCCTTCAAGGGCTTAGGCCAGCGAATATCTCTGTCTTTCTCAATCTCCATCAAAATCTGACTTCTGGGAGCATTCAACTTAGCGTATTCAGTGAACTTTTGCCCAGGTCCTCCCTTCTTGGGGGTTAAATCAGGGTTTTGTTCGGTTCTAGGATATTTGTCCTTAGCGATATACTCCAAATCAGTTTTTCGTTTCTTGCCTCCAGTGGGCTCATTACTTACTACGGTCTTCCTCATGCTTTCTTCAACCTTGATATACTTCCCTGCCCTCTCTTGGAGTTGCAACATGTTTTCTGGGGGACGTTTGGCCAAGGACATCTTGAAAAACTCATCCCTAGTTCCTTGTTGCAGTGCTATCATGGCTACCTTATCATCAAGGTCTGGGACTTTTAAAGCCTCCTTTGTAAAACGATTCAGGTAATCCCTCAAGGATTCCTTAGCTCCCTGCACAAGACTCATAAGAGATGCTGAACTTTTCTCATGGACTCTTCCACTGATGAATTGCTTAATAAAAGCCTGACTTAATTCTCTGAACGATCCAATAGAATTTAGGGGTAGGCGACTGTACCATCTTTGAGCCATACCCGACAGGGTTTGAGGGAAGGCCCGACATTTTATAGCATCATTCACGGGTTGTAGCAGCAGTGCATTAGAGAATGTCCTAACATGATTAGCGGGGTCTCCCGTGCCATCATAGGCTTTGATAGTGGGCATCTTGAATTTCCTTGAGATATGGGCATTCATTATTTCTTCTGTGAAGGGTGGAGTTGGATCGTCAGGATCTCCAAGGGGAAGGAGATTGCTTGGATCAGTTCTTGGGACAACAGCCCTTCTTCTTACCGGACCATCCAGGTCTATGATGGGAGGAGGATTTTTCCCCCTAGGAGGTATGTGGGGTCTGGTGGCCTGGTGAGCCTCCAAATCACGCCTCAGCCTTTGGATTTCAGCCTCATGAGACCTGATCCTTTCCTGCACTACTTGGGGATTCGCCCCTGGGGTGCTTTGGGGGCGTTGCCTTCCATCGGCCATTGGCTCTTTTCCAGGACGCCTCCTTCTCGGGGCCACTTCATCATCCAAAGATTCGGAGTCTCTCTCAGTGTATGGACCAGAAAATTCCCGATCCTCAGCGATAGGACCCAAACCTCGTATATAGGGGGGCGACTGCCCTCGTGCTTCGCTTCGCCCAGCATATCCGCTTCCTCCAACCTCAGGGTGAAGGGGCATCCCATAAGGGGGGTTAGTAGTAACAATAGTTGAATATTCATACCCGACGGGTCGAGAATTCACAGGTATATGTATTTTTTGAACTTGAGGATTCGTACCTTGAATCGGGGGAGTTGTCCCTTGTAGCTGGGGTTGAGTTGCCCCTGTCTGGGCTTCCTCCTGAGTAGATGCATAAGTTGAATGGGGAGGAACCTCCACGGTTGATGAAATCACCTGGGTTGTCTCTGATGGTGTTCCTTCCTCTATAGCTCCAATTGTTCTCCGTGTTTTCGCCATGGTTGTTGTTGTCTTCCCACAGACGGCGCCAAATGTTATGGATAAAAAACTAATATATATATAATTGCTGTATTTAATACTAAGGAACGTGAGCTTCAAGGCTCGATTTGACTGCTCTTGTGTTTCGTGACTCAATCTGCCTTAACAAGATGCCTACGTACCTTGCTGATTGCCAAGGATCAAGTCAAAAAACGTAGTTCTTGGTTTGTGGGGTGAGGCCCCTTATATAGATGTGGGAGTCCTTGAATTGGACTTGGTATAGGAGATTTGGTGGACAAGCCTCTGAATTAGGATAGACTTAGGAGTCCTAGGAAGTAGGAAGCTGATTCCTTATCCTTTTAGGTCCCCTTGAGGCTAATCTATAAGGATTTATATCCTTATCGGGACTCTTCTCAATAGCTGATTTTTCCCTTATTAATTAATTACGAAATTAGTTAATAATCAGGGCTTTTGGGCCTTTTTTATTCCACTAGGCCTGATCTGGTCCATCAGGCTTAACCTTTCTGGTCTGAATATTATACATCTTATTATTGGGCCTAGCAGCCCATTAATTATAAAATCAGGACTTATTTATCCCTATCAGAACAAAACATTTAGTAGATTTATTATTCCCTAACAATACAACCAGAATTACAGAAGAGGGGGTTGAATGTAATTCTGGCTTCTTTTTGAGATTTATGAAAATGGTTATGGTAATATATATATAAGTGTTTGATTTGCAAGGTGCGGAATGACAGAATTATAGAAATCAAAACACAAGTAATAAAAACACAAGTCTTTAGAACTTTCTGGTGGATTTGAATGTATCCACCATATATATATATATATATATATATATATATATATATATATATATATATATATATATATATATATATATATATATATATATATATATATATATATATATATATATATATATATATATATATATATATATATATATCGAGAGAGAACCCTGTGTAGCTCAAATAAGCTCACAGCGGCTTACAAGTATGAACAACTAAAACTTACAGAGAAATGCTATAAGATACAGCTTACAAATGTTTCTCTGAGAATGTATTTTCTTAGTCTAGTTAGTTGTTGTTCTACTTGCTGCACTTGGTTTATATATCACCAAGTTTACATAGTAAAAAGACAAGATAATAATACAAAACTATCAAGTCTAACTCTACGCTGCTTCATTACTCTATTCCAGCATCTTTGAAAATCTTCTTAGCTTGCATGAAAATGGTAATGCTCATTTGTTCTCATTTTCCTGCTAAACAGGCTTCCACATTCCTTTTACAAACACCCAACGCATGTGATTATGTAGTCACTATTAACAGATGTTTGAATTGATCATCCGTCGGGTACATGCTTGTTATCCGTCGGGTAGCCTTGTTGATCATCCGTCGGGTAGGTTTGTTGATCATCCATCGGGTAGCCATTTATCACTTGACTCCATTTCATTTATGCAGAATTACAAGACATCTTATATTTACATTTAATCAACCTATTATGCACATCTACTAGTAGTCTAGGTGACTCATAAACTACTACGGAATCTATACAAAGATGTTTGCAGAAATGTGCTACATGACTTATTGTTACATAAGCTACTCACCCGGTGGATATCAATTAGTCATCCGTCGGGACTATAAAGATTTATCCATCGGGACTATAATTGATTATCCGTCGAGTGCTACAAAATTCACTAAGTTAAATCTACTAAGGTGTTTTGTTTGGCTTATCATCAAGTACACAACATATTCCTAACAATCTCCCCCAATTTATGTCTACTGGAATTGTAGCCATAAATTAAGAGAAACTTGATGATAACAAAACATCCTAAAGATACAGATTAAAAAGTAGTAGATAAAACTAATAAGTGCTACAATTTGCTGAAAATTGAACAATGCAAAGTACACAAAGAAATTTCTCAGAATTGATATCAATGTGCTCCTCTAGTCTGAGCAGATAGATTTATTTCCTTGATTGTCTGGATTTCTTTCCAAGCCTTCTGTTGTTTTCTTCAATTTGATTCTGGAGTTGTCTATGGAACTCAAGTTCATCAGATTCTGAGAGATCTAGCATTTCCTGCATTTCCAAAAGAGTCTCATTGCTAGAGATACTCAATTGGTCCTCCAATATGAAGAATCTTCTAACACCTTTGTCATCCATGAATTCCATCAGCCAGTAGGGCCTTAGATGCACTCTTTTTCCTGTAAAGGGAAAAGATAGAGTTTTTGGAAGTGCATCTTTGGCTCTAGTACTCCTTAGTTCCTCAATCCTCTTTAGAACTATTCTTCTTGCAGTCACATTGTATCCAAAGTTCTTCTTGAAGGATGAGTAGACTTTAATCAGAACAGATTGACTTTATTGAAGAATCATGTGAAGAGGCCATGTCATCTCTTTCCTTCCCTTTTATTTAAATACCAGTCTTTCAGGAAGATATCTGTAAGCATCAATTCCTCTTACTTCTTCCAATTCATTCAAGTAGAAATTCAAGTCTGAAAACTCCTTGATATCACAAATGTACATGAGATCTCTCTTATTGACTGTGGGTTGGGATTTGGTTAGAGCTTTGGATTTGAGAGGTACAGGCTTCACTTTCTTGCTGGCTCTAGTCTTTGTCTTGAAGATGGGCAAATTTAGCTCAGGAATTGGTAAACTATCTTAGTCTACTGGTTCATCCTTAGGAACAATTGGTTCACCATAAACGTTTCTTGTTGGATCAACCACTTTGAATTCTTCAAATACCACTGAGGGTTTTGATGTCTGAGTTGTAGTTGTAGGCTTTTTTGGAAACTGATCTTCCAATTTCTCTTCATCAAAGTTCACTTTCCTCTTGGAATGAAGTTTGTATCTAAATCTTCTTTTCTGCTGTGATTCTTCTTGCATTTTTAGATCCTTAGGTTCAGTGATTACAGTTGGTTGTACAGGAGGTTCTGTTGTGGTTTTTACAGCTTGAAACTTGGCCAAGATAGCAGCTTGTTCTTTCTTTTGCTTTTACTTCTTAGCATCCAAAGAAGCTTGCTTCTTCTCTAGCCTGATTCCTTCTTTCTCTTCCTTCCTAGCTTCCACAAATAGTGGGTGTCCAACCACCACACAAATCTCCTTACCATTTCTATAAATTTTGGCAATTCTTCTTTTCAATGCTGAATCAGCTGGATCCTTGTAGAATGCAATAGATCTTGACAACAGTTTCTTTTCATCTGGCTTTGGTGTCTCAAACACTGTATCCATAAGATTCTTGTTAGAAACCTTAGGATAGTTCCATTTGGCCTTTATGATGAGATTTATCTTTGGAGACTTGACACAGGAAGTTTGACCCCTTTCTAGATAGTTCATACTTATGTCATTCACATAGATTTTCATTACTTTAGAGTGATGATTGAAAACTTTGTCTGGCTTCTGTGTTGGGCCAAATATCTTCTGGATGTTCTCATCAATTTTCTTCTAATTGATTGGACTCAATTGCTTCTTCTCAACTGCTCTCAAGTTGGCTGCTGCTTCTTTGATTAAATCTATGCTATCTTTAGCAGGTGGCTTTGTGAACACAATTGTTGGCACAATTACTTTACTTAATTGAATATTGAGCACTTTTTGCTCCCCCTCATTTCTTGATTCCCTTTGACTGAATAAGACAATTGAGATTTCTTTCTCCCCCTTAGAAGAGGTTTCTTTCTCCCCCTTTTTCTTATCAGCAAGTTAAGTAGAAGAGGAGGTTTATACTGCCACTAGCCTTCGAAGCAAGTCTATTTGTTGTGCTTGGTGTAGGTGAATTGGTGTTAGAGAGGCTTCCATTGTTGTCATTCTTTTCTCCAAGGAATCCACCTTGGTTGCAAGATCAGTGCTCTTCCTTGATATCAAGCATTGTAGCTTCTGGAAGTTTTGCATCTAGTCTATCAGCTATATCCTTCTTCACTTGAGTGATCTCTATTTTAATAAAAGTGATATCCTAATTGTGTTGAAAGCCTTTGATTTGCTGTAGTTGGAGAGAAGCAAGATGTGCTTGCAGAAGTTGTTTGGTGCTAGCATTTTTGGATGACTAAAGAGCAAACTGTGTTTGACTGATAAACTGGATGAGTGTGGTCTTGAAATGATGTTCATCACATTTATTTGAGAAGGCCCATGATGGCATGCCTGATTTGGAGCTAGGGCCTACTTCTCCCCTATGTCCAATGTCTCTTCTTCACTTTCTGCATCCTCACCACCAAAGAAATCTTCTGAACCGCTAGTTTTATAGTCAATATCACCAGCTATAGAGGGCAGAGCTGTGATTGCATCCTTCGCTCTTTGCATAGACTGTGTGGTGTGCACCAAATTTAGCATCCTTTTTGCATTGTAATTGCCCTGTCCTGCTAGAAGTTGATATGCTGGAACAGAGTGAGTAAATGTCTCAACATCCAAGGAGGTAGAATCTATAACAACTTGACTTTGCTGAAATAGTTCCTCCCTGTTTGCATCATGGACATTCATTAACTCACTTGCAAAGATTTCCACCCTTATATTTCTTATACCTGTATTTCTCTCATTATCTCTATTTTCTTGCATCAAGGTCTCACCTTAGCTCCCCACCCTCACACCCTCACCTTCACCATCTAAGGTGGGACTCCTCTCACTCACTTTTTCCAGTCCTGAAGAAATGGACTGCATTAGTTCACTCTTTTCCTCTCCTTTTTCCTGGGAGCAACCTAGACTCTCACTCATTTCACTCCCTTCCCTCAGTCCTAGGAGTGATTGCACCACTACTAAGTCTTCTGCACTTGTAAGAATTGAAGTGATTTGAAGTTGTGCAGAGACACCCGACGGATGAGAAATATCCATCGGGTTAGCAGTTTGACTATCCGACGGATGACTGCTGTTAAGCTAATCCGTCGGGATACAATCACTACTCGATGGATGATGAATATCCATCGGGATAGAAGAAATAAATGAGTTTGGAGTTGAGACTATTGTAGACTCTGTGCAGATTGATGAAAATTTTGGCTCAGATGTCTCAATAGTCTCGGAAAGAAATGGCAAGTGAGCCAACAAATCATCTAGAAGATGATGCTCACTTGCATGGATTTTTGGCTTCTCCAAGAGAGTTAAAGATGGAGAATTTGGAAGTGATGTGTTTATCATGTCAATATCCAATGAGTGTGTGGGAGAATTTAGTGTATCAGGTGCTTCAATTATAAGAGATTTTGTTGTGATTCCACATTTATTGGAGCCACATCAACCTGATTTCGAGAAGGTGTAGTGACTGTGTCTTTAGCACCAGTTTGTACAGTGTATGAACCCTGTGCATCCCCAAGGGTTTTTGATCTTTTCTTTCTGGCATAAGTTTTTGGTGAACTAGTGTCCCTACCCCTCTTAGCCTATGCTCCTGGTTGGGAGCTTGTTTCAATGGTAACATCCTTTTGGGAGGATGAAACCGGTAATGAGCTAATATCCTTGTTAACAACCACAGTTTGTTGGGAAACTGTGGTGTGGCTAGGTTTGGGTACACTCTTCTCACCAGCCTTATCCTTAGGGCTTATTTGATTTTCACCATGTCCCTCACCTTTCGTACCCACCTTCACACTCCCCTCTTTAGGTTTGGTGGGTTTTACAACTGATCTCTTTTGAAAGAAATTAGAGGAGGCTTTCTTAGCTTTGGATTTAGGAACTTTTGTTGGTTTGGTAGCTTGGGTAGGCAACTGTTGGGTCATTGACACAGTTGTCATAGCTACACTAGAAAGCAAAGAAATTTATGAGGTTGGAAGAGTGGAGATAGAAGAAATTACTTCACTTACCTGAGGTCCCTCCATTACTGGAAAGTAGAATAAGGGTACCTCCTTGTGATGGTTTGCTCTGTTTAAATCTGCAATTATCCTTCTTTCTTGAACCCAACAATTCAGCTTGTTGGTTGGGTTCTCAATTATAATTTTCTCAACAAGATGGTTAGCAAGCATCATGAAAAATCTAGCATAATAGACACTTCTACCTCTCTTATTGATCTCTCCTAACTTAAAGCCTGACTTAAACAAAACCAAGTCACTGAAATTAAAGTACTTTATCAGTAACTAGCATGTAAATCATAGAAATATTTATAGAATCAAAGTTACTAACTTTACCAGAAAATACCTTAGTTACTATATCACATAAATAACTCCATTCTTTCCTAAGCCCCAACCTCCTACTTTCACTTAATTTAGAAGTAGTGAGTTCATAGCCCATGGAATTAAGCATATTAACAATGCAGTGTCTATGTGTGGAGCAGTTACAGTATTATCAGGGATCTTGAAGCATGATTTAATAACATCACTATTTATGTAAAACTGCTTACCTTTCAAAGTGAATGTAATGATTTTGTCTGTTGAGTTGTACACTGCAGTTGTCCATATTTCTTCAACAACCTCACAGTAAATGGTGGGTGATTCCAGCATGGCATAGTTGAGTTTGCAGTTCTTCACAAAATCCATCATTTTGTGATAGTCACCAGACTCTTGAATCTTCTTGTTCACTAAGGCTGAGAAGTTGTTTTTCTCATAGATAACCCGGTTTGAGATATAATTTTCACTAAAGGTGCCATTGTTAGAGATTTGGAATTTGCAGAGAGAGAGAGTTTGCTTTTGAGAAGAAAGAAATTAAAGCAACTGAATCTTGAGAATGATAAAAGAAATGAATAAAAGTGAATTTGCTTTTATACTATCTCAGAAATAAACTGACAAAAATAATAAAGTAACCAATAAAGTAACCAATAAAAATTGCCCAAAATAGCCGTTTAAAATTAAATAAACTGTAAAAAATATGTCACTTATCCGTCGTGTCATGCTTATAAGCTGTAAGTATACTCGATGGATAATGTTCAGAGAATTAACAGCTAGGATTGAGACAATTCGACGGATGAGGATAAATCAATTATCCGTCGAGTTATAAAATATTCCAGAAAAATAATTGATTTGATTGACAAATTATATTCCGACGGATGATCAAACTCGATGGATAATGATCATTCGCCGGATGTGAATTTTGACTTAGCCAAAATTTCATCCAAAACTGAAAAATCAATTAAATTTCTGGCTGCATTACAACTTGCAAAATATCTGAAATAATTTAAGAATAATTAAGCATACCTAACTCACTTACCAACCTTGAAAAGGTGGATTCATCCAGTGGCTTGGTAAATATGTCTGTAAGTTGTTTTTCACTTGGAATAAAGTGCAGTTCCACGGTACCATTCATCACATGTTCTCTTATGAAATGGTACTTGATGTCTATGTGCTTTGTTCTTGAATGTTGTACTGGATTTTCAGTGATGGCAATTGCACTTGTGTTATCACAGAAAATAGGAATCCTGTCCACTTGTAGACCATAGTCCAATAATTGGTTTTTCATCCATAGAATCTGTGCACAACAACTACCAACAACAATATATTCAGCTTCAGCTGTAGAAGTAGAAACTGAATTTTGCTTTTTACTGAATCAGGACACAAGCTTGTTTCCTAGAAACTGACAGGTTCATGTTGTACTTTTCCTGTCTATTTTACAACCTGTATAATCTGCATCTGAATAACCAGTTAGATCAAAACCAGAATCTCTAGGGTATCAAATGCCAAGTTTTGGTGTAACCTTGAGATATCTAAAAATTCTCTTAATAGCTACTAAATGAGATTCTCTAGTATCAGCCTGAAATCTAGCACAAAGACAAGTATCAAACATTATATCTGGCCTACTAGCTGTTAAGTACAGAAGTGAACCAAAAATGCCCCTATAACTTGAAATATCCACAGACTTTTCAGTAGTGTTTAATTCAAGCTTAGTTGTAGTGGCCATGGGAGTTTTTGCAGAAGTGCAATCCATTAGATCAAACTTCTTTAAAAGATCATGAATATATTTAGTTTGATTAATGAATATTCCATTACTAACTTGCTTAACTTGTAAACCAAGAAAGTAAGTTAGTTCTCCCATCATGCACATTTCATATTTACTTTGCATCAGTTTGGCAAACTTTTTGCAAAGTTTTTCATCTATAGAGCCAAATATAATATCATCTACATAAATTTGAACAAGTATACTAGAGCCATTAACAATTCTAAAGAATAAAGTTTTATCCACAGTACCTCTTGTGAAGTGATTTTTCAAAAGGAACTTTGATAAAGTGTCATACCAGGCTCTAGGTGCTTCCTTCAGTCCATAGAGTGCTTTCAAAAGATAGTAGACATGATTTGGGAAATTTGGATCTTCAAAACCAGAAGGTTGACTGACATAGACTTCTTCTTCCAAATCTCCATTTAGAAAAGCACTCTTGACATCCATTTGATAGACCTTGAAATTGGCATGGGCTGCATAGGCTAAGAAAATTCTGATGGCTTCAAGTTTTGCAACAGGAGCAAAAGTTTCATCAAAATCTATTCCTTCTTGTTGACAATAGCCCTTAGCAACCAATCTAGATTTGTTCCTGACTACTATGCCATTTTCATTCATCTTGTTTCTGAATACCCATTTGGTGTCTATTGGATTCTTTCCTTTAGGCTTGGTTACCAGCTTCCATACTTTATTCCTTTCAAATTGATTTAGCTCCTCCTGCATAGCTAAAATCCAATCAGGATCCAACAAAGCTTCTTCTACCTTATTTGGTTCTTCCTTAGATAGGAAGCTGCTATATAGACATTCTTCTTGAGTTGCTCTCCTTGTTTGAACTTTAGAAGATACAATACCAATGATGAGCTCAAAGGGGTGCTCCTTAGTCCATTTTCTTTGTTGAGGTAGATTAGCTCTAGATGAAGAGGCCTCATTGTTGTCTTGATGTGTGATTGAGATTTGATTATTAGAAACTCCCCCTGAGTTTATGGATCTTTGATTTGAGAAAGGGGAACTTTCTGTAAGTGATCTATTCTGACTTTCTGCTTCTTTTGATGACCCGACGGATGGTGCATTTTGAGTTCTGACGGATGAAGCAGATTATCTCCCGACGGATAAATCAGATTGTATCCTGACGGATGAAGCATTTTGCAACTCGACATATGTTGAATTTTGTGCTTCATTGGTAGTAGATTTTTCTGCAATATCCTTTGTCATTGTTTCCTGATCACTTTCATCATCACTATCATCACTAACGATCTCCACATTATCAAATTTGAGGCTCTCATGGTAATCTCCATCTTGAAGTCCTTCAATCTTTTTATCATCAAACATAACATGTATTGATTCCATAACAATATTGGTTCTCAGATTGTAGACTCTGTATGCTTTACCAACAGCATATCCAACAAAAATCCCTTCATCTGCTTTAGCATCAAACTTTCCATTTTGATTTCTCAAGATATAACATTTGCAGCCAAAAACATGAAGAAAATTTAGAGCTGGATTCTTGTTCTTGAATAATTGGTAGGGTGTCATGCACTTTGCTTGATTAACCAAAGAAATATTTTGAGTGTAACATGCAGTATTTACAGCTTCAGCCCAGAAGTATGTTGGTAACTTTGATTCTTCAAGCATTGTCCTTGCAGCTTCAATAAGTGATCTGTTCTTTATTTCCACTACTTCATTTTGTTGTGGAGTTCTTGCTGCGAAAAACTCATGCATAATCCCATTCTGTTCACAAAATGCTCTCATAACAGAATTCTTGAATTCAGTTCCATTGTCACTCCCGATTCTTCTAACTTTGAAATCAGGATGATTGTTGACTTGCCTTATGTGATTGATGATGATTTCACTAGACTCATCTTTAGACTTTAGGAAATATGTCCAATAGAACTTTGAGAAATCATCCACAATTACTAAGCAAAATCTTTTCCTTGAGATGGACAACACATTGACTGGTCCAAACAAATCCATGTGTAGCAATTGCAGAGGTTCTTCAATTGTTGAATCAAGCTTCTTTCTGAATAATGCTTTAATCTGCTTTCCTTTCTGGCAGGCATCACACAGTCCATCCTTAGTAAACTCCACTTGAGGAATACCTCTAACTATTTCTTTCTTGACAAGCTCATTCATGGTCTTGAAGTTTAGATGGGGCAGCTTCTTGTGCCATAGCCAACTTTCATCTTGACTTGCTTTACTGAGAAGACAACTAACAAATTCTGCATTTGATGGATTGAAGTCAGCTAGGTACACATTTCCTTTTCTTACTCCAGTGAGAACCACTTTGTTGTTCCTTTTGTTTGTCACAACACAGGCTTCTGAATAGAAGATTACTGAATTGCCCTTGTCACATAGCTGGCTGATACTCTGCAAATTATGCTTGAGACCATCCACTAGGGCAACCTCCTCAATGATGACATTGTCTTTAGAAATCAAGCCATATCCCACAGTATAACCCTTGCTGTCATCTCCAAAAGTGATACTTAGGCCAGCTCTCTCCTTGAACTCTGTGAGCAGGGTAGAATCTCCAGTCATGTGTTTTGATCAACCACTATCCAAGTACCATAGATTCTTTCTGTTTCCCTACACACATCAAAACCAAATCAAGTTTATTTTAGTACCCAAGTTTCCTTGGGTCCTTCCTTGTTAGCTTTCTTCTTTTGTTTCTTAGGTTTGATCTCTTTTGACTTGGGGATATGAGATTCATCCTTAGTCATCTGAGTTGGACCTTTGAAACCAGTCATTAAAACAAAATTATCATGCATATTTTGATTAACAGGAAATGGCATGCTATTTGCAAACATGTTATTCCAGTAAGGCATGCTAACTGGCATTTGAGGCATACTAAATGCAGCATAATAAGGATTTGGTGCAAATGGCATATTAGAAAATTGTGCATTCATATTCTGTGTAGACATAGCATTCATAGGCATAAAAGGCATGACATTCATGTTGGGAAAGAAGGTGGTACAAATATGGGAGTAGGCATGGCAAGTTTGCAATTAACAGACAAATGATTAGCACTACCACACTTAACACATATTTTCCTTGGAGCATACTTATCAGGTGTGTAGTTGTTATGTTTGTTAATCCCTACTTTCCCATTTCTATCGTTTTTCTTTTTAGCCTCTGTTTTAACCTCAATCTTTTCTAATCTGTCATTCAATTGCTTGATAAACAGATGACCAACATTCACTTTCTTCTCCTTCTTCACTTGACTTGATTCTCCTGAAATTAAGTTTTTGGAAACTTGTAACGACTGGGAACTTTACGTTTATATTATATCATGATTATAATAAAATATGTGAATTAATGTGTCATTTATGTGTGATTATCTGATAAACCCTAACTGTTACGTGATACGTGTATTCCATGTCATTTCTGTATTTTTAAGGTATTTTTCAGATATTTTATTATGCATTTATAGGTTTTATTTCAAATGTTTTATGACCCAAACGATGATTTTAAAGCCAGTATTTCAAATAAAATAATGGGCCTTATTTTTTCATCAAATGGCTTTTACAATCGCCTTGTTCTGAACATCTAGATAATTTATAATTTTTCTCGTTTTGCGAAAAATAATTTTTCCGGGCCCCATTGGGTGTCAAAAACCCCACAAAAATCACATTTTTATTTTTATAAAATTATAGGACTTTCATTTATATTATTTCTTTGCATTTTTGCAATATTCACAATTTTTGGGAATTTTTGGCATATATATTGCATATATAAAATATTTATAAATTAAATTTTAATAATCAAAAATTATAAAAATTAGGGCCCAATATTTTTATTTAATGTATAATTAGCCCCTTAATTTTAATTAGGAGTATTATTTTTACTACTATAAATAGCCTAATTTTTATTTAATTAATTATAATTAATCATTAAAATCTGCAAAATTACCAAAAATTCTCTGAAATCGGGTCGGGAAGAACAGGTTCGGGTCGAAGAATCAAGTCGTGATTTCTCACTGATTACAACATCAAATCGTGTGATTCAAGTACTCAAATCGAAGGTTTTGATCCGTTCTTTCTGTTTCTTGCATCAATTTCACGTTTTATTGCATCGTTTTTGATTTTTGATTTCTAGGGTTTATGTTCAAATTAGGGCTTTTTGATTCTGGGGTTATTGTGATGTTTTGATGATTGATATAGCTTTGTTAGATGATTTACAGTCGATTCATGGTGTTTAATTGAACAAACGATGCTTGGATAATGATTCACGATTTTTAGGGTTTAGGTCGAATTTTCAAAACACAACTCGATGATTTCTGTGAATATTTGGTTCTTGTAATGTTAGGGCTTTGATTGTATATGTTCTTAGCTTCATTTTGCACTATATAACGTTTGATGTTATGTACAAATGAGTGATTTGGATTTTTGGCCGGAGTTCTTGATGATTTTGATCGGAGAATGATATCCAGGGATGTTTCTGGTCGATTTTGGCCTGAAACAGATTGGGGAAGTAGTTTGGGATGTTTTGGGATAAAAAACGGAACCAAACGGTGTCCGTTTGGCCAGGAATTGGACTCGCCGGAGTCCGGTGAAGTCGCCGGATTCTGGGTTTAAACCCAGATTCCGGTAGTGTTCTTCACAGACCCGGAATCCAACCCGGTTGACCCGTTTCCAGAACCCGGTTTTGATCCACCTTGTCAGATGTCTGTTTTCTGACATATGTTTCTGGAAATTATTTTTACTTTTTATTTTTATTAATTTTAAAAATCAGTTTTATTTATTTTGTAAATTGATTAATTAATTATTTAATTAATTAATTTATATTATAAATAATTCTGAATTATTTTCTAAAAATCAGATTGAATTATTTTCTTAATTATTTATTATTTATTTATTACTTATTAATTATTTAAAAGTGATTAATTATTTTGATAATTAATCAAATAATTTTCAATAAATCATAATAAATTCATTTTAATTTCAAAAATTATAGAAAAATTATTTTTAATTCTGATTTTCTTAAATAATGATTTAAAAATTATTTTTGGGTTTTTAAAATTAGTAATAATTATTTATAATGATTAATAAATGGAATTATCAGTATTTAATTAATAATAATTCAACCGTTAGTCCGTTTTGCGTGAAACGAAAGCCTGTTAACTCAGAAAAATGAATCCTTTTCATTAAAAATAATATCAAAGCTTAATTTTTTTAGAAGTTAGTTGATTTTGTGACTTGTTTGATTATCAGTCAAGTTACGTGCCGAGACGAGTCCGAAAAATTCCAGAAAAATGGGAAACGAGTCAGATAACGATCAGTTGAGCGATTAGCGAGTCGATTTTGGTTTTAAAAATTATTTTAACCATAAAAATGATTATGTGCTTATGTGCTTATGTGTATTACGTGGTTAATCGAGTCTTACTTGCTTATATGTAATACATGAGTCAGTCATAAGCGCATGGGGAGATGTTAGGATCAGTTTGAAGTCGATTCAAGATGCAAATGAAGTACGACGTGACTTAACCAGTTTGTTTTGCCAACAGAAGCTAAGCCAGCCAGGCCAGTTGAGTCAGTAATAGTCCAAGGTGATAGACATAAGTGATTCAATTACAGTAAGTCGCGCAGAAGGCAAGTTTTTCCTCTATTCTACTTTCGGAATAGTGATATTGATTCAAATATTTATCATATTTACATTCTCTTGATTATTGTTCTTGATCACTAATATACAATCCCTATTCCTTTGTTCATATTTCATTTCAATTCTTGATTTCTCCGTTTCTTTGGATTCTTGATTCATATTCTGTTGGTAACACATGGAGATTGATATATTCTAGTGTTTGGAATATATCAAAGCATACCGATTGTCCCGGTTGCTAAGCGATGGACTGGATAAGGATATTTTGGGATTGAGTGTGTCTTAATCCTGAGGACCGGGATGACTGGTGCCTCGACGTGGGCCGTAGTGCCTGGGTACCCGACTGGATCTATATACTGAGATATGGATCTGCATTATATTCTGACTGATCAGCAGAATATAGATGCGAACTTGTGTCCAGTTTAGTTTATTTGTACTCGCCAGTAATGGCCTTCTTTCTATTCTCGTGAGGTTATATCTTGGCAGATATACCTGGGATGGCGGATTCATTTAAAATGCTTTAATACTGTTTATATGTTTGTGGACTTATTGAGCAACTTTTGGCTCACCCCTTTTGTTGTTATTCACCTTATTGTTTTCAGTTAAGAAGGAATATGAAACCAATCATGAATCGAGTGGTAAAGAAGCGAGTCAAGCCTCGGGATCCTCTTATACCCAAGGTGTTGATCCCAATCCAGGAAGAAAGCTTTGAGTTGCCCGAGCAGGTGGAGTGTTGATAGATAGTAGATGTGTGTGTTTGAATAAAAGTTGAACTTAGCTTAAAATGAATTAGACAATGGTTTGTGATAAAGAGAGTTTGTGAGACTTTGAATGTTGGTTTGTAATAAAAGTAGTTAATGGTTCTTGTTTTCATACTTCAACCTAAAAAGATCCTGGTTAGTGTTAAAGGGGTTTAATTTCATTTCTTTATTAATTGTTAATTAAATTATACAGGTTTGGTGATTAGCTAGTAACCCCCAGACTTATACCCCGGGTCTGGAGGGCGTTACAAAACTGATCCATATTTTTCATTTAACTTGGCAAGTTTGGCTTTACTCACAGGTTTGCTCACAGCCGACGGATGAGGATTTATATCACTTGACGAATAATCCTTTTGATTATTCGACGGATGACTCTCATCATCCGTCGAGTCCACATCTGTTAGCAATCCTTCAACCAAATTAGATTCCAGCTTCTCTTTACTCTTTTTCCAGGCTGCATCACAAAAGGACTCAATACCTTGAACTTTAGTGATTTGAGCATGAACATCTCAGGATGAATTCAATGCATTAATCACCTCCTGTTCTCGTTCAAGTTGCTTCTTCAAAATCTCTTCTTTCTTCAAGGACTCAGTTAATTCATCCTTAGCAATTTTACACTCAATTTTCAATTTTTCAAATTCAATAAACTGAGACTCTAGCACATTATTCATCTCACTTAAAAACAAATTATTTTCTTTGATTTTAGCATTTTCCTTAGTGAGGGACTTAAGTGTAACACACAAATGATATAATTCTGTAGACATGTCATTAATTGCATCATTACACTCAGTTTTAGATAAATATGCAAGGTTAGTGGTGATTACCTGATTACCAGATCACTTGAAGAACTTGTCTCTGTTTCATCAGACTTGGCCATTAGGGCTAGATTGACATAGCTGACATCTTCATCCTTATCCAAACCATCTGCTGCCCAGTCATTTTCTTGTGTAATGAAAGCCCTTTCCTTTTGTTTGAACAACTCAAAATACTTCTGTTTATAATCCACAGGCTCAAACTTCTTCTTGCTGGAATTTGACTTTCTACACTCACTGGCAAAGTGCCCTGCCAAGCCACATTTGAAACATTTAAATTTTGATTTATCCACCATGTTTCTATTTGGCTTAGATGCTCCAAAGTTCTTCTTGAACTTGAGCTTGGCAAATCTTCTGGAAAGGAATGCAAGATGTTCATCAATATCATCCATATCATCTTGGCTCAAAGAATCTTCATTTTCTTCTACCAGCCCCTTGCCCTTGTTTTCACAGACCTTTGAAGTAGAATCAACAACTTCTACCTTCACCTCTTTCTCTTTCTCTAACTCAGAAACCGGTGTTATGGACCCTCCTTTCTTCTTTCCTTTCTCCATCCTCCCTTCTTGCTCTATTTCAAGCTCATAAGTTTTGAGAATGCCATACACTATCTCCAAGGTAAACTCCTTGTAATCCTGAGAATTTCTCAGTGAGACTGTCATTGGTTTCCATTCCTTTGGAAGAGATCTAAGGAGCTCGAGATTGGAGTCTTTTGTCTGATAGACTCTTCCATGCAACTTCGTGAGCATTTAGTAGTTTTTGAAACCTACTAAAAATGTCAGTGAGAGACTCACTATCTTCACAATGAAAGTGCTCATATTGCTGAATTAGCAGCTACATCTTATTTTCCCTTACTTGCTCAGTACCATCACAGATAATCTGAATTGTATCCCAAACCTCCTTGGCAGTTTTGCAGTTAATGATGTTATCAAATAGATCACCATCAACTCCATTGAACAATATATCCATGGCCTTCTTGTCTTTCCTGTTGCTCAATATCAAGATCTGACCATTCATGCCTAGGCTTGGTAATATATGGTTTATTCCCTATTGCAGATCTCATTAGTACATGAGGACCTCTTTCTATGCAATCCACATAGGCCTCATCTTGAGAAAGAAGATGTAGGTGCATTTTCACCTTCATGTGGTGATAATTGTCTTTGTCCAGAAATGGAATCTTGACTCCCACATCCTTCTTGTTCATCTTGCCATTTTATTGTGATCTTTAAACTCTTTGTACTTCAAGAGCTTGCTCTGATACCAATTGTTATTCTTTAACAATACAATAAGAATTACAGAAGGCGGGGTTGAATGTAATTCTGGCTTCATTTTCGAGATTTATGAAAAATGGTTCTGATAATATATATAAGTGTTTGATTTGCAAGGTGTGGAATGACATAATTATAGAATTCAAAACACAAGTAATAAAAACACAAGTCTTTAAAACTTTCTGGTGGATTTGAATGTATCCACCATATATATATATATATATATATATATATATATATATATATCGAGAGAGAACCATGTGTAGCTCAAATAAGCTCACAGCTGTTTACAAGTATGAACAACTAAAACTTACAGAGAAATGCTACAGGATACAACTTACAAATGTTTCTCTGAGAATGTATTTTCTTAGTCTAGTTAGTTGTTGTTCTACTTGCTACACTTGGTTTATATATCACAAAGTTTACATAGCAAAAAGACAAGATAATAAAACAAAACTATCAAGTCTAACTCTATGCTGCTTCATTACTCTATTCCAGCATCTTTGAAAATCTTCGTAGCTTGCATGAAAATGGTAATGCTCCTTTGTTCTCATTTTCCTGCTAAACAGGCTGCCACATTCCTTTTGCAAACACCCAACGTATGTGACTGTGTTGTCACTGTCAACAGATGTTTGAATTGATCATTCGTCGGGTACATGCATGTTATCCGTCGGGTAGCCTTGTTGATCATCCGTCAAGTAGCTTTGTTGATCATCCATCGGGTAGCCATTTATCACGTGACTCCATTTCATTTGTGCAGAATTATAAGACATCTTATATTTACATTTAATCAACCTATTCTGCACATCTACTAGTAGTCTACATGACTCATAAGCTACTACAGAATCTATACAAAGATGTTTGCAGAAATGTGCTACATGACTTATTGTTACATAAGCTACTCACCCGGTGGATATCAATTAGTCATCCGTCGGGACTATAAAGATTTATCCATCGGGACTATAATTGATTATCCGTCGGGTGCTACAAAATTCACTAAGTTAAATCTACTATGGTATTTTGTTTGGCTTATCATCAAGTACACAACATATTCCTAACAAGATTTAATTCAGTGAATCTTTAGCTTTTAACGGATGATCACTTTAAATATCTGTTGAAAGGGTAGCTTATATATCAATAAGATTAGTAGCACATATCAGCATAATGTAATGCCTTAGAGAACTAGATATTATAGAATGTTTTAAGTCAAGCTGACTACTAAATTGATATTCAAGATAGGTCGACTAATTGTAAATATTAGATGTCTTGTAATATTGTATAAGTGAAATGGAGTTAACTGCTATGAAGATAGTCTCAACGGATGTTCTACAAGGCTTCAACGGATGATCAACTAAAGTCTCAAGGGATGTTCAACCAGACTCTCAACGAATGATCTAACTGAGTCTTAATCAATGAACAAATTCAAAAGAGCAGTTGATAGTGACTTGACAGTCTCATACGTTGATTGTATGCAAATGGAATGTGGCAGCCTATTTACAGGTTTTAGAGAACAAAGAAGCATTTCCATTTTAATGCTAAACTGAAGTTATTCAAAGATGTTGGATGGAGAAATGAAGCAGCATGAAATCAGACTAGAGATATTTTGTCTTATTTATTTGTCTTTTTATCATGTAACTTGTTGATATATAAACCAAGGGTAGCAAGTTGAAAAGTATCCAAGTTAGTAAGCAATTACCAGAGAAATAGATAAAGCTACATCTGTAAAGAATTTCTCTATTCTTTGTAAGTTCAACTTGTAAGCAGTTGTGTGCAAATATTGCATCACAGAGTTCTCATATTAATATATATCTCTGGTGGAAAAGTTCAATCCATCAGAAAGTTTTTAAATACTTGTATTTGATTACTTTGTGTTTTGATTTCATCAATATTTTCATTCCGCACCATAGCCAAATCAAACAATTATATATTCACAGTAGAACTGTTCTTAAAATTGAAAAAGTAGCCAAAATTACATTCAACCCCCTTCTATAATTCTATGTTAGATTGTTAGGGAATAACAATTGGTATCAGAGCAAGCTCTTGAAGAACAAAGAGTTTAAAGATCACAACAACTAACAAGATGAGCATAAAAGATGTTGGAGTAAAAATTCCATTTCTCGACAAAGACAACTATCACCATTGGAAGGTGAAGATGCACCTACATCTCCTCTCTCAAGATGAAGAATATGTGGACTGCATTGAGAAAGGTCCACATGTCCCTATGAGAGCTGCTACAGGTAATGAGCCATCCATCCCATAGTCTAGAGCAGAATGGTCTGATCTAGATATTGAACAAGTTCATAAGGATAAGAAGGCCATGAACATTTTGTTTAATGGTGTTGATGGTGACATGTTTGACAACATCATAAACTTCAAAACTTCTAAAGAGGTCTGGGATACTATTCATGTTATATGTGATGTAACTAAGCAAGTAAGGGAAAATAAAATGCAACTCTTGATTCAGAAATATGAGCATTGTCATAGTGAAGAAAGTGAGTCACTCACTGATATTTTCAGTAGATTTCAAAAACTGCTGAATACTCTAAAGTTGCATGGAAGAGTCTATCAAACAAAGTACTCAAACCTCAAATTCCTCATATCTCTACCAAAGGAATAGAAGCCTATGACAGTCTCACTATGAAACTCTCAAGATTACAAGGAATTCATCTTGGATAGAATGTATGGGATTCTAAAGACCTATGAGCTTGAAATAGAGCAAGATGAGAAGCTGGAGAAAGGAAGAAAGAAAGGAGGATCCATTGTACTGGTTGCCGAGCAAGAAAAGGAGAAGGAGATAAAGGTTGAAGCTGTTGAATCTGCACCAAACCCTAGAGTTTGTGAAGGCAAAGAAAAAGGGCTAGTGGCTGAACTGAAGACCATCTCAGTCAAGATGACATAGATGAACATATGGCTTTTCTATCCAGGAGGTTTGCCAAGCTCAAATTCAAGAAGAATTTTGGAGCATCCAAGCCAAACAGAAACATGGTTGACAAGTCAAAATTCAAATGTTTCAAGTATGGCTTGAGTGGTCATTTTGCCAATGAATGTAGAAAGCCTGATTCTGAAAGAAAGAAATTTGAGCCTGTAGATTATAAAAGGAAATATTTTGATTTGCTCAAACAAAAGGAAAGGGCCTTTCTAACTCAAGAAAATGATTGGGTTGCTGATGGAATGGATGAAGGTGAGGATACAAGCCCTAATGGCCAAATCAGATGAAGCAGAGGTTAGTTCTTCAAGTAATCAGGTAATCACCACTAATCTAGCACATTTATCTAAAACTGAGTGTAATGATGCTATAAATGACATGTCTACTGAATTATATCATCCGCGAATTACTCTCAAATATCTCACTAAAGAAAACACTAAAATTAAAGAGAAAAATCTATTTTTAAATGAAAGAAACAATGTGTTGGAAACTCAATTTGTTGAGTTTGAGAAAATGAAGATAGCGTGCAATATTGCCAAAGAGGAACTAACTGAATCTTTAAAGAAAGAGGAAATTTTGTTCAATAAGTTCAACAAAATGAATGAAGATAGAGTGCAACAAGTTCTTTTGTTCAACTCTCGTCTCCGTCTTTTTCCTGGGAAATTGAAGTCGGGGTGGTCAGGGCCGTTTGTTTTCAAAACTGTGTTTCCATATGGAGCGGTGGAGATTTTTGAGAATGATCTGGGCCAAGCATTCAAGGTAAATGGATAGAGATTGAAGCATTACTATGGTGACATGGTAAACCGTGAGGTGGTTAGTGCCATTTTGTTGGTGATTTGATCTCGTGATTCTACGTTAAGCTAACGACGTAAAACAAGCGCTTCTTGGGAGGCAACCCAAGTTTGTTGTACATTAGTAGGTAGAGGAAGAAGAACACAAGGAGAAAAACATAAAAAAATCAGAAGAGCGAAAAAAATTCATTGCCAAATACAGTAGCACGGCGCGCCCGCGCTGAGAAGCGGGGTGGCCGCGCTGAAATAGCAGTAATTGCGCGGGCCCGCGCTGAGGAGCGGGGCGGCCGCACTGGTTTTCCAGTAACACGGAGCGCCCATGCTGTCAGGTGGCGCGGCCGCGCTGCACCCCTGTACTCGAAAAAAAAGGCTAGCAAAAATAAAAAGAATTTCGTGACTTTGATTACAAAATCAATTCCTACCCGAATTTCCCTCCTCCACTTCCCATAATTTCTATTCCAAATCAATTCCATTACCCCCATTACTCCCATTAATCCCACTTCTTTTCCATAACTGATTATCTCCCAAATTCCTATAAATACACACATATACACAAACTTTTCCATCACTTCTCAAAAACAAATCTCTCTCAAACACTTATCTTTTCTCTCAACCTATTCAATCTCAATGGCACCCAAAAGACAAAGAACTCAAGTTAGCAGCACCACCACCGATTCTTCGAGTGCTGGGGGTGTGAGGCCAAGGTTTGCAAATCCCGAGGCCGAGGCTGAGTATACGAGGCTGCTTTCGAAGCTCATAGCTAAGGAGTGAGGTTTTCTGCCATCGGGTAAAGATGGTAAGTTGTTGGAGATGGGCTGGGTTGTTTTTTGCGAGGCACCCGCTGCTGTTCCCATGAGTGTGGTTCACGAGTTCTACGTGAATGCTAAGGCGGAGAAGAACATTTTTTCTATGGTGAGGGGGTTAACTGTAGAGTATAGTACGGAGGTGATTCGAAGGGTATTGAGCAGCCTGAGAGGAGGCCCGATCAGGATAATTGGAATGAGAAGACGCCAGAGGAGTTTAACTTGGATTTGATCGTTGCTACGTTGTGTGTGCCCGAGACTCATTGGAAGTTAAAGAGGGGCGCGAATGATATGCCACTTTCCCTGCCTCGTGTATGAACAGGTTTGTACGTGCAGGAAATTCATTTATTTGTGCCAACATCATGCCATCTTCTCATGTGCATGATGTTACTATGGATCGTGCATGCTTGTTGTAGGGCATTTTTCAGGGAGACTATATGGATCTTGGGATGGTTATTTATTAGGATATTTTGAGATTTCTTCGTGGGAGTACTACGAGTTCTATAACCTATGTGTCGATTGTGACGAAGCTATGTGTGGCGATTGGAGTTCATTGGCCCGCACACGAGCAGCTTCAGCTTCCTAGTACTCATATCGACAGTTCTACACTGTTAACTATGCAGGAGTGGTATGGTGGATATCCCGATTTAAAAGGGCTTGGTTATTCTTATGCCCATCCTGCCATGTGAAAGGCTAGCTGATCAGACATATGCTGGTGGTTCTTCGCATGCCAGTAAAGCAGCATGGAGAGCTCAGTTGGGTGAGGAAGCAGGTCCTTCCCAGCCACAGCAGTAGCAGCAGGAGGGAGCAGATGCATGTGTTGGTTGAAGTTCAGCGCAGTATAGGTGCTTAGCGAGGAGGATGGATGCGATGCATGACATCCATAGTCGGGTTGCACATGATCTCACCCAGGCGTTGGGGACTGCATTTAGAGCTACCAGAGTTGATATCCAGTGGCCAGCTTTTGGTGAGGATTCTCGGTATCCACCTCCAGGCACTCCTGACACTCCACCCATTGAGGGTGATGATCCTGATTCCGAGTAGGTATGCCTGATTCCTTACTATTACCTTAACTGAGGACAGTGAAAATTTTCAGTTTGGGTTGATAGTTTAAGGAATATGTTTGAGTGAGTCCATATAGTTTGCATATTTATGATAGTTTAGTTCATATAGTTGCATATTTATCATGTAGTTTTTTTTATTTTTGTTATAGTATGTTAGTTCATGCATGTGCATTATAACATGATCCCTTAGTTAATTTGCCGATTGATTTGCGCTATTGATGCAAGTGTGGTGATGTCGTATTTAAGAATGATCAATTATATCAACTATATAACTCTTGGATAACTTGGTGGAACAACATTTTTTCATATTTATCTAATAAATCTCGCCAAACTCTATGCCTTTAAGTTCACAATCCTATTGTGGTAACTAAGTTAAGTCAAACCCAATAGTTAAAAGTATCAATATACATCAACATATCTCTCACGATAGATGGGAGTACTTGCTTTGGTGAACCCACTCCTTATCGATCTAGGGTTAACGCATTAGACTTATTGGAAGGCATCCGATCTAACTTTAGAGTTTTGTTAATTTTAAAACGATCATGATCCCATCATAAAGAGATTCCCAATTTTTCCTAGAATAAAACACTTCAAATCAATTTTCGTCAATGGTTTGATTTCCAGGTAGTGAGGGAGTCACAACGGTCTCGCTTAAAACCCACAACCTTACAAGTTCAAAGAACTCGCTTTTGACAAAATCGCCCCATGTCAGAAATAAAGAAAATTTATATTTTATTACGTGTTTCATAAACTCGAGAATCTGATAATCATTTTTTCATTTTTAAAATCTTGAGTCGTTACATATTTTATCTTATTTAGCAAGTATGGCATGGGTGTCGTATCTAATACATACATCCTTAATCTAATTAAGCATGCATCTTAATAAACTACTCTACACATACATTTATCATATGTGCATATATATGTAAAGTGCAATAAATAAACGTGGCTGGTTATGGCTTCATCCGATATGATCTTTATCAAGCTTATGACAAAGATCTAGGTCAATCTAAGGTGGAAAATAAATACATGCTAACTATTAAATGTCTTCTTTC
Organism: Apium graveolens; assembly: GCF_009905375.1. Lineage (NCBI taxonomy): Eukaryota > Viridiplantae > Streptophyta > Magnoliopsida > Apiales > Apiaceae > Apium > Apium graveolens. The sequence goes on from NC_133656.1 coordinate 115,004,640, forward strand.
TTGTATTGCTTCCTTGGATGGCCTCCATGTGGGATTACCCTTGATCTTCAAATCTTCATGTCTTCATGTACATTACAATAATGAAATATGAAAACTAATCTAATGAACTTACCAGAAGAACTCGAGTTAAATTCGAGATTTAATCATTACAAGATTAAACGACATGCAGACCGTATTTGAAAAACCAAAACCATTA